>NC_024800.2:27276782-28476782 GCF_000309985.2 Brassica rapa | reverse complement strand
ATTAGTATAAACTAGGTGTGAGTCCGCATCACTTGTGCAGACTAATATATGTACCTAATAAAAAATTATATAATTTTAATATCAATATTGGCAATTGATTTATTCATTTTTTGTTTCATCTTTTATATTTAAAAGGTGTACATTTTGAATCAATATCTTTTCTATTAATAACCCAACTATCATTTGTCAACTTGGATTTGAAATTAATCACTTCTTTCAGTTGTGGATTGAAAGAATATTAGTAGCATTGAAAACATAATAAAAACTTCCACAACACATAAAACAAAAAAAAACAAAATGACAATACTTAATTAACATCATGCATTATCAACAATTTAGACTTCCAATAATATGAAAAAAATAAAATAATAAATTACAAAAGATGTATTGCTTATATAGTTTAACCACAAATATATATGTATGAAGATAAAATCAGTTTAATTTTACAAAAAAACTAAATATAAACTTAACTTAACTATGATATTATCTCTATTAAGTATTCCAAATATATATATAATGATTAATTATCATCTAAATCATTAAAATTGTTTCTTAAAAATAATGAATCAGCCTAAAAGCATGAATAAGCTGACAAATCATCAAAATCACTTCTCAAATAATACAGTTGTATTATTAAATTGGATAGAAATTATAGATTAATATAATAAAATTTTATAATTTCAATATCCATATTGGCAATTGATTTATTAAATTTTGTTTTTTTGTTTCATCTTTTTATTTAAAGGGTGTACAGTTTGAATCAAAATATTTTTAGTAATAACCCAACTATCTTTTTTCAGTTTGGATTTGAAATCATCACTTCTTTCATTTGTGGATTGAAAAAAATATTAGTAGCATTGAAAGCATTATAAAACCATTCAAAACACATAAAACATAAACAAAATAACAATACCTAATAAACATCATACATTAGCAACAATTTAGACTTTAAATAAAATGATAAAAAATAAAATAATAAATTACAAAACATGTATTGCTGATATAGTATAATGACAAATATATATATGTATTAAGATAAAATCAGTTTAAGTTTACCAATCTAAATATAACATGAACTTACTATGATATTATCTCTAAAAATTGTTAATACTTATTTATTTATTATTCCAAATATATACAATGATAAATCATCATCAAAAACATTAAATTGTTTATTAAAAATAATGAATCAGTCTAAAATCATGAAAAAGCTAACAAGTCATCAAAATCACTTCTCAAATAATAGTATAGATTGGATTTTAACCATTTACCTTTTATCATATTTTTAATTGGTTTGAAACATATCAACTTATGTTAAGATTTGACTTATATCTCGAATCTATTTAGCTTCAATTCAGTCTTAGATACATGTTGTTAATGCAAGCAACCAATCAAAGAACACACTAGAATTGTTTACCATGACTTTGTTGATCTACACGTCAAAGAAGAGAAGAAAAGTCTTATACTTTCACTAAATACATTTAATCGATATACCAATGGTATTTAAAATGATTTTCGTCTCTACTACATGTGTAAAGAGTACAAATAACTGGATCTCAACCGCTGAAGCCTACAGAAAAATTAAGATGATGATCATGACTTCTTCACGTATCACCGATCACACACCAAAAAAACGTCACCACGAGCTCTTGGTGTCGCTGAGAGCAAGCTACCTGGCGATAAAATGGGAAACACGACAACCTAAAGCATAAAGCATCCATTACATAACAATGGATGGAATACAAGTGGACTGCCAAGAAAGTCTTACTATCGTGTATTAATGGCGTATAAGTAAGACTGTCATGGAAGAAACATAAAGGAGCAGGAGGAAACCATTCTGTCAGACGAGCTCTTGCTCTAAAATTAAGAATCAAGGATCTATTGGCCGACAATGGTGTTGGACTGCGAGAAGTATGCAGAAAATGAGAAAAATACCAAAAAAATGCTCTCAACATCAATTCTCTTATTGAATTGTTAAAGATAAAAGGAGAAGAAAAAAAATTTGTTGGAGATGATTATATCCCTCTGAAAAGGCTCATCAGTCATCAGGTAATTTAAACTCGGCATGTTTAACTAAAGAACGGTCAAAATAATATGTTGATTTAAAAAAAGAAAAAAATGTTTGCTATAGAAGAGGAAAAACTTATCTCGAATGAAAATATCCATTACCAGAAAATCGACACTAGAACTAGAGTTTACACATCTTATTATTTTTACTGAGCTCTTACGTTTTTTTACAAGTTTTTAGTCTTCTTTTTTTGTTTTGTAATCAAACATTTGATTTTCCAATATAGGTTTTTCAAGATCTAGGATGATTTCTTCCAGAAAATTGGTTTTCATATATTTTAACCTTTCCCCTCTATAGACATTTTTCGTTGATTAGGATGAAACAATCATACCATGAATGAGACTGACCACGGTTGATATATTATTAAGTTGGAGAATAACATAATAAAAGGGTATTAACTAAACTGTACCCCAAGGAAGCATTATTGACCGTAACGTTAATATACTATTAAGTTGGAGAATAACATAATTAAGATGGTATTTGTAGTACTACCTATATTTTGTATACAATTATTAACATTTCAATTACATAATAGATGGCCATTTACTTATTTCATTTTGTGGAAAAAGAAAGTATGGCCCACTGATTCAGACTGATTCATATATGCTTACGTGTTTTGTCAACAAAGCAGTGCCAATTTTTATTGATCATCTACCAAATTAAGAAGAACGAGAATGAACAAAAGAAAGTCAAAACAAAAGGAGTTTCCATTCAGTTTCCTGGAGTCTTTTCTGTACTCTTTTTTCCACCTCTTCTCCTCTTATCTGCCAAAAAAATGTTTTAATTTAAATTTAATCTATAACTAATATCGTCATACAAACAAATATTTTTACTAATGATGTATCTATGTATTTTCTACATTAAAACAATTTAACCTATACCAAAAGAACTGCATCATAAAAATGGTCATGAGATGCACAAAAACTTAATAATTTTTTTACGTTAAAGACTAACAAAAAATCATCTAAGATTTTTTTTCCTAAAGTATTAAATATGAGAACTTAGAGAGTATATTCTAAATAATGAACGTCATTGTGGCTTATAAATATAACTAAATTTGTGCAGTTATATTATTATTTCATCAACTAAAAAAAGAAAAAATAAAAATAAATTGTATTAACCAATAAATTTTGACTCAAAATCTTTTTTAAAAAGAAAATTTTGATATATGTCAATTTTCTTGAAAAAATCATTATAGTGAGTGATTTTGATTTTTCTATTGAAATTTATCTTAAGAGTTAGATGATTCATTATATTCTACATTATGTGGTATTGTTAACGATGATAAAGTTACTGAAAACAAAAATATCATGTTCACATGATTTAGATTGGAAATTTTAAAAAATGTTCGTCAAGAGAAGCATAAAATCTGAAAAAATAAACTAACAAAATAATGGTTTAACACTAATACTTATTAATTAATTATCCCAATATTACGACAAATATTTTTATATATTAAACTAGTTATAAATAATAATACTATTGAAACTAATAACTCACTAAAAAATCATAGCAAACATATAAAAGATAAATACTAAGATATGATAGATATCATAGATGAATTTTCTGTATTAGCACTTACATATTATCATAAGATAGACTACAATAAATATCATCTAATATTATCTATGCTATTTTTATTGTTTAATTATAATATAAGATAAATGACCTTACTTATCCAGTAACAAAATGATTTTAAATTTGGCTAAAGAAGAATAATCATAAATATGTCCTAACTCACATTCTAATATACTAGCATATATATTAACACAAACTTGATTGTCCTAAGTCACATGTGTTAATATTGCGATATTATCTTATTCTTCTTCTTTTTTTTGTAAAATATTACGATTGTCTTAAGTCACATTCTAAACATTTAATAGCAAAGATAATTTAAACGGCTGGTTCAATTGTTCTATTTGAAATATCTGACCGGTTCTTTTACGGATTGTATTTGAATGAACCCAACATGTATTACAATAGGAATAAAATGGTCTGGGTAATAGTTAGTTCACATTTGGTTCGAGTATAATATTTAGAATTCTATCCTAACTATTACTCTTATTTATTATTTATTATTTATTAAATAAAAATTTAAATAACAATATAGAATACTCAAACTAATGATTAGCTAAAAATTCTTCGGAATATGAGAAATACGTAAAATAACCACTAAAACTATTAAAAACTTCACAAATAATCAAAGTAACCTAAAATTATACAGAACATGACAAATTTTCATGACAAATAAGCTTATAAAACTAATAAAAACATGTTAAATAAACAAAATAACTTAAAATTATGGAAAATATAAAAAACATGTCAAATCACTTCTCAAATAACAGTATAAATAGATAGATTCACAAATAGATTTTGGATTAATAAGAACTTGGTTTATTGTATGTACTATTATTTGGTTTGAATGTCAAATATGTTATAAACAAATTATCAGAGCAAACTATAATAATATAATATATGAATAATGTAATCAAATGGGCAAGAAAGAAAGTGATGATGACTACTCTTATCAAATTTGTAGTAAAGGATTTATAAAGTAAGCTTGAATTTAATATTAATAAAATGTTTCTGTTTTAAATAGATAAAAGAATATTAATTATTTTGGATGATTTTAAGTATTTAACTATACAGAAGAAAAGTGTATTTTATTTAAAAACTTACAAATAGGTTGGATCCATGAATATGATTATGTTTAAATAAGAGAGATTTTTTTGTTTCTATATGTTTTTTTCTTTACTAAAGGTTATCGTTTAGATATGTTCTCTAAACATAAAACTCCAAAACTATTAAAGACCATTAGGTGGGTCCAATAAAATATCAAAGGCAAAGTATAGATATCGTAAGATAGAATGACATCCCACCTAGGAATGCTTAAGCTCGTGCACAGATCTTAATCAAGAAAAAAATATTCTGGAAAAAATTGAGTGGAATATATATATATACCTGAGTCTCGATGTTCATGGTCGCTGAGAACTCGTGTGGAGAGAAATTGGCTTGGACCGTATTGAGATTTGTCCCCATTGATTTAAGACACTGAAGAACTTCTACAACTGAATCGATCCCCGACAAAGGTTCTTGTACATTAAACCTAACCTTTTTTCCATTCATTTCATCATGATCCCGTGCTGATTTTGCCTCCAACACATTCATTTTTCTCTCTAGTTCTTTCTTTAATCCTTCTAGTTTCCTAATCTGATCAACGGCCTTTTCAACAATCGAATTTTTATCACTCTGAATCAAGCAAAAATATAAGTAATATTAGAATAATTATACATTTGAAAAAAAAATATGTATTTGAAACATTTATAATAACTTTCTGAAACAAACTATTTTTCAAAAGAATATTGGTTAGATCCATGCAACTTTTAAATTTTTTATCATATATATAATTAATACTCCTTCTATTTCATTTTAATTGTCACTTTAGTTTGGACACATAGATTAAGAAAACATTTAATTGTGTATATTTACTAAAAAATATCATTAACAATATACATAACCACATTTCAATCACTAAAAATAGATTGAAATATAAGATCAATAATTTTTGTATTAAAATTATAAAAAACAATTATTTTGGAACAAATATTTTAGTTTACAATGACAACTAAATTGAAACAGATAGAGCATATATTTCTTAGTTGTTCAGAAAAATAAAGCTTCGTCTAAAGTTAATACACAACAAGTCAACAAAGTAGTGTACCTTAGTGGCAGGTAATAGAGATTGGAGAGCTAAGTAACTCTGTTTTTGTTTCTCTCTTCTCGTTCTCTCTTTCATCATATGTCGCCGGCATCTCTCCTTCCCCGGCACTGCTACAATTTTCTTCTCCTCCCAATTTTTTCTCAGAAGATTCACCATTCTCCTCTTCACGTTCACCGTCGATGAAGACGATACCCTCCTCTGTTCATGGTCCCTCACGTATGACCTGAAGGCGCTTCTGTTTGGTACACCTACGGTTTTGTCACCGTCACCATCGCCGGAGACGTCACCGGCGATCATATCCCAGAAATTTTCTCCTTCTTCTTGGAAAACAGAATCTAGAGAAAAAAAATCCATCTCTCTCGCTATGGATACGTTAAGGATCTTGAGTTGTGAATTGATGGTGTGTGTGTCTCGTTTGTCTCGTGTGTGTTTTATATATATGATAGATTTTAAACACGTGGGTTAATGATTTAACAAACGTGAAAACCATATTCAGCACGTGGTCAACGAAAATTTTCTCTCTTTCTTGTTTATATTAGTGACATACTGTATGTAGGAGAATTATAGACACGGTCAATTGCTGTAGGAAACAATGAAAATGGGTGACGATATTGGCAACATTTTTAAAAGTTATGTGACACAATTAGCTTTGAACATTATTATTTGTTTTAATAGAACAATTAATGATTTAAGAGATCATTTGATAAAAAAAAAATTGGAAGTTAGGTGTTTCAAACTATGTTGTATGGAATATACATTTTATTTCTCCATTTTCTAAGATATTATTTATTTTTTGTAAGGCGTATTATCTATAGTGAAGTTCCTATAAATAAATATTCCATAAAACGTAAGTTTGAAACACCCAATACCCAACATTCAATTTGTATTATTGTTTTATTTATCAAATGGTCTCTTCAAATCATTCCTTCTTCTGCATAGAATACATAACTGATTCATTTTTTACTGATTCAGTTAAGTGTGTCAGTGGAGAGAACAAGCTATGTGCAGTGTAACTTGCAAGGTAAATGTATAGGGGGAAAATTGCAACTTCCCTATCTACATTTTTGTATATTTTGAATTTTTATTTTATCACAATTTTTTGTAATTAAATTTGTTTGCAGTATTTAAAATTTATTGGGTTTAAAGGTAAAGCCCATTAGCTGCTATTTGAAAAGCTAATAGTATAACTTATTGGGCTTGAGGAGTAAAACTGGATTACAGCGGATCTAAAATGGTTCTCGTATTTTAAAAATTACTAAAATTCAACAGAGAGACAGAGGGGGTGGTATTGGATCTAGGAATTTAATAGAATTTGATTGAATTCATAAATAATTTTTTTACAGTAGTTTAAACGATTTGATGAGACTTTAATGCATTTATAATTTTCTTTTGTTTACTTTTCTTTATGGATTTTAATGGAATGTACATAAATTTGATAGAATATCAATTTCTCTAAAATCTATGAAACTTTTGAATCTTTTTTGTATATTGAAAAGATAAAGAACATTATTTTATAGGGATATGGGATTTTTTGATATAGAGTTGACTAGAATATACAGAAGAGGGTCTAACAAAAACTCATTCAAAAAACCATAGGTACCATTTTATTAAGATTTTATGATATATTATTTTTAAAATATATTATCGACGACAATTTAAAATTTTGTAATTAGTATTTTTGATAAGGTACTATTTTGTAGGGATTTTTTTTTTCTAACTTAAGTAGGGATTTCAAATACAGGTATATTATTTGTAGACGTTGCATAATTAAAATTCACAAAATACGATGGGAAACATTTGTGTTACTATAACGACCGTAAAGACGCACGAGATACAACTCTGTGAAGGAGTTACAATATACGAACATGAAATAGCTCTTCTTTTCCCCTCCTTTTCTTCTTCTTTTTGTGTCTTTTTCTGCATGACAAGAAACATGAAACGTGATGAACATAATTCCAAATCACGTTCAGGAACGGTAAGGTGGTCGTAGAATTACCCCGGTGTGTTGAATCACCCTGCAAGCCATATCGTCGGTGATAAGACCATACTTCTGGGAAGACCGGAGGTGAGGACGGTTGAGCTAGAAAATATATAACGGATGTCATGGAGGTCCAAACTGATCGTCGCCATTCTTTTCCATACTCTTGGAACAAATGAAAAGCATAGAAATAGAGATGATGTAGTTGTTGCGTTTTCTTACGATAGTGTGATAAGATACAAATATGGTGGGATAATGATCAACAAAAACTCCTGGAACAAATGGAAGTCCACACTGATCGTCAACTGCTTCATGTCCAACAATATGTTGTGTTTTCTTACGATGATTACAAATCTCATCATAAGAGTAGGGAATTGGTTCTTCACATTTTTACTATACATTTTCCATTAAATTCTTTTGAAATGTCATTACTACAAAATCTATCAAATATTGAATAACACTAGAATTTAAAGTAATTAGAAATTTGATTACAAATTTTTAATCCAATAACACAAAAATTTGAAAGAATTGATGAAATCCATAATTGAAAAACAATAGAATTTAATGGAAACTATAATTCCTCCAAATTCCATCAAACTTCTAAATCCAATACCCCCACCAGAGTCTCTGAAAGTGAAAGTGTAAACTCCAAGGGTGATTGATGATGGCTTTCTAGAAACTGAGGGTAGTAGATCTAGTAGTAGGTGATGGATTTCTTAGAGCTAGAAGCGATCGAGGGTTTACGGTGGACATGGAACTCATGGCCAACCACAAAATCCGATTGCGAATCGCTCGTAGTTCCACTAAGCATCATGTACACTCCACTGATGCGCTTCTCCGAGCTTCCCACGATCCCTTACGATCCCTTGATCTGCTCTCGATGCGCCGCAGTGTTGAACCCTTACGCTCGCGTTGACTACCGATCTCGAATCTGGGCTTGTCCCTTCTGCTTCCACAAAAACCCTTTCCCTCGATCATACGCCGGCATCACCGAGACCAACCTCCCCGCCGAGCTTTTCCCCACCTACAGCGCCGTCGAGTACTCTCCGCCCACGGATGGGGTCGCTCCGTGGAGCGCACCTGGGCCTGCGTTCGTGTTCGTGGTTGATGCGTCTATGGCGGAGGAGGAGCTGCGTGCTCTGCGAAGCGAGGTTTTGCTGGTGGTTGAGCAGTTGCCGGAGAGTTCGTTGGTGGGTTTGGTTACTTTTGATTCCATGGTTAGGGTTTACGATTTGGGCTTCTCTGATTGCTCCAGGGTTGTTGTTTTCCATGGCGACCGTGAGCTTCCTCCTCAGCAGGTACAATTGAATCTGATTCGCCTTCTAGGTACCTTAGTCATGTTCGTTTGGTTGCCGCAGTTTTTGGAGTCGGCGTCAGCGTCAATGAAAATAGTTGTTGTTCGTTTCGTAGACGTCGATGCCGACGCAGTTTTGACGCAGATTTTTTCGGCTATCGACGCGAGGACGCAGACGCAGTACCGGCGTCAATGAAACGAACAAGAGTTTATTAAAAAAATTGACGCCGACGCAGCCGCAGGTAGCTGCATCAACCAAACGAACAGCACTATTGTAGTTGTTGTTCTTGAGCTCAAGATTCACTCTTTTCTTGTGTTTCATTTGATTGATTGTTCCTTCTATAGCAATGGTGAAATTTGAGAAATTTTTATTTCATTTCATCAGATTCAACAATATCTGGGGCTTGGAAAGATGTCAAAGCAGAGTTTCCTGCTTCCGTTGGAGGAGTGTGAGTTCAACTTAACCTCTGCTTTTGAAGAAATTGCTCCGTTGGTTGATGTTAAACCAGGGCATCGGCCTCATAGGTCAACCGGGACTGCGATCTCAACAGCACTGGGACTGCTCGAAGGGTGTTGTGTAACCACAGGCGCTCGGATTATGGTTTTCACGTCAGGTCCTGCAACAAGAGGCCCAGGGATTGTCGTGAGCTCTGATCTAAACCATTCCATCAGAACCCACAGAGATATTATCACTGGTCAAGTGCCTTACTATGATAGATCATGCAAGTTTTACAAAAGAATAGCAAAGAGGCTTTGTGATTCCTCTGCTGCTCTCGATTTGTTCGCTTGCTCACTTGACCAGGTTGGAGCTGCAGAACTGAGGTACGCGGTGGAAATGTCTGGTGGGTTTCTCTTACTTGGAGAGACGTTTGAGTCCGACCAATTCAAAAATTGCCTCAGGCATATATTCAGCCGCGACGGAGATGGGAACTTGAATATGTGCTTTGACGTTACTTTGGAAGTTGTGACAACTAAAGATATCAAAATCTGTGGGGCGCTTGGTCCGGTTGTGTCGCTTACAAGGAAGAATGATATCGTGAGTGACACAGAGATCGGTGAAGGCGGAACGTATACATGGAAGACGAGCACTGCCACTAATAAGACATGTGTTTCCTTCTTCTTCCAAGTAAGCAACGAACAGAACCGAAAACCCAAACCTGGTTCAGCGTTCTTCATTCAGTTCATTACTCGATATCGGTATGGCAATGGAGGAGTGAAGAAAAGGGTTACAACGGTTGCTAGAAGATGGGTGGCTGGGAAATCACCGGAAATTTCATCTGGTTTTGATCAAGAAACAGCTGTTTCGGTAATGGCTCGCCTTGCGATAAACCGAGCTGAGGAGTGTTATGCTAGAGACGTTATTAGATGGTTAGATGATGGTTTGATCCGGTTCGCTTCACGGTTTGGAGATTACATCCAAGAAGATCCATCTTCTTTCAGGTTGACTCCAAACTTCTCTCTTTACCCACAGTTCATGTTCTACTTGAGAAGATCACAGTTTCTTGACGTCTTCAACAACTCCCCGGACGAAACTGGTTTCTTCCGGTTAATGTTAAACCGAGAAGGAGTGGTTAACTCAATCATCATGATTCAACCGACCCTTCTCCGGTATTCATTCGACGGACCACCGGTTCCTGTCCTTCTCGATATCCGATCAGTGACACCTGACGCGATTTTGCTGTTCGATTCTTACTTCTACGTAGTGATCCACCACGGTTTGAAAATAGCACAGTGGCGGAAACAAGAGTATCACAAAGACTCGAACCACGAGACGTTCCGGAATCTCTTAGAAGCACCGGAGATGGATGTGGTGCAGTTGGTGAGTGATCGGATTCCAATGCCGAGGATCGTAAGGTGTGACCAGCATGGTAGCCAAGCTCGGTTTCTTCTTGCTAAACTCAATCCTTCAGTTACTCAGAAAACAGATCATACCGGCGGTTCAGATGTTGTTCTCACTGATGACTTGTGTCTTGAAGATTTCCTAGCTGATCTGCAATCTCTGGCGGTCCGAAAATGAATGAGAAAATTGTCAATCAGCAAACTGGTTATTCGGTTTTGATCAGATCTGTTATATAGAAAAGGGTTTTGATATTGTGAAACAATTTAACATGGACTGATTCAGTATTTGTCACAACATTAAAAGTTCGTTACTTTCTAGTCAAAGCTTCTCAGTTTAATGTCATGGATCAGATAGATATCTTTAGTTTAATGACAAGCTCAAAATAATTCCAAAAGGCCAAAACTAGAGAACTCAGATAAATGAAGTGTCCATCATAAACAGCGTCGTTTAAGGTAATCTTTACATATCGATAAATGGGCTTTATTGCCTAAGCCCAATAACTTATAGCTGGGCCTTTTAAGGAGAAGATTTCTCCTCCACCGAAGACGGCGAGAGGAACAGAGGATCAGACGCCGGAAAAAGGAACGATGCTGGGACTCTCTTACGGTGAGATTCTAGTCATCATCGGCGCAACAGCTGCTGTTGTAGGTTAGTAAAAAAATTCGATCTTCATCGTTAATCGAATGGGGAAATAGATACGATTCGATTTTTTCGCAGGGCCAAAGGATCTTCCGATAATCGCAAGAGCAGGAGGAAGATTATTCGGACGAGCGATTGGTTACATCCAAATGGCTCGTGGCCACATAGACGGAGTCATGAAACAACCTCAAATGCAGCAGGTTCCTTCCTTTTCAATTCAACATTGGTCTTTGTGTCTGATACACTTTACTTACTCTCAATATATAAATATAAGTTGTTTAGATTTCGAAAGAAGTTCAAGATTTGCGAGCACAAGTTGATGCTATTAGCCATGGTGCAAGTTTCTCTCTTTTTAACTCCAATCCTTTGACTCGGAGAGTGGACAACCAATCTCCACAACCTTCTAATACAACCACCACCACTGGTATAAACCCACCTAGCTACTTTAACTTAGCTTGCTTGTTTGTTCTGCTTGATCCTTTATCTGGTTCTGTCGTTTTTAGGGAATGTTACATCTCTCAGTGTTGAGGAAAGACATAAGGTTTCAGATCATTGGACAAAGGTTTTTTTTTTTTTATTATTATTTCTTGAACCCATTTGTCTTCTCGTTTTTTTTTATGTAAAGCTACTTTTTTTGTGTGTGTAAAAGGCTCAAGAGTTTAGTGGTTCGTCATCGGCTTCAGTTAATCTGCACGCCCAAGCGACAGCATTTGAACGTTTATCTGAGTCTGTCAGTGGCAAAACTCACACTCTAACTAGTGACTCACCTGTTCTTCCAGTTTCTGCTGAGATGGCAAAGTTGCTTCCTCATCGCAAAGGTAAGAAGATTTCTTCATTCTTCATTATGTCATCCAATGAAACTTGCTCCCTCTACCATTCTTTGCCTTGGTTTGAGTAAACAAAAAAAAAACTACTGACATTCATTTGGTTGTAGAGAGTGCAAAAGGATCTGATTTAATGCTGGAGGCAGTTCTTGAAGCTGAAGTAGCACACAAAGCCAAACACTTTTTTGCACAAGCCGAAAAGGAAACTCCAGCTTTAAAAGGTGATGAGTCGATATCTCTTTATTGATCTACTCTTATCAAAGCGAAGAACTTATGTTTTTAACTCAAAATTCAAAATGCGTGCTATCATATTTTAAAACGTGGGGGAACGGTTTACTTTTGCGGCTGACATACTTGTCGTGTAAAACACTTTTCAGGGAAGTTTGTTGTTGAAGACAAAGGAGAAAGTTGAAGTCAAGTTTTATGGATCATCGATCAAAAAGTCAGAAGAAGACTCCGGCATAGTCTTTGTTCGTACTTGTAGCGTGAGAATAGTGGGCCAAGTCGTTCGAGTGGGGTTTTTACTCACTGGGCCAGAGTCTTGAATTCTGTTTCTGCTGCGGCAACCATTGAGCTAAACCTTGTCGAGATAAGTTCAGTAATTGATCTTGTAATTTTTGTAAACGATCTTGATTCCTGTAATTTAACCTGCGGCTTTGTAGGTTTGTCGGAATATGAATAAATATGTGTTTTTAGTTCTCAACCAGTTATGTATTAACTTCTATTTACAAGCTTAAAAAGGGGGAATTTTCTATTGCCGTTAGCATTGTGCAAAAGTATTCTTTAGTTTGAGCATTTTTTTCCCATGTCAACACGCATACAAGTATTTGCTCTATTGGATACATATCGTATAATAGCTAATACGTGTAAATGATAATCTGATCCACTTCAATAAGGTATCATCAGAGTAGTAGAAACATGGTCTTTTGAGCTGGTAACGCTATGGAAGGAATATAAGAATTATGTTGAGATTCAAAAGGGAGTTGCTTAATTATACCCAATAGTATTTAAGGGTTTCCATTTCAAAAGACAAAAGTAACAAGACACCTATCTCTCTGCATTCCATGACCACACCAAATCTATATGCATTAGATCCCATAAAGAGACCGCAGCAGCAAGTGAAGAATCAAGCGTGTGTTTGGAGAAGCTGAGAAACCGATCACTCCTGCAAAAACAGCAAAGAGAAGAACCAACCTTTATGTTAACAAGAAAAACAAATCTTTGATGAGATGGTTTTGTTATTCAACGAATATTTCTCCTACAAACTAGACTCATAAACTGACCTGTTGTTTCTTCTTCTTTGGCCTTCTCTTCCTTTTGGGTTTATGAGCATCAGAATTGGAGCTTAAGTTGCTACTCTGACTGCTATATGAAGTTGCAGCAGCATCCCTGGCATTATATGAAGTTGAGGCAGCAGCCCTGGCACCATATGAAGTTGCGGCAGCAGCCCTGGCATTATATGAAGACTCACTTCTTCTGTTTGAAGTGTTTCTTGAGGATGATGGCATCTCATTCCTCTGCATAGACGAATTCTTCCTAGAATTTGAACCAAACCTTGCTTGTGGTGGTGGCATTAAAGCCCTAGCTGAGTTTTGTTTCTACAAGATTCCAAAAACATTCCAAATTAGTAAATCAGAGTATGTCACAGAAACCATAGCTTTGGTAATAAGTGGTATCCCCATTCATAAGTCTCCCTCCATACAACCTCCATGAGGTTCCAGAGCTTGATAATACCAAGAAAACTAATCATACCTGGTTCCTTTCATCGCTAGACATGCCAGATGTAGCTCTACTGGACGCAGCTTCCCTGAGAAATTGCATATTATGGTCAGAAATTAGAAGAGTTGAAGTTTAAAAGAAAGTATTCTACTAGGCCCTACTTTGTGCTTTTATCGGTCAATTCATCATCTGCGTCTGCTTCATCGCTTGAGCTCCCTTTATCAAAGAAATCATCATCACTAAGGTCCAGAAGACCATCATCTTCACTCCCTGTCTCTGTTTTTTTTTTCACAGCCGTAACATCACACACTTAGCATTTCCAGAAAAAACGAAACGAATAAGCTTTTTTGCATAATCATGTTTGTACCTTCTAACTCTTTCCCACTAGCAGCAGCAACAATAATATTGGCTTTGATCTGCTTCCGCATCTTACTTCTTCGCTCAATCACTTCCGAGTCCTCAGCACCAGTAAACAGAGATACATACTTCTCATTTTTGGGGAAGAACTGCGATTGTACAATGCAAACAATTATAAACTTTTCCAAATACGCTGACAAATAGTAAAAGGAGAAGCTATATTACCCGAACATATTCGAGATCTTCTTTGAGTTTACTGAGTTGCTCAGCTATATCAGCATCTCCCACATGAGCAGATGAAGTGCGTTGTAGCTTCTCAAGACGCCTAATGCTCCTTTCAATCTTTCTCCGCTCTGATTCAAGACAAAAGGTTGTAACTTTTGCAAGTCAGTTACTATTAAATGGCAAAACAACAAGTCAGTGGCTCCTCTTACCAAAGAACCTAATCTTTCTGTTCCTGAGGAATATTTTACGTTCGACAGCAAGACGTGTATGGTCATCTTGCTGCTTCTTCAGATACTCCAACTTCTGCTTAAGAGTCTCTTTCACTTCAGCAGGCAAATCCTACAGACAATTGATCCACATACTTAGTACCAATAACATTCCTTTCTTTCTCTATCACCACACACATGGCATGTTTATAGATGATTAAAATATCTAAAAGAAGAATCTTTTACTGTATCAAACAATCACATACACAAGCGAAGCTAATTGATTCGCCAAGTTACTGTATCATACTAGAAAAAGGCTCGAAATTTAAGAGAAATTCGACCATAAGACCCTAATATGAGAAAACCCTTAAGCAGAGAGAGAGAGAGAAAGGAGCTGACTTTACGAAGAAAGCGTTCGACGGAACGCATCTGGTTCTTGAGTGAGACGATCTTAGGTTTCTTCTTCTCCACGCGCAACGCTTTCGACCTTCGAGTGCTGCTTCCCGCCGCTTGATTCGGTCCGGAAACCCTTCTCTTGGCATAGCCTCCGTGCGCCATGGCCGCAAGGATTTACGAAAGAGTTAGGAAGGAAGGACACACGAGGAGACAGACGCACAATATTAGGGCTCTCTCTTTGTTCGGCGTTGGCGTCTTTTGTCTCTTGAAGCGGAAGCCTTAAACGCTGCGTTTTGTCCGAAAAACCTGACCCGAATACAGCTGGTGGCCGGGTCCTACATGTCACTTAACTATTTTCAAGCTACCATGGGATTGTTTGGAAATATTTATGTAAAGTAATCATGCGTAACAGCATAAGGTTAAAACAAAAAAAAAATCTACATCCAAAAAGTTAGAAAAAAAATTACGTTAGCATTCGAAATCAAATTTTCTACCTATTTTTTTTATCACTAGATAACATATTACATCATGGTATAATATCTAACTCTATTAATACAATGATCAATTATCTGCAACATATGCGATATTGATGAACAACCCCATGGATAAAGATTCTACGATGAATCTTTCCCTGAAACATTTGGATTAACAGATAGTTCTGCATGTATGATACCTTCGATGGACATGCTAACTCATCCTTGTTTAAAAGTCCATATAACATTGATATTGAGATTTCAAGTACTTGGTTTTGCAAGTAATGCTTGTGGTATTTTTGACATCAAAGTCTTTCATTCAGATTGTAATAGTTTATGTTCCATCTTTGCTTTGTCCATGATATTATCATTTTCACATCATCCACGATGAATTCCTTCCACATGTAATTTTACCAACAAAAAAATCTGTCTGGAATTCCATTGAATATACTAATTGCATGTGAAGCTTAACCATAGTTAGCATAATAAAAAACATGCACAAAATTTATTATCACAAATAAACCGTTAAACATCAAAATTTTACAACTAAGTACAAAACAAATCACATAACAAGGCCAATATAACTTGAAAGAACCACAAATCACAACCAAACAAATTTAATACATGATATAATGCAATAAGAGAGAGAGAGAAAGAGAGAGAGAGAGAGAGAGAGAGAGATAGAGAGAGAGAGAGAGAGAGAGAGAGAGAGAGAGAGAGAGAGAGAGAGAGACTTGTGTTATGGCATATCCTTTTCAGCTCCTAAAAGATTAATAAAAAGTAGTAAATAATTTTTTTTTTTTTTGTAAACTATAAATAATTTTAGCATGTATATTATCTTCTTAGAAACAACTATACATACCTTATTTTGAATATATATTATATGAATAACATATAAAAGAATATGATTATATAATTACTTTACATCAATTATGGCAGAGAAAAGTTAATATTAATCCACGACAATCTACGAAAAAATGGATTCTAAATATGGGTGGACATATTCTTAGATTCCATCAAAATATTTCTTTTCTATAATATTTATCAACTTTTGAAATTCCTACTAATCCCCCCTCTTATGATAATGGAAGTTTTTAGAGCTATAAACCATGTTTGCTAAGTCTGTATACACAAAAAAAGTTTTGATTACAATGAAATATTTTCTCCAGGGGAAAATATGGCTATTGTACAACTTTTTGTTAAATATTTTAGCATCTAAGGAGTCATTTTTGAATCAACCGGAATTTCTAGTGTGTTTCTTAATGGTGTTATTAATAGGAATTTTACATAATTTATTTAAAGGATGTTGTACAAGAAATGAGAACTTTTACAAAAGAATGATGTTTATTGGTTAAATCTAACCTATACTAAAAGGGTTATATGAGGAGTAAAGAGTGTGTCCACGTCACTTTAAAAAATCGGCCAATTAGAAAACAGTTTTCGCCACGTCAGACACACGATGTCCAAAAGCCAGTCTAGCCCCTTTTTTTTCGTCTTCTCCGTTGTATTCGCCATTTGATGACCTTTCCATTTCTTATTCTAAGAAGACGAGCCTCACCGTAGATCCGTTGACACCATCTCACTCCCTGACAATCAGATGAGCCTCTGCCGCCCCAATGACTGACCAGTCGCCACCGTCAGTCTCCCAGTCATCCTCAATCCGGGAGAGCACTCCGTTGGAGAACGAGCCACCAGAGCTTTCGAGCCCTCCTATGAACCTCCGCACCAGAGATCCTTCAGATCCGCCAAGATGGAAAGAGAGAAAGCTTCAACGACATCACCAAACGACCACTACTCCGTCACGTTGTTCATAATCCGAAGGGGAGGAGGCGACGAAGCTTTCCGGCGTGAGCCATAGATCTTGCCACCTCCAAAACCCTAGACAGCACCGCACAAGAGGAGAGAGCTAGAGAGCGTGAGTTTACTTGCCACTCAAAGGCGTTTTTTTTTACTTCTCCCATTATTGATATCATGAATCCTCTTCGACTCCTCTTTGTATCTTTATATAATCCAGATGCAAGCCATGGAAACCCTAACAAGCTATGCCAGAAATTAAGATCTACTGAATGAGCACAACAACAACTCAGATTCAATAGATCTCAGCAGAGCAGGAGTATTTCGAGCAAACTCCACTCGACCAGTCTTTGGAAATCATTTCTCAGAAGGTATCGTTCATCACTCCTTGCTTATTTTGTTAATGAAATCAAAGAAACTTGCAGGTATCGTTCACCCTTCCTTTCTCATTTTGTTGAAAAACGTTAAGTGTTAAGATTTTGTTTCGTGTCAGATGCACATGCCGTGTGTTGCTGCTGATTTTTGAGTTTGTAATCAACCAAACACTATGCTTTTCATATGTTCCTCTCTGCACTTCTTCAGGTCCCTTCTTTTTTTTTTTATTCTAGCAACTTAACTTCTACTGCATCCTCTAATAGTTTCATTATCCATTCAAAATATTTTTTTATCTCAGCTATGTGATAGCTGAGACATGTTAATTAGACAATTAGCCAGATTTGTATTGGAAGATGAAGATGCAGCCAAAAGGGTCTGACGGACTCCTTTTACCCTACATGGAAACCAGAACTACATAGAGATCCCTAGAGCCATTGCAGTGGTTGGGACAATGTATGGGGTAACTAACTTCTTCAATGTTTCTCTGAATACAGTGTTATGCTCTCACATAATTTTGAAGAGTTTTTAATGTATTGTTTGTTTACCATGAAAGCAGTTGGTTATGATTGGAAATACAATTCAAGTTGTGCAGAGCCCTCCAATGCAGTCTGGGATTTTCAAATCCAGTCTCTTTTTTTTATCTTTCATCACTCTCTCTCTTCACAGCTTGCTCAATAAAAGGGAAAATGAAGTTGTCAGTGTTGTAAATACAATTCTGGTGGTATATTCAAGGTACTTATTCTTGACCACGACTAAGTCTTCTCTATATTGTTTTTCCTTTATTTTCTCAGTGGTAGTGGGTTGCTCCTGCTCTGTCTTCTAGATCCGAGAAGTTCTGATTTTTTCAGTCTTTGTTCTTTGGCTGAATCTATTGATCCGAAACTGTGTGCTAAACTGCTCTTCTTTCTCTGTTTATAGTCTATTTGACATGCCTGTTCGTGCCTATATATATATCTATACAAACATGTAAGGACTAA
The DNA here is from genome assembly GCF_000309985.2 of Brassica rapa. NCBI lineage: Eukaryota > Viridiplantae > Streptophyta > Magnoliopsida > Brassicales > Brassicaceae > Brassica > Brassica rapa. The sequence continues at coordinate 28,457,896 of NC_024800.2, read as the reverse complement.
GAGTCAGACAACAAATCAGGATTGCATAATTAACCTTGAGAGCAAGAAGATTGCATAGTGTATAATACTTATCAGAGTGTTGTTAATCAACTCTTCAGGTGTAAGTGGTCACTGGTCAAGAATATGTGTGCTCTCAAAAGAAACAGAGGAAGCTGAAGTATAGCCCATATTCTGCTCCAAACACAGACCTGGCTCTCTCCTGATCCTTCGAGCTGAGGTTCAATGTGGAAGGACGAGAAACCAACCATGGTCTCATGAGAATTTTCAATGATCCTTCCAAGGTGACCTTTTTACTTACCATAATTTTTGTGTGTTTTCTATTTGTAGAAAGTAGCTTCGAAAGTCTAAAAGGTGATTGGCTTGATAATAGTAGTGACATGTGAGAGCAAATCATTATGAAAGTTGTCAACCTTTTCTTTGTTGTTTGATCTTGAGTACAACTGTACAAGAATTCTATGGTGTGTATTAGAATATGATTCTTTGTTTAGATTCTTTCATATTCTGACATGTGTGTATAGGGTCTTGAATACCGTAATCTTTATCTTTATAAAATGCTAGAAAATTACAAAATAGCATTCAAATCTGTTGTCATATACCACATGGAAGCGTACATGAACAAAACTTTCAAGACCAAAAACGTCTAGGTTCAAAGAAAATAATTGTTCTTTTTCTCTTAGTCAATTAATTCATGGTGATCATCTTTGTCTATAACATGTGGGGTATGTGCAGGATATAACGTTCTATGTGGAGTTGAAATACTTTCATTTGTTTAAAGCTGCCAAAGAAGGAGGATGGTTGGGACTACAATACTGTTTATATATGGTTTGATTTCTTTCTACACCATAATACTCCTGCGTTACTGTCTCGACAGTGAGTTTGACCTCAAGACCTATCCCGACAGTGCCCAAGCTGCGTTTCTACCACGTGACGTATCTTTGTCTCGGTAAGGGGCTAATATTTTCAAAAAGTTCTGAATCTACCTTTATAGTAAAGGTTATAAAAGTTAAGAACCATATAACAGAAATATGATTTGCCTTTGGGCTTTCGAACAAATGGAACAACTGAAAAGCTATGGGTAGCAAGTAGATCAGTTAGTAAATCTCTCACTAATAAATCCCTAATTGCTATCAGAAGTCAATAGTACAATACTATAAGCTTATACTATGTTTCATCAAATATAGCGATAGAATATTACACTTATGTGCTTAGTGGAGAACACTACTCTCCTTTGTAGTAAAATTATAATATATTTAAAAAAGGTAGAGGTTATTTCGTAGAGATTCCATCATTAGTAATGGAATCTTATAACATTTATACATAATATTTTCTTCATATTCTTTTTTTTTTAATGTATTGCAAATAATTCTCTACTTGGAGCAGTACACAAGTATCTTCTCCATTCATCCAATAAATGACTTCAGTTTATACTTTCTCAACTCTGTCTGTCAAGAAAAAGTGCATAATTACAGGATTCCAAGTGGGGTTAAAACACACAACAGAAACTATACAAATACCCCGGGCGTAGCCCGGAAAAATCTCTAGTATGAATTAATGGGCGTAAGCAAAACTCTCGGCAATAGTTTCAAAATTTTTTTTAAACACTCATACTTTTGAGTTTTTATAAAACTCATAAAGATCACACATTTTTTCTTCGGACATGATAAATTTTTTTGTAATAACACTAGTTGAGTTGTAGCAATAACATTACCAAATGATCTTCAGTCATATTTCAAATTATGTGATAATTGTCACTTAAAGTACTTCTTAGGATTATAAAGTAGCTCATACTTCTAAAGGCGTTTATATATAGCAGGATAAATATGGAATTCGTAATGGATAATTCTACTTTGCTTCTTCAGATCTTGCTTTGAAATGTTTTACTGATGTAGATTAAGTTGTTTGTTTTGATTTGATGTTCTACAAGTTTCAATACGTTTGTTGATGATTTGATGATTTCTTATTGCGTAAAGAAACAACCGTTTATTTCTAGATCATATGCTGAGGATGAATATTGAGGTTTAAATTTTGCTTTTTGATGACAAAATGTTTTTTTTTTTTTTTTTTTTGCTTTCTGTGGAATGATGTGGTTGAGTATTCGTTTGAGAGGGATGCGAGTGCAATCATCAACTCTTTCAGATTTTTTTTCTTTAATAGTAAGCTGCAATCTACATTTCTATAAATTCTGATTTGTACGAAAAAATACTATAGATTAATTTATATTGTTATAATGTTCGGGAGAAGTTGGATCAAGCTCTGCTCAAATCTCTACATTAAGAGTATACTAGAATTTAGTCTGCACGTTCGTACGGATATTTGTTTTTTTGTAAATTTATAATTTTAATATTATTATGAATATTTTAAATATATGATTTATATTTTAGTGTCTTACATGTGTTATATTTTTATAATTCTATAATCTTATTGTTTAGGTTTTTTATTCAACTTTATTAAAATATAGTGATCTATATTTATATATTTTACTTTTTTATTAATTTTTATTGTATACATTATATTTAAAATTTATTTAGTTATACTATAGAATGGATATTTGTTCAGGATGATTTATATTTTTATATTGTATTTTTAAAAATCTTTAACGTCTATCATTTTAGTATTTTACGAGATTTACTAAGTAAATGACCATGTGGTTGATATCATAAACAAACCATTGATTTGTTAGTCTGAACATCTTAAATCCAGTATAAACATTCCAGATATCTTTATGAAATATTTTTATTAAAATTGATTATCTTATGATTAATTTGGTTGGATTTAGTTTTTTGTTTTAGCTTAATCTGCTTGTTTACACTGTATATATTTTATAGTATTTTTCAGTATATAATTTTTAATTAGGAAATATGTTCGTTTTAAATAAAATCTTCTCTCAAGCTTTCTTTGCTAATAGATTCGATTTTCTTTTGAATCGAAAAAGGAGAAAGAATGGTCATCGGTGAAGTAATAATGGCCATTTTTCTCTTTATATGACTCTCTCAGAATTTTGGAGCCATAGAAAAATTAAAAATCTCATCTTCTTTGTTTTGTGTGTGTTTGTAAACAATAGATTAATGATTATTGACTATTATTACGAAATGTCTAGCAAATCCACAAATGTCACGTTGGATATATATATATATAACATTTTCATTTGAAACATATTACTTTATTCAACATTCTGTTTAAACATTCCATATCAGTTTATTTTTCTTCCACCTATTTTTTAAACACTCATTTATTTTTAATTATTATATTACTTTTGTTTAATAAAATTCAGTACACTATCCCACCACTTTTAATTCATTTTCTTGCATTTTATAATTTAATAACTTTATATTAATAAAAATATATTTATAATTAATTTAAATAACAGAAAGGAAAACTAGAAAAGAAGATTACGTGTTGAAAAAAAAATATTGTTGAGATCTATTTAATAGAAAAGAAATATTCAAATGAAATGAGACTAGTTTTCATGTATAGAATTGTTATTTTCATGTATAAAAATATTGTTGAGACTATTTAATATAAAATTGTTGAATTTTGGTATAATTGTTATTTAAAAATTAATATACAATAATTGAATTTAAATAAATTGGAGGAAATAAAAAGTACAAAATATTTAGCCAGTAAAAATACAATAGATGGCAACATATAACCCATTTGATTTTTTCAACATATCTAAATCTTTCAATCCAAACAATTCACATGTATTCTCACATTATTCAACTAATACATTGCTCATGTTCTATTGCTCGCTTTCTTACGTTTAGTGTAAACGGCCCGACTTTATCAAACACTTTGCATGTTGGGTCCAATTTTGAGTCTTTGGTCCTAGTTTAAATGAGGATTACAAATTTACAATTATGCATGTTGACAGACGATCATTATTGTTTGACTAATCAAACAAAGGATAATCAAATTATCAAGCAAACACATAAAATTAGCAATTGAACCATGAATTCAGATAAAACAAACTTCCTTGTTAAATCCAAAATATATCATAAGAAGACAACTAGTTGGACTTTGCTTTGGTCGGTTTAGTTGTACTAGTGAGGTCAAGTCACTTCATTAGACCAAAGGACAATTATATAGGAATCATAAACAAATGATTCCCAACTCTAATTAATTTAGGAGTGGTTGGAGAGTAATCTAAAGTAAATGAGGCTGGCTCTTTCTTTGATTGATCGTTACCATTACCATGTTGTGTTTTAGACTATAATATGATAAAGCCAGTTTCTCCTTGATTTTAGCATTTTATCTCAACTACTTAGAAACAAATACTACCCAAAATTACTTAAGTTAAGATTTGGATTTATCTGGGTGGATTGCCACAAACGTTTTAGTTATAAAAAGGTATAACAAATAAAAACAAGTGGTAATTTTCATGGAAATTATGTATTCAAATAACAAAGACTAATGTAGTTAGGTAATGGTTATCCACTGATCTTCTTAATTTATCATTAATCCATTATAGAAAAAAGCTTTGTCATAGTTTTAATAATTTTTTATATTTCTATTATTTTTAATTGGCAAATAATTGTTTTACCATACTTAGATATTATGTTTGTTCAATTTTTGTAATTTTATGTTTATAAATTTTATTTACATTTTTAATTTTTGGTTTAGCAATATTATACTTTTATGTATTTATTTTTTATTATATTATATTAAAATTACTAACTATTAATTATTAAAAGCACATAACAAAATAATATATTATATTATATTATATTAAAATTACTAACTATTAATTCTTAAAAACACATAACAAAATAATATATTTAATTTATGTTTTAACCGTTTATTTCAAATTGTATTTGCATTTCAATCTTATCCAAATTATATTATTAATTTCTATATTTTATAAAATACTAATTATAATTTATATTTTAAAATTAAAAGATAAAATTCTATGATATTTTATTTTTTATAATATAAATATTATTTAGTGATTTCTTACTTAAAAATAAAATAAATAAATATTTTAATTATGTAAAGATAGTATATTTATCTTTAGTTACAAATTTGAACTAATTATTAATAATAATTGAACTATATTATTAAATGAAACACAATAAAATATGTATATTAAATACTTGGAGTGATGAATAGTATTACAATAAATTTGATATTATACTATTTACTCTATACCAAATTTGCTGAAATTGTGTAATTTTTAGTGTTCCATTAGAGATGAAATTACACCAAATCTGGTGATTTGGTGTCTCATTTAAATTGGCCTAATAGATTGGTTTCTTATGGCAATAATTCTCACAGGAATTGTTTCGTTTGGTGGGAATTTTCTTAAGCATGCAATAAGTATTAGTTCTATTTTTAATTTAATACATAGAGTCTGGATGACTTACCATACAAACTTTCCCCTAATTATGTGTTGACACATGCCAACTGGTAAAATTAGTCAATCGAAACTTCTTACATTCACACAAGTACGTGAAATATATCGTTGAGGCTCTATATCACTAAGCACACATGAAGTGTTAGGTCGGTGAGTTATAATTAAGTTAATGTTTTCTATATTGCCTAGTCACTTATCACTAGTAGTGAACAGCTATGAAACCCTTTCAGACTCTTAAGTTTGACACAAAACTTATTTGTTTGATATGTCTCAAACAAAACGAATGAAGAAAAGGGAAGTATGTTGAAATGTTATCTGAGAACGTCTTAAACAGTAATAGTGGTGAAGGAATACAAGTATGTCTGGAGAAACACAATAGAATCGCCAACATATATGATGTTTAGTTTGACTTGTTTTATTCGGTCAAGTTTGAGTCTCTCATGAGGTACATTGTTATTAAAATATTTTATTCGTATTAATAAAAAATAATTTATTCATATCCTGATAAAAATATATATTCTTAATAAAGATATGTATATAATGTAATATGTATATATATATATAATATGTTTGAATTTAAAGTCAAAATCGTTAATTCCTTACTAATTATTAGATATTTTTGCAAGTTTGTAAAACACTGAGAAAATATTAGATTTTGTGACTGATGATTAACAATGTCTTAAACCCAACTCATATACTAAACCAAATTATTCTCAGAGTCACTGAGTCATTGGAACAACCATGGTTGAACGCAACCCAATAAATTAATAAATTATAATATATAACTATATAAGAACATAATGTTATTAACCATTGAAAATATAAGATGATATAAATATTATGTTTTATTTACAAAATATTATTAAATATTTTAAAATTTTAATGTCAATTTCCATCAGTCATGAAAATAAATTATTTGATTAATGTATAATACTAAATAATTATTTGGCTAAAAATAAGATAACAAATAATTAAATAAAAATATTATAAATTTAAACTGTAAATCTGAAATAAATCTATAAGTAAATAAATAAACTTATAATATATTATAAATAACAAAAATAAAATAATAGTCTAATACTATCATATCAATAAATATTAGTTTTCTTTATTCCCATTTTCTTTGAATGACATGATACAAATTCCATCAAAATGTAAAGAAACATAAATTTTGTAGTTTATTTAATTTTGTGTAATAATAAAAAATATGAAAATTTTAATCAACATTTTTTAGAAATATTATCATTTTTCTTGGTTTTTACCGGACCAGTGGTTGTCGAGTCACAAATGCATTTTTTAGTTTTTATTGGGTTTTATCAGATTTTAATTAGCGGATATTTTGTTAAATCTGAACTGGATTATTTACGAGTACCAGATTTATCGGTTCAAATACGGAGCTAAGTCGTATATGAAAAGTGAAAACAGTGCTTATGAAATATACGCCAAAAAAAACACCATAACAAAAGAGGCAGGCGATGACATAATGGGGAGGTTAAGAAGGAAATGAATAAGAGAGTCTGTGTCCCTAGAGATAAATTTATGTCATATGTTTCTCCATGTTCAAAAATGCTTCTCCATAACATTTATATTTCAAGCTGTCACCCCAACGTCCTCCAGCTTTCTTTATTTGTCCCCATTAATTTCTACAAAATACGTTTCCCCCATTGTGTCCTCTTGATCTGATCCCAGACTGATACATCCGATCCCACTAACCAACCGAAAGCCATTTAATACATTTCATTTATTTTATGGAGTTAGCTGGTCTTCGAATTCTCGTAAATCGTAATATACGGTGGATTTGAAATTGACGAGTATAGCCATTTAATACATTTCACTTATTTTATGGAGTTAGCTGGTCTTCGAATTCTCGTAAAACCTAAAAAGTTACTTTTGTGGAGAAAATACTAATAATATAAAGGCTCTAAGAGATATTCAAAATTATCAAAATTCAAATGAATGCTAATTATTAGTTCAACAAACTAATAATAGGAGAAACTTGTTCTAAAACCTAATAAAGGGTTTTGCCAAACTTGTTCTAAAAGTAATCACTAGGAGAAACTAAACTCGAATTTTCATCAATGAAGATCCCAATCAACCACCAATCTCAGCTGCGATATATATTAATATGATGCGTAATTTTTGTACTAAGTTAAATTGTTACTAAGACCTATATCATTTTTGAAAAATTCAGCCAACTTGAAACCCAATGTTATATCTTTTTAAAAACCCAGCAACTTGAAACAGAATATCGTCAATTTGATGGCCTAAACCATATCTTTTTCTTCAATATGTACAAAATTAAATAATCAAGAAAACACATCGTGATGTTAACGAAGATACTTAGTATTTAGTATATACCTTCAAAAGCGGTGACCTACACTTTTCTTCATACTTATTAGTTCAACAAACTTTATCTCGGTCCGTCAGTATATGTTTCAAATACACAACTACGCAGTTCACACGGACAATACAAATCACATATTTAACATTTAACCACTCAGACTCTTAGAGCAAAGAAATACAAATCATATACTACCATACTAGGATAGGACCCGCACCTTGCGCGGGATTAAGTTATTATTTTTATTATATTTTGGAGAATGAAACAATAGTTTGGCTTCATTTGGATTAGGGGTGTTCAATCCGGATATCGGGTTGGTTTCGGTTCGGCTCGATTTTTTCGGTATTTCGGTTAGTAAAATATAATTACTATTCTAAATCTATATTTACTTTGACTTTAGTCTTTCACATACTTTTGAAAGATTTCAACTGGACGACTAAATTGATCAGCCAATCTTATTGCTTTAAATCATTAGTATTTATATATATATATATTATTTAGTTTGAATATTTATTAAATAAAAATTCATATGCGTTATATTTTATGATCATTTGTAACTTATTATAACAAAAAAAATAATCTATTGATCACAAAATTTTCAGAGTGGGAATCTTCAAATTTCTAATAATATATAGACGTTTTGAAAAATTCAAAATATAACATATAAGAAAAAATATAAATGATTTTATTATATATTTAATGTGATTTTTTAATATCTTTCAATAATAAAAAAATTTAAAAAAAAAAGAACTAAGATACCAAAATTGTTATCAAATATTTATTATTCATAATAATTAATTTTCATATATACGTTAATCATATTAGGTAATTTCATTAATTGTCATATATATATTAGTCATCTATGGTAATTCCGTAGGTTTTATTTAAAGAAAGAAAATAACATATCATATCATTATATCATATAGTTTGACCAACTTATGTATCTAACAACTAAGATACAAAAATTATTATCAAATATTTATTATTCATAATAATTAATTTTCACATATACGTTAATCATATTTGGTAATTTCGTAGCTTTTATTTAAGGAAAGTACAAAACATTTTTTGGTACGTTATTTATCAATTCGATAGTTAGTTTAATAAAAAGTGTAATATAAGTTAAGATGGACCAACCTATTTTCTAAGAATAGTATATTTTATATAGTTATTTATTAAATAAGAATTTATAATCATACGGTTCTATGATCATTCATATCGTTTTATAACAAAATATTTAAATCATCGATAACAAAATTTTTAATCTGAAATCTTTAATAAGTTTATAATTTATAAATGTTCTTGAAAATTCATTGAAAGTTTTAATATTAAAATATTTATGTAATCTTATGGTATATAGTGTTTAATCTATATATATATATATATTTATTTTATTATTAAATGATATTTTTTACTCATATGGTTTTAAAATCATGTGTATCTTCTTATAATAAAAATGTTAAACCATTGATCATTAATTTTTAACATAATAATTTTAATAGTTTTAGTCATTTATTGTCGTTTTTAAAAATCCAAAATATAACATATACGAAAAAATCTAAATTTTACCTTTATAGCTAATTTGATTGTTTAATTTATTTTAATAATATAAAATTAAACAAAAAACGATGGAGGAGATATAAATTGTTATCAAATCTTTATTATTAAAATCATTAATTGTCATATATATATTAGTCATTTATGGTAATTTCGTAGGTTTTATTTAAGGAAAGAAAATAGCATATCATATCATTATATCATATAGTTTGACCAGCTTATGTATCTAACAACATATAAAAATCGAATGTGGACCTACTTATTTTTCAATTGAATGTAATGGACTACCTAATTGAGTGCCACCTATGCATTTGGGCCTCTTTTAATTAATACAAAATTGAAGTTACATCTTTTCAAATGTTTCTCAATTAATATATAGGGGATACGTGAATAGAAGTAGGCCCTCCCATTCAATGTCCACAAGTTGTTCGTAAAAGAGGCTAGTCTCGAAATTATTGGGTCAAAAGAAGGGTATAATAGTTAATTACACGTACCCGGCCAATGTTAGCCACCAATGGGATAAAAGTCATCGGCGTCTCGTATGTGTCAATCTCAGCTGTAGAAAACCATTAAAAGCTTTCGCTGGGACAGTTGCATCTTCCCTCTCTACTTAAACTTTTATTTATCCATTTTTATATAATCTTTTTTTTATCAACTCCATTTTTATATAATCAAAAGTTTGATTTTTATGAATAATAAAGATAATTTTTTTATGAAAATATTATAAAACGAAATTTTCTTAGGATAGAACTAAATTGTTGTTATAGTAGTATATTCGCTAATTATTATCTTAATATATTTGATGAACCATTATGTGAAAGTATATTTTTATTTAATTAGTGAATGTTTTTTAGAGGCATGTGTATCACTATCAACTTGTGATCTATCTTATTACAATGGAAACATAAGTTTCTAAGTGTTAGCCTACAATCTTTTTTTCCGTCAACTATCCATAGTCCATACAATAAAATAAACCTACAATCGTTATTACATATAGATAATATTTCTTAGGTAGTGTAATGTTTCCTTGCAAGCTCATGACCAATCCCACAAATTTGAAACAGAGAATACTTCAAAAACCCCTAAGCTTATGATGTTTTCTTTTAAAAAGATGTTTTAGAAAGAAAAAAATAGTGTAATTTTACATAAAAAGGAAACACGCTTAATTTACTAGCTTCACTTGCTAGAAATATTCTTTGTGTACATTCTATAAAAACATTATTTTATTCCTTAAATATTTCCCATTTCCCTAACTACATTTATTAGCCAAGTCTCTCTCTAAAAAAAATTTCCCTTAAATTCTCTGAACTCCTCCAACTTTTCAGGCCATTCTCTTCTCTCACACAGAACAAAAACTTACATTTCACAATTCTCTTCTTTACAAATATCCTTTTCTCATTATTCATCACAACAACATAGGAAAAAGTTTTCTCCAAGCTCTCTTAACTATCACCAAAAGCTCAAACATTTCATCCTTCTCACCATGACCCATAACCAAGACCAACCTCACCGTCCTGTCCCGGTCCATGTCACAAACGCCGACCAAAACCCAAACAACCTCCCGAACTTTCTCTTATCCGTTCGTCTCAAATACGTCAAACTCGGTTACCATTACCTAATCTCCAACGCTCTCTACATCCTCCTCCTCCCTCTCCTCGCCGCCACAATCGCCAACCTTTCCTCTTTCTCCCTCAACGACCTAACTATCCTCTACAACCACCTCCGTTTCCATTTCCTCTCCGCCACCCTCGCCACTGCACTTTTAATCGCTCTCTCCACCGCTTATTTCACCACTCGTCCTCGCCGTGTCTTCCTCCTCGACTTCTCATGTTACAAACCAGACCCTTCTCTGATCTGCACTCGAGAAACATTCATGGACCGTTCTCAACGTGTAGGTATCTTCACGGAAGATAATCTCGCTTTCCAACAAAAGATCCTAGAGAGATCCGGTCTTGGTCAGAAAACGTACTTCCCTGAAGCTCTTCTTCGTGTTCCTCCAAATCCTTGCATGGAGGAAGCAAGAAAAGAAGCCGAGACGGTTATGTTCGGAGCTATCGACGCTGTTCTTGAGAAAACCGGTATTAAACCGAAGGATATTGGGATTCTTGTGGTGAATTGTAGTTTGTTTAATCCGACTCCGTCACTTTCTGCGATGATCGTGAATAAGTATAAGCTTAGAGGGAATATATTGAGCTATAATCTCGGTGGAATGGGTTGTAGTGCTGGTCTTATCTCCATTGATCTCGCTAAACAGCTTCTTCAGGTATATTATTATATATTCTTTAATTTGTCTGATAATAATTACTCCATCCGTTCCTAAAAATCTATATTCTACCGAAATTTTTTGTTTCAAAATGATATATATATTTTATATTTTCAATCTAATTTTTGTCAACTGATAATGAAAAATTGTGAAATTAAAGAACATTAATTGTATTTTTAAAATTTTTTATTGATTTAAAAATATGAAAAATATAAAATTATAAAAAACTACGCACTTATACCTAAATTTTAATATGCTTTATTGAAAGGTGTGAAAATTCTAAAACATACGGAGAAAATATTATGTTTTAGTCATTCTGGTTGGTTTAGTCCGGTTTAGTGGTTTTGACTATTTGTTATGAGTAATCATGATTCATGGAAAAATAAAATCTAGGACTCTTCCTTAAATTCAACGTTCATATGTTTGAAAAGGCTAACGACAGCTCATTAAATTTAAAAGTTACTGTATTGATTATTTCCGGCCATGTCTCACTTAATAAGCATTTAATACAATTTACAGGTAGATAATTTCCTCAATTAAATTCGCTTTCACATCCTTGTTACGTGTTATAACATGCAAGTGTGGCTAAATCGAATCATTTGTTATACTGCTACTTTAATTATATTGATGCAACTTTTAGTAATATGAGTTGTATGAAACCATTAAGTTGAAAATGTCACGTGTCTATGAAAACTCTGACAGTGACAGGCCTTTGAGTCTTTGGGTTAGGTGGGTAGGTGGTAGTTGCGAAAATGGATAAACAATAACTGCTTCAAACACAACAGTGTATAATAATTAGGAGTTTAGGATGGTTGTCGAAAAAAAAAAGGAGTTTAGGATGGATGCGTAACTATTTACAATTACTTGTTATAGACGTATATATTTAAATAGTGTGTAATCATTCATATATAGACAGTTGAGAAACCAACGTGGTAGCACATGCTTGCAAGTTTTTAAAAATCTCTAAGCTGGTTGGCAAATTGAATCAAAGTTCTTAAATGAGCGACAACAATGTTAGATGAATACATACACATCTGGCAATTCCAACACTAACACTTTCTATGTAGTAATATCACATGCACTGAGTTACAAAAAAATATAGAATATAAATATCACATGCACATCCTTAACTCTCTTTTTTTGCACATCATAACTCTAAAGAGCCACTATTGTTATAGTTTTTCTTTTACATGCAAGAATGTTGTTATAGTTAAATTCTATACATGTGCCGAGTCCTTATCGAATCGTGACAATAATGCAGGTCCAACCAAACTCGTACGCACTAGTGGTGAGCACAGAGAACATAACCCAAAACTGGTACTTAGGCAATGACCGATCAATGCTTCTATCTAATTGCATCTTCCGTATGGGTGGAGCCGCCGTACTTCTCTCGAACCGTTCGTCCGATCGCAGGCGCTCAAAATATCAGCTCATCCACACCGTCCGTACACACAAAGGAGCTGACGACAACGCATTTGGCTGCGTTTACCAACGAGAAGACAACAACGCAGAAGAAACCGGCAAAGTCGGAGTCTCTCTTTCTAAAAACCTAATGGCAATAGCCGGAGAAGCACTCAAGACAAACATCACAACTCTCGGACCACTCGTCCTACCCATGTCCGAACAGCTTCTCTTTTTCGCAACCCTCGTGGCACGCAAAGTCTTCAAAGTCAAGAAGATAAAGCCTTACATTCCCGACTTCAAGCTAGCGTTCGAGCATTTCTGCATTCATGCTGGAGGTAGAGCCGTGCTTGACGAGATAGAGAAGAATTTGGATTTGTCCGAGTGGCATATGGAGCCATCGAGGATGACGTTGAACCGGTTTGGTAATACTTCGAGTAGCTCGCTTTGGTATGAACTTGCGTATAGTGAAGCTAAAGGGAGGATTAAGAGAGGAGACAGGACTTGGCAGATTGCTTTTGGATCGGGCTTTAAGTGTAATAGTGCGGTCTGGAAAGCTTTGAGAACAATTGATCCGGTTGAGAAGTCTAACCCATGGAGTGATGAGATTCATGAGTTTCCTGTTGCAGTTCCTAGGATCACTCCCGTTACATCTTCGTAGTGTTCTTTTATTTAATTCTTTGGAAAAATATTTGTTATGGTTATCTTTCAATGTACGTTTGTGACTTATCTTATCTACTATTTACATACTAGGATAAGACCCGCGCCTTGCGCGGGATTAAGTTATTATTTTTATTATATTTTGGAGAATGAAACAATAGTTTGGCTTCATTTGGATTACGGGTGTTCAATCCGGATATCGGGTTGGTTTCGGTTCGGTTCGGTTTTTTCGGTATTTGGTTAGTAAAATATAACTACTATTCTAAATCCATATTTACTTTGACTTTAGTCTTTCACATACTTTTGAAAGATTTCAACTGGACGACTAAATTGATCAGCCAATCTTGTTGCTTTAAATCATTAGTGTTTATATATATATATATATATATATATATATATATATATTATTTAGTTTGAATATTTATTAAATAAAAATTCATAAATCATTTGTAACTTATTATAACAAAAAATAATCTATTGATCACAAAATTTTCAGAGTGGGAATATTCAAATTTCTAATAATATATAGACGTTTTGAAAAATTCAAATATAACATATAAGAAAAAATATAAATGTTTTTATTATATATTTAATGTGATTTTTAATATCTTTCAATAATATAAAATTAAAAAAAAAGAACTAAGATACCAAAATTGTTATCAAATATTTATTATTCATAATAATTAATTTTCATATATACGTTAATCATATTAGGTAATTTCGTAGCTTCTAATTAAGGAAAGTGCAAAAAAAAATTTGGTAGATTATTTATCAATTCGATAGTTAGTTTAATAAAAAATATAATGTAAGTCAAGATGGACCAACCTATTTTTCTAAGAATAGTATGTTTTATATAGTCATTTATTAAATGAGAATTTATAATCATACAGTTCTATGATCTTTCATATCATTTTATAACTGAATATTTAAATCATCGATAACAAAATTTTCAATGTGAAATCTTTAATAAGTTTATAATTTATAAATGTTTTTGAAAATTCATTGAAAGTTTTAATATTAAAATATTTATGTAATCTTATGGTATATAGTATAATCTATATATATATATATATGTTTTATTATTAAATGATATTTTTTACTCATATGGTTTTAAAATAATGTGTATCTTCTTATAATATTAAATAAAAGTTCATATTAATACAATTTTATGATTATTTGTAACTTATTATGACAAAAAAATAATCTATTGATCACAAAATTTTCAGAGTGGGGATCTTCAAATTTCTAATAATTTATAGACGTTTTGAAAAATTCAAAATATAACATATAAGAAAAATTAAATATGTTTTTATTATATATTTAATGTGATTTTTAAATATATTTTAATAATATAAAATTAAAAAAAGAACTAAGATACAAAAATTGTTATCAAATATTTATTATTCATTATAATTAATTTTCACATATACGTTAATCATATTAGGTAATTTCGTAGCTTTTATTTAAGGAAAGTGCAAAACATTTTTTGGTACGTTATTTATCAATTCGATAGTTAGTTTAATAAAAAGTGTAATATAAGTTAAGATGGACCAACCTATTTTTCTAGAAATAGTATATTTTGTATAGTTATTTATTAAATAAGAATTTATAATCATACGGTTCTATGATCGTTCATATCGTTTTATAACAAAATATTTAAATCATCGATAACAAAATTTTCAATCTGAAATCTTTAATAAGTTTATAATTTATAAATGTTCTTGAAAATTCATTGAAAGTTTTAATATTAAAATATTTATGTAATCTTATGGTATATATTGTTTAATATATATATATATTTATTATTAAATGATATTTTTTACTCATATGGTTTTAAAATCATGTGTATCTTCTTATAATAAAAATGTTAAACCATTGATCATTAATTTTTAACATAATAATTTTAATAGTTTTAGTCATTTATTGTCGTTTTTAAAAATTTAAAATATAACATATACGAAAAAATCTAAATTTTATTTTTATAACTAATTTGATTGTTTAATTTATTTTAATAATATAAAATTAAACAAAAAATGATGAAGGAGATATACATTGTTATCAAATCTTTATTATTAAACTCATTAATTGTCATATATATATTAGTCATTTATGGTAATTCCGTAGGTTTTATTTAAGGAAAGAAAATATCATATCATATCATTATATCATATAGTTTGACCAACTTATGTATCTAATAACATATACAAATCGAATGTGGACCTACTTATTTTTCAATTGAATGTAATTGACTACCTAATTGAGTGCCATCTATGCATTGGGGCCTCTTTTAATTAATACAAAATTGAGGTTACATCTTTTCAAATGTTCCTCAATTAATATATAAGGGATATCTGATTGCATTTTCTATGAGTACGCGATTAGTCATGTGTATTGTGAACACGTCTTGATCCAGATTGACACGTGTTTGGCTTTTGGCGCCACGTGCCAATGTACTTGAAGCCTGTTAAATTGTGTCCGTGTAAGAATTATGGAAGATGGAGAAAAACGATCATGTCGCAGAGTTGTGTTATGTCTTTGGTCACAGCTAATTTTACGAGGTCTTTCTTCTTATGCTCATACAAGTCTAAACAATGTTCCACACGGTTAATAGCAGCATCAAAATCGGTTAAACCGGTCAGAGGATTCATGTCGTTGACCTACTCCCTTCCTCGGTTTGATATCGTTGGCCAAACCGGTCCACCTGAAATTCAATATCCTGGTGGTTCTCCCTCGGAGGAAGAGTTACCTTCACGGCCGAGTAGAGGACCAGAGTGGGCCCCGTTAGAAGTCCCAGAACTTCCTAATATACCGGAGATAAACCCGTCGGAAACTCCTCCAGAAGTCACCACAGTTCCTAGCGATCCACCTCCGGTTGGACCGCCGCAAAGTCCTGGCCCAGAGTTTCCGGTCCCACCGCTCCCGTCTCCACCGATTCCAGATACGCCAAATCCTCCGGCTCCGGAAAGACCTCCTGATGTGGTGCCTCCAAACTGGGAACCTCCTCGTCCACCAGAGATTCCCCCGCCAGGAATAGACCCTCCACCGCCAATGGGCCCCACCATCATACAGCAAACATGCATAAAACTCTTCTCTGCTTAATGCAGTCTTGTTGAAGTTAGTTTTTCTTTAGTTTACAGTTATGTTTTGAGAAGTTAACAGATCAAACGCAATCATAAGTGTTTTCTTCTTTTAAACAACAATACGCAAATATGGTACATATCGATGCGACGACAGAGACGCAGAGAACACGCAGTTACTTTATACAATCATACATTGGTTTTATTTTGGGAAGCTTTATGGTACACAAACAGAGGCTTCTGTGCGAAGTGGAACTATTGAACATGAAATGTGAACTTGTGGGACACGGAATCTCTGGATTCAAGCAGAAATGGCAGCTTCTGAAACCCTTCCGTTACCAGACGCTGCGTTGACACTGTCGTAATAATCAACCAACACTTTCCAACCAGAGGGACACATGAAACCGTCTGGTGGGTTCTCTTTCTTCTTCGCCAAGCCACGCATCTACAACAAAAAAAAAACACGATATATCTCGTTTAGTTACAAAGTATGATTAATGGAACGTAGAATCAGATTTTACCTTGGTTCCTGATATGAAGAGAAAGTCTTGAGACCTGGCAGGATCAAAGAAAGCCATTTTCCCCTGAGTTGTATCATATGCAGCAACCTATGTAAACAAGAAAACCCAAATCCATCAGACTTTAAACATTCAAAGAAATTTCAGATTAAGAGAAAGTATCAATGATTGAATTAAAACCTTAAAGGGAAGAATGTTGAGGCGTTCGAGTCCTGGAGCCATGCTGAGTACTTGCTTCCCGTGATCAGCATCATACAGATCCCTCTTCTCTGTTGGATGGCCCATACCCGCCGGATCGCGGCCAACAATGTAGAAATTGGCTCCCGCATTGATCCTAGCTTTGGCGTGCCACTGAACCTCGGTGGGGCCAGCATAGTGCATTGGAGATGGGAAGATGGATACCACAGTAGTCTCTGGATCAAGAACACCATCCTCAAGCACCTACATGATCAAACCAAAAAACACAGCAAGTTAATTACATATGCAACCAAATACCAAAAATCAAATATATCCTAGAGAAGAAAGAAAGCCAAATAATTCAATGTTAATCTATATAAAATCATCCTAGAGTTTCTTGGAAGAGAAGGAAGCAAAAGTAAGGTTTTTTTTTAAATATATATATACCTTCTCGTGTTGCCTCATACGCCAGCTGAGAGGTACATCATCAGCTTTAGTGAATCCTCCAAGTGGATTCAGCAACAGGACAGGGTTTTTGTAACCCATCTCAAGAAGTCTTCTTCGAGTATCGGTCATGAGAAGCGCGTGACCATTGTGTACGGGGTTCCTTAGCTGGAACGCGAAAACCGCGTCCGCGTCCCGCTTTGTGAACTCCTCACGTAGCTGAGAGGGAGACAGACGGAACCGGTCAAGACCGTCGTTGTACTTGATCGGCTCCAGGACTTGTAAATCACCTCCGATCAACCAGTTTCCTGATCTTGTGATTGCTTCTTCTGCGTAAGGAAGACCTGGAGCTGTTGTTCCCCAGGTTCTTGCTATACGTTCTTCTTTAGGGTGCTTGTAAATCTCGATGCTGCGCTCAAAATAAATCAAGAATCATAATCAAGAACTTCAAGAACACATGTTTGATGAAGAGGACTTACTCGCTGAGTATGGCGATGGGGTTACCAGACGAGTCAACGAGCGTGACCCGGTCAGAATCGCCGACGCGACTCTTCTGCTCGTCGTCGATCGCGAGAACGATCGGAACCGACATGTTGACGACGGAGCCGTCTTCGAGCCGGATCGAGTTGAAATGAAGTGTTTGGAGGAACTCTGACTGTCTCATGAAGCCTCGGAGCGGGCTCGCCCAGCCTTCGCTGAGCACGTGCACCCACTCGAGGTCCACGCGATTCAGCATGATCCTTACGGGAACCGTCTCCGCCTCGCGTTTCATCACGCGCCGTTTGGATTCCTCGACGACGAGGTCCATGAGCTTCCCTCCGTCCGGCTCGATCAGAGCCGCTTTCACGGCGAGACCGCGGCGGGAAAAGACTCCGCCTCGACGGAGAGAGACGGGTCTAGAGGCGTGGAGGGAAACACGATGGCTAGTGATTGGTGATGATCGAAAAGGAGAACCGGAGAAGACGATGGCGGCTGAAGAAGCCATTGAGGGAAGTTGTCTTGTTGTTGTGTCTCTTACAAGCACATTGATTAATCAAAAATCTTGTAATAATTAAGACACGGTTAGTGGATCCGTGATGTTATAAATACATCAATTAAAATGCTAAAATATTTGTTAGTGGATAAGTGAATGGACATTGGTCGGAATAACGTTTCTACTTGTTGATGATGTGTCAATTAGCACCTAATCCCATTCGCCCCCACCGGCAGGACTGCTATTATTTGATTAATTCATGTAAAGGACAAGATAACAACTGTTTTAGTTTATATATATTCTGTAAAGGCAAGATATGAAATCGAATATTTTCCAACCATCTACACTAATTATAAAACTATTTTGTAATAGTTTTGGGATACACGTATCGAGTTGTCAACATGCGTTTTCTAATCAACAAGTTCTAAATTCAAATAAATAGGCAAATTAAAGCAAACTCAAAATGAACTGTGGTATAACTGTACTTAATTAATTACTAGTACTAATCCCTGGAGATTTATTAACACGGTGGTCTTTCATAAGTTCCCGGGTCTTCTCCACGTCATCCCAACGGTTCATTCCGGCATAAATATTCGACAAAAGCACATACTTTCCGCTGTTTTCAATTTCTAACCCCAACAAATTCTTTAGCGCAATTTCACCCCTCTCCAAGTCACTGTGGACTTGAGCTGATCCAAGAAACGATCTCCACAACATCGCGTTGGGCTTCATCGGCATCTTCTTGATGCATTCTTCAGCTTCTTCCAGCCGTCCGGATCTTCCAAGTAGATCAACTAAACATCCATAGTGCTCAACCTTAGGCTCGATTTTATAAACGGCTTTCATCGAGTCGAAAATTTGAAGACCCTCGTCCACTAGACCCGAGTGCGAACATGCGGATATGGTCACCAGGAATGTAGCTTCGTCCGGGGCTAGTCCTTGGGAGATCAAGTTCTTGTAAAACCCGATAGCTTCTAGGCCAAACCCGTGAACCGCTAAACCGCGGATCATTGCGTTGTAACACAACGTATCTCTCTGGCGCATTTCATCGAACACTTGGCGTGCGAAACTCAAACATCCACATTTAGAGTAGAGGTCGATAAGAGAAGTTCCAACGAACTGGTTAAGAGACAGATTAGTCTTCAAGAGATACACATGAGCCCATACTCCTCCACAAAGACTACCTAAACCCGCACAAGACTTCATCAAAGCTACAAGAGAAACCTCGTTCGGTCTCACACTACTTCGCATATTAACGAACAACCTCAAACACTCCTCGAGATCAATCTCACCTTCTCCTTCGTTGGAGCTAGCGTACGCAGCGAGAAGGGTGTTCCAAGTAGCTAAATCCGGTTCTGTAATTCGATCGAACAGGGACCTAGCTACTCTCAGTTTCCCGCAATTGGCGTAAAACCCAACCAACGCAGCTTGCACAAACCCATCATGAGTAACCGGTTCGAGAAGTTTCAGCACATGGGCATGAAGAGCCCTTCCACGGCGATGCCACCGAGGGTGAAAGCCCGATGCTTTGAAGAGAGAAGGGAACGTGAACTCGTTGGGTCTCGAAATCTGAGCGTAGAGAGAAAAGGCGAGATGGGTTTGAGTGGATTGGTGAGTGGAGACGATGGAGGAGATGAGGGTGTTGTAGAGGAAGACGGAAGGGTTGGAGATGCGGCGGAAGATAGAGAGAGCGTAGGGTAAGCAGAGGGTGGAGGATAAAAGAAGCAGCTTGCTCAGAGGAAACGTGTGGTGAGAGAGGCCGATTGTGAGGAACTGTCCGTGGATTTGCTTGAGATTCTCGCGGGTTTTGCATTTTGATATCAGGTTTAAGCATCGGTGATTCTTGCTTGTGCTTGGAGATGTCATAGTACTTGAGAAAGAGAGGTTAGGGGAAGGAAGTAGCAGAAGGTTTAAGGGGCTGTCGGAGAAAATAGTGTATTTATGGGCCTCATTCATAGCCTTTGCGATATCATTTGATGGGCCAACGCTATAGTCAAGCCAAATTAAAACTCAAGTCCAAACTGTCATTGACTGGACCTGCTGAAGCCTAAATAGAGAGACCAGTGAGAAATTTTTGGACAAGAAGATATGATGAGGCAAGTAGTGTCTTAACATATCACTTTCTTAACTATGGACTACATTGACTCTATTCGTTGACATCAATAGTGAAATATATGTCTGCAAGTATAAAGTGGGGACACAAGGAGGTCCGCTTCATTAACATCGTGTCCCTTTTGCAATGGTAGAGAGTAGTTATGAGAAGCAAGCAACAACATCAATGTAGCAATGATAGAGAGTAGTTGTGAGAAGCAAGCAACAACATCAATGGATATGAAAAACAGAAAAAAGATAACGAATGAGCACCCAAAAAAAATTACTAGACATAAGTTTCCAAGAAGATCTTAAGCTCGACCTAGACTGGAAGATGAAGCAGTCCAAAGAAATGGGGCAGAGAGATTGCGGTTTGGTTCCAGAAATGGAAAGCCATGTGGAAGAACACACAGCTCAAGCATCTCTACGAGAAATAAGAGAGAATAGTTTGAGCTCAACAGCTCTTTGTTTGATAAGTTAGCTAAATCAGCTCCATGTTTCATCTCTAGCTTACCTCCATGGTAATGACCATGTTCAAATTTATTCTAATGATATATTTGATATTGTTTGCGGTTGTAATTGCTTTTTTGTTCAGTGTATTTTTTCTTGATTAGCTTCGAAGATTAGAGAAAGAGAAATTCTTTGGGATATACCGAAATTTTTTTTTGTCACAAATATAGACCTTAAAAATAAAAATGACTAATATAAACTTAAATGTTTTATAAAAAAAATAGATATACATGTATACCTCTAGAGTTAATTAATCTATACGGTCACGTGACCAAATTTGTTTACGATAAAGTTTCTGATTGGCTAGCTCACGTAGTTTGATTGAACAAACCAGTTTGAGTTAATCAAAATTTTAAATTAATAGAAAAAAATAGCTTTGGAGTTTGAACATTAATGAGGGATGGTATTGAATCTGAAATTTGAAATGATTTGATTTTAGTGAGTTTTTAGATGATTTTAGGTTAATATTAGAATTTGGTGTGAGTTTTGTTAAACAACTCTAGAATCTTATCTAAAACTATGAGATCTGAATTTTTATTTTATAACTAAGAAACCTCTTTCAAACACCCTTAAAATATATAAAGCACTCTAAAATTTCCAACTTAAATTTTGTTCAATAACAGTTGATTTCAGAGTATTTTATAAAATGACAAGTTCAATAACACTAAATTTTAAAATGTTTTTTTAAATCCTCATCTGAATAACGGAAAATTTGTCATTTTTATACAAATCCTCTGAAACTCTTACTTGAATACACTTCCTACATGTCTATATGTGTTACTGATGAATATTAGCATACGCTGTATTAGATTCCATTAACTTATTAAAGGCCCATATTTTGCTTATTTAATCTAATATCAAATCCACTAGAGGTTTGGAAACCATAATTTCAAAATATTTAGTGTGCATTCTCCTTAAACTGGGCATTAAGTATTAGCTATATGCAAAGCCCAAGTGTTGCCAAAAAGAAAAAAAGAAAAAATGAGGCAAAATCAAATTGATTTTCTTTCAGTATAGTTTTATTTAACTCGGTATAATGATTTGAAACTGTTTTATATTTTTAGTGATTTTTATTTCTAAGACATTATATAAAATTGAAGCGATATTGTATAAATATGTTTGTATGATATGAATTGTTATGATTTTAGATGATTGTAGTGGACGGTACGGATTGATCCGTTTGTGGACAACTTTTTTCTTTGTTCGCCATTCTCTGATTTTGGTACATTTTGGTGCAAATATATGTTGAAATATACTAGTTTGTCCAGTTCTCAAATTTGCCAGCTGATTAGTTCACATCTCATCCACTATAGCCATGGTTCATTTTTTTGTTTTGGTCTGATCTGGATAACTTCAATTTGAGAAAAATAGAAAAGCAAGTGAAGGTCTCTTTGGAACACCTCAAAGTAAGTTGGTCCCTACAACAAGACAATCACACCTTTTCTCATCTTCAATAAAATAAGAAAATTTATGCATTATTATATCTTCTTTTTATCTTGGTTTATTCTTTTTATAAAAATAATTTCTATGTAGATATAAGACTGATAATTCTTTTTGAACACCTTTAGTGAAAATGATGCATCAAGTCTTCTTCACCTAACTATAGTGCACCTCCACACATGACCCAATAAACGGGCAATTCTCAATCACTAATACCCAAAATATATGTTCATGTATCCTTTCGGTTTAATTATTTGCTTGACATCTCTGTGTTTGTCGGAGTGTACAAAATAAGACATCCCTAACCGTTATATGGTTTGCATCAACCTTTGACCAATCATGGTTTTTAACATATATTTACGTCAAGAACATGTATTTACTGTACATACTGATAGGATCTTAAGTAAGGAGAATAGGAAGATTCTTTTACATTTCGGAAAGTAAACATCATATCGTTTCTTTACAATCCCATGTTCTAATGCAAGTGTTGCTCAAAGACAACTATACGACAAAGCCTGAATTTATTCTCACCGTTTTATAAACAATTTGTGTTTCCAATTTTTAGGCACTTTTGATATCACATTTACTTCAAATAATGTTTTGATGATTTATTCAGTCTTTTTATATAACTTGTTCAAAATTTTGGGAACAGAAATGCACTTTGGGATGCTTTTCACAATGAAAAGCAAAAATATGACTAAAATCAGAGATGATAAAAAGACAGAACCTCTGCAAAGTAACTTGTATAATTTCAATTTACTTTATTATTTTTTCTAGGTTTTCTCATCTCTTTTCTTTTCAAAATCACACAAAAGTAAAGAAATGTAGTTTAATTCCAAACCTGTTCCATGCATGTTTTTTTTTGGTGCAATGTTCCATGCATGTTCTTACAATATCCATACATTTGTCTACTTAAGGAAGGAAAAATTATCATCCTCTTCCCCCCGTAAAATTAAAGATTTCAATGAGAAAATGTTAGTTTGAAAACTATATATATAGATAGATAGTTTTACAAAATTCGATTATTAAAAGAAAAAGTTGTGTGGTAATAAACACAATTTTTACCTTTTATTTGTTAATCTTCAAAAAGCAAAAGCTAAAGTAGAGTGACACAAAAGCTATAAGTGGCAGATTTGCAGATTATACACCGTTTTAGGCCAACTCTGACATCTTTAAATAATTTTTACTCTCAACATTTACTTTTCTACCTCTTCCTATAATCTCTGTTCACACTAAATTTACTGTTAACATGCATCAAACATTTCAATTAATTCGCCCTTCTGACCACTGGTAAAAAGGAAATTTATGGATTTTTTTGTCGATATAAAATTTAAAGTTTATTTCTTCTAAGATGTGAAGTTTTGATGTCGGAAGAAGTATTTATTTATTTATTTTTTTGTCACAGTCGGAAGATGTATTAAGTAATTAAATTGCTGACAAAAAGAAAGTATTTAAACTATTAGGTTAAACTAACAGTAATAGTAAAAATCGGTTGACTAAAGCTTTTTTTTTGAAAAAAAAAACCGGTTAAAGTTCTAAAAAACTCGTTTGACTAAAGTTTCCAGTTTAACTATTTTATGACAATTTTGCCCTTGTTTACTACTGAAATTTCGATGCAAGCTTCTTAATTCAATCTTTCATATAAAGAACACACATGTTAGTATAACTCAGAGAATTAGATTTAGAAATTAAAACTTAGCTTAATGAATTTAAAAAAAAAACGTAAACAAAACAAAAAATTTCCAACGTGCAAGATTTATCGTGCTTGTCAAGTGTGAACTTTCCAAGAAGCAATAAGAAATCAGGGCACCGATAAAAAGATATGGAATTCCCCCCCAGAGTTTACCTTAATCGTAGATTAAATGTCTATTTTGTCGTTTATCCAAATTCTAATAAGCAAACGAAAATAAGAAACATGATAAGTGTTGACCAAACCACGATAAAATGGATTTTTTTCCTACAACCATATATTTTGCTTAATTTGTTTCTTTTCGCATATACACAGGCCATTTTTGAACGCTTCTCTCTTGACCAGTTGAACAACACGTGAAGTTCTTAGAAATGCTAGAAATGTATATAGGCTAAGGTATTGTTAAATGAAAGCATTCTATAAAGAATATAATCCCAGGTTTTTGTATATTTTACTGTATTAAACTAATCAGTGTTTGTTGACAAAAATGAATTTACAATGATGAAACAGTCACACGCGTGCGTTGAGCACGATAGGAATCCCATCGAAGTTCTGCCAACCAAATTTAAAACCTAGGAATTAAATAGAATTATAAGGCCAAGTTATGTAGTTATAGTGCTCCAATGGTCATCCTTAATCCTCTTATAGAGCATCGTATATATCTATCGGTGTATATTCTTATTTGTAGTTTCACCAAGGTTACAAAATTTGCTGACTAGTTCAAATTAAGCACAAAGTTTAGCATATGTATTTTGTATCTACTAGCATCTGTAAACAGTTTAGTATTTTCCGATCTCAAAATTATTTTAATAAGAAAAATAAACCCTAGCATTAACACATGTTTTTGTTTTTAAAATAATACAGAAAATGAAAAGAACTATAAATAACATTCACTAAATGATAAAATGACAATATACTCATATTTGTAAATATATTAAAATAAAAAATTAATCAATTTAAAATTATATAAACAAGAAATTATACGATAAATATATATTTTATACTTAGATTTGAGATTGAATGATTAGAATTTAGTGTTTAGTATTTAGGAGTTGATGATTAAGGTTAAAGTAAGGTTTATAGACATTTAGTTTTTTTTTTCTTGTTTAATGAATGATATTTTAGAAAATTTTATGTGCTATTTGGTGATCAATTTTTTTAATGCTATTTATAAGATGTTTCTTTTTAAAAATATACATTCATTTCAAAATGATTTTTGGAAGGAATTTTAGAAACCAGTTTGCATTCATTTACGTCCAACCCATTCGACAGCATAAACGACGTTTGTTATGTAAACTGTTATTTTCTAACATTCTGTTATACAAACTGTTTTTCTTGTATGGATACTTTTATTTATCTCTCTGGCATCAGTTTTGCGGACAAAGCAGCACAAAGAGACCGGAAGGAAAGTAATGCTCGACCCAGTATATTTCTAAAAATATGTTTTCAGTGGTATATGCCAAACACATGCGAAAACTAATGATTTGTGATTTTTAAATTTATCTTTTGAGTTATAAAAATCACAATTTTGTCATCTTTCGGAATTTGAAAACAATCATTAGAAATAAAACAAAAGATACGTCACTCCAAAACAAACCATGCCCATAACCTATAGCTACCACCATGACCAAACTAACAAGCTATATGGTATTACAGGGCTCGAAGGGTAAAAATAGTTTAAGCGTTACAGAAAAAATATCAAGTGAGATGATAAAGGCAGATTAAGTAGATTAAATACTTCATTACACTTTTAAATAGTAAAATCAGTTCAAATAAAACAAATTATATATTTAAATAATAAAATTACAATAAAAATCAAAATACATAAATATAAAAATACAATTCATAAATAACAATAAATATTACATTAAATCCATGTTATGACAATTTTAAAATCACAATATAAAAACTCTTAACAATTAACGAAATATATATATTTTCCATTAGTATGCATTTTAAATTATAATTCTATATATTTCCTAATACATATTATAATTAAAACCACACATATTATATAAATATATTAATTTAAATAAATTAAAGAAATTATATGACCAAAATAAAAAAGAGATAAGTAGATGATGATAGTTTTTGTATTGTTAAAATTGTGAGTAAATTAAACAGAAATATGTTACCTATAGAAACAAAATTATATATATTTTTAATTAGATTTAATTTAGCTTATTTTGTATATTTTATGAAATATTTATAAATTAAACCTATATTATATAATTTTGATTTCGTAATAAAAAGTCTACAAATAAATCTTGGTATCAAGAAAATATAATTATGTTTTCCTTAAAAAATAAACAGTATTAGCAAAAGGACTAAAATATTATTAAAAGAAAAAACAGTTCAAAAAAAATTGACTAAAATAAATTTTAAGAATCACATATTTACATTAGCATATACGCTAGCGTTATTAGCGATCACATTATATGCACAATATAACTAGGGGAATTGCTTTGAATGCTCTGAATTGGTTATCACTTTTTCAAAAATACATTCAATCAAAATATCATAACATTTGAGTTTATGGTTTTATGATTATTGTTTGAGTTTATGATTTTATGATTATTGTTTAAGGTGTAGTATTTTAGGAGGTGGAGTTGGTTTATAAAATTTTATAAATTTTTATTAAACATTTATAAATAATTTGTTAGAGTTAATTTAATCTAGAGTAATTTCTTAAAATATCCTAAATTGACTACTATTTTTGAAAAATACATTCAGTCAAAATATCCTAACATTGTGATTATGGTTTAGTGGTTATTGTTCAATGTTTAGTATTTAAGAGTTGAGATTGGATTTATAAACTTCAGTAAATGTTTCTTAAATATTTATAAATGATTTAAGAGAGTTAATTTAATCTCTTTAATCACAAATTTAAGAGAGTTTGAATCATTTGACTATGTATTCATCGAAGCATCAACATCAAATATATGTGATGAGTTTCATGACAAAAGGGGTCTATAAGATCTCCACAATTCAATTACAGTAAAACTTCTATAAATTAATTATATTGAAACTACACTAAAACTATATTTTTTATTAATTTATATAGATATTAATTTATCGATATACTAATTGAACTAAAAACTCAATTTGAGACTTTAAAATTATATTATTTTATAGAGATTTTTAGTGTATATTAATTTATAGAGTATTAATTTAAATGATGAACGAAACAGTGAAGTAGTTATCTTTTTCAGTTAAAAAAACAACAGTTGTTATCTACATGTTTATAGGCTTTGAATGGTAACCAGCTTTTCGCCCCGCCCCGCAGTTAACAGTAACAACAATCTCTATATACTATATATCTATATATTTTTATAATTGTTAGAACAACACCGCAATTAAACCGTTTATCTCACACCGCTCAATCGGCAGTCACCATTCGGAGCCATAATGATCGCTATAGGTTTTCCAAAGTAGACACTTGACCCTTCTATGCTCTAGAGAATATTTATTTATGCTATGCATATCATTTACTTTGAAGTCCAAAATTGACATCAACTACTGTGCACTCAGCATGGACTATGTACTCTCTTCTATATATAAATATATCATTTATGAGTTCTATATCTTAATTTAATTTATATAAATATTTAACTCTTTGTACAGAGAAAAATAGATAACATACATACATTTTCTCTCTATTTTATTCTATCTATTTTTTTCTTCATATTCAATACCACATTCTCAAAATACACCATAAATCCTAGCACTTCCTTTATATTTTGTAATATAAGAAAACTTTATTAAGTTTTTATAATTTTCTTTGTTTCAAGTTTTTTTTTTATAATTTTCTATCTATTATAATTATAAATGATTTTTTTTAGTTTTTAATATGGGAAAATTTGGAAAAATACTTTTAAATAGGATTGTATTGTGAAAACTACACCATTTATTATTCTTTTTGAAATCTACACTTAATTATCTATGAAATGACTAAATTAACCTAATTAGCAACTTTGCACTAACTTTAATATTCAAATTGAAATAATATTTAAACTGAAATTATTGTTTATGACAATAAAAAAGTAGATACATTTCATAAACGAATGATATTTAATAATAAATAAATTACTTATATCTATCTATATCTTCTTAAATCGAGAGAAGTTTAATGGTTCTTTTTCTCTTAGCATCTATCAACTCCGGTTAATTTTCAGTGGTCATGTTTATCTATTTTTTTGTTTTTTTTTTGAAAAATGGCTTGTTTATCTATTTTGTTATTAGGTAAAATTTCCATGGTCATCGTTTCTAGTTTTCTCGGGATTCAACAGTTTAATTCCGCTTAGTGTTTTTCTTAGGTAGAAGTCACATGCTCATCTTCTATATTCTACCTTTTTAATATATATATATATTCATATCTTTCTTTTTCCTTGCCACATAGCTCTTCAAGAGAATGTTGCATACATGTGTGGTGTATCGTATCCGATCAGTTGAAAAGAAAATGTAAATTCATATCTCTACTCGCTTGAAGAAAATTCTCAAAGCAGAACAATCTTCTTATTTCTCCGGAACATCCGCCAATACTTGCTTAGATAGCAAAGAATATAGAACTTCCTTTCCAGAAAAAACAAGTGATGAACAAAAAACAAACATGCTTATCTTTACATTTTTACCAAACAAAAACAAACAAATACGCTCATCAAGTTTAACCAAAATATCGAATAAAAGAAACAAGTCTTTGAGATCGCAAGGGAAGGATCTCCATTAGCAGCAGCCTTGACTTTGGTCCAGAAGCATGAGGAATCTTTGAAAGAGAAAACAAAAGCAAAATTTGATCAAGCAAGTAATTCAGTAGAAAGTAATCAGCCTCCCTCAGGTGGTGTCACATTATTTAGAAATGGTTAAAATTTTAGTAGAAAAATGCCAACAGAAATTTTATATATAGAACTGATTTCACTTGAAAACAATTTTCAAATAATTAAAAAGTTACGTAATTATAAATTTAAGTATGCTTAATCATTATTAGTTTCATCTCAAATAAATTAATATAATAAGAATATTAATTATTTTGGATTTTATTTTTATTTATTTATTGTGGGTCAAAATTGTCTCATCACATATAATTAAGTATAGTTTTCAAATTTATTCAAAAACGGTGTATTCTCCAAATTTCAAAACTTAAATAGGGTATTTTGCAAAATATCCCTTTTAATATCTACATGTAACCGTCTACACAACTAAAAGTTAAAAAGAAACAACTTTTGATTTAAGAGATATAAAGTTATCGAAAGCTGTAAAACATCATATATTATCTTTAAAATTTTCACAACCGTTACTATTCGCTATAATTTAATAATTTAACATATAAGATGTTAAAAATTATTGATGACGAATAATTGCAATTTTACCCATTTTTGAAAAAAAATGAACAATTTGTTTTTCCATTTTGACAAGCATATTACACTCTCTATTATACATGTTTAATTGCATATTTAGTAGAAGTTAAAGTAAGTTTTTCTTTATTATTATAGTTTATGAAGAATGAAAGTTCTGGTTCTTAGATTTATAATCTGTTACTATACTAAGTATGTAAGTTAGCCAGGATAAATATTGCAATATGTTCATTTGTTGTAGTTATTGGTTTGATGTTGTTAAGATAATAATTACGTTAGCATATTAATTGGAATACCAATGGGGTATATTCAATATAATATCTGAGGTGATCTAATTTTTAATGGAGTTTTAGATGATTTTAATAAGTTGTAGAGGTTTAAGTAATTTTTGTTAAACCATTTTAGAATATAACCTAAAATTATGGGATATGAATTTAAATTATTTTAACTAAAAAACTCCACCCAAACACCCTAACATCATCTGAAAACTTTAATAAAACTCCACAACTTAAAATATTTTCAATAACAGTGGATTTTTGAGTACTCTACGAAATGTTAAGTTCAATAACAGTGAATTTTAAATGAGTTTTTAAAATTCATGTTTGAATAAAATTTGATTTGTCATTTTAATATAAATCACCTAACATTCAATAATAGTGAATTTTAAATGAGTTTTTAAAATTTTAGTTATAAAATAATTTGGACAATCTTTATACATTGTGGATGACTGGATGTTCACTTTTATATTAAAATTAGTTTCTAAAAATATTAAAATACAAAAATTAAAATTTATGCGGCCAATTAATATAAAATCCAAAATATTAAAATTATATACAATGTAAATCAAGGTCATTTAATTTAAATACTTTTTATTTTCAGTCTTTAAGGTTTAGACCTAAGAAACTAAATTTATTTGTCCAACCAATGAATTTATATATTATATTTACTTATATTATTAGAAATATGTATTGTATACTTATCATGAAAACTATATTTTGTATGCTACACAAATTTTCTTGTGACAAAAATATATAAATTTATTAATTTTTATATAAAATTATATTTAATAAATATATATATATATATATATGTTTAGTTCATTTTATTTAAAGTATTAAACAAAATAATGACTAGCATTCACATAAACAATAATGTCTTAAGGGAATTTCCATTATATTTTATTTTGTAGTCTGAATTCTGTTTAAAAGTAAAATCTTCTCTAATTTTATTTTATCTATGATTTTAAAATATAATAAACTGAATTTTTAAATAGTTGTTTTTATTTATTATTTTTATTCAAACATAGTCTATGAGTGAAAAGAAAATTTTATTTTATATAAAACAATCTCTTTAGATAATTGTATTGTGAGTTGACACAAAAAAAAGATAATTGTATTCTGAAAGAATAAAATGATACATTGAAAATGATTTAAATATTAATAATACTGTATATATATCATTTGATCGACATAAAAAATATCAAAACTCTGTGGTCAGCTTTCCCTATTAGTCCAACAATGTCATCATTATTTATCGCAAAATTTTGGAATATTTTTACACTTTTTTTATTGTTGCCAACAAGTACTTTGATAACTTGCTACAAAAAAAAGTTCTTTTTAACAAAAGAGGTAAAATACGTTCGTCGTGATCATGATCGATCTCACGGCCAACGTTTTTCTTGTAGGCACTAGTGAAGTAGGGGTCCACCTGAGGTGTATCTTACTTCGCCTGGAAGTTCTTCTACTTGATTATACACACCAATCACAAATCATAACCTTTTTTTTATCATAACCAATTACATCCCTTATAAAATCATTTCTACGTTTTCATTCTATCCCCTACATATTTTTAGTTGCTACATGTTATCACTAACATAATTATTAGATTTTTTTAAAGAATAAGTTGGTACATATAAATATATATTATACTTTTATAGAATTAACTATTAAATTGATTAGTAGTGTACAAAAACTATTCTCAATTATTTCTTTAAATAAAACTATCGACTTATATAATATGAAAACATATATATGACAATTAATGATTATGAATAATATTTTTGATAATAATTTTTGTATCATTTCTCTTTTTTAATTTATATTATTAAAATAAATTAAATAATCACATTAAACATATAATAAAAATATGTTTTTTCTTTGTGTTATATTTTGATTTTTAAAAAATAATTAAAAATTACTAAAAATATTAAAAATCGCACATTGAAAATTTTGTGATCAATGGTTTTACCTTTTTTGTTCAAGCAAGATACAAATGATCATAAATCGTATGAATATGAAGTCTCATTAATAAATATTCATATTATATATATATCATTTAAATTAAATTATATTATAAAAATAGTAAAATATGTTAATTTCAAAATTTGCATTGAATAATTATTAAGATTTTTATTTTTTATTTTTTAATTTGTTTTGATAAATCTCACATTAAAAGTTTTGTGGTTAACAATTTAAAGTTTTGTCACAACAGATATACAAATGTTAATAAAATCAAATGAGAAGAAAGTATCAATAATAAATATTTATATACTATAGATATATATGCCAATATCAATAAAGTTTAATTATATACCATATAAAGTAATTAAAATGATTGTTTTAATTTATTTACCAAAAATATGATTGTAAATAATATCACTAAAGTTTAATTATGTTATTTAGTTGATCAATGGGAGGATTAAACATAGTTAATGTTTTTGACATCTACATCAATTTTTAGATTATTGGAAATAAATTTGTAATGTTAACTAGATAACATAATTAAATTAAAAAAATGTTGCTATGCATTATATATGCTTCCTGTAACTAAGTATATATTAATTTAGTCTGCATGACAGGACCATCTAATTATATGAGTCTATGATTAATTACTGCTTACATATTTGTTACTGATTATAGGTCGGCTATAGTGTTTTTCTTTTGCATACAACTCTGCGCTATGTAGACACTGAGTGCATCATGATGCCATATAATAATTAATAGGTGATGTATATAGTTTGAATTTATAAGGAACAAAAAAAACACTTCTCTGCGTAACTTGACCATTTACTATTAGCGAGAATGACACATCTCTTTTGTTGTAGAGATGAAATGTGCAAGAACGTTACATTTTCTCCCATCTGCTGCAAAGAAAAACATAATATACCATAATACCAACCGCTGCATATCACGCTCGAGTCACTTGAGCAAGTTACTATAAAGAAATACATTTTATAGTAGATTAAAAATTTATAGGCCGGTGGTTGTTCGTATATTAAAATTTTAACTCCTCGTACTAGAGATCCATTAAACCGCTCAGCTTATAACGATATCTTTGTATCCAGATCTCGAACTTATTATATCAAACTATCTTGTTATCTTCTTAATTACAATCTACAAAATTACGGTTACAAGATACTGGTTGCCTTGTTACATTATTAAAATTCTAGTAAATTGTAAGCTACATTTTTGGACTTAAATTACAAGTTGATTCTCACTACTTTTGTCAGTCATCATGTGTGAAGTCATATGTTATGTAAGGCAATTCTTTTTTGCTTGAATAATTAAGACCAATTCCAACGAAACACTAAAATATCAAATTTGGTGCAATTTCATTTATAATAAGACACAAAAATGATATAATTCCAATAAATTTGGTGTAATATAAATAAAATCACATCAAAATTAGTATAACACTATTTATCACGTCAAATATTTAAATATATATATTTTATTATATTTTATCTAATAGTATAGTTCAATTATATTATTAACTAGTTCAAATTTGTAATTAAACATAATATATTGCATTATTTGTATTTTTTATATATAATATTGTTAAAAAATAGAAACGTAAATAAACATTATGAACATAATAATACCTTAGTGTGATAAAATAATCATTTATCAATAAAAATAATAAATATATATATATATTATTAAAATTGAAAACATCAAATAATATATAATATTATTTTTGGTGTAAATATTAATATTTTAGTTGGAGATAACAAAACGAAAATGACACTAAAATACTAACTTTGATATAATTTCAACACCAAATTTGATGTTGCGATTGAAGATGTTTTAATTATGTAAGACAACAGATAATCAATCAAACACTACAAAAAATGGTTAAAATGACAATTTCAAACTTTTGTTTTGTCGCCAAAAATGAAGTTTATTAAGAAATTATTTTGCTGCTACAAAAGTTCAATATGATATAGTGTATAAGTGCATATATAAATTTCCTACCGTGTTAACAACAATATTGATGTTAATAGTAAAATAGCTTACATAATTTTGCTCAGCTCGGTTTAAAAAATGGATGGACATTTGATATTGGTTTTATGATTTATATAAAATAAAGAACATAAAAGAAGGAAACAATAAAGGAGGAAAACAAAAGGAGAGAGGGTGTAGAGTCATGAAATGGGGTCAGCAGAAAGAAAAGAGAAGAGACTGCAAGTTCGAATTATTCCTTCTTCCGTGTGTGTTATCATTTGCTTTTATTATTTTCAAAATGTAGACATTAAATCTTTTATCTCCCTATCTACATATAAATTATTATACATCTTTATGTACATTGCGTTAGTGGTGGTACTAACGGACCACAAAGAAAGAAAGTGGCCATGAAAGCTTAAGCAGAGCTGCAATAAGCTGACACATATGAAATCTGTCTAAACATATCCAAGAAAATCTAATTCAATAAATATGTACAAATGGTCACAAAATAGTAAAAGGATGTAATCATGTAAAGTGGGCATGCTCAAGTCGTTTTCTCTATTAACTAAAACCCAATTTTGAAGGTTTTAATAAACACTGTGGGAATCACACTGGATAATAGTATAATACAAAAAGTGTGTAATTGATCACTAACGTCCATAATTAACTAAATGCTGCGGCCAAAATTAAATACATTTGTGCTAAGTAAAAAGAAGAAATTTGTACTTAAACGAAAATAATTAGGAAAAGTGTATAAACATAGAAATACACTTTTTTCTTAAAAAGATTAATTATTAAGAAAGTGAAAGGAAAAGGAAACAAAAAAAGTGAAGAGTGAAGAAAGACTGATGAGAGAGAGAGAGAGGCTGGAAGAGAGAAAGCTTTACACGTGATTTTAAAGACACCAAAGCCCCAAAAGCAAACCTCTTTTGCATGCGTCTTTAAAGAAGAGCAAAAATAATAAAAAGAGCTTCTTTTTCAATTTCTACATCACAATCTCATCCTTTTATCTTCCTCCTCTCCTCCTTCATCGACATCATCATTCATTACACACTCCCTTCTCCTTCGTCTTCTTCTCAGAATTTTTTCTACACATTGATAGGAAAGCTATAATCTTTTGCGTCACTCAATCTTCTGAAGCAGCAATCTTTTCATTGGTTGGTGAGTGTTTCTCTGCTTTATATGTTTATTTTACTGTTTTTGTTTTTCATTAATATTAGCGGACGGGTCATTTTCTCTCCGTAGCAATTAATTCAAAGTTATGTTTTATTTTATAAAAAATAAAAATTCTCTTGGGGGAGATATTGATATTTCCACTGCTCTTTTCGATGTTTATTCCTTCCCTTTGTTCACTTGCTCTCTCTCTCCCTCTCTCAACAATTCACAGCAACAACAAAAATAAAAAAAAAAGCTACGATTTTTGTTTCCCTCTTGGCTTTGTAGTTATCTGTTTGGGGTCATCCATATTTTGCTCCGGGATCTCATTTTCCGGTTTCGAATAGAGACAAAAGCTTAAAGCTTCCTCCGGTTTTGTCTTCTGGGTACTCCCAATCTTCTCTTTAAAGCTTCAATCTTTTGTCTTAATGGAACAGCAATAAAAAAAAAATCTTCTGGGTTTTTGTTTCTTGGTCTCTTCACTGGTTTCTTGTCTCTCTCTTGAGAGAAGAACTATAGGCCCTGTGTCTGTGTATGTGCAGGTTACATTTTTTTTACTTCTTCTTTCAAACTTTGTAATAATAGCATCAAACAACAACTGAAACATGTAAACTGTGACTAAAAAGTTATATATTTTTTTTAATTTACTTATTACTGTTTATTTTTTTTTCAAAGTTTTGATTGTAATTTTTAACCTATAAAACACCATCATGGTTTCTGGATATTTTCTGTATTTAATGCAATCTGACAAATGGGTTTTTCGATTTAAATTTGTTTTCTTTCTTACTCATGATTTTGCAGGTTGGATAAAGACAAGAAGAGATCAGTTTTTTGTTTCATTCATTCCTTTTGTAGTGGAAACCGGAAGAGAGAAGAAAGAATGCCGATTAGGCCAATGAAAGAAACCTCAGAGACTCATTTACTCATCAAACCCAAGCATCTCCCCAAAGCCGTGCAAAACGCTAAAGCCCCTCCTACTCCGACCCAAGCTTCTTCACCTTCTCCTCCGTCCAAGAACCGTAGCCGGAGGAGAAACCGCGGTGGTCGAAAATCAGACCAAGGAGATGTCTGTATGAGGCCTAGCTCCCGTCCTCGCAAACCGCCGCCTCAGAACGCTGCTCCCGTCGCCGCCGTCTCCGGCACCGAGATAGTCGCCGTGAACCATCAGATGCAAATGGGTGTTCGTGGGTCGAGTAAAAACTCAAACTTTGCGCCGAGACCTGGGTTCGGACAGCTTGGAACTAAATGCATCGTCAAAGCTAACCATTTCCTCGCTGACTTACCGACCAAAGATCTGAGTCACTACGATGTAAGTCTTCATATTTAATGTTCTGTAATGAGAAAATTAAAAAAAAAAAAAAGCTTCAAACTTTAGTCTAATAATGCAACAGGTCCCTTATCTTATTAAATATTGTTTATGTGTCCTTTAACCTTTGCAGGTTACAATAACTCCTGAAGTGTCATCAAAAAGTGTGAACAGAGCCATCATTGCTGAGTTAGTGAGACTATACAAAGAGTCTGAACTCGGGTCGAGACTTCCTGCTTACGACGGCCGGAAAAGTCTTTACACCGCCGGAGAGCTTCCTTTCACTTGGAAAGAGTTCGCTGTTAAGATCTTCGATGAAGACGATGGTATCATCAATGGCCCTAGGTAAGAGTTTTTTTTCTTCACTTACTCGAGTGATATTGTTTTTATTTGAATATTTTTTGTATGGATTTTGGTAGAAGGGAGAGATCGTATAAGGTGGCTATCAAGTTTGTGGCACGGGCCAATATGCATCATTTAGGCGAGTTCCTAGCTGGTAAACGCGCGGATGGACCGCAAGAGGCGTTGCAGATTCTCGACATTGTACTCAGGGAGCTGTCTGTTAAGAGGTTCTGTCCTGTCGGAAGATCGTTCTTCTCGCCTGATATTAGAACACCGCAGCGACTTGGTGAAGGGTTACAGTCATGGTGTGGGTTTTACCAGAGTATTCGACCTACACAAATGGGTTTATCTCTTAACATCGGTAAATAAAGTTTTAACTAACTTTAAAGAGATTTTTACTGTATTGTACTTATGTACCTTAATGTTCTCTCTTTTTTTACTTTGTAGACATGGCTTCAGCTGCGTTTATCGAGCCTCTTCCTGTGATAGAGTTTGTAGCACAGCTTCTCGGGAAAGATGTCTTGTCAAAGCCATTATCTGACTCTGATCGTATTAAGGTACAATGCTCTTCATCACATCACATAGTATCAAGTCCTGTTTTCTTAATATTTGGTGATTGTAACAGATCAAAAAGGGTCTCAGGGGAGTGAAAGTAGAGGTCACTCATAGAGCAAACGTGAGAAGGAAATACCGTGTTGCGGGTTTAACGACTCAACCGACAAGGGAGCTCATGTTTCCAGTTGATGAGAACGCTACGATGAAGTCGGTTATTGAGTATTTTCAAGAGATGTATGGGTTCACGATCCAGCACACGCATTTGCCGTGTCTTCAAGTGGGAAACCAGAAGAAGGCGAGCTATTTGCCAATGGAGGCATGCAAAATCGTGGAGGGACAACGGTACACAAAAAGGTTGAACGAGAAGCAGATTACTGCTCTTTTGAAAGTTACATGCCAGAGGCCAAGGGACAGAGAAAACGACATTTTAAAGGTAATCAATCTTTCTATCTTTTTTTTTTTTGTTTTTTGTTAGGATTAATCTTTGGTTTTGGGTAATGTATTGAAGACGGTGCAACACAACGCGTATGATCAAGATCCATATGCTAAGGAGTTTGGTATGAATATAAGTGAAAAGCTAGCTTCTGTTGAAGCTAGGATCCTTCCAGCTCCATGGGTAAAATACCAACACTACTTACCAAATAAATATATGGAATTGTTCTCAAGCTATGATACTGTTATGCTAATCTTTGCTTACTACCACAGCTTAAGTATCATGAGAATGGGAAAGAAAAGGATTGCCTTCCGCAAGTGGGTCAATGGAATATGATGAATAAGAAGATGATCAATGGGATGACGGTGAGTAGATGGGCCTGTGTTAACTTCTCACGCAGTGTTCAAGAAAATGTTGCTCGTGGGTTTTGTAATGAACTTGGTCAGATGTGTGAAGTCTCTGGCATGGTAATAATATAACACTCTTGTCTCTTTATTTCTTGCTGCTTTTTAACTGGGATTTTTTTTTCTTATCATAACACATTTTGTTTTCGTTTGTTTTATTCTAGGAGTTTAATCCGGAGCCTGTGATACCAATATACAGCGCGAGGCCTGATCAAGTTGAGAAAGCTCTAAAGCATGTTTATCACACTGCTATGAACAAAACCAAAGGCAAAGAGTTAGAGCTTCTCTTGGCCATTTTACCTGATAACAACGGTTCACTCTACGGTATTATCATCATATCTCTACATCCTTAAAACTTCAACCATTTTCGTCTTTTTTGAGTATGATTAAAATGAAAACGAAATGCTTTTTTTCTTTTGGGGTAAATCTCAGGGGATCTTAAGAGAATCTGTGAAACCGAGCTTGGTTTGATATCTCAGTGTTGTCTCACAAAACATGTGTTCAAGATTAGCAAACAGTATCTGGCTAATGTATCCCTTAAAATCAATGTTAAGGTGAATTCTTATCACCACAGAATTGAAAAATGTTGAGTTGTTTTTTCAGCGTTATGAATCTCAAAACTGATCTTTCTTACGTTGTTTTCAGATGGGAGGAAGGAACACAGTTCTGTTAGATGCTATAAGCTGTAGGATTCCACTGGTTAGCGACATACCTACAATTATATTTGGCGCAGACGTGACTCATCCAGAGAACGGGGAAGAGTCAAGCCCTTCAATCGCTGCTGTAAAGCTTTTACAACAAATCTTAGTTAGTTAAACATTTTTTTTAATCAAAAAACTCTCTAAACATGGTTTTGCTTTTCCTTTAGGTTGTTGCTTCACAAGACTGGCCTGAAGTGACAAAGTATGCTGGTTTGGTTTGTGCACAAGCTCACAGGCAAGAACTTATACAAGATTTGTATAAAACATGGCAGGATCCTGTACGTGGCACTGTTAGTGGCGGCATGATCAGGTAAAATAAACAAACCGGGATATTTTCAGTTTTTTTTTGGGTTTAATTTGATTCACAAGTTTGCTTTTCTTTTTGACAGGGACCTTCTGATCTCATTCAGGAAAGCAACAGGGCAGAAACCGCTTCGAATCATCTTTTACCGGTCGGTTTCTCATTTACTCATTTTAGTAATAGAAAACTCGCAACGTGTTCTCTCATTGGTATTTTGCTTTTGCAGTGATGGAGTAAGTGAAGGACAGTT
The DNA here is from genome assembly GCF_000309985.2 of Brassica rapa. Lineage (NCBI taxonomy): Eukaryota > Viridiplantae > Streptophyta > Magnoliopsida > Brassicales > Brassicaceae > Brassica > Brassica rapa. Next base: position 28,418,383 of record NC_024800.2, on the reverse strand, counting down.
CTACCAAGTTTTACTCTACGAGTTGGATGCAATTCGTAAGGTAGTATATAACTAACTTCTTTGTTTTTGTTGTTGTGTTACTTGAGAGATCTTCTTGGTCTTATGTTTACAGCAAAAACGTTTTGTGTTCAGGCATGTGCGTCGCTTGAACCGAATTATCAGCCACCTGTGACATTCATCGTGGTACAGAAGAGGCACCACACCCGTTTGTTTGCTAATAATCACCGAGACAAAAGCAGTACTGACCGAAGCGGAAACATCTTACCTGGTCAGTTCTCTCTTTGAAAGAAAAGATCATCATAACATAACTACCTCACTAACTGTTTCTTTACCGCCTTCTCTCAGGTACGGTAGTTGACACTAAGATATGTCATCCTACTGAATTCGACTTCTACCTTTGTAGCCACGCTGGTATACAGGTACGAACAAGATTAGCTAATAATAATAGTATGGACATTTTTGTGTGTTTAACTATCTATAAAAAAAATGAAACTTATTCTGTGTTTAATTGTATATGATATAGGGAACAAGCAGGCCTGCTCATTACCATGTTCTTTGGGATGAGAACAATTTCACAGCGGATGGTATTCAATCTCTGACTAATAATCTCTGTTATACCTATGCCCGATGCACTCGATCGGTCTCTGTAGGTAAGTGTAACAACGTTTGTTCATTCTTCTTTGAAACCCTCAAGTGAGAAGAACTCTATAATATGTTGTTGTTGTTGTGTAGTTCCTCCGGCGTATTATGCACATCTTGCAGCATTCCGAGCACGTTTCTACATGGAACCGGAGATCATGCAAGATAACGGATCGCCGGGTAAAAAGAATACGAAGACAACAACTGTAGGAGATCATGGTGTTGTTGGTGGCGGTGTGAAGCCGTTACCTGCTTTGAAGGAGAATGTGAAGAGAGTCATGTTTTACTGCTAAATGAAAGACAAGTAGTTTCGTTTGTTATGTTCCTATCCTAGTTCTGCTTTAGGTCTGCTGCTAATGTTTGTAAATAAGTTGGTTCGGCTTAGGGTTCCTTATTTCTAGAGTTGTGTGTTTTAGCTCAGGTTTCGATGATAACGTTTAATGCATTATGTTTTTTCTTAAGGTCTCTGGTTCTACTAAACAGCAGTTGCAAAAGCTTTATCCTTTTTAAGAAGACTGGTTTTTAAAGGAACCTGCTTTCTAGAGTCCCACATCGGTTAGCTAAAGATGGTTGGTCATAACCTTCTCCGCATAAAATAGAAGTCCAGGCCCAACGCTCAATTCATACCTTTCTCGGCCTTTTGGCTAAGATCAAGTGTAGTATCTGTTTTTATCAATTTAATATCTGATATGTGGGCCATCGGTTCACTCGATATTAACTCTATTTTTTTAGGGAGAAAGCCCGTTAAGATAGCTTGCTATCTGGGTTTTCACGAATCGCTATCTGGGTTTTCACGAATCGCCCATGCGGCCATGCGTTGCACTATTGCACGGACCTGGCTCAACCCACCAAATCAATAATTAAAATTTTTCTCTGAACCATGTAATAATCTGTCGAACCGAAGCCAAAGTTCGATCTACCAACCATAAATTGACCGGGTTGAAATATTCTGATTTGCCTTAACCGGGCCGGATTATTAAACCTTTACTTAACCGGGACGAAAGGTCGGAATAAACCGAAATTCGAATTGTTAAACCCTAGCTTAACCGATTCAGATTCTCACTACCTTCTTCCTCTCCATTGATTGATTCTTCCTCCCAAGCAAAGCTTTCTTCGATATTGCCTCGTAAGTTCACTCTTTAACAACTCAGTTTTTGTATTCTTTTCTTGATAATGTCTAGAGGTTGGAACCTAGCTTTGCGTCTTGTTCATCGTGGTCATATAGCTTCGCGTGCGCTATTCAATCGCACAGTTTGCACAGATCTTCCTTCATCATTGAGTCATACTGTTGTGGACGAGAGCTATGTCCTAGCTGAGCTATCTTCACTACTTCCGATTTCATCTAAAACCACAACGGCCAAGGAAGATACTACTTGTTTAAAGAATCAAGTAGCCGTTGTTGATTCGTTTTTATCGCCTGAGGAGAGACTCAGAGGTGTGTTTCTTCAGAAACTGAAGGGGACATCCGCGATACGCAAGGCTTTGAGTAGTCTCGGCGTTGATTTGAGTATCGAAACTGTGGCTAACGTTGTGGATGGTGGGAACTTGAGTGGTGAAGCAATGGTTACGTTCTTCAACTGGGCGATTCGAGAGCCTGGAGTGTCTAAGGATGTTGATAGCTACTACGTGATTCTAAGAGCGTTGGGAAGGAGAAAGTTTTTCTCTTTTATGATGGATGTTTTACGGGGAATGGTTGATTCTGATCTGAAGTGCTTAACCATTGCTATGGATAGCTTTGCTAGGGGTCATTACGTGCGTAGAGCGATACAGTTGTTTGAGGAAAGCCAAGATTTTGGGGTGGAGTGTGGTACTGAGTCTTTTAATTCACTGTTGCGGTGTCTCTGCGAGCGTTCACATGTGTTTGCTGCTAACTCGGTGTTTAATGCGAAGAAGGGTGAGATTTCTTTTGATAGTTGTACTTATAACGTTATGCTTGGTGGGTGGTCGAAGCTAGGTGAGGTTGAAGAGATGGAGAAGGTTATGAAGGAGATGGTGGAAGGTGGGTTTGGTCACGACTGTTTGTCTTTCAGCTACCTTATCGAAGGGTTGGGGAGAGCTGGCCGTGTTAATGATTCTGTTGAGATCTTTGATGATATGAAGCACAAGGGTTGTGTTCCTGACGCAAAGGTTTACAACGCTATGATCTGTAATTTCATTTTCGCTCGAGATTTTGATGAAGCTGTGAGGTACTACCGAAAGATGCTCGATGAGGAGTGTGAACCTGACTTGGAGACCTATTCCAAGCTTGTTTCCGGGCTCATCAAAGGCCGTAAAGTTGCAGATGCGCTTGAGATATATGAAGAGATGTTGTCAAGAAGGATTGTTCCCACCACAGAACTGGTAACCTCTTTCATCAAGCCGCTTTGCAGCTATGGTCCACCACACGCTGCGATGGTTATCTATCAGAAAGCGAGAAAAGCTGGATGTAGGATATCGGAGAGCGCATATAAGCTGTTGCTCAAGCGGCTATCAAGATTTGGGAAATGTGGGGTACTGCTGAACGTGTGGGACGAAATGCAAGAGTGTGGATATACTTCTGATGTGGAAGTCTACGAGTATATCGTGGACGGGCTCTGTAACATTGGGCATCTAGAGAATGCTGTGCTTGTGATGGAAGAAGCCATGCGCAAAGGGTTTTGCCCAAACCGCCTTGTTTATAGTAGGCTTAGCAATAAACTCATGGCTTCAAACAAAACGGAAATGGCTTATAAGCTGTTTCTGAAGATCAAAGAGGCTCGTATTAAAGACAACGCTCGCAGATTCTGGCGAAGAAATGGGTGGCACTTTTGATCTTCATGTTCACAGGGAAACTGAAAAAGTCTTTGTATATGTGAAAACTTCACTTACTGGATCACATCTTTCTCCAACTTTAGTCTGATAATTTGTAATAGAGAACACTTGATAACTTGTGGCTTAAGAACAAAGGCATACTTGTCCCTTTCTAGGTTGCTGCTGGAAGATTACAATTCTTTTAAGAGTCTTCTGAATGGAGGCAGTAATAAGGAAATGGCAGCAGAAGTTCAGAAAAGCGAAAGAGGAGATGAACAAGTGGGAGGCGCTTCAAGTTGGATGGGTTTCCCGCTTCAGTAAAGCTTCTTCTATCATCCAGAGATTAGAGGTAGCTGGAACTATTGAGTTTGTCAGCCAAAGTTTCGAATACTGTATGCGTGATTTTTTTTCTTCTTTTCTTCTGGTGTTGTGAGTAGGCCATTCAAAATCCTGGGAGCTATGGAGCTTTGAGATGCGTGAAGGGGATTGAAGACGCTCTTCTGCAGAAACAGATGGATCAACTGGAGACTACTCTGCTTTCTATGAGAAACGATTTGTAAGTGTTTTTTTTTGTTTTGTTAGGACGTTGCTGTTTTAAGATTGTTCTAGTAGCAAGTAAAAGATCGTTGACATGTTACATTTTACGGTGATGATGATGGAAGGGAGGAGTTCCGAGGATGCGTTTTGACATTTGAGAAGCTTCGTCGAGAAGGGTCGCAGCTACTCAAAATGGAACAGACCAAGAGGAGAATAGAGGAACGAATTGGAGTAAAACCTTGCATTGCTGATTGTTTGAAGGGACTTTCTCTTCTTTATGAGATGCATCAGTCTGAGTAAGCAAACGTAATCTACTTTAGTTGCAATCATCGTTCGCTGATTTTTTTTTTTGTGCTTTTGGAAATTCTGCAGATACCATCTTAAAATGTCGATTCTTTCGGCACTTTCATGTCTTGCACTGAAACCAAGGTACTGAAAGATATATACATCCTTGTTCAAAACTTTGACAAGTTTATATAATATTGTATAAGAATTGCTCTCCTGTATTCACTGTTTCTATAGTCCTGGCGATCTTGTAGCGCTACAATACCTCGTGGTTGATCAGCCAAATATCCTGAATAATGAAGGTTAGTATCATTCCTCTTCCATTGTTTTGTTTGCGTTATGAAGAAATGAATGTTACATTTAGCTTATATCTGTTGTGCAGTGCAACACATCTTCGATGTCATATTTGCTGAAGACATCAAATGATGTCAAAAGGGGATGTCTTTATTTTCTGTATTCTCTTAAATTGCAAAACGAAAATGTAGTTCTCAAGATAAAGTTATAGTTTTGGTCGATGAAAGACAGTGAGGAGTGTAAGGAAAACGCAAGCATTTTGTTTGTTTTGTTTCCAGATGGAAAATAAAACAAATCGCTTTTTTAAAAGAGTAAAATCACTTTTATTGGTGTTAGCTAACACGGATATGAATCAGTCGATCAGATACATGGTTTGTCCTTAAATGAAATTACTGGCAACCATAAAAAATATGGAAGACTACTACATGTATTCACCTTTCTTCAATTTAATAATAGGGATAATTTGAAAAATACTCTATTAATAGTTTGAAATTTGGAAACTACATCTTTTTTATTTTTTGATAGCTACATTTTATCAAATGTGAATATACATTTTAATACAGTTGTTATTATGTACTTGAGTTCATAGCTCAAATTAGATTTATATTGTATTTTTAACCATCTTTATTTTGTATTTGAACCTCTGTATTTTCGTGTATCATATAGATGCAAAGTGCCAAATAAGTAGTCTCTTTTTATGAAAGTTCAGAGTTATACGGTGGTTTTCTCTTTTTAAATCCAGGACATGGTTGTACATTATCCAATAAATCTCAAAAGAAGACATATTTTATTAATTTTCGTATCCCAAATCGAAAGATGATTTTTAATACATTAAACGAAATTAACGATCAGCTTACTAGCTACTCCCTCTGTTTTTTTTAAATGCATATTCTAGACTTTTCATATATATTAAGAAAATTTATTAAATATATATATTTTTTTTGAACAATAATTTTAATAATTTTTATTCAATAGAAATTCAATAAACACCATTAATTTTTTTTTAAACTTATAATTTTTCATAAAATCATATATTGAAAAAATAAAAAATGTATTTTTTTGAAACAATTTTTTTTTCACAACATAGATCTTTTAGAAACGGAAGAAGTATTATTTTTATTTTTTAGTCCAATCATATCCCTTTTCTTCTGGTTTACCATTTGTCGACAAGTAAATCCCGTCTTCTTTAGAAATCCATGTGTCCGTTTCATTGCATTTACGAATGAATCCTCCATTATAGGCTCTAAAGCTTTGAAAATACTCCATGTTAGGCCCTTGTCGTAGATCACAATCCCATTTTGTCCTTATGAATACATTGTCGCCGAACCTAAAAGTGTATGCAGGATCATTGAATTTTACAAGGTGGACGCCTAAATCGTTGTCTCTAGATTTGCAGTGGACTTCGAGAGTGCTATGACTCTTAGTTAGGCTGTTTTCAAATGCTAGAGTATTTTTATGACACACAGCTTCGTTCAATCCAACAAACAAAACGACAGTTAAAAGAAAAACAAAAGGACAATTATTCATTTTTATCTATCTAGCTGTTTGGATAAAAGATTGGTGTGAAGGAATATGAATCTAAGAGCATAGGAGACTACTTATTTATATACGTGCCAGTCTTTAGATTTTGTTCTGAATTACCTACCTAGATATTATCTTCTAAAAACGATAACTGTTTAAATGCATAATATCTCATGGTTTTAGAAAAATATCTGAATGAATCTCTCTTTTAGGAATCCCAAAGAAATACCATAGGAAAAAAATTCATTGGACTTTTCACTTATCTACACTAACTTTAAAATATCTAAGAACTGATTCAACGAAATTAGCTTTCAGTTTGTAATACGGTAATTTTTTATAAATTAATAATGTTGGCACTTCAGTATTTGTTGATTTATAAAGTTCTTAATTTATAATTTTTTTTTTATATTTTTCTTTTTTAAGATGTATATTTTTTCTAAAATATGAATTTTTTTAAAAAATTGTGTATATACATTAATTAACTTCTTGAAATTAGACATTTAAATTAGTTTTATTATATTATTTAGTTCATATATAAAATATGTTTCATAGAGTTTAAATGTAGTTTTAGATATAATTTTATTAAATCTCATAAAAATACATTAAATGTTAAGAAAATATAAAGATAATTCTGTTGTGAACATGAGCCAAACAATATAATGGTTGGTTTGTACTTACATAAAATGTATATAAATATAATGTATAATATATTTAGTTACCTATTTGCTCATGGAATTAACCCGATTACATTCACGAGACCAAGAATAAACTTTTGAAAACCTCAAACAAAGCGCACACATTTTCTTTTCTATACTGAAATCGCCCCAGAAGAAGCAACAAAATCCCCTACGCCCATCTGCTTTCCCGATCACTGTAACCCCCATAGTTTACGAATCGAGAAAATTACGTAATTTACATTATCTTTTAAACAAAGATCTTACATTAAATTTGTTCAAAAAAGGTTCTTACCTTAAGTTTAGACGGTTTAATCCTATTTTAGAAAGAAAAAGAAACACCCCCAAGAAATAGAGAGAACACCAATCTGCCCCATTCTTTTTCAACATTTATGCCTTCTATCAGAAGCAACGGAGAGAAGCATGGAAACACCTTGTGTCCAAAGATCATACTCTCTTTGGTTTTTGCACTCGAATTCAATCACTCTTTTCTCCACCGTCTTTAGCCCGAAGTACCTCAAATCCTCTCCATCATCAAGCAGTTCGCGGCCAGGCCATGCCGGTAATCCCTTGACCAATTCCACCACCACATCTATATAGATCATAATCAAGAACAATATCAGAAACTTATAAAATAATATTTGTTATCAGACCAAATTTAAGACTATTCTCCAGAAGACATGTCTAATAGAATTATCATTAGACTACTACAAACTTTTCTTTCGCTTTTTATTGAAAGAAAGAAATAAAGAAAGAGAGAAGTATTCGAAACTGATTAATTTATCATTTAGACTATCATTAGACTAACTTTAGATCGTTCTTTAACTTTACGATCTATAGGGTCTGAAACTGCAAAAGATTATTCCAAAGCAATAGATCGTTCTTTAACTTTACGATCCATTAGTACCTTTTTGACCTTTTGATCTAATGCCTTCGAACTAAAATGAAAGCAAGAGTAAGAGATAAGCAAAGCATCAGTGTTTCACTCACTCTTTTTCTTCTTTGTAAGGGTCCCAGCGACATGTTTGCTCTTCATCTTCAACGTTACCTGCGCAATAAATAAAAAATGCACATTAAACAGTAAAACATTGGTGTATGACATTGGTGTATGCTTTACAGTATAATTCCTTTTATTATTATTTTTTTACAGTATAATTCCATCGGTTTTTTTTACCTGATTTGTTCTATTAATGTAGACCGAAACAACTTTCCAATGAAGATCGCCTACAAAACAATATAAGACGAACATTTGTGTATTCAAGAACTACGTACTATAAAATAAATTGTAAAGATTTAATGACATGAACGGATGAACCAACCTTTGCGGGTACGTTTTAGCAACTCGCAACCTTTAGCCAGCAATTCTCTACTACAAATCCCAAGAAAGTTATCTTCAGGAGCTAAATCGCTTCGGTAACCACCACCACCGCCTACACGGCTTTTTGGTATTCCCTTATCCACCGGAATCACCGCTGCAATGTTCCATACCTCCTTCAGTGCCCTCGCCTTCAACGTCGCAGCCCCTCTCAACGCTACGCACATTAAACCAAGTTTTTTTAAGTGGCATGAATTTGTCTAAGTAGAAAGGAAGAACTCTACCTGTGGCCGCGGCGGCGGTCAACGTCATAATATCTCCGGCAGAACGAACGTTAACCGCAGAACTAACAACCGAAGCTAAGTGCTCGCGATCAGCTCCCATAATCTCTGCTGCTTCCACACACTGTGCCGCCACCAAAGTAGCGGCTGAAGCCACGGCGGAGTCAGTTTTAGCAACTTGCTCGTCACTTCCGGAACTCGACTGAGAGGCGGTCGCTACAGCGATAGCAGCTATCGCGGCGGCCACGCCAGCTACAGATACAGCCGCGTGGAGCTGTGCGTTTTGTGCACGCGTCTCTTCTCTTTTCTTTTCCCTCCGGTCCTTCAACCACCGGCCGACAGTTTTTGATCCTCCAGCCACACCAGAGACGGCCGATGGACCACGTACGTGCCCATTAAAGGATGGGCTCACACGATAGAATTGCTGGACCAATATTTTGACATTGATACATGTTTCAATATTTTGTTCTAGAAAAATTATAATAAATTTGGATCATTATGGAAAATAATTAATTTCAGTTATTTTCTTTAATAAAAGGCTGTGGAAATTGACCGTTGTGAACATAGGGGTCATATATCATATAAATAAGCAATCATTTTATTTAATTAAATACACAAACGTACGCTCTTAAATATAATTTCCCTGGTCGACAAAAAATAAGAAATTTTCCTGTTGTAGTTTAACCTTTTTTTCATAAATGAAAACGAAATGTGGAAAATAGGCCGTTATAAATGCTAAACAATCATATTGAAGAACTAAATACAAAATCGAACTCGTTGTCTTCAAAAAAATATTTTTATTATAAAAATATTAAAACAGAAATACAATAAATATCATTAAAAGACTTTAATAACAGGGACAATAATACTGCTCAACTAGTAGTAATTGACAGAGAAAAAGCTTGGGACGAAGAGAAAGCCTGCGTCTTGTGTTCCCTCTGCTTTTTCTTACTCTACGTCTACGGCTGCTTCTCCTAACACTTCAGCCTTTTTCGTTTTGTCAACGTGTTTTATCAATTTACAATCTAGACCCAAATTTTCGATCTATGACACATATTTAACCTACCTAATCCTAGTGTTAACACACTAGTCCACCAATTAGCAAATCATATATTCAGAAAAAAAGAAAAGAAATTGATTGAATTGTAGCAATTGCTGCTTATTAAAGAGTAGTTTCATTTTGACACAGAATAAAATCCTCATTCCATTGAAATTTATATTCGGATTTAGTATTTCTAAAAACCGGTTCAAGAATTTAACTAACCTTAAAGTCATTAATCTCCGAGGGAGATATGGGAGGACTATCAGTGAAAGAGCTATGTGAAAGTCTCCCCGAGGTCCGCGGTGAAGAAATCTCCGGCTGTCACAAGAAAAAAAACACTATATTATTTTTTAGCAACAAACACTTATTATTTAAATTTCAAAAATCTCATTTTACAAAAATTGACTAAAGAGAAAAAGGGATGGAAGTTTCTGATTTACACCATCTTAACGTAGACGCATAAAGTTATTCGCGCGGCAGTATTTGTTAGAAAGATTTGTAATTTTTCACAGCAAAAAAAGTAATCTAAGAATTTCGATACGACGTCGGTTGTGGTTGGTTACTTACAGACTGAGCCATGATACGTTCCATGACCATCAAAGAAGTCTCAGAGGAAGCGAAAGAGAACGTGTTTCCAGAAACGATGCCGTTCTCTTCATCTTCCGGCACCAAAGTGACGTCAGAAACGCCTTGGATCTCCGAGAAACGCATTTGTGGCGGTTGAGAAGTCGGAGAAGCGACGACGGCTCGGGAAACTTCAGTTGCGGAAGCACTCCACGTGCGTGATAAAAATTCCATAGAGTCTAATGGCGTTTCAGGTGGTTTAAACGCAGGATTGAACCTCCATTGACCTCCAAACGTTTTACTTTTGTCCATTTTTAGACAGAGAGAGAGAGAGAGAGAAAGAATGTGAGAAAGTGGGGAAGTTATTGTGAAGCTTTCGTGGTATTTAAAAAGCGGGCACGAGACGAGAGATTTGTTTTGGCAGTTGAGTTGAGGGTACAGTACTCTTGGCTGCCCTAATCCTACGGTTGGATTTGATTTTTTGTTTGTAAAATCAACACGTGGCTATATCTCGGTGGATGATGCTACCTTCGTATTTACTCTAACTCCTGGTTCTACTTCTCTCGCGGTTCTCGATTAATACCGAGTTGGGGTTTAAAGATAAAAATGCAATACTATCAATAATTAACTTGTTAAACACCATCCATGCTAATTAACTGTTGGCAGTGGAAAAAAAACTAGTTGTTAATTAGTTTTTCCGCCCTTTTTGAAATAAGCTTAACATGTATTTGCATCCATTTGAAAAAAAAAATGTATTTGCATCCAACTAAGGCCTAAGAGCATGTTTATAGGCAGCCCTTAAGCTCGTATCTTAGGTTTATTTGCATTAAAAATAAAAGAAAAACATGAATTAAACTAAGCTCCGTCCCTTAATTAAGAGAGCGAAGGCACGTCCCTTACGAGCCACATGTCTATTGTTCATTGGATTGAGGAAAAGTGGGTCTGTCGGTTTGGTTTCCTTTTTTTTTTCCTTCTTTTTCTTTTCCTTCGCTCCTCTCTGCGTTCGTCGATTTCTCTTCTTCAAGGAGCTTCTCCTCAACGAAACGTCGGCGCTCCCGGAGACTCTTGTGGATGATGGAAATCGGCGTCCCCTCTATCAGTTTCTGTCTTCGACCAAGAAAAACGATGAGATCTAAAACTCGTGGTGGCTGTCGGAGACGAAGGAGAATGGTGTCTGTGATTTTCAGAAGAAGAGTATAGTTGTTGTTGTAGTCTTGTGTAGTCAGTCACGAGAGATGTAGTTGTTGTGTGTGTGTGTAGCCATGAGAAATGTATGTGTGTGTGTGTCACGAGAGATGTAGTTGTTGTGTGTGTGTTCTTGTTGTAGTCTTGTGTACACCCTTGTAATTCACGAGACACACTTGTAATTCATAAACAAACTTAATAAATCAGATACCATTCTTCTCTTTCTCAAAATATTAAATCTCCATCCTCTTTCTTGTTTATCTCACATTCTTCATCTCCATTTTCTTAACTTGTGTTCTTATATACCATCATTAAGAAACAACCAATAAACCATTAAAATTAAGGGTCTCTTAACAAACTCTTTTATCTTAAATTTAATAGTTAAAAATTCACTAAGAACCACTTAAAGGTCTTACCAATAAACATGCTCTAAGGGTTGATATTTTACAGGCGTTGTTACATGTACTTCGCAGTCTAAAACAGTATTTTTTTACTGCCCATAACCTATTATGTTAAAAAAAAAAGTTTTATATACATTTTTGGTGTTAAAAACTGGTGTTTCATAAATGTTGAAAGAGTCAAAATCTATCATAAAAATGGTATCAAAAGTTCAGTACAGATTTGAATGTGCGTAACTTCCCGATCATAAAAGATTAGTTGTAATGTGAGACGAGCTCTAATCTTGTTTTGAACAAATTTCGATCCTATATGGACTCGAGAAGTAAGAAAGAAAAATAGACTTTGCTTTATAACTAAATAAATAGAGTAGGGGGAGTGGAATTATCAATAATGTGCACGTGGAGGCGTGACTGGGCAACGTCATCATATGGAACCACAAATCTAATGTTTGTAAGGTTTTGGCCGTGACAAGTCAGAACACTCTTCGCCACCTTCTCTTTTCAGCTTTTTGTCTCTTCTTTATTTTTCTTTCATTGTAAAAAACAATACTTTTAACAAAATTTATCGAGGGTTTCAGTAATAACTGGAAGTTTTTCTTTTGATGTATTTGAAGAATACAGACTGTCTTGGCCGTGAAGAAAGATGAAATATATAATTTTTAGAAGGAAATGTCATATACGGAACGAAAAAAAGAAGAAGATAAATGCGGATAAACCATAAGAATGTTTGCAGCCGAAGACTACTAAACCCAACTAAAGCTCTTTAGCCTTTTCGGCACGCGGGTTCACATTCAAGTTTCAACAAATTGGTGTATAAGCACATTTTTAATTAACCTATCTAGGAATAATATGTCACAAGTTAGCTTAAACCCACAAACTTTGATAACTCATATCGATAATGCTGATAACTCATATCGAGACCGAAGACCGTTACACGGTGAGCCACATGGTGACGCCCTGGCAGCGTCCTTGCTCACTTCAGTCTCTAGTCTGGACCAGCTCGGTAGGATTAGGATACTCGGTTAGAAAAAAAAAATCATATTCTAAAAAATTAATATATTACACTGCTTTGTAAAATATCTTTAGTACGTCAATTGTCGTGTAAAATATATACAGAGATATTTATTTGCGATTTACACTTTTTATTGTAACGAAGGTTGTAGATATATTGGCTTTTGCGTTTAAACACTGGCATAGGAGGACAACTACACTTCTTAACTATGTTGCTGACAATTTAATATGTATACACTAATTTTTTTAATCAGCTCATTTTTAGCTTTCATATTTTTAATTTTTGTATTAGTTAATTAAATTTTCTCTGAAAAAATATATTAATTATTTTAAATTTTATATCTATTAAATATTCATTAATATGAAAATATCTAAAATAACAAAATATTGAAAAATATTGAAAAATATATATTTTTTTCCATCTAAATATTTAGATTGAACTATTTTATGTAAATTCAAGTATTTAATCTTACATTATTTAAATTTTTATGTTTTATATTATTTTTGTTTTTGAATTTTGAGTATTAAGTTTTCTTTTTACATTAAATAGTTAAAATAGGCACTCAAAGTCTATTCGAATCATATTTAAATTTCTAATTCTAAAAATTAAAAATTTAAATAGATCAATTAAATCTGAACGAATATCTAACTGTCAATTATTTGAAAAGGTTATATGATTCTCTTATTACAACCAGGGGCGAAGCCAGGTTACCCACTATGGGGGCCTGTGCACCCATAATATTTATTTATAATGTAATATTCATATAGAAAAACATAAAAATTTAGTTAGAGCAGGTGGAAAAGTGGTGTTGTGCACCCATACCAAACCCGAGTTCGAAACCACCTTGTGACTTTTTACATGTTGTAATCAATAGTGCACCCACTTAATTAATAACCTGGATTCGCCCCTGATTACAACGCGCAATTGTTTTACAAACGGTACCGGTATACAAACACAGAAGGATCTAGAAACAAATTTAGTTAAGGGCACAAAATATTTCTTAACTATATTTAAATTTTGGGATGGGGACATTTCTATAGATTTTATAGTATTTGTTAAAGAAAATAGAAAAATTAAATGGGGACACGGGCCCGGTACGTTGCTCTCTTGGTCCGCCCTTGTATACAAATAACATGTTGTTCCCTTCATTTGAGGTAATGAGAGGATAGAAACGACTGTAAAAGTGTATATGAACGAGGGTGTTTGCAGTATGTGTAGTATCCGTCATTAATTTTGTCTTTAAAACAAAATAGAACATTGTAATAAATTTATGATAAATGACACAGTATAGAATGAATTAAAGTATATGATAAAAATAACAGAAGTATGTTGATCGAATACATAAAGGGAATATAGGCCATGATTGGAAATCAGATGATTTCATAATTTTGAAAGATCTTTCGATCACGATAAAGTTTTAGTTTTTTTTTTTTTTTTTTTGAACATTTTCTACGATAAAGTTTTAGTTGTTTTATAATTAATGCTATGTTTCACATCACTACCCTTGGATCCTTTTGGATCTTGCCAAATCCAAGTGAAATTAATAGTGACAAGCTAGTGATGTGATCATGTGAGGTGTCTTAAAGAAAATATATACACGGGATTATGACATCTATAAACTATACAGATTACAGATCCATTGCAAAAGGCTTGAATAAAGCCTAATAAAAACAAATGAAGACACATAACTGAGCTGATCAAAAAAAAAAGAAAGAAGACACATAAATGATTATAGTTCCATGAAACATAAACTTCTAAGAGGCGCATTTAGAACACTAACTATTAGAATTATATTGGTCAGCAAGATATGTATCATGCAGACAGACCACGGACTATTAAAGTGATTATAAAGTAATGCTCGTGAAATATGCTCATAAGTTCAAATATCATTAGGAGGAATCTCTTCAAAAAAAATGTACATTTAAAATGGTTTACACCTCATCATACAATATGTAATCCAGAACCTCGTAGTAATTTTTTTTATATGTTTGATTTGAATTTTTTTATATTTTAATTGGTTCTGTAAATACTATATATATTTTTAATCAATCAAAATACATAAACCAATAAGAACTTCTTAATCAATAATTTCAAAAGTTAGCCGGTTATCTCACATCTGGTCGAAGGGTTGATGGAAAAATCGATTACTCAAAAACACTTTTTGTTTCAGTTATCCGTCACCCAAACTAGAAACCAAAAACAAAAAATGTGATTCAACCATATACACACGAAAAAACTATATAATATACATTCATATATGATTTAACAAATACTTGGAGTGAAGAATTTGGATTGTTTTGAAAAATTCATCAAAAACTCTTCCACTAACTCCTCCAGCAACTTCAACTCTAGTTCTTCTCCCATGGAATCCATTTCCAACCTCAAACTCTCCGGTGAACCAATCTCCGCCTCTTCCATCCTCACCACTCTATTCACCGCCAAACTGCTCAAGTCTCCGTCTTCATCCCACCACCGATCTTCCACCCTTCCATTACCCTTTAAACATTTCTGCATCCGGTTTATCACATAAGCCCCCAATGTCTTGCCAGAGAGAATCTTGAGACAACGAGGTCCGAGATAGCTCGGTGTTAGCTCCAAAAGCAGCGTGTTGACAAGGTCGAACACAAGCTTCTTCACGTTGGTTCCAAGTCTTTGATGTTCTGCCGAGTTCGCGTAGATGCCTCTCAAAGATGGGTCTAGTGGGCTTTCTACAGAATGCCATTTGGACAAAACATATGACGACAATGACTCTGACTCTTCATCTAGATCAGCTGCTGATAAGAGTGTGTTGACAAGGACACGCAAGTCTTCTTCCTCCTCCTCTCTGGTGACTAACGTCTGATTTTAACTGAGCGTCTAGCCTCTGGAACGAGCATCTAGTCCGGTTTTAGTAGAGAATGTGGTACAGGAGTGCGTTCACAACAAGATAAGTTTCAGATCATTACATTTTTTGCCAACCATCTTTACATAATTTCTTCATATCGAATAATCAAACAGAACTTTTTTTTCGCCAAGTCAAATTTGGAAGTTTGAAACGTTTTTATATATATTTATATCTCCAGTGGTATAATCATATACCAAACTTACTTTGCAAAAAGAAAATAACAAACAAAGGAGCCTTTTTTGACGACACAAACAAAGTGAGTGAGATATTTATTACGTTTAATAAAACCATTACAAAACAACACACACAATTCTCTTCTTTTTTTTCTCAAAAAGAAACAACACACACACAAAAAAACATTACAAAAAATCAAATAAATAGAGAAACGCCACATCATCCTAGCAAATAAAAACGCCCGTACAGCTTTTAAAAACAACACTGTTGGGTCTTCAGGAGAGGGCTCTCTTTTACAGTCTGTTTTATTCCTATCTTTTATCTGTATACTTTTGTTTCTTTAAAAAAAATGAAATAATAAACGAACCATCTTTTTTCAAACCCCTTTTGAATAAAATAGTAAAGGAAGGTAAGAACCCTAACTTGATGCCTAAGCAATTGAGATGCATCGGCGGTGACCAACTCGTGTTCTTATTTTCTGCACACGTTTGGTCTCTTCTCTCCACACGTTTCCAATGTCTTTAGCGATGTTAACAGCGTCTGCTGATGCTCCGGCCAATCCTTTCCTCGTGAATCCAGCCGCGTAAAGTCCCGATTTCCCTTTCCATGCGTTTGGAAAAGGCGATTTTGGAAACCCGTTTTTGGAAAACATATCACTTTCCTAAAGAGCACCAAAAAAAAAAAAAAACAGATTCAGTTTACTTGTCATACAAGAAACTAACTTTCAACTATCAAACTAAAGTTGTTTTGTTAAGTTTCTCACCTGAAGCCAAGAAGGAACGTTGCTGCGGTAACCCGTAGCGAGAACAACAGCGTCGAGATCTAATATCTGACCATCAACGAGCTCCACGTGATTACGAGAGAACCTTTTGATTCCAGGGACGATATCTACCTGGCCAGATCTGATTTTCTCCATAGCTCCGATGTCGAGCACTGGAGTCTTCCCTGTGACAACCTTGAGCTCCATCGGGCCCATATTGGGCCTCTTTAGCCCATACTTTGTCAGGTTTCCCAAAATCAGCCATGCAAGGATTAACAAAAGCTTGTCCACTAGCCATAGAGGTAGCCACTTCATTAGCATCATTGAGATTTCAAAACTCGATTTGCCTAGAATCTCCCTTGGTAAAACATGAACCTGATCAAAATTAACCAAATTAGTCTATAGCTCGAGTCTTAATCATAGATAAAAGTATTAAGTTTATAGTTCAAATATTTATTTGCCATATAAATATAAAGCGCGCGTTCGTTGATTATATATAACTTACCGAGCTACGCACAACCATGGAGGGATTGGCGTTGTGATTCGCGAGATCAAGAGAAACTTCCATGCCAGAGTTTCCACATCCGACGACAAGAACTCTCTTTCCCTTGTACTTCTCTCCGCATTTATACTCGCAAGAGTGGATCACCTCGCCGTTAAACTCCGTCGTGAGCCCATCAATCTCCGGAACAACTCTCTCCGCGTTTTCTCCCGTCGCCACCACAAGCCACCGGCAGATATATTCCATCTCCGACCCAGAAGTAGCGGAGGAAGAAGACGTCTTAATGCGCCAGAGACCACTGGTCTTGTCGTACCGAGCGGATTGAACACACTCGTTGAATTGCGGGTTAATGTTGAACCGTGTAGCGTAGGACTCAAGGTAGTCGATGAACTGTCGTTTTGTTGGATATTCCGGGTAGGATTCTGGGAAGGGCATTTTGGGTAACTGACACACTTTCTTGGGTAAATGAAGTTTGAGTCTGTCGTAAGTTCTTTTCTGCCAGAGTGAAGCTATGCACTCTGCTCTCTCCAATACTACAAAGGGAACACCTTCGTCGCGGAGGCAAGCTGCGGTGGCTAGCCCCGATGGGCCGGCTCCGATGATAACTGGACCGTTAACCCAAATGCACCGTCTTCTGTCGGAGAAGTCTTCACTGCCCAAGAGTCTAAACATGTTCTCCATTTTAAGGGGTGAGTTTGATCGAATAGGTAGTATATGTAGTGATAGTCAAATAAGGTTTAGGTGTTTTTGTCAAGGCGTGGGTGAGTTTTGGTAGTGAACTTAAACAAGGTTTTTTGTTTGTTTGTTTGAGAAATGAGATGTTTTGGAATGTGTTTGGAGATGGAAGTGGTGTGGGTGAGTTTATATAAAGGACGAACTATAAGGAAGCTGCATGTGATTTGCGCATTCTAAGGTTATTTTTAATCAATTAAATGAATGCAAAAGTTCTTCAATAAGTGTGGCTAATTAAAATGTAATAGTTTAGAAGGTTTCCCGTTTAATCATATGCTTTCGCTTAAAATGCGAAATAGTTTATATTATTTAAGCTTTTCCTTGTCGAATCATTAGATTCTTTTCTTCAAAGTTGCTGATGGGACTTTGATTAGAGTATCTCATAACAATCCATAATCATATGCCCCGCTTTAGTTGTATAAATTAATTCGTGATAATTAATATAATTGTGGTATGGTATATGTTCTTAATGTTACTGAATATTACACATAGATATGATTATAGATTATTTTTTTTAACACAGAAACTTATCATTCTGATGATAGGGGTGACACCCCAAAGAGAAGACTATGCCTCAAAGGTTTACAGCCAAAGATGAAAATGATATGATTATAGATTTACTGATATTATTATGATAATTCACTTTTTGGATAAATCTGTTTTATAAATAATAGGTATTTTTAGGATATTTGGTTATTTAGAAATTAATTAAATTAATATTTGTAAGTATATAATTTGTATTTTAAAATTAAAGTATCGATTGATTGTAAGTTCGATTTCATATTTTTTTATTACAGAAATATATGATATGCTCAGTTAATTATGAAATTCAGTTCAATTTCTGTTTCACTTTTTTTATCTTAGTACGGTTTAGTTTGCAGTTCCGAAAAATATACCAAACCTATACATCACCTTATAGAGAAATTTTTTTTTTTTAATTATTTAATTTCGAAAACAAATCAGTTACAAGCGATTATCAAATTATCAAAATCTAGTATCTTCTTTCTTTTAATTGATTATGAGTAAAATTAATTATGAAGTTAGATCAGATTATATTTCATTAACCGGCCATGGTTAAGACTTTTTCCATCGGCACTTAAGTTTGGTTGGTGGTATATAAAATAATCAACAGAAATCGAATAGTACAATTTATTTCTTTGTATTGGTAAGGTTCAATGATCATATCACTAAAAAGCTCCCTTTGTATTTGTAGATATTACAAATTATTGAAATGCTTTTGCAATGATTACATTGTTACATATATATTATCCTAAAATGTTATCGAATTTAACAAGGATGCATATATTTTGGTTCACATGGCTTCTTCCCAAGAGCTGAGTATATTACATAAGATCAATATAAAAAAAATAGAAGAAAATCTTAACGATATCCATATAATTTCCGAGTTGATATATTTATCCTATGAAATAATCCTCCATAATTGCGGAATATTAGCAGTTGAAAGAATCCAGTGTTTCTGAATTCTCTGACTAAAGTTGTGTCAACGGGGAACGGGATATGTCTTATGTGCATATTGGCATTAATGACTTATTGACTAGTTGTGTCCACAGAATGTGCATATGCAAACAAATATGAGAATAGTATAACCGATACTTTATTTACGGGAATGCAATATTAGTTTTAAAATGGAAATTGGGATATGAAATACATAACATTATGCATATTTTGAAGGAAGAAATTATCGATGTTTACACCAAAAAAAATGAAATGATCGATGTCTATAAAAGTCCCAATTATGCATAATCCCTAATGTTAATATAATTCTATGAATTAATATTCTCTAAATTATTATTTTAATAATTAAATAAGTATAATTTCTAGTTTTTGATACAAGCAATATTTTGATAATTAAACTGATGTTTCACTAAAATATTAAAATATCATTATTTAAGTATTGTTAATTAATATAAATTTTACTGTATAGTATAATCATTTTTAACAATGTGCTAGCGTTAGATAAGTTAACCTTTTAACAACAAAATATATTGATACATATGTGGTATCAAATAATAATTTTGAAAACTTATGTGGACTCCAAGGTTCAGACAATAGTAAGATCGTATTATTTGTAAGAACCGTAAATTTTTTAAAAATAATATATATACATATAAATAAATAAATAACAGAATTTTTTTTTCAAAACTTTTGATTCATAACTTGGTAATGCACATAATGGAATACTAAACCAGTAGGAAACAAATCTTCCTACAGAATCACAAGCCAACATGATTTTTAAAAAAATCTTCGAAGATAGAACATTTTTTTTTTGGCAACAAACACTTACTATGTTACTCAAATTTAAAGTGGTCCAGATAACAAACAATTCCATTGTAAAAAGCTCTTTGTAAAAACCAATATAATAAAGCTCTTTGTAAAAAGATTGTTCAAACCTAGCTAAATAATCAATAATTTCATTTCTCGCTTTTGGGATGTAATTAATTTTGAAGTCCGGAAAGCATATCTGAAAAGTATGTATCGTCTCCAATTATGTTACAAAACTTGGCCAAGCTTGAGGATTTTTTAGCATTGCAATTAGATCCTTGCAGTATGTCCCAAAGTTCTGACATGTCGAATGTTGGAGCATACTTTCCATAGCCCATCTCAGTGCTTCTAATTTTGTGTGCAGAGCAGCCTCTCGCCTTCTTAAGTTCCACACTCACATGAGTTGAATCTTATCCAAACTATCCATCCAAAACCATCCACATCTACTGAATCGAGATATAAAGGTCTATAAACCATTTACCATATATATATTATCTGAGCTTAAGACTTGTTGCTTCTGGTGTGGATGCTCTTGTGGAGGTAAGGGAGTTGACTCATATGCATTAAACTAAGTTTGGTATTCGCCTTCCGCATATTTGTCAAGTTCCAAAGGATTCCTGAAGACAGAACAATTAGAAACATAAGGTACAATATAATTAGATAGCTATTCTAGATCAAAAATACAAGATATCCACGTACTAAAATCATCCAAAAAATCACCGAAAAAAGAGGAGAGATAAATATAGCAAACACCGAATTTTATTAGGAACCAAAATGATAGCTAGCGGAACGCGCCGTAGAGGTGGTTGATGCGGAGGCAGTTTGTAAACATATTTTCTTTATCATTTTGGTTGAGTCAAGTTTGTATATTAACATTAGATGTCCGTTTTGGGTTTGATTAATATATTTATTTAAAAAAAAAAGTCCTTGAGAGTATATTTAATTTTGTACGTGGCAGTTCATCCATATGCATGCACGCATATCTCTTCCACGTAGTATTATACGTAAAAAAAAAGGTATGTTAAATGTACGTAGAGATATATAAACCTTAGCAAACAAATTATAGTGTAACCTCTATAAATTAATAATGTTGGAACTACACCAAAACTATAATTTTTTTATTAATTTATCGATATACTAATTGAACTAAAAACTCAATTTGAAACTATAAAATTATATTATTTTGTTGAGATTTTTAGTGTATATTAATTTATAGAGTATTAATTTAAAGATATTATATTGTATACTAGAAGAGAAGGTTACGCGTCGGGCGTAGGTTCATTTGACCAAAGTCGTTGATAAACCCAGAAGGCTGGTCTGATTACTCTATCTGTTAACTTAAAATAATACACTTTTGTTATCCAATATAAAACTTATGCTGATAGATTGGAATTTATACATTTTCAATAAACTTTAATTTGGATTAAAGAATCTAGAACAAAATCAATGCATGTGCCATGATCTATCTTCAGTTTTCTTAAACTACTACTCAGATTCCCTTAAGAAGAAAGTCAAACTTGTTTCAATCTTTGTGTTTTAGACAAGTCAAACTTGTTTCTTACTTACATGACATATATGCATGGAATACACAGTAATATATGCATAACTATTTATATTGAGACAGAGATCCATATTCATGGATAATTAAGTATTTATGAAAATATCCGAAATGATAAGCTATTCAGAGATATAACACGAGATCGGTTAGAGATTGGTTTGAGACGAACTTAATAACAAGTAATGAAGTGATTCCACCATACCAGAACCAGGGTACACAAGCCTTATGCTTAAAAAATATTTGTCTGGTAGATGGTTCTTGGATTGCGGTGTCATAGTACAATGGTTATGGTTGGATATGGCTAGACTAAATTAGAAAGGAACAACTCTTAGGATTGAGAAACAACTTGTCACCATTACATTCAGAACTGGATGCTCTCATATGGGCAATGAAGAATATGGTTCAGCATACCTCATGTCAGTCATTTGGTACTGATTTAGGATGTAATTTCAATGATAAAGGATCCAAGAGCATGGTCAAGCTTTTCCAACGAGTTAGCAGAGTTTGAAGTTATCAAAGGAGACTATCCAAACTTCAAGATCATGTATTTACCAAGATCTGGTAGATGGTTCTTGGACTGCGGTGTCATAGTACAGTGGTTATAGTTGGATATGGCTAGACGAAACTAGAAAGAAACCACTTTTAGGATTGAGAAACAACTTATCACCGTTACATTCAGAACTGGATGTTCTCATATTGGCAATGGAGAACATGGTTCATCATACCTCATGTCAGTCATTTGGTACTGATTGAGGATGTAATTTCAATGATAAAGGATCCAAGAGCATGGTCAAGCTTTTCCATCGAGATGGCAGAGTTTGAAGTTATCAAAGGAGGCTATCAAAACTTCAAAATCATATATGTACCAAGGGCCCAAAACAAAACTGATAATGCTTTAGCCAAAACTGCAAAAAATTTTATGGTGATCTATTTTTTGTTGGTTGTTCTTTCCCGTCTAAATTTCAAAATTAATTTTAGTTTGAGTGATAGAAAGATCTTTTGATGTCAAAAAAAATCTATCCATACTGAGACATGAAATCATACGGTAACTATCTTTTCTCAAAAATTAACGTGAATTATCTGACTTAGTGAGAAATATAAATATACCTACATGATATAAGACTTTGAGAGTACTCATAATTCCATTTATACAATTACTAACTTTCTAGAATTTCAGAATTCAAAATTACGCGTTCATTATTTTAAGAGGGAATCATAATCTTTGAGAACATGACAAAATATTTGAATGAACAAGACGCTTATTTTGACTATATGTTGCGAATAAATTGATTTGGTTAATCAAAGATTTAGCAGGAATATAATGGTATCTATTAGTTTATCAATAACTTCATCGTCAAGAAATAATTAGTCTTATTAGTTTAGCAATATGGAATTACGAGAGAAGCAGAAAACACATGAGGCACATGGATTTCGATTTTAAACAATGATGAAGATTGGATTATAAGAATCCGGTTACAGGAAATCATTGGAAAATAATAAAAAGGAATATTGGACCGTTAAGGATGGTTAATGTTTGTGTCTGGTCAAAGTTAAGATTCTTAAATTGAGTGGTCAGTCAAAGTTTATAGTCACTAAACTAACATGGCATCATACTCATTGTTGTTTATTTACCTAAGCACTTAACAACATTAATGAAGAGGTATAAAAAATGTTGGGATTTTTTCAATATGACTCAAAACAAAAAAAAGTCAAATGCAAAACTAATCCATAAATTTTTACTTTCAACTGTTCTATTCATCTAAAAAGTTCATATTATTCATGAAAATACTATTATATTTTTCTCAAAAATGTTTGTTTTACTCAATCATCCTCGCCTTCTTCTTTTATTTACAATAATTGACATTCTCATCAATACACTAACCACCATGAACAATTAATTTGAAACTCTAAATGCACTTAAAACCAACATCTAAATCTTCATATTCTTATTTCTTATACACATAAACCATTTCCCTTTTCACTTCCTCTGTTATTTCATTCTGAAATCTCAACTTTTTTATTTCAAATTTTATAAGCTTATTAAGAGTAACTAAAGTTCATGATTCTTGGTCAAGAAAGGTAACTTTCATTAATTAGTTATGCGTGTTTGGAGAAGCTAAATATGAACTTCACCGGATTTAAGAATGATCTTTGATTTTTTTTTTCAGATCTGTTTTGCCAAGAAGCTTCTGGTCAATGCATATGTTAGTTTTGCAATTAAATTTTTGTATATTTTTTATTTAAAAAATCCGTAAAAATTTTCTAACTTTTCTTTGTTAACAAAAAAAACATATTAGTTTTGCAATTGACCGACATTTTCTAACTTTTATGTGTTTCTGATCAAATTTTTGGCTACGAAAGAAGATTTCTATTGAAATCTTATGTCATAAGATTAGCACATAAGTCTTTTCTGAAAAAGTCAAATATGATAGATTGCAAAAATAATCTACGCAGACTTCTTCCAATAGTGAAAAAACTTTATGTGTGTAAGAAGATTTTTCTGGAAGTATTCTCCAAAAAAAGCTTATCCTAAGAAAAAATCAAATATGTGAAGAACTTTTGAAAGATTTACTTCGTATGACATCCTGATTTTCAGGCCTTTTGAACGTGTAATATACGAAGATGAAAATTCAATTCTTCAAATATTTTCATTATGCATAAGTTTGAAATATGTGTTAAGTTATTATTTAATGAATATATTATTACACTTAAATGGGGAGGATTGTTGGATATTTAAGTGAATTCCTGCAACCACTAAAATGATAGCCTCAACTATCTAGAATTATCCAGGAATAACATCTTGATTTTGTTTTCTATAGACTTAAATCGTTTGGACCAACATTTGTTGTGTGAGAGGTAATACTACAAAGTCTTTTTGAACGTCTTTAACGCTTTTTTCTAATGGCATACAATTCAAAGTCTCTTTTATCATCCATCTTCTATTACAAAAAGATAACATGATGACATGGTTGAATTTGATAATGACTACTATTGACTTTCAAGTAAAAGTGATTATACAAATGTTGAAATATTAGGTAAAGATGTCAACCATATTCCATTATCCGCAAACCATTAGTTCAAGATTGTGTACTTCAAAAATAAAATCCAAATTGGAAGATGGTCAGCAAGACGCTAACTAGATAACAATATCCATTTCATAAGTCATACGATAGAATAGCATGTACTGTTCTGATAACTTTGTACAACAGACAAAACAACATAGGGATCTTAATCTTTGCAACATATATATAACCGTCGGGTCTAAAACTTTGAAAAATGAAACAAATCTGAGGTCAAAAATAATAATAAATGAATGAATAGTTGAGAAAAACAGATGTATACTTTCAAAACAACCCGACAACAAAGAAATTTACACTTTTACCATCTTCTTTCCTCTTGTGGTTCAGAAAGGCCCCTTCTCTGCGCCTCAAGAGTAAAACAAACCCACAGAGGACAAGGAGGTTTTAGAATCTGAGCTTCTCAACTTTCATGAGCTTCTTAGTGCAAGAATACAAAAGCGGGATTCTCAAGAAGCTCTTCTGCTGGTTTGATTCCTACAAAGTCCTTCTCTTGCATCGAACTTGAAATATCTTCGATTGAGAATGGAATGCTGCACAAGTACCAAAGTGTAATCGAAAACAACAGTTAGCTGTTACTTCTATACAGCCAACAGTTAGACCATTTAAAACCCTTAAAACCTTGAAACTTCTATTAAGTCTATGCAATAAGTTAAATTTTACCTGGAATCATCATCCAACAAGAAGGAATCACTGTCTGCATCATTGGATTCCTCTGTCATGAGTGCCCGCATACTCGATATAACCTGCAAGATATTTTCAATTTTGTTCAGCATCTATGAAGGTTCCAAAATTGAACAAGAAACATGATATTGTTATATAAAAAAATTGTTTGTAAAAGTACTTCTTGAGAGACGCTTCGGGTGTTATAGCTATCGTCCCAGTATAATGTACAAATACGGTAAAGCTGCTGGACACTGAGGCCCTGTAAAGCACGGAAAGATGCAAATAACGAAGACAATGTCAGGCAATATAAAAGCGCACCAAGTGTGTTTCTAAAAACAGACATCAGAGCTTTACCGGGCAAAGATCGTGTGCTATTTCATCGTATGAGATTCTGTACTTCTGGTGTATAACCTGCAGGTGAAAAGGAAGAAAGTAATGTTACTAGTGTCGTTTAAGGGAACTAATGTGTGTCCAGAAAAAAAAAAACATACTAGGAATCCAACGGCTTGTCTGATTTGTTTAAGTTCTTCCCAAGACGGTCCCGCATACTGCAAGTTAGAGCAATAAAATTATCACGGAAAGAACAACATGAAAAGTAAGTATTCTTTTGTAAGAAAATCATGAGTCAGGAACTCTACTTCTTTGGCTTGGCAACACCATAGCTCTAGCTCGGCAAGCCCGGATTTTACAAATTCTCCATTGCTAAATGTACAGCACTCTTTACGCAGAAGAAGGCTGTAAGATACAAAACAAAAGCCTGAGGTGTCTGCGTCATGGAGACCAAAGTGAACACTTTTTTACATTAGGTGAGCAAGGATTATACTTACCTGTTGAAAAGTTGTACGTTGATGAAAGAGAAAGTTTGAGAGTATATCTTCTGGATGAGTACTAAAGGAACCTGAAATAATAGATATAATGGAGTGAGGACACACAGAGAGTATGGTTCCGATGGAAATTCAACAATATTTCCTTACATGGTTTTCTTTCAATGTGGCAAGAAGCGAACTGAGACCGTCGATAATGCTTTGCCAGTGAACTGCAGGAGAATCTTTTCCAAATGACCTGCCAGATCTCAACATCCCTCCTTTAGAAGTTCTCGGTGCCTGAAGTTTTTTTTTCATTTGGACAAACAATAGTTATAGTCAAAGTGCAAATGACATAACTAACCATCACAGCATACGGATAAAAAGAAAGCCAGTGAGAAACCTGAATGCATAAAGAAAGTAAAGTCGACAACTCTTTCTTCAAGTTATCCCTAACCATCCCGAACATTTTCTCAACATAGGCTGCAAGTTGTTGCTTAAACAGCAGAGCCGGGTACTTCGCCTCCACCGGACGGATCACTGCGTTAGCAGCGGCTTCAGCTGCAGCTGCGAGGTTGCCTGAAGCGGGTGATGAGCGGAAGCTCTGATGAACAAGACAATAGTAAGTGTCTGCTATTGAGAGTGCTAGTCATGTTAACTCTAACAAAAATGGTACTACTAACCATGGCCATCCTTCCAAACAAAGAAGTTGAAGCAGGTGGCTTCTTGCTTTGTGTGGCTCCGCTGCCACCGGTTTTAAGACTTTTCTCAAGCAAAAATAATAGGGCCGATGTGCTTGTCAACCAATACGCCAAGTGACTATTGTCATCTTCATTCTGAACATAACAGAAGAACAGTTGGAAACTTCATAGTTTAAGTAATCCTCCTACATATACACAATGTCAAGTAATGCCATTCCCAATTACCTCAATCGCGGAACCAATCATCTGAATCAGACGATCAAACACATTGGTCTTCTCAGATTCGAAACACTTCCAGTGAAGAAGACACTTGTATATCGTAAATGCAGCCACAGGTTTCCCATTATCACTGAAACCGATGTTGTCTTTTACACAGTCAATGAGAGCATCGACATCCATCTGCAGTGATCAGTACAAATCAAGCTATCAGAACTAGTCACTAACAAGAATTACTATGACGTGATTGGCCAACATACAATTTGACGTTCTGCAGCAGTTTTCCCAGCATTGCCATCAATTGGTGTTGTAAACTCGGCTTCCTACAAAACAATGTAGACTTTACAGATTAATAAAAACTAATGGAAAAATGCAAACAAATTAACATGATGAGAGAAAAAAAAGTGATTGAGATAGCTGGTTGGAGGAACCATACATTGAACTCGCTTTCCAAGTTTGTATGGTGGCCATTTTCCAAATTCTACAAACATAATTGAGGAAAAAGTTTAATATTTTTAATGACCGGTATGAAGGAAGCTCAAAGAGCATATTATAGAGCTGCAGAGAGACGTTCTACCTTGATAGGTGCAGTTGGAGGATGTCCAAGAGCAGTCCTCACAGGAGTGCTTGCTATTGTTTGCTGACGCATAACTTTTTTCTCAGCTTCCATGTCTAATATTTTCTCTTCAAGCCTGCAGATGAAACGTCAATACAAATAAGAAATTAGCACAGGAGCTCTCAACAATGCCCACTCCTGAAGATAAGATTATTGCAACGGGTACCTTTGCATTGCAGTTGTCAACTTCACTAGTTTAGATTCAGCCTCCAATGCTTGCTTCAATCTATCCTGGCTAATCTTGGTTGTCTCTTGAAGTTTCTTCTCTGTCTCATCAATTTTCATTTCCAGTGAACTCACCATCTCCTGTATAAGACAAGCAATTCATAAAATGAGAGACATCGTTTTACAGCACATTCTCAAATATACATATTCTTGCTCTTCTCCAGTAAGTAAATCACAAACCTTCAGCTTTTCATTTTCATTTGTGATCTTCTCCATTAGTTCATTATCAACCACAGGAACCTCTTTAATAACCGGGGCAATCTCTGAAACTTTCTTGGCAGCTTCACGCTCTTTAATAAGCAATGCCTCAGTTTCTTTGCACCTACGTTCCAATTCCTCCAAAGAAGACTGCGCTTTTGCACTTTCTTGTTTCTTGGCCTCTTCCAGGTCAGTCTGCAGCATTGAAAGAGAATGAAACAAAAATCTCAGTCAAATTCACGAGGAACAACATGTGGTTCGTCAAACAGAAATCTCACCCTCATCCGTTTTTCTAGCTGCAATCTCCATGTCAGCTCTTCAACTTGCTTCTCTAGCTTGTTCTTCGCTTCTTGAAGTGCTCCAGTTTCTCGAGCAGCCTATTGTGTAAAACAAATTTAAAGCAATTCTGTTAGTTCCATGCAAAGCAATATCTACACAAGTAAGCCTCTGGAACGAAACTAGAGAAAGAAAGAAACCACATCTCACCATCTTAAGCTTCCGAAGTTCTCCACGAGCAATCTTTGATCTCCATGCACATTGTGTCGTGATAGTTGCTTTCTTTAGTTTTCTGTAATGTAGCCGGGCCAAGTATCCACGGCACCAAGTCTACAATAACAATGAACATTACCACGATCAAGGTACAACCAGAAACAACTGTTCAGTTATAATTCATGGATTTCTTGGAAGGAGACAAATCTCGTTATGTTTATTGGTTTTCTATTAGGAGTTGGACCTCTAATAGTACCACACTTCTGCAATTTTGATATAAGTGTACCTGAATTATTATTGCTGCTTTCGTCTGCCTTCTGAAACATAGTTCGTTACGGGCAACCATACCACGCATACCAGCTTGGACTGACACAGCAGCGGAAAATATCTCTGTGTAAGCCTTCCTAGCCAGAAACATACGCAAGTCTCTCTGGATTCTTAAAGCAGCAGCTTCCCTGCGCATGCCTTCATATACACTTCTAGCAAGATAACCTGACAATCAGGAAGAAACATAGGTGTGCGAGTTAGTCCAGAAACCAAATTAAACAAAGAAAGACCCATTCATTTAATCCAGATACATAGACACGTTCAGTAGAAGGTTTAAAATACCTCTGCAAACTGATTGAATTTGCTTAGCAGCATTACGCAGAAGGATGAAACTCTTTTTAGCAAGATACGACCGAACTTTTCTCTGGATTATGCTTGCTGATCTTCCCAAGACCTCAGTCCTTCGGGTATCCAAGTCTGCCATTTGTCCAGCTCTCAGAAAAACTTTCGTCTTGCCAATCTGCAAAAGTAAATGTCAATCTATCAATGTTGCTCATCACACAGGTAGTAGTGGCAATGGAGAAAGCTTTGATGAGGCAGTTAGTTACCTGATAACCTTCGAGTCCCACTTTCGCCAGAAGCTTCTTGCAGGCATCAGGGTCATCAGAGCTATTGTACAAGAAGTGAGTTAGACATTTCAAATGGATATAGGAAAGTACTAAGAGAAAAAAGGGTAGAATCTTACTTCTTGACCAACACTTCTGGAGCAAGAATACCAAATCTGTCCAAGAATTCATCGAAATGTTTCCTGGTAGGATAGCCAGCACAACTAATCCTGATAGCTTCCATCACTCCCTGAAGTCATTAAGTAACACAAACAATTAATTTCTTTCAGAAATAGAAAATTTTCACGAACTAAAAACTCTGACAGAGAATGTCTTCCGCACCCCACAACGTAATTGCTGTAAAATATTTTCGTTCTCAAAGATTCCAGGCTTCAGAAGGTTATTTGGTTTGATACAGCGAATATAGTGTGGCTCCGTGGTATTAAGAATCTCGAGCAACGATACCAATTGTTGCTGAAAAGAAGCACAGACGGACATTAACCGACCATATTTTTTTTACAGAACAAACTTGAAACTGGAAACAAGAGTCAGACTCACCTTGAAACGAGTACCTATAGATGAGAACTTTGATTTGTTGGAATCGTCAGACATAGGTGGGAACAAACTTGCTACAAAGGAACAACTAGAAGAATTTAACAACGCTTGATGCTCAGCAATAACGTAATCTTTGTTCTTGTCCAGGAAAAGATCTGTCTGATAAGTGACCTGAAACCATAAATAACCCAATGGTGTTATTAGACCATATAACTACAGAACAATTACTGGTATTTCTTGGAACGTTTTTCACAATCATGGTGGACCAGTAAACGAATAAAAGCGACGGCTGCTTACATCACCAGCGTAATGACAAATTGTGAAGTCACTACGAGCCAATTTTGGTTTGGCAAAGCGCTTGTGGTTTTTGAATGTTTGGTATAGTTTCTGTGCAAAAGTTTCATGCGTTGACCTCGGAAACATGCTGCAAGGCAAAAGTATCACTTCAGCTCAAAAACAAACCAAATTTGTAAGTAAACTGGTAGAAAAGGAAAGAGTGAGCATAAAAGAAAGGGTATAGAATCAACAGTTTGAATTTCTACTCACCAAGCTTCATCTAGCAGAGCAATAATGCCTCCAGGTTTCTGAAGAAGACAAAAACAAAAGGAAACAAACACCAAACATGAGAAACTGATGAAAGGAGATTACAAATATTGACTGTGAGAATATGTCCACTGAACAGTGAGCATAAATATCAAACAGGCACCTTTTCTATTAGGTCTAAGATATCTTGATTGTCTACGAACTCTATATAGCTCCAGTTGATCTCCTCCTTCTTATATTCCTCTTGCTCCATCTTAAAGACATGCTGCACGAATAGAAGTTACACACCTCAGAACAATGGGCACATCAGAATATGAAAAAGACTAATAATCGAAAAGTAAAAGAGTTCGTTCTGAGCAAACCTGATTAAAATGTTGCTGAAGTTTTTCATTCGTCAGATTGATGCAAAATTGCTCAAAACTGCAATAAAGCTTGCGCTTGTAAGTATTAGGCCAAAGAACAACAAGAATCAGTCATGAATAACTAATTAACAGTCAAACAATGAAGTAAATCTTGCATATATATATATAGCACTACTCTCCCAAAGTTGGTTGAATAACCTCACAAGCTTACAATTGATGGGTAGTATAAAATCTTAGTAGTCCATGCTAGAATCAAACACTAGCTTGACTATCAAACTGGTCTGGTCAGACCCATATATTGTGGAGAACAGGGGAAGTATCAGAGATAGATCCACTTTTTTAAAAAGACCCATCTAACCAATCACAAAAAACAACAAGCATACCACTTAAGCACCTGTTTGTCTTGAAACTCTCGAATCCATAAATATCGAGAACACCAATCAAGTACTTCGAGTGAGGATCTTGACCAATTGAGGTATTAATCTTGTCAACAAGCCTGCAAAGACCACAAAGGGTAAGTACAGAACAATGATGGCAAACCATCTTCGAAATATAATAAGGACAAGCAGCTATGAATGAATATCTTCATCGAGAAACCTACCAGTCAAACAACCGCGAGTACATGACTTTAGCCAAAGCATCTCTACTAAGAGTAGCAGCTTCTGGATCCAGCGTTTTTGTGATGGTTTCATCACGAGTTACCATGATACGCTTGCATAGTGAATCCTCAAGTAACTTTTCATCGCAGCTGGAAAAGTAAGACGATACGAGTAAGGAAACCTAAACAGAAGATAAAACAAAAAGAACAAAACAATCAATACTCGATATATACCTGAGAAGCTCAGCTGCAGTTTTCAGGTGAAACCATGATTTTTCATCTTTGGGAATCGATGAATCAATCTCTGCTCCCTTGGCAAACTCGATGTTCCCGAGGTGGAGAATGGCAGCCACAACGCTGAAAATCGCATCCTGTAACGAGATATCAGCAAAGTATTGAATCTGGTTAAAATCTGACTGATGATGGAGTTGTGTGATTGCTACCTGCTCCTCAGTACTGATCCCAACCACTTCCATAGCCCGTCTTGTGGCATGATATTCCTCTGCATCATTTATACTCTCCACCGCTAGACATTTAGATTGATTGAGATAGTGATATGCCTTTGGTTCGCCCAGCTTGTATCTCTGCACATCCTGATAGTAGAAAAAAAAAACATTTCAGAAAACAAGCAAGTACTTCAGTATTACATACTTACAAACTTACTTCTTTTGGAGCAGCACAAAGCATGTAGAAACAGTGATAGTTTCTTTCAGGATCAGAGACCTGACAAACACGTGATCTTTCCAACAAATAAGTTCTTATGGCAGCTCCTGATATCCTTCCCTTCTCGTCAAACTGAATCTCCACAAACTTACCAAAACGACTATAAAGTACACAAATAAACGAGAAAACAAACACCCAAAAGTGGTGAGATTCAGGAAAAACCTCAACAATATTAGATAAAAAGAATGCAGGAAAACTTTGTCACCTGGAATTGTTGTTCCTGACAGTCTTTGCATTTCCGAATGCTTCTAGCACAGGATTGGACTGAATAAAATATATACAATTAAGAAGCTTGTAAGAAACAGACCAAATCAATAGAAAAAAATAACATCAACATCATCTGCGTAAGTAACAAAGCATATAGCTACTTGCTATACAGTTTGCATCAATGTGGGTGACTACTAGCACTACTTTTCTGAAGTTTCAGTTATCTGTTCACTCTTTAGTTGCTCAAGCAAACTCTCAGCCGAAAATGAAGATTTGACCATCCGCTGAAGTTTTAGTTACTTCTTCACTTTTTCTAAAAATAGGATTTGGCTGAACATATGCATTATATATATGATGAATTTGTTTTTCACCTCCAACACTTTCTGTTCAACACTCCTTCCCTCAGAAGCAGCTCTCCCTCCCATGTAAGCAAGATATCTCATTAGCAACTTCGTGCTTTCAGTTTTACCAGCACCACTTTCTCCACTAACCAGAATCGACTGACTTACTCCGTCATTAATCATCTGTCTGCATCACACAAAACAAGAAAGCATACAAGCATCAACAACAATAGCCAAAGTATAAGAAGCAGCAATGTGTATAAATTTACCTATATGCAGCATCTGCGACGGCGAATGGATGTGGACTCAGCTCCCCTAAGGCAGCTCCTTTATACTGTGCCATCATATGGCTACTGTAGAGATGGGGGAGTCTTCTAAACGGATTAACAGCAATCAGTATGCTTCCTGTATAAGTCTGGGAGTAGTTGAAAGTTTAGTCCAAAACATATCTAGAGCACATATTTATTCGAAATCAATAAGAATCTACTTACATAAATCTCATTTATATCATATCTTGAATGCAAATTCTGTAGAACTCCGGGTTCATGCAAATAAGCAAGTCTTGTCATATCGTCCACTCCAGATGCTGGCGCTTCCGTATCTTTCGGATAAACATTAGATACTTTTGTAACAACCTACAAAAAAAAAATTAGAAAATAAGAAAATTGCTTTCACAAAAAAAAAAGTTTTATTTTGTAATCAAACACATACATGTTTCCCTGAAGTGCATAGCACTTTGATCTCCTGGCCGTTAACCTCTACAACTTCACCATCAATCCATGCTTCATCAGGGTCCTCCACCCACACACACGACCCAACTGTAGGATTGAAGTTACCGGCCTGTAGAAACAAAGAGTGTCAAAGGTATAGTTCTCACTAAGAAACTGTAAGCAAGCACTTCCAAAGTCATATTCACAGCTGAGGTTTATACAAATATTAGCCAAACAGATCTAGAATGAACTAAATATAAAGCTTGAGGAACAAAACACACTTCTCAAGCTCTTTTATGGTAGCCACAACTTCTTATAAAACTACATGTAACCCCAATGACTTTAAATTTAATGGCTGATCAAAACCGTAAAATGTAAGAAAAATCAAAAGTGTTGTGGTAATGAACAAAACATAGCTTATGAAGATTCAAAACAAGATTTAGACCAAGAGCGTCAAACTCAAAAACAGACAGGTCATAGTTGAAGTCAAATCTATATGTTCATCAAAACTATATTCAAAATTATAAAATCTTTAAAAACAAGAAACTAAATCAAGAAACCATATTCGTCTCAAGTCAAACTAAATCCTCTAAATTACAAACTTCCCCCGCAAATTAAACTGGATTTGATCGCAATGAGATCTTACCATTTCGTTTGGTAGATCAGAGTCTTCAGATACAGAATCTGGATCTAGATTGAATCAAATGAGCAGTAAACGTCTGAACTCTACGAAAATAAGAACACCTCCGAGCAAAGAACTTCAAGAAGACACTCAGATTTGGTGGAGAAGACGAGCAAAAGAAGAAGGAGGAGGAGGCTGCAAATCTAAACGCGTTTCTGGAAGAAAAAAAATTGAGTATTATTGTTTCTTTCTTCTTCTTTTTTTTTTCTAACTTTATTTTCTCTTTTCGTGCTTCCCTCGTCTGTTCCACCTCGCTGGGATTTGGTCTGAATTAATTAATTACTTACTTAACTTTCAACTAAACCAATTAGTAATTTAATAAAACGATTAATTCATACGTATTATCCCCAACCTACCCTTTTATTTTGCATTTATTACAGGACTTGGTTTTCGCCTTTCCGACACTCTAACCTCAGTTCAATTTTGTCCGTTGGCAAAATCTTATACTACAAAAATAGTTTTTACCCTGACAATTAAAAAAATACATTACGACTGATTTAATCCATGTCTTAATGACATATACGAGTATAAATAACTATGATATTAACGTAACCAATACACCGACTTCAAAAAAAAAAAACAGGTGTTAGTTAATCATCTGAACGCCAAGCCGCTGACTAAACCGTCTAATTAAATTTTGTTCAATGGGAACAAGACTAATAATCTAATAGTATTGTTTACTTTCGCAACGAAAAAATCGTAATACTTCAAGTTTTGTTAAAATAGCACTTTCCAGTTTCCAAACAATTAGTTATCAAACACGAGTGTTTCGTTCATCTTTGTGAAGTATGATGTGTTAGATGAAAACAAAAGCCAAAACACCCAAACAAACAACAATGATCATGTTCTTTATTTTGAAATTTTTAAGCCATTTTTGCATTGTAGGACCCTGTCTTTTTTCAGCCTTAACCTTCAGCTCGTTTACTTACCTATGCTGTCTTTCTTTTTAAAAATCTTCATATTTTAAAATTTTTGGTCTTTTATTTGTCTCTCATTTTTTTTAATAAATATCACTTTAACATTTTTTATACATATTAAGAAAGCTATTGAAATGTATTTAAGTTGTTATTAATTACATTTATTTGACCAATATTATTTGAGATAAATAAAATTATTTATAATTCAATGCAATTTGTAATTAATTTTCAGTTGAAAGTAAGTATAATTTGCATTAAAATTATAAAATGACACTTTTGTGAAACAAAAAAAATATTACAATGACACTTATTATGAAACGGAAAGATAAGACATAATAACAGCTGGTAAAAGGAAAAACACAAAAAAAAAATTAAAATAAAGAAGAACAACAAAACCTTAGCCGAAATCAAAATGGAAGGGGTGCTGTCCGCAGCTGGAAAAAAACCCGTCGAAGCAAACCACCGAAGATGCCGCCACGCCAACTGTAGTTATTACCAAACCGGAGCACCAAGAAACACGAATCAGAACAGTGAAGCTACTTTCACCTAAGAAGAAACTAGACAAACACATAGAAGATATAAAAAAACTACCACCTAAATGTGACAGAGATGCCAACTAGCTTGAAGTAACCCGAAAATAAAATATAGAAGTGCAAGGCAAAGAAGAACCAAGCATATTCAGGTTGGAGCCTGCGAGTGGATTGGCCTAAGCCTCAGTCTGCCACTAACTGGCATCCATCACATCTAGCAAACCACAGACTCGCTCTTAGTTCGTCGTCCCCAAAACATGCAAGTTAAGAGTAGAAGCACTAACGGAGCGAATCTAAAATGTTTTCTTACCGGGTGCACAATGCTTTAATGAATATAAACTTATAAACTGAAATAGACATATATGTTCAATTTATTAAGAAATACAAAAAAAAAAATTAAAAATATTATGGATGCATGGAGTGCCTAGTCTCTCTACCGGCTTCGCCACGTCGGATCAGAACTGAATAAAAAATCACAGCTACGTCTAGGTCAATTGACCCACTTGCCAATACATTGGTTCCGCCATAAGACGTGGATCTTAATCTAGTATCTATTACTTGCTCACTGTCTAATCTATATTGTATCAATTAGTGTAAATTAAGCCACCGCATGAATAGTCATCTCAAATAATCACTACAAGAAAACACAACTTTTACGAGAGCAGTTTTCCTCGTGACTTCGTCGTAAAAGCAGTGTTACGAGGAATTAGCGAGGAAACCCATTTCGTCGTTATACGTTTGTCGTAACGCATATATCCTCGCTAATTCGTCGTAACATAGCGAGGAAATAATTTCGTCGTAAAAGCGAAGAAGAATATTTCGTCGTAAAGACCACGTAAAGCTTCCACGTAAGGACGTCGCTAAATTTCCTCGTAAATACCACGAAAGACGTTCCTCGTAAAACCCACGTGAATAACTCGAAAGTAAATACTCGTAAAGTAAACGTAAATACCTTGATAGCTTTCCTCGTAAAGACCACGTGAACTTTCCACGTCATTTCCTTGTAAACAATTCCTCGTAAAAACCTCGTTAAGCTTCCACGTAAAGAAGTCGCAAAATTAGCTACGAATTTACTTCGTTTCGTTATTTTACAGAAATATAAAAAATTATAATTAAAAAAATAGTTTAAATAATTTAAATTATTAATAAAATTAAAATTCTAAAAAAAATCAAAACCAAAATATTTTATATATAAATAAGTTTTGAATTCATAATACAAGAACCGAAATTAAAAAGAACTAAGGGTCGTGAATCGCCCGATAAAATTCATCACTCCTCGCCGTTACATCTGCCTCGGCATGTGTGTCGGATGTTGACTCGCCTGGAATAGGATTTCATTGTCGCATGGTCATCGGGGGAGGAGGAACCGATGGTCCTCTAGAAGAAGGAGACCCAAAGACTCTCTGAGTGTACTGAGTCTCGGGGACAGTCTCTTGTCCCGAAGAACCGGGAGCTGATGAAGACGACGGGTTTAAACGATTACCCAGCTCACCGAACATCTCTCTGTAATGGGCAGTAAGTCTACCTTTTCGAACCTGAGAAAAAAATTTAATTTTTTTAATTTTCGTCAACAGTATATTTTCCAACATTATCCACCTAATCAACACTAAATAACATAAGATCCGTAAACTTATTTAAATTCCCTATACTAACCACCTAATCTACCTAAACTAACCAAATTAGAGAGGAATTAGAGAGGCTTACTATTGCAACGAAACAGGGAGGAAGTGGAGAGGAAGTAGAGAGGAAAGAAAGAGTGAGCGCTCGGGGTGTATATATAAAATTACATTCCGTCGCAAATTCCTCGTAATTTTACGACGAATTACAGAGGCCCGTGTTTTTTTTTACGACGAAACAGCGAGAGATTACAAAGGCCCGCGTTTTATTATACGAGGAAGTTACGAGGAATTACAAAGGCCTGTGTTTTTTAGGTACGAGGACGTTACGACGATTTTGCTTACGTGGAATTACCGAGGAAAGCTTCCCTATAAATATACCCGTAACTCTCCTTCTCAACCCACACCCAAACTCCTAAATCACACCCTATCTCACATCATACTCTCAAATCCAATCCTATTCAAATTATAAAAATTTGAGAAAAAAAGAAGAGAAGATGATATTGGAATTTATGTTGGTGAGACTTAAGTAATATAATTGCTGGAAGTCTTGCCACATGTAAATCCAATATATTTCTTCTTTTTCTTTTTTTTCTAGTTTTTACAGTACGAGGTGTTTACGACGATTTTGGTTACGTGGTTTTTATGACGATTCTGTCCTACGTGGAATTAAAGTGGGCCGCGTTCATCATTTATTTTACGTGGTATTTACGACGAATCTCTCCTACGTGGTATTTACGACGAATTTGTCCTACGTGGTATTTACGACGAATCTCTCCTACGTGGAATAAACGAGGAATTTGTCCTACGTGGTATTTACGACGAATCTCTCCTACATGGAATAAACGAGGAATTCGTCGTAAGTTCGACGTTAACATACGAGGAATTAACGAGTATTCCGTTTAAATCCCTAAAATCCGAAACTCCAAACCCCATATTCTTTATCTTCTACTTCATATATTCAAAACCCTATCTTTATTTTCATTCCAAACCACAATTCCTTATCTTCTAATTCATATATTCCAAACCACAATTCCCACTTTTACTTATTCATAAAACAAACTCCCACATTTTCTTATTCACAAAACAAACTCCCACATTACCTTATTCATAAAACAAACTCTCACATTACCTTATTCATAAAACAAACTACACAAAATCGAGTATATTTCTTTTTTTTCTTTTTTTTCTAGTTTTTACAGTACGAGGTGTTTACGACGATTTTGGTTACGTGGTTTTTACGACGATTCCGTCCTACGTGGAATTAAAGTGGGCCGCGTTCATCATTTATTTTACGTGGTATTTACGACGAATCTCTCCTACGTGGTATTTTCGACAAATTTGTCCTACGTGGTATTTACGACGAATCTCTCCTACGTGGAATAAACGAGGAATTCGTCGTAAGTTCGACGTCAACATACGAGGAATTAACGAGTATTCCGTTTAAATCCCTAAAATCCGAAACCCCAAACCCCATATTCCTTATCTTCTACTTCATATATTCCAAACCCTATCTTTATTTTCATTCCAAACCACAATTCCTTATCTTCTAATTCATATATTCCAAACCACAATTCCCACTTTTACTTATTCATAAAACAAACTCCCACATTTTCTTATTCACAAAACAAACTCCCACATTACCTTATTCATAAAACAAACTCTCACATTACCTTATTCATAAAACAAACTACACAAAATCGAAAATACATCAATCGGATTCATCGACATTCTCGTCATCACTAGAAATATCTTCATTTTCATTAAACTCGTCTTCAACAGCTTCGTCTGTGGCATCATCGGTAAGATCTTCGTACTCGTGATTATGCGGATCAATGAGAAGGATGTCATCAATTTCTTGTTCAGGTTCCTCGACTTCATTTGTCTGTTCTTCTTGCAATGGTGGTTCTTCTCCACTGATGATTCGTCCTCGAGGTATTACTTTGATCACTGCTAACCAATTTAATACCCGAATCTCTCATCCGAGGGTATGGAAGGAAGCTAACTTGGTCTGCTTGTGAAGCTAAGATGAAAGGCTCGAATTTGTTGTACCGTCGTCCACCGTTGACATCAACTACACCGAATTTGTTAGACCGAACACCTCTGTTGACGACGGGGTCGAACCATTCACATTTGAAGAGGACGCATTTCAGCTTTAGTATCCCTGGAAATTCGACTTCAATAATCTCCGTGTGTCACTTACAAAGTTGGTGGATTCAAAATTAATTAGGTGCAAAAAAAAAAACGTGTGTCACTTACAAAGTTGGTGGATTCAAAATTTTCTCGCTAAATCCACGTAAATAGTTTCCTCGTAAATAAGACGCGAAGTTTACGTCCACTTTACGAGGAACGTACGTGAAACATGATATCATCGTTATTTCCTCGTAAATGACACGTCACATTACATCGACTTTACGACGAACGGTTTTTGTCGTTAGTTTACGAGGAAATAACGATGATACCGTTATTCACGTAAAATCCTCGTAAAGTTGACGTAAACTTACGAGGTTTTTTTTTCCTCGTTAATTTTCCTCGTTAAGCTTGAGTTTTCTTGTAGTGAATTGTTTAATACAAAATACATTATTTATTATTACAAGTTCACATGATACACACGTAAAGTACGACGATGTCATGATTTATAAATCGTTGAAACAATAATTTATTTTTATTTTTCAAATCAACTATTTTATTTCACATTTGATAAAATACAAATATATAAAGACCCATTTTAAGACCTTGAGTGTTGAGCCGTCAAGGACAAACAAATTGTGATCATGCTCCCAAGAAAGCTGCAAGATTTGGATCAGTACGGAATGGAAGAGTTGTTCGAGCCCCTAAACCTCTGCAGCAACAAGCAGCCTACAAAACGCAAACATACTTCACAATCCAAACAAAAACACGTAGCACTAGAGTTGTGAAATTCGCGTCATGACAAAACAAAGAGCTTGTACAATTGTTTGCCAACTTGAACTTCAGAAGAAGTTGCATCAAGAAGAAACACAGAAGAAGCAAACTTACTACTCGAGATGCAAATGTCAGCGTTTCTTCTAAAGTCATGTCTGTGCACAAACCTATGAGAATATTAGATGAAAAAAAAGTGTGAAACGACGGACCAAAAATGTAAGGAAGAACAAGACTGAAAATAGAACTCGGTTAGATTCGGTTTAATGCATTTGGCATAACACTTAGTTTATTATTACCATAGAGCAAACCTCCGGTGAACGCATCTCCTGCACCTGTTGTGTCCATAAGCTCCGATGAAGGTATTTTCTCAGCTGTTACGATATACAATCTCCCTGTAACATTTCCTTTCAGTCTAGTAACCATCTGAAAATGGTAAGAGAAATATAAAGATTTTTTATTTTTTGAAAAGGAAATATAAATGAGATATTTTCATAAAAATATATAAGTGAAACTTGTTACAAATATGCATCTCAAATTGTTATTTACCGATGAATTGCAGACCGGTAAAACACTTGTAAAGTCTGTGCTTTGCTTCAGAGACTCGTGTAGTTCATCGATGTCTGTTTCTTCTGATTCTGGAACCTCTGAAGTTATTTGGAAAAGAAAGGAAATGTCATCATTAATTTTAATATTTAAAAATGGCAAACACAAGAAGTAATCGTGTAATTTTGCGAATAAGGAAATCGACAAGAACTCACCATTGGGACATCTCTCGAGCATCGCACAACCGTCTTCCCCCAAAGTCATGATCACAAACTTTAGCTTCGGTAGTCTAATGAGCATAGAGAGAAGCGCACTAGGTGCTGATGGTGACTCAGTCCAAGCCTGTTTTCCTCAACATTAAACAAGTCACATCTTTTAGGATTATGCTGATTCAAGAGCATACGTACCAACTCGTTATATAAACTAATAACTTGCAAGAGTTTCAGATGTCATAAAGAGTAGATGACACATTGCAAGGTTCTTTTCAGCTCTCATAAGTTAAAGATTCCATATACTGTATTCAGCTTTTCAGAAACTTTCTATACTGTATATAACTACAGTAACAAATGTATGGTACCAAGTACCAACATTCAATATAATAGGAGACCTCATAATCTTTCAAACTGAAACCACATAATCTAATATTAGTTTTCTCCCAAGTATAACTTCATCTTGTGAAATTTGGGTTTTGCTTTGTGTTCTTTTCCATTTGAACTAACCACACATGATCCGTTAAGCCATCTGATCCATAGTTTTAGAAAAATGTTCTGAGAACTCTCTAACCTGAGGGAAGTGAGTAGAGCAAACGGCATAATCAGCTAAGTCAAGGAGCTTATCTAGTCCCTCCCGTCTTTTCTCCGCGTTGATTAAGATGGATACATTCTTGCTATGTGCCTGCATAAGAATTACAAATCTTCTTAGAAACAATCATCCGTAATTACTATATATATGCCTGAATGAGCAGAGAGCATTTATTCACCTTTTGCGCAAGAAGCAATTCGGTTTCTCGAGACCTTCCAGTTACATGTATAACTCTCACCCTATCAAGCACATCTACAAGGAGGGATTCTGTAAGGTCATCTGGGAGCAAAGGAGGATATCCTGGTGTGAAAACGCACGTGCGAGTATTCCTACATGTTTGGTTATAACTTATAAGAACAGTAGTATCAAACGCATTATTAGTTTACCTAACGCGCTTCTTTGGACATATTATACCTTTTTTTCTTTGGATTAATAACAGAAACTTTAAATTAATAACAGCACATATATACAACATGACAAAAGACTGTTTGTTTACCCACGTTTGGTTATCTACAATGACGTAATTAAAATGTGAAACTCCATCTTTAGCTGTCTGAGAAGGAAAAAAATATAGGATTGTTGTTTTATCTACGTTGACTGATATACAGTATATATGTATGTTGTATCACTTATCAAACTTTAGTGATGTTACCACACAAAAGGAAGTATCGACGCCGCTAGATTCTAGTTCCTCTAGCATCCATCTCCCTTGAGAATCATCAGCAACCTAAAACCATATTTCCAATTTTATTTTGATGAAATTTTATGTTTATATAACATAAACTCTATAAATTAATACTTGATAAACAAATAAATACGATAAATTATGCCCTTTTCAACAAAAAAAATAAATTATAAATTATTTCAGCTCTAAATTAGTCCAATGTAAAATATGACAAATTTTTGATATAGTGATATATTTTTAAAAAAATTGATGTTAAATATGCGATCTCACTGAAATTATAAATAAATAATGATTATATAGTATCTTTTTGTCATCGACTATATATAATTTTATATAAACGTAAGAAGCCATTTTATTGTATATTTTTTTTTCAAAATAAGTTTCATCATTTTGAAAGATTTTGGTATTATTTTGTCATTTTTAGATAATAAAGTGTATATACATACTACCATATGTATTCAAGATATATAAAAGATCAAGGGATATATTTGAAATAAAATATTTTTTAATAAAAAGATTTTTTTAATTAATCTTTTTATAAATTAATTACTCTATAAATTAATAATATCATAGTTTTTACATTATTAATGTATAGCTTTTTTACTTTAGTTTTTTGGTGACCAATATTGTAAAGGTATTTCCAGTCCCATTCCATTTTTCACTCCAAATAAAAGTATAATATAGTATGGAATAAAAAATGATTCAATCCTATTGAAATTCTTAGAATTTATCACTCCATAATGGAGTAAAAGATGAGTTTACTGAAGTACATATATGTTTACATTTTATCATAAATGTAAATTTTAATATATTTCAAATCAGTTTTATTTAATTATAAAAATTAAAATATAATAGAATATTAATAATATTGATGGCTAGATTTAAAGTACAAATTCTTTTAAAATTAAATCCGAAATCACCACTGGGACAATAAAGATATTTCCAATATCACTCCATATTTTATATTAAAATGAAGTAATGAACAAAAAAAAACTTTATTTATAAAGTAATGCTTTTATTTTTTTATTCAATACTTTATTTTTTTTCTCCATTTTGGAATCTTTATATAAAATGGGGTTAGGGATGTTTTATAGTATCCTTTTTTATCACAATCATTCATTCGGTAAACAAAAGTTCCCTACGCAAGGAAGGATATTACACAATGCTGATTTCGCTAACGATTCAACAGAAGCGTTTAAGTTTCTAAAGATAAAAGATAAAGAGAAAGATTCAAATTGCGATGATAGAATATTGTTGGAGATCGGTACTAACCTTAGCTAAGATCCTAGAAGCCAAACCCAAACGAGCAGCGCATGTCAACGTATTCCCAGTGTTTCCACCTCCTTGAACCTGTATATTATTCAGAAAATGTCAGCGAAAAATTTCGAAACAAATAAAGTCAACGAAGCATTAAGAGCATTATTGCAAATAGTAATGGACCTTGAAGCTCGTGGCTCGGATCTTTTGGTCGGGAACTGGAAAAGACGGTACAGTTACTAAGTAATCCAAACAAAGTTGACCACAACCAAGCTGCCATTGTAGCCAATCTAATCATTATCATCAATTCACAAGAGGCATGAGAATAAAAGAAAAAGATAGAGTTTACGCACGACAATCGGGTGACCCGGAATAGCTTCGTTGGAGCGAGATGTCATGTCGGAGCTCCGCCTTTGCGTTAATGCGAAGTAGGAGAAAAGATAGAAACAGATTGAACATTTATAAACTTATAAGCCTCCAACTTAAAAATAACCGGAACAAAAAGGCAACTGGTTTGGTTGAACCGGTAGACAAACCGATTTTTTTTTGCTGGAATCTAATCGGGTGGATAATTGTTGAAACTTAAACGTCGGTTTTGGTTTTTAATTATTTTCCCCCTTTGTGAGGTTTTCTTAAGACAGAGTACCCAACAACTTTTCAGGTACTTTCATGAAGTTTTCCTAGTGGGATAGTCTGATTATAAAAGACCAAGCATACC
This sequence comes from Brassica rapa, assembly GCF_000309985.2. Taxonomy (NCBI): domain Eukaryota; kingdom Viridiplantae; phylum Streptophyta; class Magnoliopsida; order Brassicales; family Brassicaceae; genus Brassica; species Brassica rapa. The sequence continues at coordinate 28,374,419 of NC_024800.2, read as the reverse complement.
CGTAATAGTCAACTTTAATAGCCAAAACCACATATATGCTAGTATTATAAAACAACTACAGTCCACCAAATTCAATTACATAGGGGTTGACTTCCGGATTTGGTTCGAGTCTATTTGGATTTCAGGCTAAAAATATAAATCTTATTCAGATATTTATAAATTTTGGTTTGGATTCAGTTCAGATTTTATGCGGGTTTGGTTTGGGTTCAGATAAATCGTTTAAATTATTTTGAAATTTTAAAAATTCATTTTGGATATTTATTTATGTACTAAATCTAAAATAATCAATATATTTTAATATGTAAATCTGATTCGAATATATTCGGATACCAAAAATATTTTGGTTTGAGTCAAGTTCGGTTTCGGTTATCTAAATACCAAAATTTTAAATTTGTTGGGATATATAACCAATTCGGTTTGGGTTCAATATTAAGTTTTCAGAACGGTTTCTGTTTTTTATTTTGCCCAGCCTTACAATTATACAATTTAGTTGAAAACCCTTTTTATTTGTGAGTAGTTGAGAACTGAGATAGTTATACTATTATATAAGACCGAAGACCCAAAATGCGGGACATTGATGTTTTTCTTCGTTTTCAGTTGTTTATTGAAACTTCTATCGTCTTTCCCCTTGTTTTTCAATGTGAGACCGTGAGAATTTGAGTTAACATGATTTATATAATGCAAAATGCAACAATGCAAACAAAACCCCCTCTTAAGTCCTAAATAAATTAGTTTTTCATAGATCTTTATGTTTTATTGGTTGTTTTATTCCGGTTTGGATACTCAGACCACCTCAAGTTTGAGTAATAGAATAGTCGTTTGCTGCAAAAAAAAAAGTCCTAAATAAATTTAGGTCCAAAACCAAACTATATATATTTCTTCATCATATTTAAATTTCAGTACAAAATTATACTAATATTTACTCTTCGAAATAGAAACACAGATTAATGATTTTTTTTTGTCTCTATGAGTCTGTTTTAAGTTACTGATAAAAAAAGTTTTTTTTTTGGATTCAAGTCTCTAAGATTTTTAAATAACCAGTGATATATATTAATATAATTTTGTATTCCACTTACAAATTCACCTCAATATTATGTTTTATAGCAGGACAATTTATTTTTCTCGTAGAATATGGTTTATTTTTCTTGTAGAATATGGTAAATACATCAAATATGTCAAATTATATTGTGTGACATATAATTTGAATAGAAATTGCAGTAGATCCTTGTTAAAAACATGTATTTCCCTAAGTTTTTGTCTGTTGCACAAATTTTGAAAAACCTCATAGATATATCATATGTAATATTTGAAAGTTATATTTTATGAGTAAAATATAAAAAACAGTCCTCCAATAACATTAGATACAACTAGGAATTAGATAATCAATCATAATTATTATTTGGATAATAAGATATATGGATGAAAAAACTCATTTTTCTGCCAAACCAGATTTTTCAAAACCGCTAAATGTACTTTTCGACCAAAACCGCGAAAAACACTTTTTTTCAAAGCCGCAAAATGCATTTTCCGACCAAAATCGCGAAAATACAATTTTCCGCCAAAATCGCAAAAATTGACTTTTCCGCCTTAACCGCAAAAAGCAGTTTCCTACCAGCACGACAAAGATTGAGCTGGAGATTAGTATTGGAGATTTAGAGTTTAGTGCTGACGGCATTAACAATATTTAAAAAAAAATCTTTTTTTCACAACAACTACTATTTTTATTTATTTTTACCATTTTATTTTAAAAACATAATATAATTTAACAAAGTCTTATTATTTTGTTTTCTTTAAGATATAAAATATGAAAAGGTTTTTCTTGTGTTCATCCCATACACCAACCAATAGTATTTTTTTATTTCATATTCCATATCTTTTAAAAAGGAAATAAAATAATAAGTATTTTCCAAGTTATATTATGCTTTTAATTTATTTTTTAAGTAAAAGAAAAATAGTAATTGTTGCAAAAAACGATTTTTTTGAAAAGTATTTGGGTAAACCCTAAACTTTTGACTAAATCTTAAATCCTTGGATAAACCATAAACCCTTGCATCAATATTAAACCCTAAATTATAAAAACTAAACACTAAATCTTAAGAACGCTAAAAACTAAATCTTAAAAACACTAAACCCTTAACCATAAACTCTAAACCTTTGGATAAATCCTCCTAAATCCTAGGGTTTATGGTTACCCAAAAATTTAGAGTTTAGTGTTTGGGATTTTTTGTTTAATGTTTATGATTTATAACCCGTCTTACCAACATACTATACTTTTATTTTTGAACATTAATATTTTATACTTATGAAACTAAAATATATAAATTTATCAATTTAATACAATTTATCATATTTAGCTTAAGATACTAATTTTCTTTTAATATGATTATATAATTAATAGATAAAAATTGGATAGAATTTTTGTTATTAACGATAACTGAATATATTAATGTTTAATAGTATTTCAAAACTAGTTTCAAAGTTAGTGGAAATATTTAACTATAATTTTTAAAATTAAGATCTTGTTAAAATCTTCTTAAACAGATTTGTTAAAAAAAATAAATAAATGTATTTATATTTAAAATAAAAAGATATTATAATTAAAGTAGTTTGAAATTTCTATATATTATTAATCTTATATAATACATTTAATAAAAAAATTAATTGATTGTCCAAATTAAAAAATCACACATGAAAAAGTTATGGCTTCTATTTTTCATTGTCCAAAGCGCGGAATAATTTTTCATTGAAAACTTTATTTCTCTTTATTTAAAATAGGTGTGGACATAAAATCCATAAACCAAAGTCTGAACTGAATCCAAACAAAAATTCGATCCCTACCTGGTCCAAAATATAAGAAATGCCATAGCGGATCTTGTAGGGTGGTATAAAACATATCCAAACTTGAAATGTTATTACTCAAACCCGAACGTGTAACCCAAAAAAAGAAAGTCCAAATTAATCACAAATATAAATATTTGATACATAAATATGTACTTCAAGTATTTAATTATGTATTTATTTTCAAAGATATCTAAAAATAAGTATTTGAATTTTAAATAAATACCTTAAATATCCAATTCTATATAAATAAGTATCTATGTCTTATGTTTTGCTTTTAAATTTTGGATTTAACATTAGATATATCCAAACTAAACCAATATAACCTGAATCCGAATGATATAAGTTACTTTATGGGTATTATGACGTGATACAAATTAGAACCAAACCAATATGTTATATTCGAACCCGGTCCGTATTAACAAATTTTCTAAAATGAGACCTATGATGTGATATAAATTAGAAACAAATAAGGATCCGTGAACGAAGCCTAACTTAAAATGTGGTTTATGTTTTATTCAATTAGTTTTATATTTGATAAATATTTTACATGTTTGTTGGAATAACCCGTAAAACTATACTCATAATTTTTTTTTATTAATAACATGTTCTATCATATCATTATTGTTTTGGTTGAATAGTTTAAATGTTTTAGTTGAAGTTTTTTTAAACGGATTCGATTCTCATAAATAAACAAATTTTAACATAAAAATTAAAATTAGTTAAATGATTGACACTCTGTCACATATGAACTCAACCAATTGACTGCAGTCAATATATATTAAATTACGATCTTAAAAGCTGATATATGTTTTATAAGATTTATATTCATTTTATGATGAAATATACATCATACACGATCGGAAAATGAGCTTCCAAATATTTGAAATCAACACTTAATACTCAACTATTTCTTGTGCAGATTTAATCATGAAGGCATTGTTAACTGTGCAAATTCAGACTTAGAAAAAGTCAAACATTAATTACTAAACATAAACATGGATTACAATTAAAAAAAGATCAGCATGGCTTTCATAAACCCATGAATCTCTAAAATCAATGCTATCCGAGCGATTCTGAGAGAGAATAAGCGAATATTGTTGTTAAAGAAAAGAACTATGTTCTCCAGTTTCAGTTTCGAAATATTTATATTCTTAGTGGAATTTGTTTCTTCTCATTGAAAATCGTCTAAACTCAACGAAAATCTCTTCCATCATCTTACATAATTTTATTTTAAGAATTTATGGGTTTTTAAAAGCCAAACCGATCCCTTTTCTAATTATAATTCATGTAATAATTAACCATTGATTTTTTAATCTCTGATTTTGCGCAGTCAACAATAGTTTCATGATTAAATTTGCACAAGAGATAGTTGGGTGTTAAAAGTGCTGATTTGATACTTTTTTTTGACATCAATTTGATTTGGGTACTTAAAACTCCATTTTTTACTTTATTAGCTATAGTAATCTTTACTTTCTGTTTTCAAAAGCTGGTCCACGATTTGATTGTAATGTCACTATAGTTGGATCAAAGTGTATCGACAAAAAAAAAAGATGGATCTAAGTGTGTAATAATAATATTATGATCTGAATCCCCGAGACTATCGGGGCCCACTAATTTCAAAACAGACTTTACTTACACACTCCATTATTAACAACCCAAACCCGTTCCAACCCACCCGACCCGACCCATAGAAGAAACGACACTACACTACACCACCTACCTACCAACCTAAACAGTGCATACAAGTTTCTAACGCCACTCCTCTTCTCTTTCATTCTATCCTCGTGCGTCAATGGCGACTCAAGGTCAGGTTATCACATGCAAAGGTACGCAAATGGCTACTTTCTCAACCTACGGTTGTTGATTTCATCTGATCTGGTTTCTCTCTTCACACCATAGCTGCGGTGGCTTACGAGCCGAACAAACCTCTGGTCATCGAAGACGTGCAAGTGGCTCCCCCTCAGGCCGGTGAGGTTCGCATCAAGATCCTCTTCACCGCTCTCTGTCACACCGACGCCTACACCTGGAGCGGCAAGGTCCGTCTGAATCTCCTTCTTACTACTACTGATTCAATCGAGTCCATTTATTAGGGATCTAACATCTTTTGATTGTGGATTTAGGATCCTGAAGGTCTCTTCCCTTGTATCCTCGGTCACGAGGCTGCTGGGTATGTTGTATCTCCCACTTTTTAAGTTAGGTTTCTTAGTGTTATATAAAATACTGCTCTTAGCTTTTAACTAAAAAACCAAGAGACGTCTCTTATATTTCTTCTAAGAGATGTTTCTTAGTGTTTTTAGTTAAGAAACGTCTCTTAGTGTTTTTAGTTAAAATCTAAGAGACTGTATCTTATATTACGCTAAAAACCCCAACCTAAGAGACATGCAATAAACATGCTCTAACGTATTTGGATTTGTTTTGAGCAGGATTGTTGAGAGTGTTGGCGAAGGTGTAACTGAGGTTCAACCTGGGGACCATGTTATCCCTTGTTACCAAGCCGAGTGCCGTGAATGCAAGTTCTGCAAATCTGGCAAGACTAACCTCTGCGGCAAGGTTCGATCCGCTACTGGTGTTGGGGTTATGATGAACGACCGTAAGAGCCGCTTCTCCGTTAATGGGAAACCCATTTATCACTTCATGGGTACCTCCACGTTTAGTCAGTACACTGTTGTTCATGATGTTAGTGTGGCTAAAATCGATCCTCAGGCTCCTTTGGAGAAAGTCTGCCTTCTTGGTTGTGGTGTTCCCACTGGTAAGAAAAGAATTAAGTGCTGCAGTCTTTCATTGCTTTGTTTGAATGCTATAAGGTCTGTTTATTGCCTCTAGCAGTATCTCATGTATCGTGATCATGTTAGGCCTTGGAGCAGTATGGAACACTGCAAAAGTAGAGCCTGGGTCAAATGTTGCCATTTTTGGTCTTGGGACCGTGGGGCTTGCTGTAAGCTACGACCTTTCTAAATCTTTCATCTTTTTAGTTTTCCCCATGGAAGAGAACTTTGTGGTTGGTTTGTTTATTTAAATATTGTTAATGGATAGGTTGCTGAGGGTGCGAAAACAGCTGGTGCTACAAGGATCATTGGCATTGATATTGACAGCAAGAAGTATGAAACTGGTAAAGCTTTTTTTCTTTTTTTCTTTTGCACTGGCTTGTATTAAAGTGATTTTTGATATCTTCTGAGCTTTAGGCATATAATTTATTAATTACAATGTGTTCCTTTGGTTGGCATTTCAGCAAAGAAGTTTGGTGTTAATGAGTTTGTGAACCCAAAGGACCACCAAAAGCCAATTCAGGAAGTGATTGTCGATCTCACTGATGGTGGTGTTGACTACAGCTTTGAGTGTATTGGGAATGTCTCCGTGATGAGAGCCGCATTGGAGTGCTGTCACAAGGTAATCTGAACATAAAACTGATTTCATGTTTAAAAGTTTTATAGAATTTACATAAGACAAGAAGATGTGCTTAAGCGTTAAGAACTATGTTGTAGGGATGGGGAACTTCAGTTATAGTCGGTGTTGCAGCATCAGGACAAGAGATATCAACCCGACCGTTCCAACTCGTGACTGGCCGTGTGTGGAAAGGAACAGCTTTTGGTGGTTTCAAGAGTCGAACCCAAGTGCCTTGGCTTGTAGAGAAGTATATGAACAAGGTTAGAAAAACTTCCAACGATTCCATGTAATCTTCTCTTCACAACACTTGAAATTTTGCGTGACATTCCAAACAAATGCAGGAGATCAAAGTGGATGAGTACATAACGCACAACATGACCTTGGGAGAGATCAACAAGGCTTTTGACCTGTTGCATGAAGGCACTTGCCTTCGTTGTGTCCTCAGTACCAGCGACTGATAAACCAATGGTTTTATCTTCTCTTTCTCCACTTCATCATGTGTTTTATGTCTTTTGTCGGTAATGACAAGTTCCTGAGCTACGGACTCAAGTCGTGTGTGTCCTGTCTTATGCTTCCGTAAAATTTGAATAAAGACCGAGTTTCATCATTAATAATAAGCGACCATGTTGATGGAGATTAACTGTTTCATGACAGAAACATAAAAAGAGTATAAACGGGGTCGTTTATAAGTAGTGGTCGAAGGATATACCTCCAAACCATGTTAGAACTGTCGTCTCCACATAACATAAAGTTCTGAGCGATAAGAGTTTACTCAAACCAAAGAAAAGAAATAGCAACACAAGGCCTGTTGTAGTCACCTCCTTAACTATGAACCAAAAGAAAAACTCAAGCCAACGTTAAAAGGAAAAACAAAAATTGAAATGTTATATAACTAAAGGCAAAATGTTACAAACTACATCGGTGGTAGATGAAGGAACAACGAGAACCTCTTAAATCATTCACTCTTGGTTTCCCTAAAACTTATATAAGAGATTCAGCTGCGTTTCTTCTTTCCTTAGCGACCACCACGGTAGTTACCATTGCCTCTTGGCCTGTAGTCACCACCTCCTTCCTGGTTTCCTCTCCCGGACACACCACGGGAACCAAACCGGCCTCTTGGTGCTTCTGTTGGGTAACCGCCTCTCCCGCGCCCTCTTCCTCCTGGTCAATAGAAACCACAGTCAAAATGAGTTGCATGTGGTGGTGAGCTCTCATCAGTAACAAGTAATTTACAAGACACTCAGAACAAAGACTGCTTACTTGCTCCGCGTACACCAGCGGGATTGGGTCTTCGTCCCTCGATGTATACTTGTCTTCCACCCAAATATATAGGTGAAGCCTATTTATTACACAGAAAGGAAACAAATAAGAACAAACACAAAATGGAAACAAAAGAAGACAGTTTATCTAGCGAGTCGCATTGTCGTTATTGCGCAAAATAATTCACACCTTGATAGCATTCTCGACGGAAGCCATGTCTTCATACTCAACAAAAGCATAACAAACGCCAATAACATCCTGCACGGTTGGTTTGGTAAGATTGTTAGCAACTTAGCTATGGTTATTCATATCACTTAAAGACAATAACAAAGGGCAAAAAATACGAAGTGAAGATTAATTAACCTTGCGGGTTCTGAGGAAAACACCATCAGGCTTGATTGTACCGAAGTTCTTAAACTCCTCCTCGATCTCTGAAGCAGATATGTTGGAAGGCAGATTCCTAACGTACACTGATTTGATCTCAACTGTAACAAGGCAAACCAATAAATAAATATACATTTCCAAAGTTACAAATAGAGTCAAATAAACGCACTCTTTGTCTAATTCACTTCTCTAATATTTAAAAACTTTTACTGGTCAAAACAAAAACTTACAGTCTTCAAATCCAAAGCCACCATCCGCCTCTGCTCCATAGTCAGTAAAAGCGTTTGATTGCTGAGCAGAAGCAGGAGGCGCGGCCAGCTGAGGGGAAGGACTCCGTAGTTGTTGATCCCAGTCATTATTCTCTAGAGAGTTCTTGTTATATGATGGTTGTGTAGCAGCTACAGGCACAGCAGCTGCTTCCTTCGCAACCCGTAGCTGAGGAGATAAGGGAGAGAACATCTTCGATTAAAAAGCTAGTTTTCTACCTAAACAAAACCTAAGTAAAGTACAAGTGATGAAAAGCGAATCACAAATATCCAAAACGGACGAGATCATTATCACCATAATCGTTTTTAAAAAGAGTCTGCATGAGTGACTACTTTGAGACAAAATAGGATATACTGTTTACTATGTTGAAAAATCCCAAAAAAAAAAAAATTTGTAGAGAGGGTGTGTACTTACAATGGAAGCATAACTCATCTTGGACTTTTCGCCAACGGGTTCCTCTGGGGGTGGTGCAGCCCGAGGTTCATGTACAACTTCCTCCCTAGGTGTTTCCTCAACCGCAACTTCATCCTCATAGTAGTCTTCATGCAGAGGCTGATGTAGATCCTCTTGCAGACTGTACTTATCGACAAGATCATCATTGATTTGGACCGCATTCACATAATCACTTGCCTCTTGCTCCAGAACATAATCATCATGAACTAGAAATTCATGAGACAACAATAAGCTACTACATCTTCAAAAGAATTAAACATGCACAAGCCATAAACAAACCTTGAGGTTCAGGATGAGGGCTTGGAGGATTGAGCCGAACCTCGTGCTTGGTTTCAGACAAACACGAGGACTGATGATGAGAGAAGACAAGTCCTTCATCGATGAACTGAAAGATATCATTGAGAACAAAATAACCCTTCTCCTGAGGAGCAAGGAAGAAAGTGTGCATGAAACTCCTTCTGTTGATGAACTCCTTCGTCTTCACAGACCCTGAAATGGCCACAAGGACACCACCTTCCCAGGACTCTACTGAGTTGATTGTCTTCACTTCGATGGCAGTGAAGTTCAGTGACATGACCATGTTGTGAATATGCTACATCAACCACAAATCAAAACAATTAACTAAAATGCACAAATCTTTACTAATCGAACAAAAGGAAGATTATTATGAATGTTACTAGTAGGGTAACGGCAGAGTCGCTAGAGTCACCATCAACACGGATCATTTTGCTTGATTCGGAGTAAAACTGGTGAATAAGATGTGGCTGCTGCTGCAACACTTGACAGTACTGTTCCACAAAGTACGAACCAACCTGCACTTAGCAAAAAAAGTACACATATTCGATTACTTAGCCGAAACAGTGATAGATTGTAATATCGATTTTTAGAAATGAAACTCGCCTGCATCGCTCCAGGATAAGGATTCACCATTATTAAAGTAGAACAACCTTCCCAAGTTTGAGAAGAGAAAATGTACTCTCTCTCTCACTCTAGTTCTCTCTATATTTGTTGAACTGAAGTGGAAACAGATCTGAGGAAACGAGGAAGATTGAGGAAGAAGAGAATGGGAATGAGATTTATATAGGAATTTTAAACATACAATTAATGTTACAAGACAATAAAATAAAAGAGAAGACCAAAAGGTTTCTTTGGGTCTAGTGGATAGGGTAAAACACTGTTGATTCGTTTTTTAATCTGCATCTGGTACCTTTTCTTTCTTTCTCTCGTTAATTCACACCATTTATTTTCGACTTCTACTAAACCAACCCTAATCATTTTACCATTCCAAATGTAGTTTATTTTTGATTTTTTACTTTTGCCCGTTAAATTTGATTTTAGAAAAACTTTTATTTTATATATCGTAATAATAGCAAGTTTTCTAGAGAAATAACATTTATTGTGTTAATGTTATTAATTAATATTGTATATTGGTGTTTATTAGCATTCAATCGGATGTTACCGCCTTTAATGTGTTTTTAACAGTTGAATCCGTAGATGATGAAAACTTAAAAATGGTATTTAAACTTACTTTTTGTAACGTTTCGATCGTTATTGTTAATAGATTCTCCTATCCGATTTCTCGGCATGTATGTCTTTTCTTGTTCAACGTTCGTAACTTTAATTTTAGAAAGTTAAAATATTTGTTTGCCGACTCTTCAATTATCACGGGATGTTTTTTAATATTTTGTTTTCACTGACACGGTATAACTTTTATCATTTTTAATAAATTATCCATCAGAAAAAAATTATAGTTCAAACACGTTTAATTATACGGTTTACATTTCAGATGTACTAGCTCAAAGTTATGTAACTCAAACTGCAGTTGTGGTCTAAACACTTATAGGTTTAAAATTAAAATGAAATTTCCAATTTTTAACTGCGTAAGTGTTTAGTCTACAACTGCAGTTTTGAGTTGCATAACAAAGAGATCATATTTTCAGATCATGTTATCTGGAGCATTTGCGAGGTACCATAATTTTTAATCTTAATGCTTCTTTAGGTTTTTTATAACTTAAGTTAATTTTGGGCATCATACGGCGTCATAGGTGACACAATGTTATCTTTTCCCTTTTCTATGTCTTGTTGATTAGCAAAACGAAAGTACTGCAACAGTGGCAATGAACAGGAACAACAAACAGGCTATTGAAACCATCATTCTGGCTCAACAGAAGTTGGTTATGTCAGAATTAATAGTACTACTTGTACTCAATTGTAAACCAATAATATTTCAATTGTATGGATCAATCTATGAACCACTGGTATATTCAGAAGAATGCTTCTTCATATTTTAGTATCTATAATCTTAACTTTGCATTTGGTTGTATTTTTATTATTTCCCATATTTTCATTGTAATATTACATTTTATTTAAATAAAATAGTTGTTTAACAAAAAAAGAGAGCCAACCAGCCCCCAGTACTTTTATTTCAAAGCGATTTAACGTACGAACTAATCTGCACCGTTGAAACTTCTTGAAATACATAGATTAAGAAATTAATTAAATGGGCCGGATTAACCGAATGGGCCTTAGTGACCCAATATAAAAGGAACAAAAGACGCTTCCGATTCGAACGAAAACAAAACAAAACCCTCAAATCGCTACTTGTTATCAATCATCGATGGCGGCCAAGAGATTCGGTGGAGCCGGTAAATCTGGCGGCGGAGATTCAAACATCATGGCGAAGATCTCCAATTCCGAGATCGTCTCGCAAGGAAGACGCGTCGCCGGAGATGCCGTCGGAGTGTCGAAGAAACTGCTGTGGAGCACGGGAAAAGCGGCGTGGATCGCGGGCACGACTTTTCTGATCCTGGTCGTGCCGTTGATCATCGAGATGGATCGCGAAGCGCAGCTCAACGAAATAGATCTTCAGCAGGCTAGCCTCCTCGGAGCACCGGCTCAAAGGGGATTCTAGAAAACTTTTCTCTGTTTTATTTATCAGTTTTCTGTAATGGTTTTATCATAAAGTTCAAAGCTTTGTTTTGATTAGCATCTTCAGAAGCTAAAAACATATGATCTTTAGAGTTTGAAGTTGAAAGCTTTTATGTTATCAGACATGTTTTTATTTATATATCATTGAGTTTCTGAAATTTTTAATATGTTTGGTTTGTGAGATTATAGAGGTTTTATTTGCCTTAATTCATCAATTGTTTATTGAGAAAGAAATCTATCAACTTCTTTCTTGCTCATGTGCAGGATCTTACTCAACAGAACAAAAATGAGATCTTCTAAACATTCATATTAATACTGTTAACATCTGTTACAGGCAGAATTGATAAATGCTAAACTGGAGCTAATAGATGGATACATGGTGAAGGCATTTCAATAAGGTTTCTAGGTGCAATATTAAGCAGGTTTGAAACCTCTTGTGCGTAACCTGTAATTTTGACGAGCCAAGTTCAGAATTAGGTTAATGACGATGGAATTTTGAAGCATGCCAAAATTATTCAACAATGTCAATATGTACAAGTCTCTTTCAGTTAAAAACGAAGAGACATCATTCGAATGTGTGTGCGAAGGAAAACGGCTTCGAATGTGATTTTCAGCTAACAGACCAAGTCTCTCTTACAACAAACATATGTACGGCTCATGCTACATGTAATTAGAGTTGGAAATTTGATTCAAAACAAAATTCGTGGACCATGTCTCGTTATATCCGTTGCAGAGCGAAGGAATTTCCTCTCGAATTTGGATCTTTTGGGTTTTACACATTTTGGATCATTTGGGTTTTAGACATTTAGACACTTACATACTTGGAATTTTTTTAGTTCAGGTCATGGACTATAATTAAAATACCGGTAAAATATTTTCGAATTCATATTAGATCAAGGTCGGATTTAAATATTTAGGATCTGATAAGGATCCAACCCGAATTCCATTAAAATTTAGCTAAATCCGTCATATTCATCTAATATTTTATAAAATAACCAAAAAAAAAAACTATAAATAACTGAAATTAAACATTTTTAATTTCTAAATTTGACATTTAAAGTTTTATATTATTTAAAAATATTATTAAAAATAATGAAGATTGCTAACAAAAAGAAATTTGAACTAAAACATAGATATATAAAAAAATATAACACATAATTTATAGTTTTGGATATCCCTATTTTTAGATCGAGTATGAATTGGTTCTCATCGTATTGTTTATCTTTTGGTTGTTCTTTGCTTCAGTTCTCTTTGTTCGTATTTCTTCCGTAATTGATTCACTGAAGGGAGAACCATTTCTGGTCTGCTCAGTAGTGTAATAAAACTGCAGGCTGATTCTCCAAACCTTGCAATGATCCCTCTGAACTCGCCGCAATTAAGTCTGTTTCATCAGACTTTTCAAGCAACATCGACTGCACTATGTGTAATTCTGATGATTCTTCTGTAGTCTCTTTCTCATTTCGCATCAGACATGATTTCCAGTCACCATCTCCACAGCCTCCAATGGTTTTTCATTGAGCATGTAACTGTTTCTTCTGCTGGTACTCATGCTTACCACTCGCATCACTGAAGCTTATGTGGTTAACCTATTAATTCTGATCCTTTGTTTCCTTTTTTTTCGTAAACACAAGAGTTAGACACAGCTTTGAATCTCAATCTAGTATATAGTATTTATCAAACCCAGTATTATCTTGATGTTAACAAAGCAAAACGTCCACTTTTATTAGCTTACAGCTTTAGGCTACTGAGCTTCTCACACTTTCATTGCGAATCTAGTGTTTTTTAACAAGTCTTGATCCGTTTTTAGATTGCCGATCAAGAGAGTTCACACAACACCACACTATGTCCTTGTGAATCTCTCTCTTCTTCGTATTTAGACGTACATTACACAAACCAAAGACCATCATTCCTTAGCCACCATAAACAATGACTTTCCATTGACGTTCAGTCCATCATAGATTACTGCAAATTCAGAACAACCAACCTCTTAACGACGGATCTTAAAATCCATGTACTCATGAGCATGTCATTAGGAAGCTCAAGCCCCTTGAAAAGCAAAACAATTGCACAAACTCTCTTTTTAATAATAGATCCCGTGTTCAGTCACTAGCTCCAAGCTGCCAAGGTGTTGTCACTTTGAGCTACCAATAAAATTTCACTCTTTCTCAACGAAAACGACCCAAAAGTGGATTTATCATGAAACTGAGTCATGTATTGCTGCACTAGTAAAGCTGCTTTAACTTCTTGTTGATTCTAGATACAGTTTTTCTACTTTGATGTACTTTTCTTAATTTGTGGATACGCTTTTTATTGATCTACATTATTGGAAATGAAATAACAAGTCCTAATCAGTGAGTTGGCGAATCTCTTTCATTAATTATTAATCAGTATCATAATTGAATATACAAATTGGGCATAATACTATTCTTTTCCTTTTAACCTTCTCAAAACTGTTGATTTGTTTTTCTTTTGGTTGGGTAAATGAGAATCGGTAGTTAAAATTTCAATAACTATCATATTTACTCTTCTTCTTCATGGCAGATTTCAAAACCAACAAACAAACAATCACAAATCCTAAAACTGCAACTCCTCCCACCGCCAAAGCTATTGTTCTTTGCGTGTGCTGTCTCTTCTCTCCATCTACCCAAATAAACACACACACACACCCATCAGTGGCCGTTTCATTATTTCCATAATAGTATAATTTATTAAAGAAAATGTATAACATTTCAACTTTATGTAATGTGTCAACATTAAAATCTGAAAACATAATCTCTTATTTTATATAAAGCAATCTATTTCCCCACTAGCTTTTCGTTTTTTTTTTTTTTAAATTGCTTCTTCCACTAGTTTTTTTCTTTCTTTCTTTTTGTCTTGCTTCCATTAGGCTTTGTTTAATCTCTACTATGACAACGAAACATTGAAATATTCTTTCTACAAGATCCTTGATTCCATGTGTATGTTTATATAACAGACAAAATAATGTAATTCTTGGCACAATTAATGCTTAATGATCAACAAATTCTTAAAATAATTTGCAAAGAATTATTATTTTTTAACTCCTACTTAGTAAATATCATTTTCTTCCTAATTTGTAAATAATATGATATTTGCCAATTCATTTTAATTGGTTTACCTGAAAGTGGAGAAATGTTAGGAACGCCATGAGAGTAGTAACTGTAGCTAACGAAGCACTTGTGAAGATAAACCTGACCAGAGATCGAATCCCCACACTCACTCTTTGCTTTCTCGAAACCATCTTTCACACACTCCCCGCAATCTGAATTTCCCAAACTACCCTCGCACTGTCCCAACACGTACACCGACTCATACTGCCCCGCGTAAAACCCTCCGCCGTCGCCTCCCGTTTTCACGCCGTTCTCCGCCGCACCAAACGCCGTGTCCCTCTTCCCGGCGAACCCAGGATCGCCGGACTGTTTCTTCCCGCAGACACGGAACAGCATCTCGGTACCGGAAGTCTGCCGGAACCCCGAGATTTCGTACCGGATATAACAGCCGGAGAGCTGCACACGCGCCGCCACCACCACGTTCCCGTCGTCTCCGCCTCCGCCGCAGAGCTTGGAGACGAGTTTGGGGATTTTGGAGACGCAGTCGTAGCACTGGGCGGCGGGGAGGTCGCCGCGGCACTGGAAAACGCCGGTTACGGCGGTTGTGTTATCGGTTCCGGCGGTTGTGGAGGCGAAAGATCTCTGCGCGGATTGAGAGAGTAAGGAAGTGAAGAGAGTGTTGAGGTTCTGAGAGAAAGCACCAGTTGGGTCCGGAGATTTCTGACTTGCGCAACCTTTGAAGATCAGATTCTTGTTGTTGTCGCCGGAGATCACAGTGAAAGGTAAGAAGAAGAGCCAGAAGACGGCAAAGAATTGGTAGATAGGCTTCATAACTGTGAGAGACCGAGAGATTTTCGATGTTGTGTTTCTTTTCTTTTTTTTTACTAGTAGGTTGTGCATAAAGTTTGCGTTTTTGTGTCCAGACAAAACAAAATGTGATTTGCCGTTTTTGTTTTTTGTCGTTGAGGGTTTAAAGACAAAACAGAGAAGCCAAGCTGGTTTGAGGTATGAAACCATGAAATTAAAGGAGCATGCTTTTTTTTCTCCGGATCTTGCTTCAATGTTAAGTTAAAGAGAAAGAAACTTTGAGACGACAAGTTTGTTTTTTATACATTTGTTTTGGATTAGATTATTGTAATACTATACGGTTTCAAGAAAATGATTACTGTTAGCTTTTTTATTGAAATTTAGTCAATTACGTTCCTTTAATGCCATTGAATCCTATTTTATGAGTTTGTTGCAGGACATTAAATATTCTTAAATATCATGAAGATAAATCATCTTTGTTGGATGGTTTTGGCGCTACCACCAAATAATTTTTGTTGATGGTAGGGACGACGATTTTATTTGATCTGAGTGGTAAGACCACAAATTGAAGAACATAAACTCTCCGAACACATTTTTGTTTGTCAACCTTAAAACTTGAATTAGGTGTTTGGTTTACAAGATTGTCGGCGGTGCCTCTCATCATTTCTTACAGAATTATGGAGTCTTTTCCATACTGCCTCAAATTGTTAGTAGAACCATTATTTTATAATTTGACAAAATTCAATAATTGAAAATAATTTAATACAAAACATAATTTTACATTATAATTGATATTGGAAAAATGATAAACAAATATGGGGTTGTATGAAGGTAAAACACTACTTTAAATCTTGTAAATCTTCATAGTGTGATCGTTTGATGCGATGAATTCTAAAATACAATCACAGATCAAATATTCTGTACATTAAACTTATGAAAATTAATTCATACTCATTTAATTCTGTATCATCTCATGTCTCATCATATTCAAGCTAACTCCAGTTTTGGCACTTGAAATTTTTCTTTGTGTTTGCAGTGATGCATTAATCGCTTTCATAATTCGGTCATTTTATTATGTAATAAATTTATTAGAAAGTCATCCTAAAATGAGTCGGTATACCATGTCTTAAGATTAAGCTCCAACAATTAATAGTTTAAAAAAATGGATAGTTCTTATTTCGTCACTATGATTAACAACCTAGTGGGTTTGCCTTTTTGCTATAGATCAACTTATGATTTTAGGAGTATTTAATTTTCTAGATGACTTTAGGAGGAGTTTTCAATTATCCTTTTTCTTATTTCTATATGTTTTTATTACATGTTGTGATCATGTACGTCGGTCTGAGTTCTGTTATAAATAAGGTACAACGAAGTTTGAATTTTCTCATCTAAATTCTTTGGTCGTGGAATGCTTCTTCTAATAAAACATATCATTTTGCTACAGAAATGGTTGTTTGGTATTTGGAACTAACACACAGGCTTTACAGTTGAGAGATTGTAGGATATAAACGAAAAGAGATAGATGGATCGTGTCTAGTTTGAAGAGATTGAGAACATAACTGAGTTAGATCATTGACTTTTTTTTTTTTTTTTTTTTGGTAAAAATGTTAAATATTATTACCGATTTTCAATTTTTGACAGACGTTACAGTGTAAACAAGTAGCGGAAACAACAAACAACAACACCATAATAACTACGCAGCAACAACGGAACAGACCGAAAGCAATACAAACTCAAGCGATTAAACGGATAATAGCGAGAAGGGCGCAGACCTACCAACCACAAGAACTAGATGAGAAAACCCGTAAGTTGCCGCGAGCTACCGAGAGAAGGGCGCCCTCAAACCCTGAATGCTACGGTTCCTACAGCTTCCAACGAGAACCCATAGCGTACTCGAGCGGAGAATCTGAACACGAAACCATAGAAAGGCCAGAAAATAGAAACCACCGGCGGTACGAGGAGAAGCCGAGACACGACGATGCCGTCGTTCAATAGTTTGCGCCAGAGATTACCGCCTCTTTTGCATTCCACCGGGACCGTATACACCATCTAACCGCTACCCATATAGAGTAGACGGATCGTGAACCGGACAACCCTCCGGAGGAAACAAATCCGAAGCCACACTATGACCCGAGTGACTAACTATCGCACCAAAGAACACACCTGAGCTGATACTCGCTCACGAGACACGAACACCATGTTGAAGAGATTATTTGAGAAGAGCGAGGGACGGAGCAGGCCACAACCGCTACCACCATTTTGATTTGAGGGGTGACTGCCCATACCGGAGCCACAGACGAACTGAGACGAACCAGAGGAAGCTAAACACCAACACGCTGCCACGAGGGACCACAGAGAAGCGAACCGACGCCTCCGCCATCCACGAAACCCACACGCGCTACTACCAACGGAGAACACACCAGAGGCACCACAAACAAAACAGAGAGACACGAGCCTTACCGGAGACGGCGAAACTCAGAGCTCCAACTCAACAAGCAGCCTCGAATACCACCAGACGCCACACCGGAGGAAGAACACGAGACCAACGAAGAGCTTGACAGCGCCGCACACGCCTCTACACTCGGAGGAGAAGACCAAGCGCACGGGAAAAATTCCGGAGAGACCTAAACAGATGCAGGATAAAATGTGACAGCAGGAGACACCGTCCTCAAGCATCTCCAGTCACCACATTCCTAGATCTAAGTTCGGGTAAAACCAGATCTGATGCGTTGGACCACCACTCCCTCAGCCGCAGAAGACAGAGACGACAGAGGAGAAGCAAAGACGAAAAAAGGTGAGGCCCGGCGGCCGCCTGAGAGCACGGTGGCGACCGCCGGAAACGAGACTAAGCGGCTGAAACCCTAAAGAGGTAGAGAGAAGCTAGAGAGAATGGGCTTTTAGAGAGAGAATGGGCTTTTGTTAGATCATTGACTTGTGAGTGTTCCTTTGGTCAGCTAAATAACTGAGTTAGATCACTGTTTTAAAATATGTTGCTATACATAGTTTGAAGATATTATATTCTTGTATTTCTCTGGTACAAATTACAATTTTCAATTTGTTTTACTAGTAAAGAAAAAAAAAAAAAAAAAAAAAAAAAAACGTCATCTGTCTTACATAACCAAACCAAACCAAACCAACCCAACCAATTTACAAAGGAGTTTACCGCTATAAAGAGAGGTTTTCCAACTAAACTCGACTCGTTTGGGAATCGCAACGGACACTATTTGTCCAGGCCCATTTAACTCGACCCAATAAACTCGGCCCATTACGAGGAGCAGAGAATAAAGCAAAGGTCGCGCCAGAGAGAGAGAGCCAGCACTAGGCGCACTGTAGCTAAAACGAGAGCACCTGACATACTCAGTTCTCGCGTGTGTTCACGCGCCGACGCGATACTCTCCCGCCGCCAACGGCATTGCCTCTACAGCCGTTCTCCTTCCTTTTCCACCGGCCACGGCTCTCCACCAAGCAGTCAAAACCCTCGCTCTACCCGCCTGCACTAAACCCTAACCCTCTCCACATTTCGTAAGTCGCTGTTAAATTCGGGCGATCGTCTTAATATTTTGACTGTCGGAAAACAAAATTTGTTGTCTTTAAAAGAAAAATCGTTTTTAGGGTTTCGTTGTGGCCGTTAGTTTTATGTGGAAGTTATAATCTAACTTTGTGTGTTGTTGTTGTTGCAGAGACTTGTAAACAATGGCACCAAATGCGCATATAAAAAAAGCAATTACAGCTATGAAGGCTCTTGGAATAGAGGAAGCGCAGATAAAGCCTGTCTTGAAAAACCTTCTCGCTCTTTACGATAAGAAGTGGGACTTGATAGCCGAGGACAACTACAGGGCACTCGCTGATGCTATCTTCGAGGCCCAAGACACTCAGGTCTCTTTCTTCTCACCTTTCTATTCACTCAATGTTTGTTTCTCTCCTACTTGACATTCTATAACACATGAAAGGCCGTTGAAGAGAAAAAAGGAAAGGAGAAGAAGGCCAACGACGAAGCTGAAGGCAGCGTATGTTCTTTCAAGTTCAAAGACTCTATTTTTTGTATTTCTTATCATTGTTCGCTTTGTTGTTGATCAAATCTTTCAGGCTGCAGAGGTTGACAGAGGAAAGAGGAAGGCGCATGAGGTATGCAAAAATGATTCTTTGTTTCTTCATGTTCTTGCATTTATTCAGTTTCTGTCATGTCTTGTATTATCAGACTGTAGAAGACGATGAAGACGCCTTGGATGAGCCTGAACGCCCTTTAAAGAGGCTGCGGCGCAGAGGTGGTGAAGTAGTCTCTGCTTCGGCTTCAAACAGTCCCAGCTTGGGCAGTCCCTGTTTAAATGAGACTCATGACAAAGAAACTGCGCCTGTCTCATTGCCATTTCATCCCATACCAACCGAAAATGACCCTGATGCTGGTGCTCTCGTTATTCCAAAAGGCGAGCCCTCCACAGATATTCCTTTCACTTCTACTCATCAAGGTACTTCTTGATTAATTACGACTAACTAAATCTTCCTTTCATTGCTTATTTCTAAACTCATACGTGTCTTGTATGTTATCTCTTCAGATTCCTTAGAAAATGGGAACTCTTCAGCTCCCATGCCTGAGGCGGAGGAAACAAATGGACGTGTGGAAGAGCCGCGTGGTTCAACAGCAGCTACTGTCGACGTTCCTACAACAACTATTGAGAGAGCTAGTGAGCACACGGTGGCTACAACCCCAGAAGGAATTTCAGCGCTTGAGTTAGCTTCTTCTGCAACCGGTGAAGTGAAGATTAATCTGAGTTTTGCTCCTGCAACGGGAGGATCCAGTCTGCATGCACCTTCTATGGATGAACTACGAAGAGCAATGGAAGATGTGTGTCTCCGGCAGTACAAAATACTAGATCCTAACTTTTCTGTAAGTCGCTTTTTGAACGACATCGCTAGCTCCTACCTGGAACTGGCAACGAAGGCAGAACAACCAGCCAACCAGTCTCCAGAAAACTTGCCGTCTCTCACCACAAATGTTGACGTATTGAAGAAATCTGCAGCAGCGATGGCTTTTGCTGCTGAGGGCGGTAATGACCTGGCAGCAAAGGTGATGAATTCAGCCAACCAATCGCCAGAAAGCTTGCAAACGACGAAGGTTGATGTAGCATTAAGCAAATCTGCTGCTGCAACTACGGCTAATACTTCTACGGACAGAAATGGTCATGTGCGTGATGATGAAAACAGTGGAGCTGGTGAATCCATGGGTTTGGTGGTTGTTCCCGAGTGCCATATTTCTGCGGATGAGTTAAGAATGATCAGCAGCGTCAGTGACATCACTTTTGGAAAAGAAACTGTTGAGATTCCTTGGGTGAATGAAGTCAATACCAAGGTTCCTTCACCTTTTCGATACATGACCCAAAGCCTTGTGTATCTAGATGCTGAACTGAAGTTTTCACTTGGGAACGTCAAGGACCAATGCTGCTCCTCTTGTTGTGGAGATTGCTTGTCTCCAGCAATGGCATGCAGTTGTGCAACTGCACTTGGTGGCTTTGCATACACAAAAGATGGCCTCCTGCAGAAAGATTTCCTGGAAGAGTGTATCTCCGAGGCCCGTAATCCGCAGAAACAGGTGGTGCAGTATTGCAAAGAATGTCCATTAGAGATTGCCAAAAACGAGGAGACTTTGGAACCGTGCAAGGGGCATCTAAAGAGGAAGGCCATCAGAGAATGTTGGATCAATTGCGGCTGTACTAAGAAGTGTGGCAACCAAGTCGTCCAGCATGGCCTTCACACTAAGCTGCAGGTTCTTCATTCACCTTACCAAATTTATTTTGCTAAATGGTTCACTATTTAATGATTATAACACCTAACAGAATTGATTATACTTTTGTTTATGCATATCAGAAAAATCTGACAAAACAATTTACTTTCACTCCTTGAATCAGGTGTTTTTCACGTCCAATGGGAGAGGTTGGGGACTTAGGACTGTAGAAAAGCTGCCGAAGGGGGCATTTGTCTGTGAGCTTGCTGGAGAGATATTGACCATTTCAGAGTTGGTCCAACGCAGCAGCTCGGAGAAACTTACTTCTCCGGTGATACTGGATGCACACTGGGGTTCTGAAGAAGTCTCACGTGTCAACAGAGCTCTTTGTCTTGATGGAACGCACTATGGAAATATCTCCAGGTTTATCAATCACAGGTACAAGGATTTTACTGAGTACAACTTTAAATGAGTTTAAAATCATTTGGTTTTGGCCATTTTCGAAATGACTAGCTTAGCTGTAGAAACTCGTTTG
Organism: Brassica rapa; assembly: GCF_000309985.2. Taxonomy (NCBI): domain Eukaryota; kingdom Viridiplantae; phylum Streptophyta; class Magnoliopsida; order Brassicales; family Brassicaceae; genus Brassica; species Brassica rapa. Next base: position 28,352,773 of record NC_024800.2, on the reverse strand, counting down.
GTGAAGTTATAATTGGTTTTCTTCTCATTTCATTACTTCCCTGTTCAGATGCGTGGATGCAAATTTGATTGAGATTCCAGTTCATGTGGAGAATATGGACTTGCACTACTATCATGTATGAAACAAATCCCTTGTCTCATTTGTTATGTTGAAACTATAAAACAGGAAGCTAATCTTTGTTCTTTTTTGTTTCCCAGCTTGGGCTCTTCACAACAAGAGATATCGAGGCCATGGAGGAACTTACCTGGGTGTGTTAGAAGTTTCTCCACCCACACTTGGATGTTTCTTTTAAATTTTTTCACAAGTTCGGGTTCCAAGTCATTCTTATTGTTTTGAAACTCTCTGAGAAGTATTGGACTTAAAAACTTTCAGGATTATGGCGTGGAGTTCAACGATCAGGTGTATCCCACGCGTCCATTCCATTGTCGATGTGGTAGTGAGGTTTGTCGGAACGTTAAGCGGAGCAGCAGTGAGTAATCTCTTTCCTTAGCTTGACTGTTAAATGTTTTCTATGGGGTTCTTCGATACATGAACTCTTTGACTTTTGTTGTAACTAACAATCAAATTCTCTGATGGTGCAGAAAGCAAGAAGTCGAAGAAGAGAGCATGAGAGCTCCCAGTGTTAGTTTTTGAAGATGTGTGATGGTCCCAATCTCTCTTTTGTGAATGTATTGACAAAATTTCCCCAAAACTTTTGTTGTCAATCCGACAAAGCAAATATGCAAAAACGGTTGGTGGGTCCATCCATCTTAGGGGTTAGATTAATCGGAGGATGATGCTTTTGTCTTTAATATTTTGTGATAACAAGCTTTTGTGTATACCTCAACTTAGGTTCTAATGGCAACCATATATAATCTCTCTGTTTTTATATGATCATGGTTCGCTTTTGGACATCATATGATTATGGCTTTGGTTTGACCGTAACCATGTCTACTTCATTTCATGTTTTAGAAGAGACTCTTTAGTTAAAATGGCTATGACTTTGGTTTAACATTATAAACATGTCTCTATTAATACACAATTTATAAGACAGTGATCTCAACTCAAAAGATGAGGCTCCCATTAAGAGTATTTGTACAACGCTTCTCTCCTCTTCATGTACAGTTCTGATGTGATCCACAGTTCAGAACACAACCAGAGCTTTGATTTATTACATATATACACCGCTTTAAACCGCATTCTGTGCTACAAAGGCTTTACCCACCGAGTCTCTATTATGAGGAATCAAGAGAGAATCTTGATGGCCAGATAAAGAAATGGCCGGTTGGATTCCACTTGCGTTTAGAGGAAACAGCGTTTTGTAGTACCCATCCATTATAGCGGGAATATCACAAGTGGCCGCAACACCAGGAATCTGTTTCAACAACAACAAACGCAGAGTATGAAAACGCACTTCCGAACACACTAGTAAGCAAAGAAGATATATAAACCTTTGTTTAGGGGGACATACTTGGTATATATCGCGCAAATAGCCGTAGAGATTTGGGTACTCAACGAGCTTTTTCTTGGTGCATTTGAACAGAATGTTGTAAACAGGATCAAAACGAATCAGAGTTGTGAAGAGACAAACATCAGCCAGTGTCAACCTTTCTCCACACAAGTACCTGTTACTACCTAAGTGATCTTCAATCTCATCTAAGGTACTAAAAAGTTCATTCACTGCTCGATCATACGCTTCTTGACTCTGCGCAAATCCACACCTTTCACACAAAGCCAAAGACTTTAGCAGTGAACAAACACACATATAGCAACATCAAGAAGAATACAATTACCTGTAAACGCCATTGTTAACCTTAGGGTACACAATCCGATTCCAAGTTTCGATCTTTCCTTTTAATTCTGGTGGCGTGAGATCCAAGCTAGGGTTTTTGGCGAGTTCGTTTAGACCTGTATTGAAGAACTCGATGATATCGTAGCTTTCGTTACAGACAACATCTTTCTTTCTCGAATCCCACAACATTGGAACTGTGCATCTCCCATCATAACCACCGGTTCTAGATTTGTACACTTCCTTCAGATTCCTACACCGGTTAGCCTTATCCAAACCCGGGATAAGTTTATCCTTATCCCTAATCGGGATAGTGTTATCCTTGAACTCCCACGAGCCGTCTTGACCCGGGGAAGCGACTGAGACCGATACGGCGTCGTCTAAGCCCTTGAGAGCTCGCACGATTAGCGTTCGGTGAGCCCAGGGGCAGGGGAGACCGACGTAGAGATGGAGCTCCGAAGAAGCGGCGGAAGGGAACTGGGTCGGGTTGAGGCGGAACTGGGAAGTGGGTCGGGTGTATGACCCGGATGAGTCTGATGGAGCGAGCTGGGTCATCATGAGATGCCAGACGGTGGACCAGGCTGTTCGAGCGGTGGAGATGAGTAGACCCGGAGGGAGAGATGGGCCCCAGAGTAGCTTTGTGGCGGAGGTGAAGATGCTGGTGGTGGTCGTGGTGGGTTTTGGTGGCTGGTTGGACATTCTAGCGCTGACGCGGCGTGGCGTAGTTGTGTGAGACGGAAAGGTTAGTTGCGCCGATGCGCAGCAAACGGACATGACTGGGAGCTTCCTTGTTCGGACAATGCAAAACGTTGGTCTCTCTGCGAGACAAGACAGACGAGCGACTCTAAACGTTGCGTTTGTAACAGAAAGTAAGGCCCGGTTTGACTAAAAGGATATGAGGCCCATTTACGTTTCTGGGCCATGATGATTATAAAGTTTTGTTTTGTTTCTAATACAAATACATATATAGAAATACTAATATTTCTATTTACACGTTTGAAAGAACAATTTTCTTTTTTTTTTCCTTCAAGATGAATTTTATTAGCTAACTCGTTAAATTGTGCCAAACTCGGAGCAAAACTACAACAAAGACACACCTGTATTTTATCTTCCAAAGAAGCTAGATGATCCAAAATAATATTATTAGCAACTCCGGAAGCCCTCCAAATCATTTGTGCATAAGGACAGCCGAAAAACAAATGATATTCTGTTTTGACTGCGGTACAACATCTTCGACACTGATCATATCTTGTAATATGCCAGTCTCCGTAAGTTACTTCCAGTGGCTAGAGATTTTGATATAAGTCTCCAGAAGAAATGTTTAATTTTTGGGGGAGATTTACATTTCCATATCTGATGCTTCACTTGAGGATTCCCATATGTTGGCATGACAGGAACATTTGTTGGTAAGTGAAAACTTAACCAATACCCAGACTGATCACACCGAGCTTTAGAACTGATCTTTAACCCCAGTATTTTCTCCACATCTTCTGGCATTCCATCTTCACTGATCTTATCAATATTCCAACCTATTCCAACAGTATTAGTCGATGGCATACCTAACAGTCTCGGAGGTCTAGGAGTATGCTCAGGTAACCAAGGTTCCGTCCACATATTCACTGTAGTTGGTCTGTGTTTTTGTGTACAAATATAACCTATCTACATTTATTTTGATGGGTACGTGTAATCTAAGGAATGAAACATCAAATCTACACTGAAATTGACACAGTTTATATGTGAAATAAAACTTAAAAAATCTAAAAGTTTTAATTTGAAGAAATAGAGATGATTTCATATTATTAATAAATAAAAACATAAAACATTGATATCTTTCTGAGATATGTTTTTTCCTTTATTCGACAGAATATACAAAGCATCTGAACAAAAGTGTTTTTTTTTTTCTCTTTCAGATTGAGACTTTTAACTATATACAAAACAAGACAATATATGGCTCCAAAAATAGATAATATAATAATACGAAAGTTTGAAATTATCGCCGACGAGACCAACCGTCGTCGAAATTCAGATGATAGCTCCGGAGATCATAGCTACACTGAATATTGTGAGTATCACTCTTCCTGGACAGTCTCAAACGCGACTTCAACCTCCAAAGAAATTGCTTCACGAGAACGCGAGGAGGTTTCCCAAAACATGATGATGAGAACGCAAACGCCACAATCGTTCTTTCCTCTGAGTTTCCTAGCTTAGCTGAGGCCGTAGTCGTTGAGTTTCCGATTCGTTTTCCCCATCTCCGGAACTGAAATCTCTTCAAACTCTGTCGGTTCATTGCTTCTGTGCCTCTCTCTTTTATGGGATTTGTGTTAGTGAGAAAATGTAAATGTAACTAAGAAGCAAAGAATGAGATAAATATTTAAAGGGTGAGAGAGAGAGAGGTTTCGGCATTTGCAACGTGTGTATTTCCAATTCGTGGCCTAAAAGTACATAGTCAACAAGTAGTCCAATGTGCATCATTCTCCACCGTATATCCAATTGTTTGATAAAAAGTTGATATTATAAAATTAACCTAACCTGTTACCACTTTAAAAGACCACCCCGTGATGTATTATGTCTTAGATTTGGCTAAAAGAAATCATCTATAGGCCGCAAATTCATGGTCTGGGGTTAGCAAACGGACCTATAACAGCAAAGCAAATATTTGCTCAAAAAAAACACCAAAGCAAATAAAATAAAAGGGTTTAGACGACAAAATGGCACGAGTTTTTTTTTTTCCTTTTCCAAGGACGCATGAGTTAGTAGATAGAACATCAATATATTATCAAATGTTAAAACACAAAAATGTATTAAAAAATAAGTGTTCAATATGTCAACTTAGATCTGTTGTTCTTATTAAGAAAGAAGCATTCACTCTCACAAGGATCTGTTGTTCTCATACAACATTTCAGTTGATAGAACTGAAGAAATGAAACGGGTGCTTGGCAAATCTGCAGCTAGTGTGGGGCTTCGTCTTCCCGAGGTTTACCAGCCTTGATCATTACACATTCCTCCTTGTCTTTCCGGGGATATAAGCCACTCTGGTTTCTTCATTTTCTTGGAGTCACATCGTGGAATAAGTGTGATAATCTTTGTAGCCAGACAGCTCTTGCATTCAAAGATCTGAGATGCATGCATTTCAATTTCTCAAAAAAAAAAAAAAAAAAATTAAAAAAAAATGTCAACATAGATCTTGCTCATGCAGTACATAAAATATTACTTATGCACCTTTCATTTTATCCTAATTATTGGTTTTCAGATTTTACAATAAAACCAGGACTTATGAAGATAATATTTAATAAAAATTGTTCTGTGTAATAATTTTTATTCGGTAATACTATATACACACACAGTCACTCACTATCAAATTTGAATCTCGGTTTAAAGTAGATAATTACATTAAAAACACCAATGAGCTACAAATTCAAGCTTTGTGTAGTATTGTTATTATATTTTGGTTTTCTAAAACATATATTGAGTAGTTAGTTTTTGGTGTAATACTGAGTAGTTTTTTTTTTGTTTAAATAATATTTGAGTATTTGTTTAAATAATATTGAGTAGTTAGTTTATAGATATGTTTGATTATTTGGTTAGTGTCAGCTCCACATTACAAAAAAATATAATGTAGCATTGATATACCCGTCCCACTTTCGGGTGGAGAAGAATCAACGGACAACGGTGAAAGCAAAAGGTCTCAACGAAAGAATCATTTTAACTTTTGAAAAATCCTCTTTTATCAAAAGAACATAATAATAATCTGATGCGAACTCGCTTTCGCTCCAGTTGTTGGTGGTCTGTCCGAAATTGTTGCTTGAAAGATTCTAATGAAGTGAGATTGGATTGTTAGTTTTTTTTTTACATTATTTAAATAATTTTCTTATATGGAATCGAACCATGATGCAAGTTGTAACTCAAGTGAGACTCAACCAGATTTAACTGATAGTTCTATACACCGTCTATACCATAAATGATAACTATTTTACGGATAAAAGAAAGAAAAGAATTAAAGAATATACCAAAAAGAGCAAAAGATTATGCCTAATACTAAAAACAGAGACCCCCACGCGGTGTGCTTTCATTGTTTTACCTGACGTCAAAGTAAAGAAACGTGGACAAAGACAACGATGCATAACAACAGCAACAAAGAGAATTCAATTTCATAATAACAACCAAAGGAAATATCTCGAACCAGCAAATACAATTCATTTCTGGATCTTTTCTTTCTGTTACTTATCCATCATTCATACCCATTTATTGAATCGATTGTGACCGAAGTTTGAAGACATACCACTCGATTTCTACTCGCAAACGCAAGTGCCAGAAATCCTAATGTTTCATAATATATATGACAAAACATCTGCATCAATATGAAGCTACCTTGAAAATGCTGATGATCTTCTTGTATGATCTATGGCCATTAAGTTGTTTGGTGGCCTCTGCACAAAATATTGAATACTTACAAGCACCAAACTCTTTCCTCGAGCTCATTTATAACATATAAACACAAAATACTATCAATGTTATTGCATAAATATCTCGGGAAGGGAATTTATAATTATCCACTGCATATTGAGGAAATGATTTGAAGAGGCAGGTAAAATGAAAAGTAAAAGTACTACATAGTTGTGTTACTTTACAGATGTCGGTTTCTAGCTTCTGTTAGATTCAAGAACTTATGTGCAACTCATGCTTGGGGAGAAAATTAACCTTGCTGTTGAGACGTCTAGTTTCAACTGAACAGAGTTACCTTTGAACTCAAAGGGATCTCGTTTTGTTTTAAGCTTTTCGATCTTTGAGGTAGAAGCTTTCATAAATCTTCGTATTGTTCTGACAAAGTGACAGATTTGTAAGAACTAACATGACACTTTCGATTAATTGAGTCTATCTGCTTGCTAAGCGTCCTTGTAACAATAGCTCCTGCGCTTCAGCAATATCACCACATGTGATCGAGTGACCGCCTTTTCTTAGGTCAAAATGGATATATATACTTAGTTTAAGAATCAGAACACCTTACGATCTTTTCCAAGAATATACCATCGTCACTCTCAGCTGAAAATGGTAGCCTTCTTAACACTTGTGCCCACTGAGTTCTTGGTGCAGAAAATATCAAGATGGCATCTGATACCAATCTTAAAGTTCTCCTACTGAGAAAATAAAATAAACCTTTCGATTGTCAGATGTTCCATGTTAAAATTTCAACTTGCCGTTGTCTCCGGCTCAGAAAAAGAATCACATCAAGATCATCAACAAGTACTCCAAGATTACTGCAGCATAATGCTATATCCCGTGCTTCAAAAGCATACATACCCCAACTAAGTTATGTCCTTGTCTTCTATCTGTATTGACTCTTTTGGCTTTCTGTTTTTGGAAAGGATCTTTAAACCAGTCTCAAGTGCTGATACTCATGACACAACAGATTGCCTCTCGCAGAGCTTCCCATCAATTATGTATGTAATACCGTCACCTGATTCCACAGCTGCAATCAGAATAGCTAGGAGTTGTTTATCCTTCAGTGCTGAGATTCACCAAATGCTCTTCTAAGACAAAGAAACTATCTTCTTATACAATAAACGAAAGACAAAATAATAAAAAATATCATATATAACTTACATTTTGCTCACCAAGAATAAGATGCATCTCTTTCAGATTTTAATGTGTTATGTTGGTGACAAAGAATCATTTATATTGAAAGCTTGAACCACGTCAAGATTGACAATTGGGTTATATGGCGTTTTGGTTAAACGGCCGGTTAAATATTACTCAACGGTTTACTGTTATTGAAAACCGGTTATCAGTTGTAACTAATATCAAAGAAATTAGCGCATTAAGATTCTGGTTTCCCAAAAAGAAGTTTCTTACCATCATTTGAGCAGGGTCCGCTACCACCTCTCACGGTGACATGTAATACAAATGCAGCATGGTCAAAAGAAACAGGTACAGCAGGGCTAGAATGGTGTTTTGAATCTCTGCAACCGCACATCAGTAAATGCTGCTCAAAATCCCTTCTTTATGTATCATCGCCTGTAACAACAAAGATAAAGAAAAAAGCAGTTTGCATCTTACAGTCACCCGAAATCAATCGGAGTCCGAGGAAGAGAGTGTGTGGAGGAGTTAAGGAAAAAGAGAGAAATTGAACGTTTTTCAAAAATAGAATGCCTCCCACTAAAACCTCTTTTTAATGTATTGTTTTTCATATTGTAGCTAGAGAAAAATGATCTGAGTTAAGGATGGTAAATATTACCTCCCCGTAATCCATAATATTATGAGTTTATTTTAAAGTAGATTTTTTATTAAAAAGATTAAATATTTACATTTTAAACTAAATTTCGTGCTGTATATTTTTTAACTATTTTTGTATTAAAATTATCAGATAAAATAATTTTATAAATGTACTAACTTTTTGGAAAAAGAATTGTTATGAAAATTCTTTTAAAAAAACAATGTTGTCGAGAGGCCTTAGGAAACTTTGAGCCAGCCCTAGTCATGTCTTCCGTATCTCTCCCTCCACAAGTTTTACATTAAAGCCTGAAAAGTGACGCGAGCATGATTCGAATCTGTCTTGCTCAGTCAATTACTCAAATATTAAAGGGAAAATGATCTATCAATTTGGGTTAATCCGAGTGCCAAAAAGATTCGAATATAGTCCATGTCATATTGTGAAATAATATGGTCACGTATTGAAGAAATGATCCTTAATAACTCGTCACCTTTCGCAAAGAAGACAGTATAAACTTTATACTATAAAGCAAGCGAAGATGTGAATGATTCACATCAATGATTTTCTTTTAGTAAAACTAAATTTCTATCTTATCATGTATGTGACCAAAATTTCTTGTTTGTCTATATTCCAATAGAAAATGATCCAGGTTTTTTGAATTTGTTTTTATTCGTTTTGTCAACTGAACTTGTTAATTTGATTAATGATATTGTCTTATGGAGTAGTTAACATGACATATGAAATGAGCTGTGATGTTCAATAATTCTCAATCCCATCATAAATTATAATATCTCTAGTAAACCATAAAATGTTAAGAAAAAGAAGAAGTTTTTTTTTGTATTCTGCTCATCCCTTCACAAAACTGAAAGCCAATCTCGATATGCCACAAGAGAGCATAGTCAATGACTCAAAAGGCCAATCTATTAACGATGTCAAAATTTTAATTTAATCTAAATTGGTCAAAAAAGAATTACTTAAGAAAGACCAAAATATTAATAAATGATGAATAGATCTCACTTTTCAATGATTAAAAATTTGAACAGAAAAGTTTTCTGTTGAAAAATAATAGATCACGAGAAGTATCCTTATTGGCTATTGCCGATAATGATATAGTGTGTGAAACCAGACTTATCAAGAACTGAACGAGTTGTCAACAACTTGGTGTAGTCGCACCATATTAAACATAGAAAAATAGATTAGAACGTGTGAAATGTTGTTACGGATATAATGTAAACCAATAAAGGATTAGGCGAAATTACACATGAACGATGCAGCTATTTACAAGCTTTATTTAACACTTTATTTAACACAAAAATATTTGTTAGATGTATAGTTTTTTTTTATCAAATACATTGTTCGTCTTAATCTGTTTTAGAAAACCATGATATAAAAAAATTTAACATTTTACCAAAAAAAAATGATATCTAAAGATTATTGGAAGAATAACAAATGCTAACAACGAATATTTTATCTGATTATTCGAGCTAATATATTACAACTTGAAAAAAAATATGTAGATAAGAAAATGGAACATAGATAAAATAGGAGAAATTGTTTAAAATACCATAATTTTTGCAATATGATTGAAGATGCTTCAATGTTATCTGCTTAGTCAATCAAGTCTTCAAGCTATTCAACCATACTCACATCGGTCCATTTAAAATGATTAGTCCTGCAACATAACAATATTAAGTTTCATATCCAAAAATATAAAAAAATTGTCTACATATTGACATTTACCCCATCTCTTCCAAAAGAGCAAGCATGGAACAATCTACTAGGATTTTTCATAGTTTTTGACGTTTTCATTACTACAGCTTATCCACAACGACATATCTTAACAAATCCTCTTTCTTGATCACCCATTTCGACCAACTGTAACATTTATCAATTTTAACTCAAATCGTTGATTTCATCATCTATAACCTAAACAAATTATTCTTGCATAACACAAGTTATTGAAGACTTACCTCGACAAAAGCCTTCGGTTCTTCAAGTTTCTTGAATTTTTGTGTTCTTGTCTGAGAGAGAGAGTCGAGTGTTTTTAATTTTAATTTTTGCCCAAATTTAAAACAAAATGGTTTTGAGTAATGAACCAAAACGATGTTGTTTTCTCCTTCTGCTTGACAAATCTAATACCACGTATTATCTGACTAAGCTTGGTTAACGTTTGATTAATGATAAGTTAGTCAAGGTTGGTTTTTATGCTACAGACTGAAGTTCGGGTTGAAAATTTAAATACATTTCTAATTTAAGTATATTTTAGCACTTATGTTTTGTTTGGGTCCGAAATGGTACAACACAAAATATAAGGATTGAAAAGGCCACTTCTCCCGCTCATCGTGTGAACTTGTTTTGAATTTCCATGAATATATTAAAAGACGCATATAAATGTTAGAAACTGTGTATTTGTCTTTTTAGATAATGATTAATAATTACTATTTCAATCTAAATGGTTCCAGCTTATATCAAATTAATTAAGCAATATTACTATGAATAGTGGGACCAAGTACATATGGTGAGACAGTTTCTTTTAATGGTCATGGACCTTATGGTCTAAATAATTTATGTATGCTTATTTTGTCTTCTGCAACATATATACTATCGTTTTTTTGAAACTATTATAGTAGAGATAACCGCAGTACCAATATTGTGTTATGTGCTCGGAGATCGGATCAACTGATTATGTATTTGATGTTACACAGCAATCTATGTGTATGTGTGCATATATATATATACTATGAAGTTATTTTGGTAGGTAGTATATATTATGTTTTCTAATAAAAATATAAGAATGTAATTAGCTTTAAGCAAAAAAGTAGGAGTAGTATGTAATTAGCTAAGCACAAAAAAAAAAAAGTTTAGCTAAGCACACATTTATATAGACGACCGAGACGGTTGGTTATATTAATTTGCATGAGCTGGAGTGGATGTTTCTTGCCTATTTCACATCAAGACATGGTGCCCACTGTCCTCACAGCTCTATTAGAGTTATATTATATATCTATCTAAAATGTGCTGTCATTCACATTTATCCCATAGTTTTTTAATGTAAATTATTTCACATGAAAATGATAAGTTTGATCTGTAGATATCGAAAAGGTATTTAGACAAAAAAAATCGTATAAAAACTATATTCCAATTTTCTGTAATGTATTCTAACATTTTTTGTTTCTATTGATAGTGAAACTAATTCGATAGACAAACTAATAGTGCATTTTTTTTGTTATATACTTCTTTTTTTTGTTATGTGACACTTGTATGCTATACTAGATACTCTTATCTATTATATATAGACATTACCATATTACATACAGATCGCCAAAACAAGTAAATCTTCTTCACCGGTCAACTTGATCAAGTCATCATCGACATGGCTAGATCTTTGCTGCTCTCGCTAACCCTTGCGTGCTTCTTCACCGCAATGGTCTCAGCTCGTGACTGGAACATCCTAAACCAGCTCAAAGGAGGCAAGCCAACCACCAGCCAAAACGGCATAGGATCGTTGAAAGTATCAAACCTAAACGGATACTGCGAGAGCTGGAGAGTCAACGTGGAGCTTCACAACATCAGAGACTTCACGGTGGTGCCGCAGGAGTGCGTCTGGTTCGTCCAAAAGTATATGACGTCATCTCAATATGAGGATGACGTGGAGAGAGCCGTTGATGAAGCCATCCTATACCTCGGAAAAACTTGTTGCGAGAAGAAGAAATGTGATGGAATGGATGCTTGGATCTTTGACATTGATGACACTCTTCTCTCCACCATTCCTTACCACAAGAGCAACGGATGCTTCGGGTAAGAAAATTGAAAGTAACATATAGATTTGGTTCGCTCTGATTTGATTGGAGAAAATCTTAGTTTGAGTTTTTCTGGTGACAGTAATTATTGAAATACATATATATATATATATATAATGTTTTAAGCAGAGTAATTATATTTTAATCCGTTATATATAATTTTATAAATGTTATTACAAAGTTTGGATTTGACAAAAATTTAGTTTGTTTTTTTATAAGTGGTAGAACTTAGTTATCAATATATATAAACAAAAAAAGTGTTTATTTCGACTTTTGTTGACGCAAATAATATGGCTTAATGTAATGAATATATAACCAAAACATGATGTGATTGGATCTGAATAGGTTTGGTTACACTAACAGATCTCATATCAGTTGGTTTTGTTTGATAATCATTTGAAGCGATCGGGTTATAAGAACAAAGCTTGTTTGAGATCTGGTTTAGTTCGGTTTTTTTGCCTACATGGCTACAGCCTACATCTATCATTCCTCTCTTCTGGTTCGCTTTGCTCCGGTTTATAGCAACCGGGACTGAAATGTTACAATGATTTGAATCAGTGGTGAGCAACTAAACACGACCAAGTTCGAGGAATGGCAAAATTTGGGAAAGGCACCAGCGGTTCCAAGCATGGTGAAGCTGTTCCACGAGATCAGAGAGAGAGGCTTCAAAATCTTTTTGGTCTCTTCTCGTAAAGAGTATCTCAGATCTGCCACCGTCGAAAACCTTATTGAAGTCGGTTACCACGGCTGGTCTAACCTTCTTCTCAGGTATATAATCCTCGGTTCAAGTGTCTTTTGATTGTTATAATTGAGTAGGTAGGTATATAAATAAGTTCATTATCATGTAAAACAGAAATTTTATTTCTAATTTCTCTTAACTCTTGTCATAAAACCGAAACTAAAACCAATTCAGGATACGCTCTTTTTTTTTATGATGAGTCCATGTATTCTCACTTTAACATCACTAAAGGTTTGACTTATGGCACGGTAAAAATATGGTACATGTCAAGGTCCATATAAATCTATGATGAGCAACCAACATAATTCGAGCTTTCTGGTATAATATATTGTAAACCGGGTCGGGTACTAATAAAGTTGTCAAACCGTAAATTTGTAGGGGAGAAGAGGAAGAGAAGAAGAGTGTGAGCCAATACAAAGCAGATGTGAGGACATGGCTTACAAGTCTTGGATACAGAGTTTGGGGAGTGATGGGTTCACAATGGAACAGCTTCGCAGGTTGTCCAGTTCCCAAGAGAACCTTCAAGCTCCCTAACTCCATCTACTACATTGCTTGATCAAATCATATGTACTACTCTAACCAAAAAAAATAAGATCAGAATTCCAATCTTATTCTTGTGTCTTTTGATTCTCTCCCTTCATTTTTCCATTTCTGGTTTATATACCAATTCAAACGCTTATGAGTGATATGATATATGAACCAATATCATCTTTGTTTCAGTTGAATTCATCTTCTTCTTTTTTTTACTATTACCATTTTGGGCCTTTGTGAAACTGATTATGGGCTCTTTTTAAAAGTAATCTCATCTTTCTATATCTGATTGGATCTGATGAAATTCAGATATAAGATCAAAGTATATAACATTCAGCAAAGACTTAAGTAGGTATACATAATAACTTGAAAGCTACTCTAAGTTATTAAAGAACTAAAAAGAGTAACAAACAGCAGAAGAAGTTGGAAGCTCTCAAGCAAATAAATGTATAAAATAAACTCTTGACTAAACATAGCTGTCCCCTTCTTCCACCAAATCTTTTTTTGTTGCTGTCTCTTGAAGCTATCTTATGACACAAACCTCAGACCCAACCTCACCTCACAGTTTGGTACAACCTTTAGTTTCCTCTTTAGCATTTTTCCCCTTATATTACCGCCAAAGTTCCCATTGATTTCTTCAGTTATCAAAACACATAGTCCCATACATTTTTCTCTATCTCTCATTTTGCTCTGCTTCGGAGCTTAGCTTTCCTCGCCATGGAACCAAACACCATGGCCAGCTTCGGCGATGAGGTAAAAGAGAAAACAAGAACAACAAATATCGAAACTTAACTTTCCTACGTTTTGTTCTTTACCAAACTTTTTCATTTGGTGAATGCAGCAGCATCGTCATTCGTCCTTCTCGGCAAAGATCTGTAGAATCTGTAGGGACGAGGTCAAAGACGGCGACAATGGCCAGACATTCGTGGCGTGCCACGTGTGCGCATTCCCTGTTTGCAAACCCTGCTATGAGTATGAGCGTAGCAACGGTAACAAATGTTGCCCTCAATGCAACACTCCCTATAAACACCACAAAGGTAAGATCTAAAAATAAAATAAAAAAAGATTTAAGCTAGCTTCACTGACAAATTTTTTTTTGCTTGAAGGCTCTCCAACCATTGCTGGAGATGATGAAGAAGAAGAAAACAATGGTCATGTTGATTCGGACGATGAGTTGAATATCAAGAATCGCAAGGATACTTCCTCCATTCACCAGAATTTTGCCTATGGATCGGTAACTTAATGACTTTGATCTATATTTTCAGTTTCTTTGTAGCCTCTCCTTCCTAATTGAAATAAATAAAGATTCTGAGTATGTTTTGGTATTGCAGGAAAATGGAGACTACAATAGTAAGCAGCAATGGCGTCCAAGTGGCCGTGCCTTTTCTTCCACCGGAAGTGGTATGTTTAGTACATATATGTTGGGTTTATATATTACGTATGTACTAAACATACCTGTCTTTGTGTGATTTAATTTTGAAGTGTTAGGGAGAGAGTTTGAAGGTGAGAGAGATGGAGCCACAGACGCTGAGTGGAAAGAACGAGTTGATAAATGGAAAGCGAGGCAAGAGAAGAGAGGTTTATTGGTTAAAGGAGAACAAACAAAGGATCAAGACAGTCAATCTGATGAAGAAGAATTCCTGTAATAAAAATAAAAAAAAACACAATATAATCTTTTATTTTTAACTTAGAATAATAAAAGACTTGAAGCGCAAGTAACTAAGTTGTTGTTGTTGTTGTTGTTTTACAGAGATGCTGATGCAAGACAACCTCTCTGGAGAAAAGTCCCAATCTCTTCGAGCAAAATAAGTCCTTACAGGATCGTGATCGTTCTCCGCCTCATCATCTTAGTCTTCTTCTTCCGTTTCCGTATCTTGACACCAGCCAAAGACGCCTACCCTCTCTGGCTGATCTCAGTCATCTGCGAGATCTGGTTCGCGCTCTCTTGGATTCTTGATCAGTTCCCTAAATGGTTCCCGATCAACCGTGAGACCTACCTCGACCGTCTCTCTATGAGATTCGAAAGGGATGGCGAGAAGAACAAGCTTGCACCGGTTGATGTGTTTGTCAGTACGGTGGATCCTCTTAAGGAGCCTCCGATCATCACAGCCAACACTATTCTCTCCATCTTAGCCGTTGATTATCCGGTGAGTAAGGTTAGCTGCTATGTGTCTGATGACGGTGCTTCCATGCTCCTGTTCGATACGTTGTCTGAAACGTCAGAGTTTGCAAGAAGATGGGTTCCGTTTTGCAAGAAGTACAACGTAGAGCCAAGAGCTCCAGAGTTTTACTTCTCTGAGAAGATTGATTACTTGAAGGATAAAGTCCAAACTACATTCGTCAAAGATCGTAGAGCAATGAAGGTCAGTGAAAACAAAAGAAAGATCTTTTACTTGCGTATCACGAAACGGTTCTTTACATTCTTGATCCATTGTTTTGTAGAGAGAGTATGAAGAGTTTAAAGTGAGGATCAATTCTTTAGTGGCTAAAGCTCAGAAGAAACCCGAAGAAGGTTGGGTGATGCAAGATGGTACACCATGGCCTGGGAACAACACTCGTGATCATCCCGGGATGATTCAGGTCACATAACAGATTCTTCTCTCTTTTTTTTTTTTTGAATTATACAGTGGTATGCCGAAATGTTAATTCCCCAGTGGCTGGGACTTGATTCTTCTCTTTCGATAAAACACCATCAAAGATTCTGAAACAGACTACTTTGATATTCTTCTTCAGGTGTATCTAGGAAAGGAAGGAGCTTATGATATTGACGGTAACGACTTGCCACGCCTAGTGTATGTGTCTAGAGAGAAGCGTCCTGGTTACGCTCACCACAAGAAAGCTGGAGCCATGAATGCAATGGTAAGCAAGCAAGCAAGAAAACAAGTAAGCTTATGAAAACAAACAAGTAACTGTTTTTTGCTGAATAGTGGTTTCTTGGATTGTGCCAGGTTCGAGTCTCTGCAGTGCTCACAAATGCACCATTTATGCTGAACTTGGATTGTGATCATTACATCAACAATAGTAAAGCCATAAGAGAATCAATGTGCTTCCTGATGGATCCACAGCTCGGGAAAAAGCTATGTTATGTTCAGTTCCCTCAGAGATTCGATGGAATAGATCGCAATGATCGATACGCCAATAGAAACATCGTCTTCTTCGATGTAAGTCATCATCAACCATTATCAGCAAAAACAACACTCTAATTCTAAAAAAAAAAAAAAAAAATTAACTAAAACCCAGTTATGTTTTGTCGCAGATAAACATGAGAGGGTTAGATGGGATTCAAGGACCAGTCTACGTCGGAACAGGATGTGTATTCAACAGACCAGCACTGTACGGATACGAACCTCCCGTGTCTGAAAAACGAAAGAAGATGACATGCGACTGCTGGCCGTCGTGGCTTTCCTGCTGCTGCGGCGGAGGTAGGCGTGGCAAACCGAAGTCGGATTCGAAGAAGAACAAGTCAGGGATCAAGAGCTTGTTATCTGGACTGAGGAGGAAGAAGAAGAAGGAGAGTGAAACGACGACGAGCTATTCAAGAAAACGATCGACCGAAGCCATATTCGATCTTGAGGACATCGAAGAAGGGCTTGAAGGGTACGACGAGCACGATAAGTCGTCTCTAATGTCGCAGAAAAACTTCGAGAAGAGATTCGGGATGTCTCCTGTGTTCATTGCATCCACTCTGATGGAGAAGGGAGGGTTGCCTGAGGCGACGAACACGAGCTCACTCATCAAAGAAGCCATCCATGTCATTAGCTGTGGATACGAAGAGAAGACTGAGTGGGGCAAAGAGATAGGATGGATCTACGGATCAGTGACGGAAGATATTCTTACGGGGTTCAAGATGCATTGTAGAGGTTGGAAGTCGATTTACTGTATGCCTAAAAGACCAGCTTTCAAAGGATCTGCTCCAATCAATTTGTCTGACCGGTTGCACCAAGTGCTTCGTTGGGCTCTTGGTTCGGTCGAAATCTTCTTTAGTCGTCACTGCCCGTTGTGGTATGCATGGGGAGGCAAGCTCAAGATTCTAGAACGTCTCGCTTACATCAACACCATTGTGTACCCTTTCACTTCTATTCCTCTTCTCGCCTATTGTACTATCCCAGCGGTTTGTCTTCTCACCGGCAAGTTCATTATTCCCACGGTTAGTCTGATTACTTTTATACCCTTAAACTCTTTTTTTTTTTTTTTTGCACAGACTACAAAATATCATTGGTTACACCATTCTTAAAAAAATTAAAATTACATTGAAATACGAAAACATCGTCTTAGTATTATTTTTTTTAACTCTTTTTTTTATTGATCAGATCAACAATTTTGCGAGCATATGGTTCCTTGCGCTATTCCTATCAATCATAGCGACGGCGATCTTGGAGCTGAGGTGGAGCGAAGTGAGCATCACTGACCTGTGGCGTAACGAGCAGTTCTGGGTGATAGGAGGAGTCTCGGCTCACCTCTTCGCCGTCTTTCAAGGTCTCCTCAAAGTCCTCTTCGGAGTCGACACAAACTTCACTGTCACGTCCAAAGGAGCCTCGGACGAAGCCGACGAGTTCGGAGATCTTTACCTCTTCAAATGGACGACTCTTCTCATCCCTCCCACCACTCTCATCATCCTCAACATGGTCGGTGTCGTGGCAGGAGTTTCGGACGCCATCAACAACGGGTACGGCTCGTGGGGACCGCTTTTCGGGAAGCTGTTTTTCGCGTTTTGGGTCATCGTTCATCTTTACCCGTTCCTCAAGGG
Organism: Brassica rapa; assembly: GCF_000309985.2. Lineage (NCBI taxonomy): Eukaryota > Viridiplantae > Streptophyta > Magnoliopsida > Brassicales > Brassicaceae > Brassica > Brassica rapa. The sequence goes on along the minus strand of NC_024800.2, from coordinate 28,334,980 downwards.
TTTGATGGGTCGACAGAACCGAACTCCCACGATCGTTGTGCTTTGGTCGATCCTCTTGGCGTCTATTTTCTCGCTGGTTTGGGTTCGGATCGATCCGTTTTTGGCGAAACAGACTGGTCCGTTACTGAAGCAGTGTGGCGTTGACTGTTAATAAAGACTATTTGTATTGCGTTTGCGTTTTGGCCGCCCTTTTGAGCCATCTCTGTTTGGTTTTTTTTGTTTCTTTTATTTGAGCAAAGAAGTTATGATAAAAAGGGATCATATAAAATACAAACAAATCAAATGAATCACAACACCCACATATGCAACAACAAACACACAACCATTTTGGTTTATTACACACAAAAACACACAAAGCCAATTAATTAAATAAAATGATATTTCACTCAGTGTAACCAAACATGTGTGGAACCGTGAGACATTTGGACATCATACTTTCTCTCTACCTGCTTGTGGCCATTGAGTGACTGTTCCAATAGCCACCAACTGTTCCGATAATAGGTGATTCAGGGCTCCGACTTGGAGATTGCCTTGGAGAGTTCGTTGCTGAGAACTGTTTTATCTCCTCTGAAGTCAACGCGCCCAGTATAGGTCTTTCATCGTAGCTTTGAACACCCATAGAGACGCTGCTGCATCCGCTGGTCGTGGTCTTCGATGTAGATAACCATGTTGAGAGGCTAGCGTCAACAGCTGGTACTTCTTGAGATCTCTTGATTCCATCTCTTGATTTTGGTTTCAAGCTGAATGAAGGTAACTCATCAACAACCTGAGGCTCTTGTAAGCTGAAGGATGCATTTAGTTTGTGTTCTTGATCGGAGATGAGAGTCACGTTGTTCTCCTTTCGAGACTGCGTCTGCATTGTTCTTCCTTTGGATTTCACTGCTTTCCACTGGGAGAGATTCTCGATGGGGTTCAGTACAGCGTTGACATATCCGGTTCTGTCTCTAGCGCTCGTGTTAGACTTGTCTTTATTCAAAACATTATCGGGAATCTCCTCGGTGTAAACTTTGTTGTTATCCCAGTTGTGTTGCTTCTCCTCGTAATCATCATCATAATAGTCTTCATCAAGCAGACCACCATCATCATCATCATCATCTTCTGGATCACTTTCATCACAAGCTGATACAGCATCCTCTTCTTCCTCATCGTCACTTTCTCTGCAATTCTGGTATCTATGGTTTGAAGGAAAAGAAGTTGACGAGTTGGAAGTAACATCACTCCCCTCTGATGAACATGGAGCCTGATTCGACTTCACCTCCTCTTCTTCAATAGATTCATCTACTGCAACGTGTTCATACGTTTTCACCTTGGAGTCAAAAGTCACTCTCTTACGACTTAGACTCGGGCTCGGACTGTTTCTCTCCTCAGCTTTCTCTTCACTGCAATTAAAAAAACAACAAAATCAATAACTCAAATCTGTTTAAGATAAAAACAAAGAATCAACGGTTCAGTTTTGTCTAAAAGGGACATAACAAGACTAACCAGATGTGAGTGGTCGGAATGACAGAAACCTTAGTCACTTCTTCAACAGCAGTAGGAATCCTAACATCCTTTGCAGACTTGGGAACTTCCTCAACAATAGAAACGCTAACATCCTTTGTACAACCCTCGGAGATTTTCTACATAAAAAAAAAAAGAAAAAAGATTACTTCAGATCAGACAAAACCCAACACAAATTAAAGCTGAAACTTTGTCAACAAGCAGCTCAGAAAGAGATCTTACGTTGGAACGAGGGTCCTCCCTGCGCCTCTGACGCCGGCGATTCTTCCGGCCACCGAAGCAACCTGGAAAGCAACCCATTTTTTTGAGAGAGTAGAAGAAGATAGAGAGTTCCTTCGAGGAGCTTTCACAATTTCTTGATCCAAGACATTGATTTGGTTTATCTTTTATTTACTCTTTTTCGATTTCCTTTTCTTTTTAATTTTAACTTTTTATTAAAATATTTATTTCGAGGGGGGAAAAGGAAAATGACCGTTACAATGTCTGAGTCTCTCTGACTCTGACCCCACACATTAGGCTTTGAAATTGGACCGTTGCTCTGTGGGCCCTCGCTTACTATAAAGAACTATAAAAATAATCGATGGGCTTTTATTACCCAATATATTATCGGTCCACTGATATTCATCGCAACTGAAGATTTTCTTCTTTCACGTGTACGGTCCGGTGTCCATATCAGATGAGGTATATACTGACGTGATACGTGTACGGATGATTTACAATGGCGGATAGATTTCTAGGTCGTCTCTGTATAAGGAGTATTTAGGAGAGAATTAGGGTTCTTAGCTTTGTAATCGGTTTAGAGGATAAGCAATAAAGGACTTTGGTACCTCAAAGCCTACCACTAAAATGTTTCCTTTTCTTTTAAACAGCTCTTAGTATGCAGCTTGCATTCTAACTGAACATGAGAACCAAACATTAGTGAATCCCTTTTTACAAGTCTTAGGTTTATGATTCGGATGTTTTTGTTCATTGCAAGTTTTGTATTATGAGCCTGACATGGAATTGTTACTTTATGCTCTTAGTTAAAATTAGCTTTGCTAATGAAAATTTCGTATTTACAGCTAGATAATGGTAGATTTTGCCTAAGCTTAGAACATTTTGCTAGATTTAAGTATATTTCTGGTTAAATGTCTCATTTTCAATACAATTGGATTATGACATATCATTGTCAAATTTGAAGAAGATGGAATTTCTAATAATTAAAAAAAAAAACATAAGTCTTCAAAATATGGTAGGGCTTGGCCAAACATTATGCGCATTAAGTAAGCTAGACGCGTCGTCACAATTAAAACTTTGAATTGTCTGTCTTTGCCATAACTATTTGTCTCTCAACGTATTCAATTCTTTTTTCATTCCTTTTATGTTATTTTTTGGCCTCGGAAGAATTAGTATTACCTTTTAGTTTGTTCAAGATTTCCAAAGTAATTTCTATAGTTGGCTTACAAATTTTTCACTATTCAATTATGTTCCTCTGTTTTGTTGTCTAAGTTACGTCCCGATTTTAGTAAAAAAAATTGTAACATTAATTAGTTCGTTGTTTTTAGGTTTCGTTGACTAATTAAATCTAATTTCCCATTTAATTTACTATAGACAAACGATTGATAGTCTAATGTAAAAACCAGCTACTCTAATAAGAAAAATAGGGCAAGCACCCTAATATAATTCACGAATATATAGATTAATACAGCTCATTGTAGCTAAATTTTCTGAGTCTGATTGGCACCTATCGAGATGAATATTTAGTTATCTACATTTTTTCCTCCTAATGACTTGTTATAGAGAGCACATCAAGTTAGATACACTGTTGGACGTTTGATGATAAATTGATATTGTTGAACATAGGCATGTAATTTTGGTTAACCAAACCAAACCATGCCTGTTTATAAGTTATTGGTTAACAAAGTATATTTAGCAGGCTACCAAAATTAATCTTAAACCAAATTTCCATAGATCATTTTAGTTTCATTCCACATCAATTTTCATAACACAGAGCATATATAGAATTATTTCAATAGATTCAGCCACCAACGAGATGGTTTCAATTGGTGATCTCAAAGGTTAACTTTTTTATTCTCTCTGTTTTAGGGTTTATCAATTATAAATACCTGTCAATAAATTTAAATAGTATACAGACATGAATTCATTGTCAAAAAACATACAAAAAGATAAAAAAAAACTTTCAGTACATATCAGCATGAATAAATATATTTAGAGCAGAATAGAGAATACCCGAGCTATGTTCTGACTCTAAGACCTACCATATCTGATAATCAAGATATCCTTATTTGGTGCTTCACAAAAACAGGGGAATCCACGGGGAAGTCTAGATACAATCTTCAAAAGCAACTGTCAAATCAAACACTTCAACACTATGATGGGAATAGTTCAATCACAGATGAAATGAACCAACTCTGCTCAACTATATGGAAGCTTAATTTACCACCAAAGGTTAAAGTACTTTAAAGTAGTTTGGTGGAAACTAGTCCATCAAGGAATGGCAGCTGCAGAAAATCTTGAAGAAAAGAGGAGTAAAATTTGATAGCACTTGCCAAATTTTTGGAGAGGAACATGAAACCCAAAATAACCTGATGTTTACCTTTAGAGTATTGAAGGAGGGAGACATGGTCTCTTGTGCCTCCTGAGTATAAAGCACTAGACTTAAACCAGGAAACTATCCTCTAAAATATGAAAGTGCTACTGGCTCAGACCAAAAGAGACCCAAGAAAAGTTTAAAATTTTTTTGTAGGCTGGAAAATATGAAGAATGAGAAACAATATAATCTTTCAACATAAAATGGAGCATATTCTACATGTGGTACATGGTGCATTAAGAGACAATCAGCAATGGCAGGAAGCAAACTACAAAAAAATAATAGGATCAACATATTATGTCCTCACGTTTGTAGAGAGAGTACGAGCAGGTATTACGTTACTCTCCATACTATTACCTTGTTGATGCTTTATGAAAAGGCTCAGATGAGCCTAGAGAAATAGGTTAGTCCTTATATAGCAAAGAAGGCATCCTTTATCTTCAAAAGTCCATCTGCAATTCGACCAACTAATACCGCATTTGAAGTAGAAGCTCAATGTTGATGGAAGTGCAGCAACAAAGAACGTTAGGCTTTAAGCAAGTTGTTTTTCTAAGTGACTGCAAAGGGCTTATAGATGAGTTAAATCGATTCAATACTGAAATGACCATCGAAGGAGTCCGTAACACATAAATCCACTCAATGGTACAAGACCTCCTAGAGATCTCAAGGAAGGATCAACTTACTATTCTTCATGTGTTCTAGAGATTGTACTATCTATATAGATGCATTAGCTAAACAAACAATATCGAAATAGAAACCAAAACTATGTAATTTTATGAATGTAATAATATTAATAATATAAGGAGTTGACAAAAAATACCTAGATAGTTTGATTAGACTACATACATGCCAATAAGTGTTAATTCTATTATTAAATATACAAAATTACAATTTTCGTTTCTCTTATATTATTGTATAAAATAGATTAGCGAACATACTATAACTGTTGCATTAGGACAGAATGAAGTGAATTACTTATTATATTTTTTTGGTCAACAATATTAAGTATATAAGATTTTATTACCTTACTGAAAACAATAATCGAAATTAAATAGAAAACAAATCTGCTGACCCAAAAGAAAAAAAAAACAAATCCAAAAGAGGAGATTCCTTTTTCTTTACCCCAAAACCTTTGAATATTTGCGTTACTTACTATGGTAAATTATAAGATATGGTAAAGAAGGGAGGGTGTTTAAGTCATTACAGCTATGGTATAATCGTAAATTAAGGGGTAGAGTTTGCGTCGTATCTCTCTATATATATTGTCCTAACCCCACAGACTCCCTTTGCCCCTTCATTCTTTTTCTCTCTCCCTCTCTCAGCGTGTAATCTCTCTTTCTCTCTCCACTTCTAAATATTATATCGTTGATTCAAAAAAAAAAAGAGATAAACTCTAATAAAATATTCATCTCTGAATAAATTATTATCCTTCCACCTGATTTATTTCAAAACAACCGTTTCACCGCGGTAGTTATATATTTTACACACTGCTGACGTGGCAACCATCCAATAGCAAACGGCCATGAATACCAAAACGATGCGTCTTCCGCCACGTCGTATGCTGACGTCAGACAAAAGAATTCTCCCGAGTGTCGCTGAAAAACCGACTGAGACCACCGGCGCAACAAATCAACCACCGCCGCCGACGACTACCGCCGCCGGTCCGAATCAGCTCCTTGCGGGATATTTGGCTCACGAGTATCTCAACAAGGGCACACTCTTCGGAGAGCAGTGGAGTCCGGCTCGAGCCGAGGCGAGGAAGAATAAGGCGAGCCATGAAACAGAGCCAAGTGATTATAAACGGAGGAGATATGTGGAGGTAGCTGATATCCTCAGGGCAGACGGGGCCTTCATGCCAGGTATCGTCAACCCTTCACAGCTTGCCCGATCCCTTAAACTGTGATGGCGCTAATCCACGTGGACGAATGACATTGGCTGGTCCACCTGAAAATCATTCCTCCTCGTTAGGCGTTTTTGTTATTGTTGTTGTTTGGGATTAGATGTAATGTGTGTTATTGTAAATCTGGTGATGTTATCGATTAGCCAACGTTGTTGAAAAATTGATCGCCGATTTAAATATCATTTCTGCAAAATGTCTGGTTCTGGTGTGCATTATAAATAATAGATCAATGTTTTTATTCATCAATGTACTTTTGGTTATCTAGAGGTGACCTTTGATTTGCAAAAAAAAATTCAGGTTCGATAAAAGGTTTGGTTGTAAAGATTGTTACAAGTAATCTGCTCGTTCAGTCGAAAAAGGGGTGTGCGTTGTTGGATTTACAGTAAACACTAGTCGACAAAAATTGTTGAATCCAACAAAAAAAAAAAGCACTTTAAGGCATTGATCTGAAGCTATTTCTTGATTCTTCGTGGTGATGCAGAATCTTTTTGACTCTCAAGCATAGTCTCTTCTTTGTAATTGGGATCACGGCGTTGACATTTTTAACTTCATCATCAACCCAGTCAGTCTCGAATCTTGTTTATACTCTTTTTACCTTATCTTTGATTATATAAATCATGCGGTTTTTGTGTCTCTTCGACTTTCTTGTTAGACGCAATCTTTGTTTTGTTATAATGAAAACCCACTTACAACAACTTACTTATCGACTTTAACCCAAAAAAAAAACATCTTACTCATCGTTCAGTTTTTTTTTTTATTTGGACACCACTTATCGTTCAGTTAAATTAATTTGTGTCCATGTTTTAATTGAAATATTCTAACATGCAAACATCTGCCTGTCAGCCTTTTTTTTTTTTTTTTTTTTTTTTTTTTTTTTGCTAAATTGTAAATATCATATAAATGAAAAGAGATTTGCAGAGCAAAATCTTAGTTCGATACATCTTGGCAAAAAGAAAGGAAAAAACAAGATGGATCAACAGCATCCAACACTTTGGACAAAAACATCACCTATCGAATCCAAAGAACCATAAGTGAGCTAAATACTTTTTTCGATCTCCTGGAAGAGATGATGTTCTTCATCACCTTGTCAATATCCCTGAAAACGCTTGCTGCAGGCATAGAGGCGTTGTTATGGATCAGGTTGTTCCTCTGCTTCCAAAGATGGAACACAACCGCTTGCGAAGCCAGCTTCCTTAGCAGAAGGTTTGTCCTAGATTGGGCGGCTCGAATCCAAGATAAAAGCTCATCCCAGTCTGCAATTCTCCGCTGAGAACTACTGCATCTACTGAAGACTAAAGACCATACTTGAGAGCTATATTGGCATGAGAGGAGCAGATGGTCCCTGGTTTCAGGCATTGCGTTACAGAAGGGGCAGATAATGGGAATAGAGAGACCCCATGACGCCAGTCTAGCTCTTGTTGGTAATCTGTCGTAGTTAGCTACCCACATCGTGAAAGCGAGCTTCGGGACAGCTCCTTTGAACCACACAATGTCGTGCCAGGGTTGAATCGGCTGTCTCGGTCGTAGCACCTCCCAGGTGGCCTGTGAGGTAAAAACATTCATCGGAGAGTCAGCAGCTTTCCACTCAAAACAATCATCAATATCAGTAGGTAATGGAAGAGATAAGGTAGTTAAATAAGAGTGAAGTTCCACTTCCTGATCAGATCTTGGGTGAGGTAGTGACCAGTTTGCGCCATTTGTAGCATCAGCGACCGTGGCTTCCTTTCTCAGTCGAAGCGCTCTAGGACCCCCAGGGCCAAGGTGGTTAATTAACTGGCCAAAAGGAGTCCATACATCTAACCAGAACCTCGTGCTTACCCCATTACCCACCACCGAGTTGCAAAACTGAAGCGCCAGGGGTCTAAGCTTCAGTAATCGTTTCCAAGCCCAAGAGTCCGATGATGATGGCTCAATAGTCCAAAACGAATTACCAGTGAGGTGAAAACTCTTGTGCCAGTCCACCCAAAGAGAGGGGGCGTTAGAGAGCAATAACCAGACAAACCTCAGACCTAGGACTTGATTCCAGACATTGATGCTTCTTAAACCCAACCCTCCTTCTTTCTTTGGTAGACACACTGTGGTCCAAGCTATCTTTGCAATGCCCTTCTTATCGATGTTGCCAGACCATAGGAATCGAGAACATAGAGATTCTATAGCCGCGATGCATCCCTTTGGTAGCATAAAAGCAGAGACCCAGAAGTTGATGAGCCCAAAAATCACAGTTCTTAGGAGTTGAAGCCTACCCGCGAACGATAGGAGCTTAACTGACCATGCATTGAAGCTTTTAGTGATCTTGTTCATGAGAGGAGCATATTCCGCTATTTTTAACTTGCGGCTCATAAGGGGAAGTCCAAGGTATCTTATGGGGAGGTTACCAGTGGGGAAACCATAGCTAGCGATAGCTTGGGTTTCACCATGGTCAAGTCCCGCAGTGAATAGCTCAGTCTTCGATGCATTCATGTGCAGGCGAGACCATGAGGCAAAATCATCGAGACATTCCGAGATACCATGCAAGCTGTTGCTACTGCCATCAAAGAAGACCATGACATCATCCGCGAACATCAAGTGGGATATCTTTAAGCTCTCTGTTCTTGGATGGTAGCCTATGCTTCCCGCTTCGTACCTCGACAGGAGCAGTCGCGAGAAGCACTCCATAGCTAACACAAAGAGATAGGGGGACAGAGGGTCCCCCTGTCTAATACCTCTAGAGCTCTTGAAAAAACCACCGGTAGAGCCATTAACCGAGACAGAGAACGAAGCAGTCGTGAGGCATTGCGAGATCAGATTGATGTAGCTCTGCGGTATTTCCAGAGCTCTAAGCGAGGCCAAGATGAAGTCCCATCTGACCGAGTCAAACGCTTTCCTGAGATCTACCTTCAGCATTCCTCTTGCGGTTATGTTCCTGGTGTTGTAGCCATTTACCAGATCAGTAGCCAGAAGGACATTTTCCGCTAGGAGCCGGCCAGGAAGGAAAGCAGACTGCGCCTTAGAGATCATGAGAGGAAGAATTTCCTTTAATCTTGACGCCAGCAGCTTAGCAATCACCTTGTATATTGTATTGAGGCAAGAGATAGGACGAAATTCCGACGGATGTGAAGCGTTAGGAATTTTGGGAATCAGTACGAGGTTAGCCGCATTCCATTGCTTGAGAATAGAACCAGAACGAAAGAACTCCTTGACAGCCTCAGTCACTTCCGGACCAACCACAGACCATGAGGCGGTGAAGAATTCCGAAGAATAGCCGTCAGGCCCCCCTGTTTTATTTTTGGGGAGAGAGAAAAAAGTGTCTTTAATATCCATCGACGAGAACTCTTTCCTGAAATTTGCCGCATGTTCCGCTGAGCACTTAAAGTCGAATAAGAGGTCAAGATCACTCTGCTCAAACATAGTAGGCGAAGCAGGACCACCCAAGAGGTCAGAGAAGTAGTTGATACATTGTTCCTGGATCGCAGGGAGAGAGTCAATTCTCACTCCATTGTCACCGACAAGGAAGTGTATATGGTTGATTGCTTGCCTTGACGCTGCATATCTATGGAACAGGCGCGAGCTACCATCACCATAAGTTAACCAGTTGATCCTCGATCTCTGAAAAAAGAAAGAGGTCTCAGCAGTTGACAGCTCCTCCCAAACCCTCATCTCTTTAAGCTCAACCTCCGCGTTATGCGTTGTGGGACAAGCCAGCATGATGTTCTGCGCGTTCACCAACTTTTCAAGGGCCTGAGCCGTTCTTTTTTCGATTCCTGAGTAGTTCTGCTTGCTGTAGTCCTTAATGCATTTCTTTAACAGCTTCAGTTTACGGGAGACCCTAAACATTGCTGAACCTGTGACATTAAAAGAGAACCAGCAACTGCATATCATTTCAATAAAACCATGGCTTTGAATAATGAAATTATAAAACCTGAAGGGCTTTTTAGCCTTGGCGATGGAGGGGTCAAGCAGGATGGAGACAACCGCGTGATCCGAGAACTCCGGGCTCCCAAAATAGGCGACCGAGGAGGGAAACTCAAAGTACCAATCTTCGTTAACCAAGGCTCGGTCAAGCTTCTTAGCTATCGGATTCAGCTTCTGCTTATTCCACCAGGTGAAAGTGTTACCCCTGAAGTTCAAATCGTCCACACCAGCGGACAGCAGACTCTGATTTAAATCCCTCATTTTCTTGTCCAAGTTCAGAGATGCCGGCTTGGAATGCTCGGTGGGGTCCCTAATCTGGTTAAAGTCACCTAGGATAATCCAGGGTTTGGAATGCAGAGCGAGCACCAGAGCCTCTAACTCCGACCACAGATGTAATCGTTCCTCTGAGTCGTTAGAGGCGTAGATAATGGAGACGATGATCTTAGTCTGAACCGAAGGCCACATAACCTCAGCAGTGATCATCTGAAGGGACTTGGAGATTATAGTGACCAAACAGATGGGTGCCACACCAACCAAATTTTCCCTAAAGGAGAGTAATCATAGTTACTCTCATGGGACCATTCAGGAAAAAGTTCCGAAGTGAATTTATTTATCTTAGAATTCTTCACATGAGTCTCTAGGAGAGCACCAAAAAGGGGAGATTGCTTCCTACACCATTTACGTAATCCGCTGCGGTGACTTAGTTTATTTAAACCGCGTATGTTCCAGCAAAAAATGTCCGACGACATAAAATTTAATTGATTTTGGGGCCCCTGCCCCGCTTTCCTTTTTGGCCTGAGAATCTTTTCCTGTTGCGTACCACTTCAAAGTCGAGCTCATGCTTGCTAAACTCACCCTCCTCGAGGTCAGATCTGATGAGTCGGGTTGCAGGTCAGGCTGAGAGGAACGCGAGTTAGCGGATACACTTCTTGGGAGATTCGAACGAAGGTGATCAGATGAGCCACTAGGCTCTCCTCTTGCCATATCTTTCTCTGTGCCCAATTTTGATTGAAGAGACACGTCCACCAGACTAGTCTTAACTTGCGGAGTAACTGCAGGAGAGGCTGGCGGAGACTGTTCAATTTGCGGCAAGGTAAGCGCCTTTTGAGGATCCATCACTACCCATTTCTGCTTGTTTCTTGATCTGCTTCTCCTGGTCTTCCTCCCTCTAACTTCGGATTTTGGAGCTTGAGGACATTTCGATGAAATATGATCAGACGAGCTACACACAGAGCAAGGCTTGGGGGCGGTCGGGCATCTTCTAGTAGAATGACCGATCTCTTTGCAGAATCCGCACACCGGAGGCATCCAAGGACTTGAAACAAGCACTCTACTAATGACCCCGGAGTCGAACTGTACATTTACCGCCTCAGGAAGCGGCTTCCTTGGATCAATGATGGTAAAAACTTTAGCCACTTCTAAATTAGTTTTATTTGCAGTCGAAGGGTGCAGGAACTTGGGGTGACCCACCAGACCCGCTATACGCTCTAGACCGTCTTCGTTGAAGAACTGGAAGGGGACCTTCCGCAGTTCAAGCCAGATAGGGGCAGAGGTGAGCTCAGGCTTTGTGGGAATAATACCAGGTTCCCATTTGTCCACAAACATGGTCTGCCCTTCAATCTGCCACAGCTTCTGCTTAATCACTCTACTTCTCGTCGCAGCATTTGGGATTCGAAACAAAAAGGAAAAGCCTTCCATTTTTGAGACGGCAATGTCCCTGTAGTGCTTACTCCATATCCCATTCACAATGTTATGTAAAGTTCCCTGAGAAGGAGGGTCGGAGTAGAATTGACCAAGCACAAATGGTTCCCAGGACTTGCGATTCTTCTCAATCACAGAGTTGGGAATCTTGATACATGCTTCCCCCGAAGGGAGGGTGAAAGCTTCGCCTTTTTTAGACAGTTGCTTAACTCCTTTTGCTCGATCGCACCAAGAATCGGTGGACGCCATCTGAGCTTTAACCTCCTTCTCTTCGAGAACCGGAGGAGAAGGGTCCTTTGGAACAGCAGACTGCGAGCCCAAGGGCGCGTCCTTGGCATCAGCTTTAGCTAATTCCACATTTGATAACGAAAAGACTTCCTCCGACACTGCTTCGACTGGTGGTGAGATCGAGGAGCTACCAGGCAACACTGCGGGGCTCAACTCGATTTGGGGGTTTAGGGGTGCGATCTTGTCTGAAGATGGATCCGTCGAGCAATCAACGATCACTGTCTTCGCAAAATCAGAATCAACATGAAGGGGGATCAGATCTGCGGAGTCGCGAGTTGGTTGAGCATCCACTACAGCTGGGGAGCCAAGGTGGGCATCAAAAGCTTCCTCTACGACTGGAGAGATGAGGTTTCCTTCATCGCAAATGGGGGGCGGAGAGATAGACGGCGGAGGCTTGGTCGGTGGAGAAGAGCCCAACGATTTCGAGAGCTTCGCCGACGGGGACTTTTTGGGTTTCTTCTTCCTCATCGCCTTCGGAGGAGATGGCGAAGAGAATAGGTCACGAATCCGACGTCGAATCTGACGCCGGTTGGCGGCAGAGAGGTAAGTCACGGTGGCTAACTTTTCGCCCAAAAATCGCTTTTTGGAGAGAGAATATAGCCTTTTTGCTCTTTGCTCTTTGCTTTTTCCTTTCTATAACTCAAACTTGTCGTATCTTTCTTGACAATCTATATTCTTTGGAAGCTCTTTTTTTTCTGTAATATTCTTTGGAAGCTTTTTTCCGTTAAGATACACACTTCTTACTTTCTTTTTTGTTTTGTGTAATTTTATTGTAATAGTAAAATAATAGGGAACCTCTTGGATAGTACAATTATGAATTCTCAAAAGTTGGGTGAATTCTTTATTGTTGTTAAAAAAGAAGCGAGTTCTTTATATGCATATACAATTATTTTTTTCATCATCTTACACTTGCTTAGTTAATTTTTGAAATTTATGTCTAGAGCCAGAGCTGCAGACTGGAAATCCGGCAATATCTAAAGCATTGTGGCCCAATACAACCAGCTGGATTTATACATATACATATGCAATCATTTTAATTTGCAAACTAGATTTTGACAAAGGGCTGTCTATTTTCAGTTCCAAAACAATAATCGAAAATATATAAAAGTGCGTTAAAATATACAATTATATGTTCTATTTTATTCCTAATAGTAACAAAGGTTAATTTAGGTTTAAGGGTGTGTATTATTTATAATTTTCTTTTATATATGTAATATGACAATATGTGATATTTGACATGATCTATAACTAATTTCAAATGGTAATCAATTTTTATAAATGTGAATTCGTCAAGACTTTATACAAGTTATTATGCAATTTGAAGCTGCAATTTCAATATTGTTTAAAATATATTTGTTTGTTATATATCAAATAATGAAAATAATGGTTGATGCATTTTATGATATTTATTATACGAAACACACAAACATTCATTTTAATTATTCCAAAATTGTATTGCTTTACATATCATCATACTTTTAATCACATCAAAGTATTCATTTATATTATTGCAGAAATTAACTTGTTATATTATTAATTTTGTAAACACTTTGGATTAAGAGACATACTGCTGAACAAAAATTTTTTTTAAGAAACATGCTTTGTTACATCTCATGTCCATGTTACTAACATGCTTTTTCTAAGTCTATGTTATTAGATTTTTAAAAATCTAGAACTAAAAATTATATGATTTCAATTTAATATAAAGCTTTTATTCATTTATAATAATTTTGAAATGATTTCATATTAAAATTTTGAAAATACACATAAATTAAATTTAAAATACATTATTATACTAATTATTTAGTACTTTATAATTAATTGTCATAATATTTTTGAATATATGATTATCTTTAATAAAAACCTCAATGCATAAAGATAATTTTTTTAAAGAATGGAAGTGTGATTCCAAAACGGAATCATAAGCTTCCAACATGTTTTTAAAAGAATATTTTAGAAGCATTTTAGAAGCAGAATTCCATAAGCTTCTACAAGATTCTGATCCCGATTCTGGTTCCGAAGCGGGAAGAAATATGAGTGTGAAGTTTAAAAGAAACAAATTATATTTCAACAAAGAAAGATTGATCATGGAGTGGAGGTTGCAAGAGGAGAAAATGAAAAACTAAACACCAATGAAGGCAAAAGCCTAATGATTTGGGTTTATAAACCAAAAAAATAATAATAAAGAATGAAAAGCAATCAAGAAAAGGGAATGGTTATAAAAAGAGAAACACTCCTGTCCTAGAGATTTAAGTAGAAATGATCCTTGAAAACAAATGAAGGCAAAAAGCCTTGAGACAACAAAAGATAAAAGAAAAAGATCATACATGGAAAAGACTGACAAACGAACCGTGCAAAGCACAATGTATATTCTTAAAGAACAAGAGTAGAAGTTGAGAAGTAAGAAAAGTATAAAAAGCTTCTAGGGGATGGGTTTAGAGTTAGGATTGGGTAGAGAGAAAGAGAGACACCAAAAGAGAGCTGTAACCCTAGCTCTGACCTGCCACTTCGGCGGCGTCTAAGGCAAACTATCATTTTTTCTTCCCTCTTTGTCCTTTGCTTTCTCCTTTTTCCGGTCTAAGTCCGAGTCAATATATGTCATTTTTCTCTGACGCGGTGGTGGCCTTCTTCGGGAGTGCTGTAGATTTTTTGGAAAACCATTAACATCGACCGGAGAGAAGATGAAACTATGGACTCGGACACTAAACTGGATAATTTACCGGATCATTGGGTTATTGGGTCGATTGCAAGCAGAGCGGTTAATAAATAAATTAGTTTTGTTATATAATAACATATTAACTATGTGTACCTTGTGTTGGTGAAATGAAATGATTGTGAGCGATGCCCTCCAAACTCCAAAGAACAAACCGGAGTCCTCTGACCCGACTGATTCAAGAAGTCTCTCTCACCCACTTTCACGCCAAGTTTGACCAGAAACTAACGGTGACTAAACGCCGTCATATACGGTCATTCGACCGCTAAGCCGAACAAAACAGTAGTAGTCTGTTAACCCATAACTTTTGTAATAAAACTAAAGTTAACTCCATCGAAATGGAAAATATCCCCTTACGAACTACAGTTGCCTAAAGATTTATGTAAAAAAGTAGAGTAATGTAAAATTACCTAATTTAAATTTAAAACATGCAATATGTAATACCAAAGCCGAACCGAGCCGAACCGGATGTATTTAATTAACGGCGTCTCGTCGTCGCGAGGAAGAGAGAGAGAGAGAGAGAGCGTTGACCTGAAGAGAGTGGAATAATTGAGTAGAGAGAGAGCCTGTGGTGTATTAATAATAAACTCATACATATATGTGTACAAGAATCAACGCCTTGTTCACATATTCAAATCTCATCATCACACCGAAAGTTAAAGGTTACGCAAAGTTATTCGCTCCTACTTTTCCGAATCTTCCAGTGCGATCTTTGTCACTTTCTCAACATATATATACTAATTATTATCCCTCCAAGAAACCTGTCGTAATGGCTATGGCGAGTCTCTACCGGCGATCTCTTCCTTCTCCTCCGGCCATTGACTTTTCTTCTTCCGAAGGCAAGGTACGACGAGATCAAAGTTTTTTCGATTCATCGATTTTCTTTTAATTAAAATTAGGTTATTTTTGTAATATATTCATTGGTTGAGCTTTTTGAGTGAGAGATCTGAATACTTCTAGTTAACTGTTACTACAAGTAGTCGGTTTTATTACAGAGGGATAGACTTGTTGATGTAATTTGTGTTGCTCTATTTAGTTACTGTCTGAAAAGTTAAAAAAGATGTTGTCTTTTTGTGATCAGAAAATATTCAATGAAGCGCTTCAGAAAGGCACTATGGAAGGATTTTTCAGGTTGATTTCTTATTTCCAGACGCAGTCTGAACCTGCTTATTGTGGCTTGGCTAGCCTCTCTGTGGTGTTGAACGCTCTTTCTATTGATCCTGGACGTAAATGGAAAGGTATATATATATATATATATATGTACCATTTATAAAGAGAAGGAAACAAATCTAGATTGTTTTTTTTGAATTTTTCTTCGAATAGGGCCTTGGAGGTGGTTTGATGAGTCGATGCTGGACTGCTGCGAGCCACTGGAAGTAGTCAAGGAAAAGGGGATTTCATTTGGGAAAGTTGTCTGTTTGGCTCACTGTTCTGGAGCCAAAGTGGAGGCTTTCCGCACTAATCAGACCACCATTGACGACTTTCGCAAGCTTGTGATGAAATGCTCCACCTCTGAGAATTGCCATATGATCTCAACGTATCACAGAGGGGTGTTTAAGCAGGTAACTTCTGCATCACAACTGTTGAGTGCTTGTAATATTGATCAGGATTCTAACAAATCTTTTTTTTTTTTTTTGCAGACTGGGTCTGGTCACTTTTCACCTATAGGTGGCTATAATGCTGAGAGAGATATGGCTTTGATTCTTGATGTTGCACGTTTCAAGTATCCTCCCCATTGGGTTCCTCTTAAACTTCTTTGGGAAGCCATGGACAGCATTGATGATTCAACAGGAAAACGTAGAGGGTAACATTCTCTTTCTTTTTTTCAATTAGTATCATGATGTAGTTGTTTTTATATGATATGGTCTGATGTTGTTCCCAGGTTCATGCTCATATCTAGACCCCACAGAGAACCAGGATTGCTCTATACTCTGGTATGTCTGATGCAAAATTAATTCTCTTTATAACCACATCTTGTGTGCACATGTATTGAATAAACTTCAGATCCTTGGTACATTTCATTGGTAATACAAAAACTTGTTAACCAAACTTGACCGGTTGTTGTTTTGGTTATCTATATACCAGTCCTGCAAAGATGAGAGCTGGATCAGCATAGCCAAGTATTTAAAGGAAGATGTTCCTCGTCTTGTGAGTTCACAGCAAGTAGATAGCGTGGAAAAAATCTTATCAGTTGTGTTCAAGTCACTTCCGTCAAATTTCAACACATTCATCAGATGGGTGGCTGAGCTCAGAATAGCGGAGGACACAAAACAAAACCTCAGCGCTGAGGAGAAATCAAGGCTAAACTTAAAGGTACTCTCCGGTGACAAAGCCATACGTTGGACAATCTTGACTTATACATGTCTAATCTCTGATTAAATCCTCTGCAGCAAGTGGTGCTGAAAGAAGTGCATGAAACAGAACTGTTCAAACACATCAGTAAGTTCTTATCCACTGTGGGCTACGAAGACAGTCTGACATATGCGGCTGCAAAGGCTTGTTGCCAAGGAGCTGAAATCTTGTCCGGATGCTCATCAAAAGAGTTTTGTTGTCGGGAAACTTGCGTCACATGTGTCAAAGGTATGTCACTAATGTTGAGTCTTATACTTAGGTTGAATGTTAATTTTGTTTTAACAGTAAACTTGTTTCCCCTCATCAAGGTCCTGGCGAGGCAGAAGGCACAGTGGTGACTGGAGTTGTGGTGCGTGACGGGAGCGAACAAAATGTTGATCTACTGGTGCCATCGACTCAAACTAACTGTGAATGTGGTCCAGAGGCAAACTTTCCAGCAGGAAACGATGTGTTCACTGTACTTCTGTTGGCTTTACCTCCACAGACATGGTCAGGGATCAAAGACCAAGCTCTTATGCAAGAAATGAAGCAGCTCATTTCCATGGCTTCCCTCCCAACTATGCTTCAAGAAGAGGTAATTTATAATACCAATTCTATTTCTTGGAGTCACGGTTGAAAAGGGTTTACTTCTTTTTACTAAACAATTAACTAAACCTAAGTTGAGCATGAGAGTTTTACCTCTTTGAGCAAATGACTGTTTTTGATGTTTACATGGTTGTTATTACAGGTATTGCATCTTCGACGCCAACTTCAGCTGCTAAAAAGATGCCAAGAGAACAAGGAGGAGGAGGATTTCGCTGCACCTGCCTTTTGATTCGTCTACCCAAATCTGAAGTCTCTCTCTTCACCATTTGAATCCCAGTTTCTCAAACCTAAAATACCCTATAATTTATTAGAGTCTCGTTTTATTCTATGTATGATTCAAACTCTATTTGTAGCATATGCATTCTATCTTTACTACCACTACGTTAATAAATCTTATTCTATTACACAATCTACTGAAGAGGATGTATTGATTACAAGAGGCGTCGCATGTGATTTGCAAACAACATCGGTCTTTAATAATCAAAGGTCGCAAGAGTGGCATTCTCCTTTTCATAGAGATTGGTGAGCAAGATGGGTTCGTGATGGTAGTGAATAAGAGGTTAACCAAACCTGTCTCCAAACCAAGTGACTATTGTCCGGAGGCAAAGTACCACGTAGACAGCCATGTGGACTCACCGCTCTGCTGATTTTTTTACCTCCACAGACATGGTTCAGAACAAAATGAAGAAGCTCGTTTCCTTTAGTATCTTCTCGACTAGGTATCACGAAGACGTATGAACCAAATGATGCCACAGTAAGCGTATTACTAGTTTACAGGAACATAAACACAAAGATTTACTTCTTCAACTGAACACAAACTCTGTGAATGTATCTCATCTTAGACGCCAACTTCTTCTGCTAAAGCAACCTCACTGCTCCTCTCTTTTAATTCAATCTGAACTGTTCTCAGATTTAAATTCAAACTCTATTTATAAAGACAAAGAGATTGCGCTGATACCCAGATCAATGTCTCATCAAAACCATAAGTGATAAAACTACATAACATATGCAATCTATATAATATAATATAGTAAAGTTATTAACCATATTCATCACATTCGCTACTCTTTACCGCAGATTACGAATCCACTCTCATACACACAGGTCTTATAGTTACATACCAAAAGAAACCTTCCAAAGTCTCTACCTTTTTATTATTCTAGATTATTATCATTACCACTCCAAAGATCGAATCCTGCGCAAGAACCGAGGTTCCTGCTTAGGTCTCTCAACCACGGGGATCACAAACTCCATCAGCTTCTGGTACCTCTCTTTCCTCTTCTCTTCAATCTCCACAGAAAGCTTCTCATTCTCCTCCTCAAGCTTGGCAGCTAAAGTCTCCAACTCAACTTGGTAAGCGTGCTTCCTCTCTCTAGACCTAGCAGCAGACTCACGGTTCTTGATCATCCTCCTCTGTCTCTGCGCAGCGGCTTTATCCAAAGGCTCCATCATCACTCTCGCTCTCTTCCCTCTCGCTCCTCCTCCATAGACATCCACACCGTTCCCAAACGCAACGATCGATCCTTCCACTTTATCAATCATCTGAAAAGGGTTGTGATGATCGAATCCGTAACTCTCCGCCGGAGGAATCTTCACATCCACGTCATCCGACTCTCCTCCTCCGTCTTCACCAGTGGCCTTCGCTAAGAAATCCTCTAACGTCATCATCTCTTCTTCCTCCTTCATCCCTCTCCACACCTCGTCGACGCTCTTCCCCCGCGTGTCCGTTCCTCCGGAAACCGTCGCCGTCGGAGAAGCATCCATCAGGAGCGAAGAATCCGTCGCCGGTGGATCCGATGCGAAAGTCTCGTGGAGAATACCTTCAACCGTCATCGCGGCGGGACTGTAACCGTCGTAACCGCCGAGGATCCTCGCGTTGGGATCTCGCCGAGGTCTTATGGAGGAAGAAGGGATGCGACGAGATGGATCCGAGTTTGTAGAAGTGGGAGAATGCATCACCTTAAAGGACGCCATTATCGGAGAAGACAGAACAAGTCTCTCTCGCTCGCCGGAATCGGATCAGAGATTCGCCTCTAGATTTCTTCTTTTGACTCGGCCCCGAGATGAGAGATTGCACAACACGTGCTTTTATCTAGCGCGTGGATTATTAAGTTATCAGAGTTTTCAACTTAACGATAAGTCTCTTTTTACTTTATGGGCGCGTGGGGAAGCTTCTGTCTCGTGTCTTCATTATGTGGTCGTGAAACTCTTACCATCAATTATTGTTTTTTAAGATATAATTAGTGCATAATTAAACTTGAGTTACTTTCACTAACTATTAATATACTACTATACTTGTATTAATTAACTAGAAATCAATATGTGTGAATACATATTTCTTTAGGAAAAAAAAAACAAAAAACTATACATTTTTCAGATAGATGTTTGATATAGTTTTTTTTTTTTGTAAAGTAACCAGAGCTTTATTTCCCAACTCTGGTTCTTGATTGATGACAGATTCAATATTATCTGGTTGCTGATTCAATAGTTGCATTGCCTTGAGACGACCAAACTGTATTGAAGAGGATGAAGTCTTTTAGCCCAAATTAGTGATACTCTGAAGGCCAACCAATGAAAAACCCATAATGCTAATTAGATCCACTATGACGGTCCATGTCCTCTTATAAATCCATCCAAAATTGGAGCCCATAAAAATTGTATGTTGTTTAATCTCTTGATCCAGTAAACATTGTTGAATGAAAATTTAGGTTCAGAGAAGGCGATGCCTCTTGAAGAATTCTTGTTTCTCCATATCTCAGACAATCACTATGCCTTCTTACCATACGGGCGTCTGATGAAAGCGTAACGTCTACTTCTCTATGCAAATTTATTATCAGAGGTTCAATGTATATGGAAGATACACTAATTTTTATAAAAGAGACCAAAGGCCAACTTTATTTTTAAAGTTTATAATACAGACAGATTCGGAGTAATGTGTTATAGGAATACAAGTTCACCTCTTTTACAATGGAAACTTTGTACATTTTCCAACACATGACCGAGATTAAATATACAAAGCATGAGCGGTGGGAGAAAGATCTCTCCAAGCTGAACCTGTCTGTAAAGATCTTTTTAACTAATGTATATGGAATCTTTCTAACCAAAAGATTCTCTGTAGGAAACTTTGGTTTTGGGTTTTCGTGTACTCTTTTTCTCTCGTTTTTATTTTTATTTCCGAAGATTGAAAAGCTCAAAACTTCTCAATTAATCTTCACGAACGTTTTTTGAAGAAGTGGTTGCACGAGAAAAAAACAAAGTTTTGGATTCATATCTAGCTTGGATTCTCGAGAGACGGATATTACCAAAAATATGTAGATATATATTAACAACTTTTATTATTTAAAATTTAGAACATTTTTATTTTATAAATTATAATTATATTTAGAAAATTCTATTTTCTAAATTAATAAATTTATTTATTAAACTATATTTATATGAATATATAGGGTTAGCTTTTGTTTTTAGAATTGGAGCCAAATATATTTATTGATTTCAGTCACATACATGAACGAAACAATCATCTTTAAGCCACACTAACATGTTTGTTGCCATCCATATATACGTATGATTTGGGAAAAACGCTTAAATTTGTAGTCTTTTAAATACGCTCCGCTTAGTTCAGACCTGATAAGCCATTAGATTTTCTGCCACGTCATGTACGGTAATAATCATACGTTCAACCAGCAGACGCTGCCACGTTAAACGACCAATGATGTTTGGTATAGCAAACAAAACCCGAAGAAAATGGCCTCGTCACCAATTCTCACCACGTCACTTCCGCAAAAACAGTTGACCACTTCCTCCTCCTCCGCCGCTGGATTCCGCCTTCCGCCGCCTGAGAAACTCGCAGTTCTACTCGACAAATCGGAATCAGTGGATTTAGTCAAGCAAATCCACGCGGCTATTCTCCGCCGTAACCTCTTCCTCCATCCTTACCACCCTGTTCTAAACCTCAAGCTCCACCGTGCATACGCTTCCCACGGAAAGATTCACCACTCGTTGTCTCTAATTCACCAGACGATCGATCCCGACTTGTTCCTATTCTCCGCCGCGATCAACACCGCCTCCACTAACGGCCTCCGTGACCAAGCTTTCCTGCTATATGTTCAATTGCTATCTTCTGAAACCGTCCCCAACGAGTTTACTTTCTCGTCGATTTTGAAATCATGCTCGAGTCAGTCTGTAAAAGCGATCCACACACATGTCCTCAAGTTCGGATTGGGGCTAGATCCTTACGTGGCGACTGGTCTCGTCGACGTTTACGCGAGAGGAGGAGGAGATGTAGTTTCTGCGCAGAAGGTGTTCGATAGAATGCCTGAGAGAAGCATCGTTTCCTCCACGGCTATGATCACCTGCTACGCGAAGCAAGGGAACGTTGAGGCTGCGAGGGCTTTGTTCGAAAGAGTGCCTGAGACTCAGAGAGACATTGTTTCTTGGAACGTGATGATCGATGGATACGCTCAACATGGCTTTCCCAGCGAAGCTCTGATGCTTTTCCAGGAACTGTTGGCCAAAGGAGAGCCTAAACCTGATGAAATAACAGTCGTGGCGACTCTTTCGGCTTGTTCGCAGATCGGCGCGCTTGAATCCGGGCGTTGGATCCATGTTTTCATCAAGAGAAGTCGCATCAGGGTCAATGTTAAAGTGTGCACTGCGTTGATTGATATGTATAGCAAATGTGGGAGCTTGGAAGAGGCTGTTTCAGTGTTTAACGATGCTCCGAGGAAGGATGTCGTTGCCTGGAATGCGATGATTGCTGGATACGCTATGCATGGTTATAGCCAAGACGCGTTGAGATTGTTTGATGAGATGCAGGGAACCGCAGGGCTGCAGCCAACGGATATAACTTTCGTAGCAACACTACAGGCTTGTGCTCATGCTGGTTTGGTAGAGGAAGGTGTCAGAATGTTTGAGTCAATGGGACAGGAGTAGGGTATTAAACCCAAGATCGAACATTACGGATGTTTGGTCAGTCTCCTCGGTCGTGCTGGTCGGTTAAAGCAGGCTTATGAGATCATAAAGAACATGGAGATGGAGGCTGATTCCGTTATATGGAGTTCTCTTTTAGGAAGCTGTAAACTTCGTGGAGATTTCGTGTTAGGCAAGGAAATTGCAGAGTATCTCATTAGGCGGAACATCGCAAACTCGGGAAGTTATGTTCTTCTTTCGAATATGTATGCATCTGTGAGTGATTATGAAGGCGTGGCGAAAGTGAGGAGCTTGATGAAGGAGAAAACAATAGTGAAAGAGCCAGGAGTAAGCGCCATAGAAGTCGATGATAGAGTTCATGAATTCGGAGCGGGAGATAGAAACCATCTGCAAAGCAAGGAGATTTACACAATGGTGAGAAAGATGAGCGAAAGGATCAAGTCTTGTGGTTACGTGCCAGACACAGACGCGGTGTTGCAAGATCTCGAAGAGACAGAGAAAGAGGAGTCTCTAGAGGTTCACAGCGAGAGGCTAGCCATTGCGTATGGTCTGATTAGTACTAAACCAGGAAGTCCGTTGAGGATATTCAAGAACCTGCGAGTGTGTTCGGATTGTCATACGGTGACAAAACTGATATCGAAGATCACAGGAAGGAAAATTGTCATGAGAGATCGGAATAGGTTCCATCATTTCGTGGATGGTTCTTGTTCTTGTGGCGATTTCTGGTAAAACCAAACGCTACGCTACACGAAAAGGAGCCAATGTTGTCTTAATGTATCTGGCATTTAGTCTCAATGTCTCCATCGTAAATAGATTGTGAATAGCTCCTCCTCTAATACTGAGACTCCTATTAATCTTGAAGTGGATTAAATCTAAAGTAATTATGAATATTACGTTGCAGCGGTCCTTGCAAGAGACGAACAGACCAGATCTTATCTGACTGGAGCAAAAAAGGAAAGGCAGGCATATGGAGCAGATCTTGTACCGCATAATATGTGAAAGATATTGTCACTATATCCTCGGAGAAGTCTGCATTCTCGTATATGTATGTTTGTAGTGTAGTGAAAAATGAAGTTAGCTAGAAAATTTAGATAGAAAAGAGTTATTTTTATTCAGAAAAGGAGTAAACATTCTAAAACCTCTACAAAACCAGTCACATTTGCGTACATTATTATTACTCTTTTTTTTTATTACTATTTAACTTCCTTTTACAGTAGAGGTTCACTGGGTAAGCTCTTAAGCATCAGCCTTCCTTGGCCTTCCGTAGCTAGCTGGGCCACTGCTGTGGGTCAAAGTGGTCTCGATCGTGTTGAACTTAACCCTTCTTGCTTCTTCGAGTGAGATTTGGTACCCATTGGATATGACCTCTAATGGTAAACCTCTCAAGACCGAGGTTCGTCCAGCAAGTGTGTTGATCTGTGCGTTTGCGTTTGTCTTGAACTCGATCCACCGGAACTGTTCGCTTGTTGCGCGTTTCACCACGGAGAAACCTTGTGGTATGGAAAGTAGCTGTCCTTGAGAGACTTGTCCGTCGAACACTCTGTCACCGTTGTCGTTAACCACCTGCACATGGGCTTCCCCGTCTGTCACGTAGAGAACCGCGTTTGCGTTTGCGTTCCACTGTGGAAGCACCATCGCGTTCTACATCCAACACATGAACTTTCAGTAGTCATGTTTAAATGAAGAAACGGACATATTAAAGCGAACCGAAAACATAAACTATGGTTACAGAATTAATATGGTACTCGATCGCCAACTGATTAACCAGAATAAACATAACCAAACTTTTTTAAATAGACAATTTTTTTTATTTTTTTTTTGCTAAAAAAATAGACAATATTTTGGCTGTACTTACTTGACGAATAGATCCACGGAGGGCTGAGAGACGAAGGAAGCGAAGGATGGGGAGATCGTAGCTGTTGAGAGTGCTGATGTAACCGAGCTGTGGCTTGTATACGTCAGCATTAGATGGATCATCGAGGTTATCGGTGCACCTCGCGCTGCATATGGTCTCTTCTAAACCGTTAACTTCCTCCTGCGGTCTCTGACTCCTCAAAGGCGGCCTAATGACACTGAATGGGCCTTGGACTCGGATAATGTTTCCACGGTTGTCTTCCTGGTTCTGAAGTTGCTGCGCTGTCCTAACATCTATCTTAAAAGCTTTAGCAAGAACCTCTGGTGTGAAGCCATTAAGGATGTTCTTTTGTGGCTGTTTCTCTCGTCCTTCTATCCATACTTGGCCTTGTGGGTTGTTTCCGGCTAAGTAAAATGGCTACAGATAAAACAGAAAGCCATATTTTTGTTATTCTGTAATTATATAAAAAGTTATATGATTGCTTTTGAGGTTTTTGTTTATTTATATACCCTTGGGTTGCGGTCGAGCTGGTTCTGGTGGCTGGCTAAATCGAGGACGGAAACGATAACAAGTGGTTGGTTTCCATCGTTGTAGAACCATTGGGCTACACCGGGATGTGTAGCGATGGTGTCCCCGGTCCTTATGTGCTCCACTTTCTGGTGCATATCACGGAAGCCCTGGCCTTGACCCTGTTGGCCCTGGCCCTGTTGTCCCTGGCCTTGACCCTGCTGGCCTTGGCCCTGACCTTGTTGTCCCTGGCCCTGGCCTTCTCCGAAGGGGCTACCACCGCCTGGTTGGAACACTGATGAGTCCTGGAATGTCTCGGCGCATCCAGGGACTACTCTCCCCATAAGACCTTGTCCTATAATGTAACAAACCAAAAAAACAATGTTACATGCGTAGTTCTGTAAACATCGACCATATATTTAGGTTATAAATTAAACAAAAAAATATTATAATATATTTGATCAAAACCTTAGCACGTGTATAGTGATATATTACTTACTACAACACTTTTCTCAAAAGACTGAACCTTAAAGATCACGAGTTTGAATCTCGATACTCAAATAGTATCGAAATCAGATTGACGTACCTTTAGCCACGAAGGAGAGCTTCGCGGTGCTAAAGAAAGAGGGCAAGTAGAGACCCTTAGACTCGATGATGTAACGTACGAAGGAGACACCAGAGCAACGTAGCTGAGGAGCGTGGTGGTCCCACACCTCGATGCGACCAGCCTCAGCCTTAAGTACGTGTGACGGCTCCAGTGCATTGAGCTGGTCTAGCTGACACTCGTTTGGAAACTGTTGAGCTGTAGAGCCATGGAGAAAGATCAAAAGTGCTATGGAAAAAGAGAGAAGAGATGAGAGCCGAGCCATTTTCTCTTTACTTAGTTGTTGTGGTTTTTCTGGTTTTAAAGCTGCGTTAGATGAAGCTATTTATAGTGAACTTATTTATATAGATGTTTATAAAGTTTTTTGAGGATAAATTGAATGAGATAAGAACCAGGTATATAGAGTCGACTATGTACAATCTACACTTCATTTGAGTTGCTATCTTTATGTCTTCTTCTGAAAATTTAATTTGGCTTCACGTTGTAAGAAAACACATATTAACGAAGGGAGTTTGACACATCTCAATTTGCATGGCTTATTGAACTGCATGTCTTTACACATCAACTTTGAGATAGGCATATGTAATAGGACAAAATCTATAATTCTTGTATATACTGATTTGTTTGTCATGATATATATAAAAATTGTATTATACTTTACATTTGATCAGTATGACAAATTTACAATGACATCACTATAGCAATTACGTTTGAAACGAATTGCTCCTGCAACTTGGTTAAGATGATAGTTTTACTAATGTTAGTAACAAACAAAGATTTCTAGTAATATTGTTAGACAAAAAAATATGCAATAAGATTGTAAATTTGATTCTAGATAACATTTACACCAAAAAATTTTTTTTTTTTGATTCTAGACATGTTTTGATTAGATCGTAGTATAACGGTCACACTCGAACTGGAGAAATGATAAAAGTTTCGAAAGACTGATTTATCATGGACATGCAAATGATTAAAGTTAACAAAAATGGTAACTATAAGAAGAAAATCGAGAGACGTAGCGACACAAAACAGATGACTCTGAGACACACGTGACATGAGAGATGTGTCGGACGCGACGAGCCGTGCTTTCATCATATTCCACCGCCCATGACGAGTGTACGGCTGCATGCTGCTCACAGTCCCTTTGGAATTTCATTCCATTTTTCCTTTTTTCATAAATACGAATTTGTAACCATTTTTTTTTCTAACACTTCGATTACTTCTTTTCCTAAACAACAAACTGTTTTTGATTTATATGCAAATTTAATTTTTTTCAGTAAATAACTAAATCACAAAAACTATCTTTTCAAATTCATATATACAAACGAAATCAAAATTTAAGCTCGAAATTAAAACATAAATAAAAAATAGTCCAAACTAATAAAATTTACCAAAGATTGATCTCCGATTTTTTTCATATACCGTAACTTATATTATATATTTATTCATATACCGTAACTTAATATTATATATATAGTCAAAATATAGTAAAAAGGATCTACTATTAATGCATTTGAAATCGCGTATACATGTGCTAATTTTTCTTGGCTATGTTTTGGTTTCTTTAAATTTTAATAAAGATAAACCAGGCTTAGTTCTAATAAAATAAGTGGTATTTTTGAAAATAATTATTTGTTATAGTTTTGATATTTAGCATTCCCAAAACTACGTTTCTAGCGATTTTATATATGATCATAAACAAAAGATTTTTTCTTTTGCTAACTAACAAAAAATGTATTTAAAGGTCCAAAATAATAAAAAGCAAAATTATTCCAAATATTGAACAGATATCATACAATAATTCGTTTGTGTGCTACTTTTTTAGCCGCCCTTGTTCAACACGGTTTGTAACGGTTGATCAAATATTGTCTTTTTACATTTAAAAAAAAAAACAGTTGATCGGATACAATAAAATAAAGGCTTATTGGTGAGCTAGCCTAGCCATATTTGAATGTGAAATTAAGTGATACTCATATTTAACTGTGAAATTAAGTGAATGGCACTGATTTTGACATAATCAAATGTCATACTTTTTATACACAATTCATCTGATTATGCTTCTTCAGATAGCAGGTTATCGGTTGCATTTTGTAAAATAGCACATGAATATTTTTCCAAATGAAAAAGAGGGAACCATTCACATATACTTTTATTGATCTTATACATATTTACGTAGTGTGGTATTCCATATCAGCGAAGCAATATATGATTATAACTTCACCTACAACCCCTAAATACTAAACATATCCCAACCCCGATCTCTAATTTCACCCCAACTCTTAAATACTAAATCCTACTCTTTAATCAGTACATCTTAAATCCATATATAAACCATAAAACCAAATATAAATTCAAAATCCAAATAGAATGAAACAAAAAAAATAACATAGTACATATTAGTGAAACTATGAAATATCAATGATTGCATGGAATAAGTTAATGTTGACCTCAACCATACCCCTACCTTATACTAAACTAGGGGTATGCCGGCGCTACGCGCCGGATCTTTAACACTAATATATATTTTAATGATTTCAAAACTATTTTTTTATGAAATGTGAAATTCAATTATCATTGTATAAAAAATAGGAATTTACAGAAATAAAGGTTTACAGATGAAAATTTACATGGTTGAAGAAAATGTTTTAAACTGCAAAGTTCTAAACTGAGACTTAAAACCAACATTTCATTTAGCACGCAAGCTTGTGGTCAGCCTTGTAGCGAAGAAAAGCAATCATGTTGCGAATTGCCTTGTCAATGATCCGAACCACTATTTTTGTGGTCAAGATTTCAAAACTATTTTTGTGTTTGTAGGAAAAAAATATAGTAAATATATGGAGGTATTTAAATTTTATTTTACTTTGTCCATCAGTTTCTTAACATACTTTTAAAAAAAAAAAATCAAATATATGCATAAAAATAAACATGACAACCAATATTTGCGACTACACCAGAATTTCTGAATATTATGCTCTTAGAAATGAATAGAGTTTTTTGTTACCGCCACATCCAGTTAAGCAAAATGCTTTTAGAATTCGTTGATTACTTTAGCTTTTGTTTTATGGGTGACATTTGCTAAAGATGTGAAAAGAGCAAGATTTATCAAAAAAGTGAGAAGATATATCAAAGTAGTAAGTGAAGCAAAGTGTGATTAATATCTTGTTCATTGCAACCATATATGTGGCTGCACCTTTCATATCTAATGAGATTGAGGTACCTCATAAAAAGACGGATCATCCGCCATGAAAAGCTCGTTCTCCACCGCGAGTAGCTAAAATGTGATGGTGGGTTAGTGTTTTATGATACGACTACAATAATATATCTTCAATCACACTGAAAAAGTCCAAATGCACAATATTACAACAAATATATTTAGTATGGGGGAGGGGGGTTGACATTTATGACTTTTAAATATAATTTAGTAATTCACATTTATGTTCCTTTCATATTTGAAGCTCACCCTATGGCTAAGGCCACCATTATCGCGGAAACTTAATGGGGTTTTAAAAAAAATTATTGCGTGGACCCCACAAAAACCATAAGAATCGCACATAAATTATGAAATAAAAATCTATTTTAGAGTGTTTCTTGCACTGTTGGGCCGCCACGTGTCAGTGGCGCATGCGATTGGTTCGTTTTTAAATATAGTTTTTTTATTTCAGACAAAAAAATAATCAAAAAAGGTTTCCTAAAAAACCGTGCCACCGGTGTCAGCGATAATTATGCTCTAAGAACGTTAATAATCAATTAAAAGAAAAACACTGGAGCACCAGACTCAGATCCCAGCAACGTCCTTAGCTTTCCTTTTATATACTTATTCCTTGGATTCATCAAGCCGATCAAAATGCATACATGATCTCTAAAATTTCAACTTTACGCCGCCATAGAAGAGATCAGACGTGTTCTGGTGCAAATAAGTCGGATATAATAGTGGAGGAAACTCACTAAGATTAAGGGTATGACTGGTTTCCCCGCTACCATCCGCAAACGCAGCTTTGTAGTTGTTGGCGTTTTGCAACAATCATTCAAACCGTTCTAAACCATTTCAAACCGCTATAAACCTCATAAATTCAAAAGCTGGTTCCAGGTAGCGTTTGCGGTTGCGGGAGGATAATTTCTTTACTTTAAAAAAAATAAAATAAATACAAAAATAAAAATATTAAATAAAAAATTTAAATTGGAATTATAAAAATACTAAAACATATATATATATATATATTTTAATTAATATTATAAATTTTAAAATAAAAATATTTTCTATAATTTTAAAAAATTTAAAACTATAACTTTCTAAAATAATTTTTATATTTATTATATTATAATTTTAGATATTTTTATAATTATATAAAATGTAAATATTGTTAATTTATTATCTAACAACCACTATTTGGTAGTTAACCAGTCATAAATATCCCGCAAACGCAATAAGTTCTAACCACAGAACCATTCGTACAAATCTTTTAAAACCGCTAAAAACCATAACCACCCGCATCTGCAAACTTCCGCGCGTTTAAACCAATCAGGCCCTAAGTGTTACCTTGGGTTTTAGTAAATTAATGATAAGTTTTGTACTTGGAACTCCCTTATCAACACGATCTACTACTGTAATCACGATTTGATCGACCCATAAGTATTAAGAAGCTAAAGATCTTATTCAAATCGCACTCCGAAACGTTTACAAAAATGAGAATCTAGGCGTCTTATTTATATGGCAGTTAAGAATTAGCAAAGACTTTTCCACTCAGAGTCTTTGCTATCCACGTTGACCAACCTTGTCTCGTATGTTTCTTCTCCCCCAAGCCTCCATCATCCTCGTTGCTCTGTTCTTCCTGCGAACTGAAACCTATCTTTTTTTTTTGAAACCTATCAATTACTCATATTTGTTGCTCCATGGTTTGTACGTTCGTCCTTCGCTCTTGACAATTATCCCAATGTAGGCAACTGAATGAGCATCTTTTTGCTCTCTGTCTTCCCATCACCACAAGAATATGTGAAAAATGTAATCCATGCAAACAGAAAACATGTAAATGATAAAAAAATGATGGTCAAATGGTGCTATTAAGAATTACGTCTAAAATACCAGCTTGAAGAAGAGCTCATACCTGACTCTCCATGAGGACAATAAGAGGAAGATAATCAAAAACTTCAGTGAAATACTCCCAGACATTTGCATTCCCGTACTTCCTCAAACATTCCTCATAGAAACCAAAGCTGATTCAGAGAAGCAAAACACATATCAAACAGGGTAATGCTTTTTGATTAGTTAGGAATAAAAAGTATGCTCGCTGAGAGTCACAAGTTAGAAGACATCATTAAGCTAACTACAAACGAAAGATTACACTTGAGTAATCTGCTTGCTCTTGTGATTCTCTCTCAAGATTGCAGATTTTAGAAAAGTCTGAGCAATTTTCAAATTATATATCAAAGCAAATGATATACGACACAGAGACAACATAAAATTTTCAATCTTTAAGATAGCAGTGACAACAACTAAATGCGAAAACAAACGACCAAGGAGATCCATACCTCTAGGGGAAGCAATTTTTGAGCAAGTTAAGAGGATCTCAAACATATAAGAACAGATCCGTCGTCTTAGAACCACCTGACATTGTCGGGAAGCCTCTCAATGAGCCATACGAAAACAATATTATTTCGTTGAGGCTGTGTTGTTCATTGCTGGGAGCTTGGAGATTTATAATCGCAGCGTCCATCGGTTAGCAAGGAGATGATAAGCTCGATTGAAAGCTTGAGAGTAAAGTACATCACGTTAAATCTCGGTTTAAAGTACATATTAATGAGAGTGGAGGACGTTACGGAGAGTTGATCGGCGACGTTATTTGAATCAGTCGGCAGCTGAGCTGTGAAAATCCAAGTTCAGAAAATGAGGAAAACCCTACACTTCAATGGGCCTGAACAAAACATATTTTAAAAACCCAAATGCCATAACAAAACATTCGAAACTGAAAATTCTTAGTCTGCCACGTGTCCAGAAATGCCCCATATAGAAAAATGATGTGGAAGACTAAGGTGAGAGAAAACTCTCCTTTATTAGTATAGATCTTAAACTTTAATCAGTAAACCCTTATCCAAATATAAACCCTAAACCCAAATAAAATAGAACAAAATAAATAATATAGTACATATTGGTAAAATTATGAAATGTTTATGATTGCATGGAAAAAATTAATTTTGACTTCAACCATACCCCCTCATCTTCTAAATACTAAACCCTAAACTATAATCACTAAACCCTAACCCAAATACGAAACTTAAACCCAAATAACAAATTTTAAAAAGTACATAATATTACGTAATATTAAACTACATAATATAGATTATGTAGTTAGAACATGTAACGATAGTTAAAAATATGTAACGATAGTTAGAACTTAATAAAATTACAAATTATATATCTAAACAAAATATAGAACTTTTTAGTAACCGTCAAAAGGATTGGAACATGATAAAATAATATAGTAAAAGAAATGATGTGATTCTAAAAATACTACGAGTTACTTTGCACACAGTTAATAATTAAAAATCGCTTAATCTTTTATTTTATTTCCTGAAAGTTGCACCGGTTGGCTTTGGGGACAAAACAATATTATTACATAGAGTGGAATGTATGTATAGAAAAGATAGAGCATTTTGCTATTTGCCCAATTATGTTTTTTTTTCTTGTCATACAGCTTAATTTCCCATAAAACAAAGAGCCCTAAAACAAATTGTTATGCTGATAGAATAAAATATTATCTGTTTATCCTTGTAGTTGGAGGTCTTCCACTCCCACGACATGCCGACTTGTTAATCCCAGGCTGTCACTTAGCGAGCCTTGCGCTTTTGTCCGTCCATTCATTTTCTTCTTTTACAACATACAACAATACAAACACATACACCACATACGTGCGGTCTACGCGTGTATGTATACGTTCAGTATTTTGGATATAGATAGATATGCATGATGCAAATAAATTAAGCTGACATGGAATGGGCCAGATAACAAAATAAGGATTTGGTCTAATCAATTAAAAATCAAATAAACAAAAATAAACAAAAAAAGTATGTTTTCACAACGTGTTTTCCATATATTTATTTGTTTAAAATCTTAAATTTTTCTGTTACGAAAAAAATCTTAACTTTTTTACAAACATGTTGTTCTTAAATCTTACTACACTTTCTTCTTCTTCAACGTGTATCACAACCCCAACATACAGTTTTATAGATAGTTATTTTGTCTCAGTTATATTATTATTA
Source organism: Brassica rapa (assembly GCF_000309985.2). NCBI lineage: Eukaryota > Viridiplantae > Streptophyta > Magnoliopsida > Brassicales > Brassicaceae > Brassica > Brassica rapa. The sequence continues at coordinate 28,302,311 of NC_024800.2, read as the reverse complement.
TTTCTTCTGTTTTATGATTCTAGTTTTTTTTTCATGATATCAAATAATTCTTTTATGATGTGAAATATTGTTCGCTCCCTTCTTTTAATTTGTCTTTTTGACCAAAAAAAAACTTTTAATTTGTTTCAAGATACTTATTTCCAAGGCCGACCCTAATGATGCACAATGCATGATGCATTATTTAATTCACAGTAGTATTTATAGTTCACCGTAGACGAATCTAGTAATCTATATATAGATTATCTAGTTTAGAAATCTACAACTACAACACATGGTTTAGTTAATTTCATTTTCTCAAAATTAAGTCTGAATTCCGCGTATATATTCCTAATTAAAAGCAGTAATCTTTTTCTAGTTTAGAAAATACTAAATTTTTGGCAATAACAAAAGCGTTTCATTATTAAATTCAATTATACTAATAGTCTACTACTAATTAAATGTAATATATACGAGTATAATAAATTACTAGATTTTGACCCGCGCTTGGAAAGCGCGGATTTGTTTTCAAAATTAAATATATTTTTTAAATGAATTTTTATATAAGATAAGTTAAAGGTTAGAGCATATTTTTCGGAATCGCGAACTGAACAGTATCAAACTGAAGTCATACTTCTCTGTAAGACAACTAAGTACCACCAACCATTAGTTAGTCGTGGGTATTGGTTAGTCTCGGTTGCTACCCTAAAACCATTTCCAATAATTGGTTTCGATGTTTCCTTTAAAATTGAACTATTTTCAAAATTTTCTAAAGGAAAAAGGAAGTAATATTTTTTCTAAGAGAAATTTCAGAGATAGCCTTTTTATTTTATTTTTTCAGTAAAAGAACCAATAAGAAAAAAAAATGACCAAAAGAAGTTTTTGCATTCTTTGATTCTTCCTAAATGGAATCAAAAAAATTTGAAAACAATATTTTCATGCTCAATGTTAACCTTTGGAAGTGAATTTTCTCTACTAACTTCAAATGGTATTTCAAGATCACGAATATCCTTAATTTTCATATTATGTATAATTATACAAATATCAATTATACTATGTATCACATATATATTTTTCTAAAAACAAACTAACTATTTCCCAATTGAAAATCGTGACTAGAAAGCTTCAAAAGCATGTTTCATACCAAAGTTTAGCAAAAAAAGGCATGTTTCATATCTATATGGCATACTTTTAATATATTTAATATATGCTTTGTATTTTTATTATTTTAAATTAATTAGATGAAAGTAATAATATTAAAATTTAAAATTAGTTAGATAATTTTAACACAGGTCATTTATTTAAGAAAAATTAAAATTAAAGACCAGTTTATCATTAAAATTATTTTTCTGCGGAAGTATTTTTTTCAAATTTGAAATAATAAACAAAATACCATTAGCCCACTTGAACAAAATTTCTTTAAAATGAAACAAAAATGAAAAATGAGACGATATCAAAGATCTAAATATTTATAATATACATTAATGCCTTAATGGTAAAAGAAAAAAAAACATTTCGTTGTTAACTAACTATATACAAATGTTTTTGTATTTTGAAATTTGTTTTTAATATTAATATATATTACACTTATCGGGGAAAACAACTCTATACAAATTTGATGTGAGTTGTGTTTGTTATTTATGGTAAAGCTAGGAGTCATCACAAGTTTAAACATCTCTTATAACCCTCACATCTTAATTTAATAATCTATTTTTCAAAAATATCCATATTCTGATCACACAACGGATCATACATAGCTGTTTAAGAGAAAAATAACTATATTGAATAGTAAATTCATAATCATATATTTGATTGTGTAAAGAATCAAATTTTTGTCGGCAAATGATAACTTATGCCAATACCATCTCATTACAACCAGACCACAACTCATAGGTAAACATTTTTTCTCATCCATATAAAATCATATAACTCTCGACCTCTGCTTCCCATTAAACTCAAAACTTCAAACGCAATGGCAACCATTCATCTAACTTTAGCTCGTCTCCTCATCCTCGCCGCTGTCTTCCTCTCCACGGAGATAACTGCTCAGCCCGCCGCTCCAGCTCCTGGTCCTGCCGCTCCGACCAACATCACGGCGATCCTTGAAAAAGGCGGTCAATTCGCTACTTTTATCCATCTTTTAAACACAACACGAGTCGGAGACCAAATCAACATCCAAGTCAACAGCTCATCAGAAGGCATGACCGTGTTTGCACCAACAGACAACGCTTTCCAAAACCTTAAACCAGGAACCCTAAACAAACTAAGCTACGACGACCAAGTGAAACTCATCCTTTACCATGTTAGTCCCAAGTTCTACACATTGGATGATCTTCTCTCCGTAAGTAACCCTGTAAGGACTCAAGCTTCAGGACGAGACGGCGCGGTTTATGGACTTAATTTCACCAGTCAAGGGAACCAAGTCAACGTATCAACCGGTTTCGTTGAAACACGTGTCAGTAATGCATTAAGAAAAGAACGTCCTCTTGCGGTTTACGTGGTGGACATGGTATTGTTGCCGGAAGAGATGTTTGGAGAAAACAAGGTCTCGCCAGCGGCACCTGGTCCAAAATCAAATTCTCCTGATGTCTCCGATGACCAAGAGAAAGCAGGGGCTCCATCGGATAAGTCTGGCTCCGGTGAGATGAAGGCTGGATTAGGGTTGGCTCTTGGACTTGTTTTCTTATGTTTGAAACTCGTCGTTTGATTTGGGTTTCTATATGTTCTTTTTCTTAATTTGTTTTTATATATTTTATTTTATTGTGGATTGTTATAAAAGAAATTTTGTTGGATATGATGCATGGATTGAAAACTGAAATAAGAGGTTATATTTCAAATTGTGCGTATATGATTATAGAACTTTTGCTGTTAATTTGATCTTAAAATCGAAAGAAAATCGTTCCAATTAAATTAATTTGAAAACAGAGTAAAACAAAACGAGAAGAATCTCACAGTTCATAACAAACGACTCCTGAACATTATTATGTTTAGAACTTTAAGTGTCACCAATAAAAGAATAATAAGAACGAAAAGAAAAAAAGAAAAAAAGAAAAAAAGGAAAGAGTTGAAAGAAAACAAAATGATAGTAACGAAGATTGTTCATTTCCTAATTTAATAAAAATATTTTTTGTTCTATAATATTTTAAGTTAGAAAAATGAAAAGAAACAAGAAAAAATGTTTTTTCTTAACAATAACTATCTATAAAAGAATTATGTCTGCATGTGTAGGCAAAATTCCTAGTAAAAAAAATACAATATATTTAGTGTTGTGGGTAAAATTAGTTACTACAACCTATATGTACTGTTATAAACTTAATTAATTGGAAATTTGAATCTGTTTCAAAACAGAGGCAAGACATAAAACATAAATATTCGTGTAGCGTATTTGCTAGAGACATCTTCAAGTAATTATTACCACCATCTTCATCTTATGATTTGCATATAGATTATGCTTTTACGAGCCAAAATCTCCTATATATTATTTGAGAAGCATTGCAACATTTTTTTGTAGCCACGTGTCATCACTAGAATGATTCTTAGAATCCTTAGAGAAATAGGTTGGTCCATCTAAATATATAATAAGCTTTTTATTAAACCACAATAAATACATTATTAATGTGCTTCATTATTTCCTTAAATAAAATTTCGAAATTGCCTAATGTGGCTAAAGTATATATGACAATTAATGATTTTGAATAATAAAGATTTGATAAAAATAAGTGTGTATTATAATTATATTTGTTTAATTTTAAGCTATTAAAATAAATTAAACAATCATAGTAACTATATAATAAAAATTAAAAAGATTATTTATATATTTATTTTGAATTTTTATAAAAGAGTATAAATTACTAAAACTATTCAAAGTTTCACATTCAAATTTTGTGATCTATGATTTAAAACTTTTGTAACGATATGATACAAATAATTAAAAAATAATATAAGTTGAAAGTCTCATTTAATAAGTATCAAAAATAAAAGATATATAAATATATGTATTATTTTAAATTAAACTATATGCCATATAAAAATACATAAATATCTTAATTTTGAAATTTACTTTGAACATTTTTTTGATAAAAAATTTGAAAAAATATTGACAACTTAATTTTTAAAAATATTATAAATTACTTAAACCATTAATTCCACTGTGAAAATTTTGTTATCACTAAGTTAGACTTTTTGCTATAACAGATAAAAATATGAGCAAAAAGCATCATCTAACAAATATTAATATCAAAATTATACCATATATATGTTACTATCATTTAAATTTAATTATATATCATATCAAATAGAAAAAATATTTTTTCGATTTATAAAATTTATTTATATGTTCGCACCAATTTAATTATATAAGTAGTATATAATGACTTTTTAATTATTTAATATATATTTATTATTTCATAATATGTTATAAACATATAATATATATATATATATATATATATATATATATATATATATATATAATGTTCATCCCGCGCAAGGCGCGGGTCTTAACCTAGTATAATTTATAAGCAAAGAGTCCATAAAATGTAGATCAAGGAGACGTCAAAAAAAAAAAAAAATGTAGATCAAGGTGGATGCCAGAAAGGAAAAAACTATGGAACAAAGTGGGCCAAAGTTTTAGCGTTTTGATAAGTTCAGATATTTTATAGGCCAAAGTGGGCCAAAATTATATTTTTTTATTCCATTATTCACGAATGCATATATAACGTCAATTTCTTATTTAGTGATCACTCAATGATCGAACAGTAAGAAAAAATTAGTTATCATCACTTCAACCATGAGAAGTATGTTCAAAATATCCAAAAAAGGTCTAAATACAATGTAAATATTCTAAGTTCTATGCATATAGGCATCAGCATCATATAGACCTAGAAAACATTAATTAGAATATTATGATGGTAAAATGAAATTGTTTATTATGTCTTTGAGAATTAACAACCACAATTATACAGATAACTCATTAACTCTACATGTCTTTCTTCCAGGAAAAAAATAGAAATATTTTTCTCAATTACCATTAATTAATAGATAATCTGAATCTTTATCAACTTTGTGGAAAAGTTTGGAGACGACTTTATCTTTTTGTTACTTTTACGGCCCATGAAAGAGAATCTTTTGTTAAGGTCCATTACAATTTTTCACAGGAAGTTGCATGGAAAAGGCAACAGCGAATACATAACCTGTAATTGAACGATTATAGACACAGTTTTTGTTGTATAGACTGTTTTAGCTGTGATTGGTTGTGTTTATTCGCTTGATTACTAACTGGAGGAGACGAGGAGTTATTTATTTGAAAAGGACATGTAACTTTGAGATTTAAGGATATTTTTTTACCAAAAGATTTATGGTTCTTGTTATAATGTTTTAGCTAAAAACATAAATAAACGTCGGTTAATAGTTTATGTAGCACGAATTTATCATCAATTCTAGTACGAAATAGTCTATGTGTCATGAACTCTAGTGCCAACAATATTTCACAGACCATATAAATTATTTTACATAGCATATGATCGAAAATTCATGGAGTCCACAAAAATAAGAGCAGCTTATCCGATTCATGTATTAAAACACATACATATAATTGATTCTTAATTATCATCACTCGTAATCATTGGTCTACATATATAACTTTTAGCATGCATTGCTATCGATTTTAATAAGCTTTTTAGTAGTATGTATACAGTGATGGATATGTATAACGTTGGTAATAGAAAAGGCAAAAAAAGCAAAATATTTCTGTCTTCTAATATTTGTCCATAGTGATTGACTAAACGTATTGGATTGATCAAATTGGGAGTAAAAACAATAATACCATTATCATTCACTATGTGACATATGTATACTTTTTACCCTAATCGTCTCTTGTTTATTTGATATGTGTCGCCAAAGTATAAGGCCATGAATCTTTCCTTTGTCTTCTTTGAAATGTTGTTTATTGATCGCACCCTCTTCCATTTATATATACTGTGTACGCATCTATTTACTTGCTGTACATGTATAACATTAACATGCATAGATAATACACATATGAAACCTTTAACTTTGAACTCCAAATTTAAACCCTAATATTGTATAATATGGGTCAAAAGACTCAAAACCTATAGAAGTTCTCATTCTAGCATGAAATTTAATGATCCGTAACTCTATACGATTTCATATTGTATGTATAGATGTATGCATGTGTGTTATCTATTGACATGTTTGTAATTTGTAGTGTGTGTCTATATATTCTATATATGTTATTTGAATATAGTTGGCACTCTATTATTTTTATTTTATTTTCTCTCCCAACGAACGAGGCAAGATCACAAAGGGATATGTCTCCATTTTAACCAAATAATGCATCTGCGAAAAGTATATATTCTTCTACTTTCTTATGAACCAAGAGCATGTGGTATATCTGTAATGTACCATCTAGATCCACATCTGTCTTACTTTGCAATTTAAGCTAACTCTATATATACTGTGACAAAAAAAGAAGAAGCTAACTCTATCTATTTTTTGAAATAACAATTCTGAAAATTTGCCAAATATAACTACCATACATTGTTCGAATTAGAACATTATTCTTTTTTTATAAGGATTAGAATATTTTCTTTCAAAGATCATGTACGACATGAATCAGTATGTATACCCAATATATATTATATGTATACATGTTTGTATTTTGAATATTTTATGTCTACGAATATCTATTATCTATCAAAGCAAAGGGAGCAATATTATATATGTTACAAAGTCTCGAAATTGTAGGAGAATATTCTGGTGTCACCATAGTTCAAGAAGAAGACTCCAAAAATTAATAGTAAAAAAAGATTCACCAATTTAACAAATAAAAAGACAGTCTTAAAAACATCATTACATTATGATTAAAGTTTAAATATACTCAAAAGAATTGTTAATTAGGTCAGCCCACAAGCAGTCGACTTCCAAAGCCTTAACCTGCCTTTTGTCAGTTCTATGTCTCACCTTTATTACTTTTAATAATACTATGATAATTCACGTCTTAGCTTAGGGCAAAAATAAATGATAAGTAATTCTTATTTGTTCGGGGATCGATTGGAATAAAACTTTAATGAGATGAATCAGCGACCTCCTAACGAGGTAAAACCGTTGATATTTGTAGAATTCACTGGCTGATGTTCTAGGTGTTGGTTTTAATAGTATCATGACGACGCGCATTATAAAATTGTGCATTTCATATAAACTACAAATTATAGTATGAAATAGCTGCTTAGTATGATCAGGTTTAATAACCATCCATACAGGCGCTATAGTTATTGAGTGGCTTGATGTGTCATAAAAATAATTTTTAGCTTGCCTAGAGGTTTTAATAAAAACTGATTTCATGTATAAAGATAATTTAAGTTAGAGCTTGTATAAGCTAACAAGAATGAAGAAGATAGAGACAGCTGGAAATGGTATATCTGTCAAAATGTAGTGATAATATGATGTAGAAGTTCTGTTTGATGATATTCCAAGATTTATAGTATACTCTAACTATGAGTTACGTTGCTGGAAGATAAATTCTCAAAGATACCGATATATACTAATTCATGGTTTGTCGAAGAAATATCTCAAATCTCATATATATATCTCACTTTTTCCAAAAGAAAAAAAAACGCTTTGTAACTTTTTTTTTTGGTGTAACGCTTTGTAACTTGTTATAACTTTCTTAAAGAAAAAGAGGGCGTAAAGGAATGGAGACAAAACTATTAAAGAAAATATATGAATAATTATACTCTTTATACAATAAAGTCACCAAAGTTTCTTCTTAAATTCTCAAACAATATTTATAAAAACAAAAAAAAACTTCTTGTTTTTCTAATATAGAAAAACTAATTAACAAAATACGTACGCGAAATTAACTAACGTTAAATTAATATGTTCTGAAAAGTCAGTTTCTTGCAAAACAAGTGAAATTCGATAAGAAACTAACGGCTCTATTTCTCTCTCCTGGCGATAGGAAAGGGGATTAGGTTTCCGACCATCGTTCCGCCGTCGGAGGGCTCTTCGCTCGCCGGCAATCCCGCTTCTTCGTCTCAATCTCTTCTCCTTCTCATGTCTCTGGTGTCACGATGCTCCTTTCGAAGAAAAAGTATCGTCCACCCTTTGCTCTCTCGTTCAAATCCCGTCGCTTAATTCGCTTGATTAAGAAATCAGCCATGGTAAAAAAAAAGATCAAGTCCATCTCGCTCGCCGGTTTCTCCGAAATTGGCGCTGCTGCTCCTGGTTCATCCTTCATTGGGACGGATCTTTCTTTGTTGGCTTCTTCCCCCGCCGGCTCGGTTCAAGTTGCGTCTGGTTCGTTGGGTTCTGTTCAATTTTCTACTGTTTCTCCCCCTGTGCCTAGGGTGGTTTTGATGGAGGATGCTCTGATTTCTCTTCCGTCTTCTTCTTCTCCTCCAGCGTTGGAGGTTCGGGTTCTCAGTGAAAATTCTCCTGCTGTTCAGATTGATTCCAAACCTTCAGGGGTTAAAGCATCTGAAGGGATGAACTACACAGCTCTTCTCAGAAGTTCTGCTCAGCTACAAAAACTAGGTACTCCTGTAGAGCATGTGTCAGGGGCTCCTTTTGTCTTAATCCCAGACGAGAACATTGAAGCTGCCAAGATTGAGTTCAAGGACTTCATCTATGCTCGTTTTCACGGTGATTACCCCTCGATGGGAAAGATTATTGGTATAGTCAATGCGGTTTGGGCAAGAACAGGTCCACGGATTTACGTTCATAACATTGGACAAGGTATTTTTCTCCTGCGAGTCCCTAATCCTAAAACTCGTGAGGTCCTACTGTCTCGTACTTGTTGGAATATTGGTGGCCTCCCCATGTTTGTAGCTCCTTGGGCTCCAGATTATTCTCCGGAGGAACCCCCTCTCACTAATGCTGTGGTTCCGGTTGAACTGAGAAATGTGCCTTATCTTCTTTTTAACAAGGAGAGTTTGAGTCGGATTGCAACCGCAGTTGGTTAATTACCCAGAATCGCTTGCTCCGGAAACAGAGCGTAAGGAAAACTTCGAGGTGGCAAAGCTCTTTGTCAGAGTTGACCTTACCGTGCCTCTTCCAAACAAAATTATCTCCGGTTTCTCTAATGGTAGAGAGGTGGAGATTGATGTTTCCTCTCCGTGGCTGCCACTTAGATGTGATTTGTGTAAAAAATTTGGTCATAAATCACTAAATTGCAAAGACGGGAATGATGTAGGCCCTGCTGGGATGGCACATCGTAAGGTCTCCCCTCCAGAATCATCAAGAAGACGTTCCAAATCAAGGCCAAGTCGTTCTACTGAGAAAAAAATTAAGCAAGGGTCTCTTCGGTACGTTCCTGTGATCCGCTCATCTCCGGAAGTCTTCAAGGATAGTGAATCAGTCACAGTCCCTGCAGTTACTGCTGAGGCAAACCTAACTGCTTCCACTGCCCAGGAAGCCCCGACTCTCGACCTGGAGGAAGGTGAAATTTGTCAGGATGATATGGAGGAAACTGCTGCAGTTCAGGTTGCCGATACTATACTAGACAATTCTGCTCAGCCGATAGGTTCTACTCCAACTCCTGCTGCCGACGGGGTAGAGGTATTACCTGGCTGTGATCTCTCCGATACTAACGCGATCAATCCTTCTACTGAGGTGGTGAATCCGGACCTTATTGTACCTTTGGAAGTACCGCCAGAGGATGTGGCTCATCTGTCAACTGATGCTGAAGAACCACCTACTCAGGATTCGCTGTCAGATGAAAACTACTGTCCTCCTGAAGATGATGAGAAGGACAATCCTTTTATCCTGGTTAACCACAGGAAGAGTAGCCGCAAGGCTGCAAAACGCCATTAAAAATTTAAGTATGTTTTTTGCGTGGAATGTAAGAGGACTGAATCATACAAGACGCCACACGATGACCAAAGATTGGATTAATATCCATAGGCCACTTTTCGGAGCTTTTTTGGAAACTCATATATTGGAAGGTAATAAAGAGAGAGTAATAGGAGCTATTCCAAGGGGATGGAAATATTTTGTCAATTATGCAGATGATGCTTCCGGTCGTATTTTCATTGTTTGGGACCCGAGAGTCCTTCTGGTTATCTATGATGCAACTGCTCAATCAGTTACTTGTGGGGTTTCTATTCTATCGGAGAACATCTCCCTCACGGTAACCTTTGTTTATGGCTACAACTTGGTTGAGGAACGGAGGAGTATGTGGAATTCATTGGTTGAGTTACAGGATTCATCTCCAGTATCCTCTCATCCTTGGGCTGTGTTGGGTGACTTTAATCAGATGTTGTGTACCTTTCATCACTCCAACCACCTTATCTCTCGTGTTGATGTCTCGGGAATGGACGAGGCAAACATCAGTCTCCAGGACGCTCAGCTGTTTGAGGCACAGGCTAAGGGTTTACCGTTCACATGGAGAAACAGTCAGGATGTTAGTCCAATATCAACAAGAATTTATCATGCCTTCATTAATCAAGCATGGTCATCGTCATTCCCTGACTCGTTTGCGGAATTTCTGGATCCTTGCCAATCTGATCATACTCCTTGTCTGTTCCGGTTGCCTTCTCTTCAACGTCAGGTTACCAAACCTTTTAAATTTTTTCATCATGTTACTGATCATCCTGAGTATACAGAGACAGTAAGAGAAGCTTGGAGCACAGCTTTGATCACAGGTACTGCTCAGTTTAAGCTCATCCGTTCCCTTAAGCTACTGAAGAGACCATTGCGACGCTTAAACAAAACGCACTTCAGTGGTATATCCCAAAGGGTTAAGAGTCAGAAAGAGAAGGTTGACACTCTCCAGAGAGCTCTGCTTACTTCGCCGGATACTCCAACTGCTCAAGAGGAGCATGTCGAGAGGGATAAACTGAATGTGCTACTTAAGGCAGAAGAAAAGTTCTACAGACAGAAATCACGGGTTCGTTGGGCTGATGTCGGGGATCGCAACACTCCGTTCTATCACAAGACTGTGTGTGCTCATGCCTCCAGGAATCATATACACTACCTCAAATATGCTACTGATCGGACATTGTACTCATATGAGGAGATCAAGTCTCATGCCGCTGATTACTTTCAGGGGATCTTAGGCTCTACGGACCTTCCCTCTTCTCCGGTCTCTCCCGAGGACTTGCAGTCATTACTCCCTTTTCGTTGTACGGAGCTCCAGAAAAATTATTTAAAACGTGAAGTTACTGAAGCTGAGATCAGAGCTACTATGTTTGCAATGCCACTAAATAAGAGTCCAGGGCCAGATGGATACTCCGTTGAGTTTCTTAGAGCTTCATGGGATATAGTTGGACAAGACATCATTTGTGCTGTGAGAGAGTTCTTCCGCAATGGCAAACTTCTCAAGGACATGAATACTACTGCCATCGCCCTTATTCCCAAGAATCCGGAAGCTTGTTCTCTCACTGATTATCGCCCTATCAGCTGCTGCAACGTCGTCTACAAGCTTATCTCTAAGATCATCGCAAATCGCCTCAAGCCTATTTTGACAGAATGCGTTAGTCCTAACCAAGCGGCGTTCTTAAAAGGGCGCAGTTTAGGAGAAAATGTTTTGCTTGCAACAGAGCTTATTAAGGACTACAACAAATCTTCTTGTCTGAGGAGTGCTATGATTAAGATTGACATTCGCAAAGCTTTTGATACGGTATGTTGGGACTTTGTGATAAAAGTTCTGCAGGCTCAACAGTTCCCTCCAATGTTCATCACCTGGATAACGGAATGTATCTCCTCGACGCGATTCTCAGTGGCTATTAATGGGGAATTTGCTGGTTTCTTTGAAGGAAAGAAGGGCCTCCGTCAAGGTGACTCAATATCTCCCTATCTCTTCATTATGCTCATGGAGGTTCTCTCCCGTCTGCTAGACAGAGCTGAAGTTGATGGTTCTTACAGTTTACATCCTCTATGTGCTTCCCCTAAGCTCACTCATCTTCTGTTCGCTGATGACTTATTAGTCTTTTCTGATGGGTCGCGGGTATCTACTGATGGAATCAAAGGGGTTATGAATCAATTCAAGGAGTGGTCTGGTTTGGATACTAATCAAGCCAAGTCAGAAATTTTTTATGGGGGTTACACACACGTTCAAGTCATGGAACTGAGTCAACTTTCTGGTTTTCGACGAGGAGAATTCCCTACTAGATATCTTGGGTTGCCTTTAAGCCCAAAAAAAATTTCTGCAGCCACGCTTCAGCCTTTCCTTGACCGTATAACATCTAAGCTGCATTCCTGGACTGTCAAATTTTTATTTTTTGCTGGGAAGGTAACGATGATCTCCTCCGTGATTTACGGTATGGTAAACTTCTGGAGTTCGGTGTTTGTGTTGCCTAAGTGGTTCTATGCTAAGGTAGACTCGTTATGCTCGGGTTTTCTTTGGAAGAACAGCACAACTTCCGCTGCTGGGGCAAGGGTCTTTTGGAAGCATATATGCACTCCCAAAAAGGAGGGAGGGCTGGGTATAAGATTGCTTGAAGACTTTGAGATGGTATTTAGGTTGAAGAGACTGTGGTTATTCTTCTATGCCTCTGGCTCTCTTTGGGTCCCCTGGTTAACCCATAATAGATTCAATGGACGGAGTCTCTGGCTTATAAATGATGCGCCATGTTTTTCAAGTACGGTGAGGAGTATGCTCCAACTCAAGGATCAGCTCCATAACTTCCTTAGATGTAACGTCGGGGATGGTGACACTGCCTTGTTTTGGCATGACTATTGGACAGAGTTGGGTCCGCTACACCTTCTCTACGGCTCCACGGGTCCACGTTCTCTTCGTATACCTCTTTCTGCCACTGTCTCTCAAGCAGTCGACAACGGTCATTGGAATCTCCCTCCGGCGCGTTCTGAACTTGATGTTACGCTTCAGATCATCCTAGCGACAACGTCAGTTCCATCTGCGACTAACGGTGGGGATACTTATCTGTGGAGAACCAACTCTGGGGGATTTGGTCCTTCTTTCTCCTCTAGGGTGACTTGGGAAAGGATTCGACTCCCTAGACCTCTTGTTCAGTGGCATTCAGTGGCTTGGTTCAATGAGGAAATCCCTCGTTGTTCATTCATCGCTTGGATGGCGTTCCTCGGAAGGCTACCAACGCGTGATCGTTTGATTTCATGGGGTCTAACTGTCCCTCCAGGTTATGCACTCTGCTCCATGGCTGATGAGTCTATAAGCCATTTGTTTTTTCAATGTCCATTTGTGGTTGCTACTTGGTCTCGTTTCTGTGGCAGGTACTTGGCGACGGCCCCCGCCTCACTCTCTGAAGTTGTGCTCATCTGCCAGCGGCTACCTGGACCTCATGCCTCGCGGGCAGCGACAGTGCTCAAGCTTCTCAACCAAGTTATCATTTACAACGTCTGGCGTGAGAGGAATACCCGCATCTTCACAGGAGTGTCAACAACTGAAGAAGCGTTCTTCCGAGTGGTGGACCGGGCGATGCGTGACAGACTGCTGTCCTTGATCCGACCTTCATCATCTGCTCCCTTGCCTTCTTTGTTGGAGCTCTACTTTTGGTTTATTTCTTTTTATAGTTAAATTGCTCTCTTTTTATTGCTCTCTATTGCTCTCTCTTGCTTCTTTTTCCTTTTTTGTAATAAGTTGTGTTTCACAACATTGTAAACTCTAAAAAGTGGTATAAATTTTAACATTTAGACCAAAAAAAAATGTTCTGAAAAGTTTGATTTTGGACAGCTTAGTCGCAATAATAAATTTTAATTAGTCAACAAAGAAAAATATCAATGTTTCAAAAAAATCAGTTTTCTCAATCGAAATAATGTTACATTTTAGAGCTAAAGTAAAGTGAGTATGTAACTCAACAACTAAGTATATTTTCATTTTCATTTTTTTCCGTTTTTTGGTTTAATGGGTCAAAAAGCTAATATTTTACTGGAATGAATTAGTCGGATTTCATCCCGAATTACATCCTGTTGAAAAATAGATTTACTGTCGGATGGAACTCTTAATGCATGTCTTAATTTTGTCGTATGTTGTTGGATTACATCTAAAGAGCACGTGCATTGCAGGCTTTGTTCGACAAACAAGAGATGTAACCATCACCGTCGGATCTGTTTTACATCTTTCACCTATAACTTTTTTTTTTTTTTTTTTTTGTAACACCTATAACTAAAAATTATGATTCATACAAATAACTACTTTAACCACAAATTGATGATTTAGTGGTAGGAGGAGTTTGAGGAGCTAGGTGATCTGGTACATTACACTTTATCTTATGGGTCACCTACTCACCTGGATATAAATTATTTTTTTAATATTTTATTTGAATACCTAGAAAGACAATTCATCTCTGGAATACACTTTTTTTTTAGAAATTAGTCAAGATCCTTTTATAAGTGTATATTTTCAGGGTTTTTTTTTAAAACTAATGACTGTGAGACATATAATCTTCTACCAAAGATCTTCAAGTCCTTGTCATCACCCAAGCACTCATCTACTCAATACATATGGAAAGGAACACAGTGCTCGGTTCCATACCCGTTACCGCTCTGTATCTACAGTACTTGCTAAGTTGCTGTTCTCAAGTGGACAACACTATTCAGCTTATGGTTTCAGTACACAAATCATTGTTACAAAAAATGAAATTTCACGGATCACAAAATAAGCAAAACTTTGAATAGTGTTATTATTCCCCTAGTTTTAACATTTGAATTTTAATACTAACCTTCAAAAAGAGAGATATGTTTAAAGAGAGTGATTTAGCTAACTGTGTGTTTCCGAGTTAAAACTCATGCAACAATTAATAAAAGGTGAGAACGAAATAATCAATTTAATAATAAATTTAAATTTAAAATAAAAATAAAAATAAAAGATATAAATTTAAACATTATATCACACAAAAGCTAAAAGGTTAAGTTTTTTTTTGCCAACACAAGGTTAAGTTACTTATTATTTAGTTCTTCGAAAATGAAAACATAAATATAACCTATCTATTATTTAGTTGTTCGAAATGAAAACATGAAATCAGATATTAAGTAATGAAAATTGACACAAAGTACCATGACCATGTGGGAACAAAAGTAAGTAATTAATATAGTGCAAAAACACAGAAAATGGAGAAGAAAGGGCAACACAAAATAATGGGATCATCATTCCAAATAGAAAAGGCAGAAATCTTAACTTTCTATGTGTCATATAACGCACCACCACAGCAAAATTCAAATATTTAAAGGGATATTCGTTTCTAATGGTTACATTTTTTTTACAACCTGTTAGTTACATTTTTATGCATCCTACAGCATCAAATATCTAATTTTTTATTTATTTAGAATAATTGGTTCATAACTTTCCATATCCAGGAAGACCTGTTAAATATATTCTGTTGATTACAATAACAACTACACATATATGATTGGTCAAACAAAAAACTACATATATAAATGAGGATGTATAACTTCTTTTTTTAATCTGAAGGTATCTAGACCAAGGTTCAATTAATCTTCCAAAGAGAACAATATCAGCGGTTAGTTCGACTCCATATTTTCTACATAAGTCTAAAACATAGCTTTATTTTTGTTTGGCTAAGTAAATGGTAACTTAGTTTTTTACAACCTGTTAGTTACATTTTGAAAACTTGTGAAAAAATATTAAAATATGTGTGTTCTCTCGAGTAATACTCCATTTCACAAGTGAAATTTGATTAATAATTTAAGTATCTTAAATTATTATAGTATATTTTTTTTTTGGTAAGAAAATAATTATAGTATATATATATTGATTAGAAACTCATTTTAGGAACTCTTTCCAATATATAGAGCCTTTAATATATTCGCGGCATGTTATTTTTTATCTTACATCTTTTGTATTTAAAATTTTTTTTTGGCTCTGATGCTATCACTTTCAGTTTATGATTTTTCCACCGCCATCCACTTCATACCCTCTTAAAATTGTTAGATAAAGAAAAAGGAAATAACAATTACCTTTTATTTTAATAAAATGGATGCACAGTTTAACAGATCAAGGTGGTCATATAATATAACCACACACTTATATATACGAGCTGATATATATACAGTGGTATAGGTTAAGACAAAAGACAGATATACAAGTGGAGAACCCAATATATCTTTGTCTTTGTTTTCTTCTCATTCGTAGTTAACTTGCAGATTTCTTAACCTTCTCCTCTCTCTCTCTCTCTCTCTCTCTCTCTCTCTCTCTCTCTTCTCTCTCTCTCTCTCTCTCTCTCTCTCTCTCTCTCTCTCTCTCTCTCTCTCAGCTATATACAAAAACTTACTTTTTAATCTCACTTACAATAAGTCAAGTACCCAGAAGAAGACATGACAGGTGAAGTTCTTAAGACTGTTTCTAGCGGATCTGCAGCATTTGCTCCGAGCTCATCAACTCTGGATCACGATGAATCTCTCATCAATCCTCCTGTTGTTAAGAAGAAGAGAAATCTCCCTGGAAATCCTGGTAATTCTGTATATTAAATCTATAAGCTTGATCATCACTTATAAAGAAAACCCTAGAATCTTTTTAAGGTTTCCCCCCTATTAGTTAATTTCATTTGGCTGTTTTGTTATTGATCCTGATCTAATAAAAAAATTTGGCTGCATGAGTTATATATTTGATCACTGGATATTTGGATGCTAATTTACTGTTTAGAAGACGAGACTTTGTAGATTTAAATTAAATTTTCTACGATCTGTAGAGTTATTTTCATAGAAATTGTACTGAGTTCCAATAGAATATGTATGTACAATCCCTTTATTAGTACCCCACTAAGAAAAGCACAAAAAGGAATATTACAAATTTGACTAAAACACATGATCCGATCCAAACATATATTTTGTGTTTCCGATTTGACCTAATGGAAACCAAAAAAAATCTTAATGATCTACATAGATCCGGAAGCTGAAGTCATAGCTTTGTCTCCCAAGACCTTGATGGCTACGAATCGGTTCCTATGTGAGGTCTGTGGTAAGGGTTTCCAAAGAGACCAGAACTTACAGCTTCATCGTCGAGGACACAATCTTCCATGGAAGCTAAAGCAGAGGACAAGCAAAGAAGTGAGGAAACGTGTCTATGTTTGCCCGGAGAAGACTTGTGTCCACCATGACCCCGCTAGAGCTCTGGGCGATCTCACCGGTATCAAAAAACATTTCTGTAGGAAACACGGCGAAAAGAAATGGACGTGCGAGAAATGTGCCAAGAGATACGCTGTTCATTCTGATTATAAAGCTCATTCTAAGACTTGTGGTACTAGAGAGTACCGTTGCGACTGTGGCACCATTTTCTCCAGGTACATATATATATTACGTACATACTTATTTAAATTTATAAATATGTAGATATATACTGCGTTGTCGTTTGTATTGATCGTATATATAGCTTTATGGTGTCTACATCTTTTCTTTTGTGAATATATATAGGTTGATACAGTATTTCAGGTTTATAACTAAGTTTTGTCATTTTCTATGTGTTTTGTTTGTCTTCTTGAAGTAGAGTAAAGTTTCTTGCTTGGGAAATGTTTTTACTGTGTGATGATTGTGACAAAAAGGGAGCAAATAACACCATCTTTAGCTTCTTTTTTTTTAAACTTAATTTGCACAATTTAACATATTGCCAAACTTATATTTTTTTATATCAGTAATTTCTCTAATTATGTCTGCTCCACAAATTAAAATGGGAATTATTTGTTTTTCTAATATGGGCTAATTAATTTTGAGCACTTCCATAAATTCAAATCGTGATTAAGACCTTATGGTGATTTTTGGCTGAAACAGGCGAGACAGCTTCATCACCCATAGAGCATTTTGCGATGCCTTAGCTGAAGAAACCGCCAAAATAAACGCAGCATCTCATCTTAACGGTTTATCCTCGGCTGGAACCGTTGGAATGAATCTGAACTATCAATATCTCATGGGAACACTCAACCCACCGCTTCAACCATTTGTACCGAAACCACCAACAAATCAAAACCACCATCACCATTTTCTACCGCCACCTCCGTCATCCTCTTCCTCCCTCTCCCTATGGATGGGCCAAGACATCGCCCCAACGTCTCAAACGCAACCGCAAGACTACGAGTGGGTTTTCGCAAACGCTAAGGCTGCGTCCGGGTGCATTAATAATAATAATCACAATGACCACATTACACAAACCGCAAACGCCAGCTCGACCACTACTGCTACTCTCTCTGTCCCTTCTTTGTTCAGCAGTGACCAAACACAAAGCCCAAACGCAAACGTGAACATGTCCGCCACTGCGTTGCTACAAAAAGCGGCTGAAATTGGCGCCAATTCGACGACGGCAACGAGCACTAACCCGTCGGCGTTTCTCAAAAGTTTCCCGCTAAAATCCTCTGACCAAACCACAACTAGTTATGACGACGGTGAAAAGTTCTTTGCTTTGTTCGGAAGTAACAACAACATTGGAGTAGTGAGTAATAGTCATGATCAGGAGACTGAGAACGTTAGAAACGACGTTACGGTTGCGTCTGCGATGGATGAACTACAGAATTACCCCTGGAAACGTAGAAAAGTTGATGGTGGAGGAGAAGGTGGTGGAGGAGGGCAAACTCGAGATTTCCTTGGGGTCGGTGTACAAACGTTGTGCCATCCATCGTCTATCAATGGATGGATTTGAAACGTTTTACTAAAAGTTTATGGGGTTATGGATAAATAACGAAAAGGACAAGGAATCTTGTGTAATTTCCACCATTTTCTTCGAACACTAATAGTAGTGGACGTTGTTTTCTTATAGTAATTCAAGGTTTAAGTTTATGAAAATCTGTTTTTAAAAAAAAAAAGTTTATGAAAATGTGATCACATTTGTGATATTATTTTCAAGAGAATAAAATAAATACTGTAGTAATGTATATGTATATATTCATCGTAAGCTTCCAAGAAATGGTCTTTTGGATATAGGACACTAGACATTGTTGATAAAAAAAAAAAGGACACTAGACATTCAGAATTTTTTGGACTATATCTCGATTGGTATTAAAATTATTTAAAAAATATAATTATAATAAAACATCACAATGGTCTATATCTATAATAAGTTGCAACTTACTTTTTAATATTTATTATTTATACTTTAATATATATAGTTAAACTTTAACTAATATTGTTAGCTTTTAAAAAATTTTCGGCATTATAAAACCCCCTCAACGATATTTGACGTACTTCTATGAGATTCATCTTTATTTTCACCGTTTCTCGTCTCTTATTCTCTGATAATCACGGTTTACTGAATTGAAGGTATAGTATGCAGTCTTTACCTTCTTTAGTTTTTCTTTTGTAGAATGATGGTCTATGGTTGATTAATTAAAAAGAAAGATGATGTAAAGGCTTACGATTTATAAAGTCTTAATATCGTCACTTAACCCCAAAAAGAAACATAAATATATTAAGTACGTACCATCGGTGGAAGAGGGATCCACATATGTATTGGGTCAAGGAACAAAGGAATTCAATGAGATAACTTGGTTTATAAGCATATTCGGTGTAGAAGATAAAGTGAAGATCCATGCATATTCTCCATTAAAGAGTTGAAAGGTCTTAATTTTCTCATGTACAAGGATATACAAAAATTAAAAAGCATAGATAGAGTGGAGAAGTGGTGGGGACAATGAAAGGTGGAGACTTTTGAAGCTCAATTATTTAGATCCTAACCCTAACTCAAAGGCAAAAATTATACTTTATAGTGGAGGAAAAGGGTAGGAAAAAGAAAAGAAAAAAGCTTGATATTCCTAGCTTAGGCTTTTTCCACCTTTTTCCTATCTCCCTTTTGCTCTCAGGAAAATAAGATTCAGTCATCTATATACAAAGTTTTTTTTTGCTTGAAAATATATATACAAAGTTAGCTACATAAAGATGATAAATCTTCTATAAAAAGAACTTTGAGTTTACTGCAAATCTAAGATAAGAAACTTGATTTTTTTTTTGAAACACTTTTTTTTTGAAACACAGATAAGAAACTTGATTAATAACATCATATAATATGACAAAAACATTCGAAAGATCTATATATTAACAAATTAGTACACTATTTAATTTATTTATGAATTAATAATTTCGGAGAAAGGTGTAAGATATGCATAACATAATATAGAAAAGGAAAATAATGAGAACTTCTTGATTGTTGAAAAAACAAACAAAGCATCTCTGATTTGACCGCAAAAAGAAACATGTAGGGCAGATAAATTCGTTGTCAAATTCTTCGTTGCCGTTAAATTTTCATTTTCCATTCAAGACAAAGTATAGGACCAACGACCAAACTTTAGCTTTTTCTAGTGACATCTTTTTTATCCTACTAGTTATGTTTGACACTCTAATTAGAGTATAGACTATTAGCGCAATAACATGTTTACAAACATATTTGAGTAGAACGATCTGTCTTTTTTGGGTCATATTTGAGTTTTTTTTTCCATCATCTGATAAAAATTCATTCAGGGTGAAATATAAGTTTTGATATACAAACTGACGGCATAACGAGAAAGCTCCATAACCAAAAGCTCACATGAAGGCGGTAACTAAAACTAACACCGGGGTAAATTACTGAAACAAAGCATAAAAAATAAATTCGAAACAAGATAAGCACTTACACATGAGCATTATACAACAAAAGCTCAATAGATTTTAGAACCAAATAAAGGCCAATGATCAAGAAAATATCGCTGTTGCGCATAGCTCGCCACACGATAACCTCTACTTCTTACACCTATATCACGACTTATTGCTGCTGCCTACGCCCACCAATCAATAACGTCCAAAGAACCAAGAACTTGAGCCTTCATAACCCGACAAGCGAGACCATTACTTGGTCCACCACCTTCGGATATGCATACAACACACTCATAACGTCCACATACCCCTCGATAGAAGCTTCAACCAAACACCACGAAAACAAAGCCGTGCCAATCAAACCTCTTCGGACACTCTCCAGGAAGAAGAAACAGACATCAAGCATTCCATGAGAACAACATGACCAATAGAGACTGAATTAAGTGTAGAACTCCAAACAAAGATACACCCAAACACAACAAAACCAATTCAACAATACCCTAGATCAAACTCTAAACTTACGGGACACTAAAACTTGAGAAAGAACCACAAACATGAGAACATTTATCAATAAAAAAGAAGTACATTTTTCGTTTCTGCTAGCTTTTATCTTTCTTTTGCATATTCACTCGAGAAAGTTTTAAGTTTTAGACTTTTCTCTGAAGGGTGAAGGCTAAAGCTCTAACAATAAAAGCAAACATATGGGTCAGTATATTAAACGGGCTTAATTTGGACCCAATGATTTTGAAGTTTTGTATGGGTCTCTATAACGGGCTTTACGAACCGAGATTTACGAAACAATGGGAGAGTCATAGATCCAAACACAAGCGACAAAAAGGTCCAAAGAAGAAAACGTTTTTTTTATTATTTAAATCAACGAGAGAGAAACAATTGAAAGAGAGAGAAAACGCGATTCCTGAAATCAAACTCCCCTCGATTTCCCCGAAAACCCAACAAAGAAAAAAAAAAGCATCTGACAATTCACTCAAACTTTTAATTAATTTTTATAAAACCCCTCTTCTTCTTTTTTTCCTCTTCAATCCATCAAATTCATTATCATATCCTTTTTTTATCTTAAAAAATTACTGAAGAAAAAAAACAATATAAAAGAAAAATTGGGGGTGATTATAAATTGTGGAAATGAAAAGTCAGACAAGCACTGTGGGTGTTGTTCGTTCGCTTGCTGTTCTTCTTCGTGATTTCTTCTCCTCCTTTTTATTTCTTTTAATATATTTTTATATATATTTCACCTCTAAAACAAAAAGAAAAGAAAATGATTCTCGGACTTATTAATGATCTTGTCGATATTGCTCAACGTTTAATGTTTACGATTTTTATTTGTAAAATCCCCAATCACATTCCTAGTAGAAACCGTAGAGAAATAGAGAGAGAGAGAGAGAGAGAGAGAAAAGTTTTGTTTTTTGTTTTTCTTTTTGAGTTGATTATTATTCTTCTTTACTTCTCTTTTTTCGTCAAACCAAAACAATCCAACGGTGTTCGTGTTCTTCATCATCTCCTCAAAGAAGAAAGAACAATCCTTTCGATTTAATCTCATATCTTCATCACCTCTCCAGCTTTTGTTTTGATCCCTTCTCTGTTCAAGTAAGTTTTGATTTTTTTTTGTTTCTTTTTCCCCCAAAATGAGCTTTTTTTGTAATTCTAGGGTTTCGATTTTGTAAGATTTGGGGGTTACTGTGTAGAAATGGAAGATGGGTCTGAAGCAGACAAGAACATAACACCTGAAGGTGCTGCTGCTGCTACTGAGAGTAAGAGTAAACGTAAAATGAAAACAGCTGCTCAGCTTCAAGTTCTTGAAAACACTTACAAAGGTGTTTTGTCTTTTTTTTTTTTTTTTTAATTTTAATTTTACTTCATTATTGCAGTGTTTTGAATTTTCACTGTAATGGTTTTGCAGCTGAGCCGTATCCTTCGGAAGCTCTTAGAGCGGATCTCTCAGTTCAGCTGAACCTCTCCGACAGGCAGTTACAGATGTGGTTCTGTCACCGCCGTCTTAAAGACAGGAAGTCTTCAACTCCGACCAAACGCCAGCGTAAAGAGTCCACACCCTCCTCCGCGGCTGAGTCATCAAAACAGGCCGCCGCCGTCAATGCCGCTGATTTGGTGGCGGGAAATGAGCTTAACTCGTTTGATTCCAGAAGAACCGCTCGAGGCGGTGGCGGTGGTGGTGTAACGGTGGTTAGAAGGTTTAATGAACCGTCTCCTACCGAGGTTAGAGCCATCGGTTACGTGGAAGCTCAGTTGGGAGAGCGTCTGAGAGAGGACGGACCCATTCTTGGAATGGAGTTTGATCCTTTACCTCCTGGTGCATTTGGGACCCCTATAGGTATATATATGCTTCTTCTGACCATTTTAACTGCTTATTATTGATAGAAAAATGTTGTTGAATAAAAGCTAAAACGATGTTCTTTTCGTGTGTGTGGAGCAGAGATGCCAACCCATCGAAAGGCAGCGACTAGGCCGGCGTTTGAGACCAACTTATATGTCCGGTCCGATGTAAAGCCAGTTAAAGTCAGTTCTTTCTTTACTTTTCTTGTTGCTCATGTGTTTTCTTGTTCCTACTCAACTAATAATTTGGTCATTTCTTTCATTTTAGGAATCTGTGAGGACTATTCGTGAGTATCAGTTCCTTCCGGAGCAACCATCTTCAAGGACTGATCATTCCGAAAGAGCTTCTCCGGCGTCGCACCACTATGGAGTTCCACTTGATGCTTCGGTGGTTATGAGGGCTTCATCAGTGTCCGGTGGACATCGGGATGACTATAATGTTTCGCCACCGATACCGAATTTAAACCTTTCAGCTCATCACGTGAAGCCAGGGCACGTCTTGGGTGAGTACGACTCACCGTACCAGAAGAGCTACGTGGATCCCGCCCTACATGGAAACGAGGATCCTTTTGTGAAGTCGGAGAGAGAACTTGGTAATGATGATGATGAGGATGATGGTGATGATGATGTTCTCCTGCAACTGGAGAGAAAACGCAAGGTAATCAATCATCTATGACTGAGTTTTTAATGTTGACTGCTGGGTACTTCTACCCTCATCTTCTCGTTATATGTTTTTCATTACAGAGTGAAGAGGCAAGAATAGCTCGGGAAGTGGAGGCTCATGAGAAGAGAATCCGGAAAGAGCTTGAGAGACAAGATATGCTGAGACGAAAGGTATTGTTCCATTTAAAGATAAAGCACATAGTTTATTAAATGTTGGTATTTGTTTCTCAGTGTGGCAGTTGGTTTGTGTAGAGAGAGGAGCAAATAAGGAAAGAAGTGGAGAGGCAAGACCGTGAAAGACGGAAAGAGGAAGAACGGCTTTTACGTGAAAGGCAGAGAGAGGAAGAGAGGTACCTCAAAGAGCAGATGAAAGAGATGCAGCGAAGAGAGAAGTTCTTGAAGAAAGAAACAATCAGGGTATTGTGACGCACACCTTTGAGTACCTTCAGAACTTTTAGGTGAAGTGTTATTTTCTCATTTGAACCTCGTAAATGTGGACCAGGCTGAGAAGATGCGACAAAAAGAAGAGATGCGTAGGGTGAAAGAGGTTGCAAGGCTTAAAGCTGCTAACGAGAGGGCTATGGCTCGTAAGATTGCTAAGGAATCAATGGAACTTATTGAAGACGAACGCTTAGAGCTCATGGAGGTTGCTGCGTTATCCCTAGGATTGCCTTCAATGGTCGCCCTCGACTTTGAGACTCTACAGAACCTTGATGCATATAGAGGTGAATTAACAATTTATTAAACTTTTAACAATTTAGATTCCCGTTTTTTCAGCCGTTTATGAGAACATTTTCTTTTTTTCTTATAACTATCTGATGGATATATATATATATATTATTTCAGATAAGCAAGTGACATTTCCACCAACATCTGTAAATTTGAAAAAGCCTTTTGCTGTGAAACCATGGAATGGTTCTGATGAGAATATTGCTAATCTTCTTATGGTGAGTTTTTCCGTATTGTTTTTTATAGTTTATATATGTGAATATAATAACTATATCAGTAACCAATGTTTTGATTTGGTTAAAAAAAACAATATAGGTATGGAGATTCTTAATCAATTTCGCGGATGTTCTTGGCCTTTGGCCATTTACTCTGGATGAGTTTACTCAAGCATTCCATGACCATGTAAGTGTTAAATCTCTCTTTCTTGTGTCTCTGCGTTAGATCAGTAACATGATTGCTTGGTCATGTAGGACCCACGACTCATGGGAGAGATACACATTGTTCTTTTGAAGACTATAATCAAAGATATTGAAGGTGTTGCTAGAACACTCTCAGTCGGCGTCGGAGCAAACCAGAACGCTGCAGCTAATCCCGGTGGGGGTCATCCTCATCTCGTAGAGGGTGTAAGAGTTTACCCCATTTTGAAGTCTTTTTAACGATTTTAATGTATTCATCCTAATGTTTATATGATGCAATTTTGGATGTTTAGGCATATGCGTGGGGTTTTGACATACGCAGCTGGAGAAAAAACTTGAATGTTTTTACTTGGCCTGAGATCCTGAGGCAACTCGCTCTCTCTGCCGGGTTTGGACCGGAACTAAAGAAACAAGACATTAAAACCATGTCTGTCCACGATGAAAACGAGGTGGGAGAAAATCTCTATCTTTAAATGTATTTAGTGGCTTCTGTTTTACCTTATTTTCTTTCAAGTGTAGGCCAACAACTCTGAGAACGTGATATTCAACTTAAGGATAGGAGCAGCAGCCGAGAATGCTTTTGCCAAGATGCAAGAAAAGGGTCTTTCGAATCCGCGACGTTCACGGCATCGTTTGACTCCAGGCACAGTTAAATTCGCTGCCTTCCACGTTCTGTCTATTGAGGGTGAAAAAGGTTTGACTATCCTCGACGTTGCAGAGAAGATTCAGGTAAAAGATTGCTTTCTCTTTTTCTTGAAACTTACTTTAAACCACCAGCTTTGGTTTCATTCTCAAATTTTTCTTTCTTATTTTTGGATCATAGAAATCAGGATTGAGGGATCTAACGACGAGCAGGACACCTGAAGCCTCCGTTGCTGCTGCGTTGTCTCGTGATACAAAACTATTCGAGAGGGTGGCTCCTTCCACGTACTGTGTGCGTCCTTCCTATAGAAAAGACGCAGGTGATGCTGAGACTATATTCGCTGAAGCGAGGGAGAGAATACGCATGTTCAAGAGCGGTGTTACGGATGTGGAAGATGTTGATGAAGCTGAGAGAGAAGAAGACTCCGAAAGCGATGTAGGAGATGAGCCAGAGGTTGATTTGAACCTCAAAAAGGAAGATCCTGATGCTCTGGAGGAGATAGGAAAGTTAACCGGTGGTGTAGAACCCTCGTTGGAAAATGGGAAACTGAAAACAGAACCGGAGGCAAACCCTCTTACTCCCTCTCTCCCGGAGGAATCTACAAAAGATGAGAAAATAGATGACATCTTACCGGATCAAGAGGATGGTGACTGTTTTGACGTGAGCAAACTTGGAGAACAATGGGTGCAAGGACTCGTAGAAGGAGACTATTCGAGTCTCAGCATCGAGGAACGTTTAAACGCACTTGTCGCTCTGATTGGTATTGCAATCGAAGGAAACACTATCCGAATCTCCCTTGAGGTAACCTAAAAAATACTCTCAAAACTTTACATTCGCTTCAGCATTTTACCATAATAATGAGTGTTGCGTGCGTGCAGGAACGTTTGGAAGTTGCGAGTGCGTTAAAGAAACAAATGTGGAGTGAAGTACAACTCGACAAACGATGGAAAGAAGAGTCTTTGATCCGTGCGAATTACCTCTCATACCCAACACCGAAGACTCAAGAAAGCCCATCAGCGTCACAGGACCCGTTGAGTCTTCCACAGATCGATGTAGCAGCAGGACCAAGCTTGCAGTTGCAAGAAAACGTGTCTGGAATGGAGAATTTGCAGTATCATCATCAGCAGAGTTACACAGCGGACCGAGAAAGGCTCCGTGCAGAGTTAAAAGCCTACGTTGGATATAAAGCTGAAGAGCTGTATGTATACAGGTCACTTCCGCTCGGTCTAGATCGAAGACGCAACCGTTATTGGCGGTTTTCAGCATCCGCCTCTAGGAACGATCCTGGTTGTGGTAGGATATTCGTTGAGCTTCAGGATGGTCGATGGAGACTCATTGATTCAGAAGAGGTAGTAAATATTTGAAAAAAAAAAAAAACTCTTTTCTTGAAAATGTGGAAACATTTGTTGATGGATAGATGGTTATTTTTTCAGGGTTTTGACTGTTTGGTGAAGTCACTAGACGTCCGTGGTGTACGTGAATCACATCTTCATTTCATGTTGCTAAAGATGGAAGCTTCTTTTAAAGAAGCAGTGAGGAGGAACGTGGAGACGAGTACCGACTTGGATACTGATACTGCGGAGATCTCCTCAACTTTTAAGATAGAGCTAGGGGATGGTGGCAGAAGCGGAGTGTTGCAACGGTTCCAGAGTTTTGAGAGATGGATGTGGGATAATATGGTTCATCCTGGTGCGTTATCCGCGTTTAAGTACGGTGCCAAGAAGAGCACTCCGCTGTTCCACATTTGCAGAAGCTGTGCGGAACTACACTTTGCAGTGGATGTTTGCTGCCCTGGTTGTGGTCAGATGATGATGAGTGGTGGTTTGGATGTCAGTGAGATGTGTTTTGCTGACCAAGTGGCTCAACTCGGTGAAATATCCAGAAGAGACGCTGGATTTATATTACGTGGGTCGAACCTGTCTCCTCTCAGGATAAGACTACTCAAGATTCAGTTAGCACTTGTTGAAGTGAGTTATTCTAGTCTTCTCCTTTGATCATCATATAAGTTTTATTAATGCGTCTTCTAACTTCTTCTACCATGGACACAGGCTTCTCTTCCCCCTGAAGGACTTCAAACTCATTGGACAGAGAGTCTCAGAAAAACGTGGGGTCTGAAGCTGTTGTCATCAAGTTCCCCTGAAGAACTTCATCAGGTTTTCAATGTTTTACCCAAATTGTGCATTGATCTTTCGGACAGTTCTGATCCCTTCGTCTTGGTTTCAGGTTCTGGCGATGTTAGAGGTGGCGCTAAAGAAAGACTTCCTGTCTTCAAACTTTGAGACAACTTGTGAACTCTTGGACTTATCAGAAGAAGCTCTTCTCAGAGATGTTAAAGTAGTGCCGTGGATACCGAAGACCACGGGAGGTGTAGCTTTGAGACTCTTTGAACTCGACAGCTCCATTGCTTACACACCTGATCAAAACAAGGATCCTCAAAAGGACAAAGAATCTGAAGATTTTGTCGTAAGTTACATATAAATACTGAATATTGATTCTTATGTTATGATTTATTCATACAGTTTTAAAAACTTTCTTCTTTTAAGGGTTTGGAGACGAGTTTTCTGAGGAACGTTCAAGAAACTGACGTCATCGAGGCTACTCCGGTGCAAGTTGCATACGCTCAAGAAGACACGGAGCCGGGTTCAGGTAGAGGTCGACCACCACGAGGACGTGGCCGGCCTCGTTCCCAACGTGGCAAGAAACCATCACCGGCTTCTGGTAAACCACCTCGAAGTGCAGCAAACTCAAATGGCGAACCAATGTTGAGGCCGAGAGCTCAACCGCGTGGGGGTAGGAAGAAGGGACGACGCAGCAGCGGCACGAGAACAAGGCCGACGAAAGGAACGCTCGGTATATCCAATGAGGTAGGAGTAGGAGGAGGAGGACGTCGGGGTAAGGAAGTTAATGTAAATGCCAAAACCGCTCTTCACGATTGGGTTGTCGAAACGCCTGATGATGATGGAGAAGCTAGCAGCTCGGGGAGATCGTTTCAGTATGATGACGATGTGATGGCTCCGGTTGATGACTTTGGGGAATCGAGTAAATTAGTAGGTAGAGGAGAGTTTAGCTTACATAGTGATGATGAGTACGAAGAAGAAGACATGGACACGAAAATGAATGTTGATGATGAAGATGAAGATTACATAAACGAGGAGGATTCTGATGGTGGTAGAGAGCAGGCGACGGAGATGATAAGCATGGATGATGCAGCAGCTTCTCAGAGAAGGTTTCCGTTTGAAGATCCTGATCTTACATCGTCGTCTTCCTCTGATTTTCAGTGACTAATTAAGAGACAGGAAACTACTCAACGTGTCTTTTTGTTTGTTGTATTCTTCCACAAGGTTTCTTAGTTTAAACATTTATATCATTAACCCTTTTTCAAGAAAATGTAACATCAGTGTGATTGATCTCTTCATCGTATAAGCTTCTACGGTTATATTATTAGAGCATTTCTAACTCCACCCTATTTTTCACTGTAAAATAGAGTTTAAAGTAAAAAATGCTTCAATAGTATTCTATTTCGAGAATTCGGCCAAAAAAAACCTCGACTTTGCACGAATTACCAAAATAAACATGAACTTTTGGGCTGGCCAAAAAAACACCAAACTTTCATTGACTTTAGAATTAATTAAGAATGTTTTCGCTGACTTGCCAATTTAGCACGCCGTCAACAAATTTAACTGAAATATTTGACGTCGTTTATTGTTGGTGTTAAGTAAAACGACGTCGTTTCATCTCATTTGAAAACGACGTCGTTTTACATGATTTGAAATTAAAAACATGTAAACCCCTGGATTTGAACTCAGGTTGGTTGGTCAAATGGCAAGGTATTATACCACTGGGCTACTCGCACTTTCAATGTACTTACTAACATGTTTATTTTTATTTGGTACTCATTGAATATAAAAAATTCTCTAAAAACTTAATAAGATCTTTAAAATTCCAAAAAGTAGAAAAATAAAGAAGATTTATAAAATTCAATTAGAAATTAAAATTAAATATGAAATTTTATTTTTCTTTTTAAAAAATAAAAACTCTTCCAAAATTTTCTAAAAAATTTAAACGATCTTTAAATTCCAAAAAACTGAAAAATAAAGAATTTTTTTATAAAATTAATTTTGAAATTAAAATTGAAAATAAAATTTTATTTTTCTTTAAAGAAAATAAAATTTTATTTTTCTTAAAAAAATAAAAAAAAATCTTCCAAAATTTGCATAAAATTAATTTTGAATTAAAATTAAAATATTTTTTTTCTTTAAAAAATCAAAAAATTTCCAAAATTTTCATTTTTTTAAAAAAAATCCAATTTTTTTTAAAATTATAATAAAATGCAAAAATTAAAGTTACAATTATCAACTTTTTATGTGTGTATAATTAATTTCAACTTTTAGCAAATGTATTAAAAAATTGAAAATTTTGGAAGATTTTTTATTTTTTGAAAAGAAAAAATGAAATTTTATTTTCTATTTTAATTTCAAAATTAATTTTATAAAAAATTTCTTTATTTTTTCAATTTTTTGGAATTTTAAAGATCTTTTTAAGTTTTTAGAAAATTTTGGAAGAGTTTTTATTTTTTATAAAGAAAAATAAAATTTTATTTTTAATTTTAATTTCTAAATTAATTTTATAAAAATCTTCTTTATTTTTTAATTTTTTTGGAATTTTAAAGATCTTATTAAGTTTTTAGAGAATTTTTTATATTTAATATG
Organism: Brassica rapa; assembly: GCF_000309985.2. Taxonomy (NCBI): domain Eukaryota; kingdom Viridiplantae; phylum Streptophyta; class Magnoliopsida; order Brassicales; family Brassicaceae; genus Brassica; species Brassica rapa. The sequence continues at coordinate 28,272,327 of NC_024800.2, read as the reverse complement.
TACCAAATAAAAGTAAACATGTTAGTAAGTACATTGAAAGTGCGAGTAGCACAGTGGTAAAACACCTTGCCATTTGACCAATCAACCTGGGTTCGAATCCAGGGGTCTACATATTTTTAATTTCAAATCATGTAAAACGACGTCGTTTCATCTCATTTGAAAACGACGTCGTTTCACTTAACGCCAACAATAAACGACGTCAAATATTTCTGTTAAATTGGTTGACGGCGTGCTAAATTGGCAAGTCAGCGAAAACATTGTTAATTAATTCTAAAGTCAATGAAAGTTTGGTGTTTTTTTGGTCAGCCCAAAAGTTCATGTTTATTTTGGCAATTCGTGCAAAGTTGAGGTTTTTTTTGGCCGAATTCTCATTCTATTTCCTACTCTATAATATAGAGTGAAAAATAAGGTACCATTGGAATAAATTCAAATTCTATTATATAGTTACTCTGTTTTAGAGTAAAAAAATAAAGTAAGTCATTGGAGATGGTCTTAGTTACATGTCTAGACTGGTCATACTCAATTCTATAAGAACCGGCAAATCGTGATTTGATTCGATAAAAATTTTGGATAGCCGAAACTTTACGAAGGAATATATATAATCCGGTCTGGTCATGTGCAGAGTTAATATGTAGCGACTGTAAACCAGCTCATATGCTTTTGCCTTTTGGTTCACAGCAAAGTCTACCTTTTATTTATTTATTTATCAAACAGCCACTTTGTTGTGGGTAATTTAGACACCATGGCCGGTTCACACTGTTGGCTGGTGTTGGTGTATTCAATTTTTTGGTGAACAAAATATTCAAATTAACTCGTTGTTATTGTGATTGCAAGTTTGTTAAGTTGTTACATTAATGTTGATGGCGTTGCGTTGTAAGAAAAGAAGAATAAAGAAAAGAGATAAACAAGATAATTTTTGATTAAAAAAAAAAAAGAAAAGAGATAAACAAGACACTTTGGATCTGTAGAGAGAGATGCTAGTGGGATTGAGAACGACGTCGCGCATATGTCTCTCTTTGAACTTACAGACAAAGAACTGCTCGCCATTCATGATACAAGAAAGACAAAACCATCTTCTCCACATATCACACCAGTCTCTTGATTTTTTCTTATATTAAAATATCATCTCAATCATATAACGGAAACAAATATTTCAATTATGTAACTTCAATTAATATTTTATTCTATCATTATTTCATCAAAAGGAAAAATTCTACAAATTTATTTAAGACGGTGTCTTATATGTAAGTCTGGACGTCTTTCAAAAGATTGACAGACAAGTCTCCAAAGTTTTCTTTTTCCTATTGTTCGATTTTTTTTTTGGAAAAGAACAAGTATGGTACTATTTTGTTTGCGTAAAAAAGAAATATGTGCACGTCGTTTATTATTTGTGTTTAAACGAAATGAGTAAAAGATTTGGTATATGACCACAAAGCATTTAAAAGACAAGAATGAGAGATGCCAAAAAAATATTTATCAGAAAAAAAAGAGAGATGCCAAAAAAAGAATGAGATAAATGTTTCCTTCAGAAGTGTATTAGCGGGAAAAAATTGTCTTGTAAAAAATCAAAAGTAGTTTTAAGTTGAAATGAACTCATTTTTATTGATAACCTGTGGACAACTACTTACTTATAACATCATAACTTAAGCAAATCAAGTTGCTCAAAAAAAAAAACTAAGTAAATCAAAATTTATAGAAAAGTAGTCAGTATAGTTTCTTAACATATTACAGTTTATATATATATATATATATTCATTGTTAGTACATGTGGGGAATTGTCTGGGTACAATGTATTTGAAATGGTTGTAAATCGACCTGAATAGTTCAAGAAACTAGAACCGGAAAATGGACAATTTCACAATTAGTTTATCTGACATGTTATTACGTATTTGATATTAACAGGGAATGTACCAATTTGTTGAACAAATCTGGCATATATTGTTGCATCTCCCAATGCTTTTAAATATCCAACCGTTACCGCTGATAAGTACGTCTACGAAAATGTTATTTTCCATGAATTGCAGATAGTATTTGAATGGCAAATAATAGTATCAAAACAATGCTCACCACTATTTGTGAATCTGAAGTAAAAAAAAATGATGTTGCAAAGAATCGATTCTTGTTGACTCTCCTTCGAGATCATTTGATAACAACAGTGACTGGATGTCAGCACCATCTCTCGATAGAATTAGATACACTTCCAAGATTTATTTTCATTTATATAGTAAATCCATTTTTCATCAAAAAAGTAAAGCACACATTTAAGATCGTTAAGTGTGCTTTACTTTTTTGATGAAAAATGGATTTACTATATAAATGAAATATAGTATTTTCTCAACAAAAAAAAAGTATTTTTTCAATTTTTACACCAAAACAAAGAAAGTTTAGAGCAAAACACCACTCCATAATTGAATTACTCTATTTTGGAAAGAAAAAAATAGAGTTTTTACATTAGAGATATTCTGAGAATAAAAATATCAGTAAGGTTGCCATTACAGTTACCTTTCGAATTTCAAGAAACACACGTACGACGACTTATACATTTCTGTGAAATGTCACTCAAGAAAATGATATCAAACTTTATTGATAGACATAAAACTAAATGCCAAAATTGTACAGTTCATGTCGCCACTACTATTCATCAATGTAATTTGATTTGATGGGCTATTAAACCGCATTAATTTTTTTGTACTCTATAATTCTCATCATTATTACATCAATGTGTCGTAAGAAAAGAAATTCATGTTTGCTTTTCTATTATGTTTTCGTGTCAAAAACTTGGTCTACTTTTTTTGGTTTAAAAACTTAATTGGTATACTTCTCAAAAAGTCTTAAATGATGTTTCAAATTAATAGGACTTCTCAAAAAGTTCAAAACATCTAAATGACATTTTCCAAATTGATTAAGCATTTAATGATGTTCTATGACCGAAAGATTGGGAAGAGGTGGTCAAGAGGATGGTGGAGAGAGAGAGTAGTTACCAGATATAGCAGACAAAGAATCAAAGCGGAAGCGAGTTAAAAAAAAAACCATGGATTCACTTTCTCACTCATCGTTTTACAATAACTAAATAAGATGTTTCATTAAGCTCGAATATCACTCAAAATTATTTTTATCTTACATGATATTCCAGTTTTTTTTTTCCACTAGATTTATTATTGATTACATCTTTAACAAGCTAATCTACACAGTACAAAGATTATCGATGTATACAACAGTATAATACCATAACACATGTTCTCCAGGTAATTTGTATTAATGATAGAAACAAAATATATTATATATATATAGATATCCACCACTGATTTTTGTGGTATGTTATACGAATTTCTATAACAAATTATTGTACGCACATGTCTTGTAAAGATTTTTTAAGAACTTAGAGGACTTAAAAGAAATATCAGTTCAATAGCAATTTGGTTCGGTTTCAGTCAATCCAACTAATCTATGATTTCGATATACAGTTGCAGTCTTCTGATTCAAGTCAACAACCTCTTTGGCATCCCAATAGTAATTAATCAAACATTTAGATTGAATGAGACCGGAAGAAAATGAGATTAAAGGAACATTATCCAAATGTGGCTCAATAAAGGTCAATTTCGACGTCCCCACTTGTTTTGACGTCTGGTCTCCATCATCTTTTGTCTCTTTGTTTTTCATATCATTTTTTTCTGTTCATATTATTTCATTTCTTTGTTTATTTTTTGTCAGCATTTCTGTGTTTATATTTTTGCTTCATTATTCACTAATACGATTTTTCTTCTTTTTTTTTTTTGAACTTACGATTTTTCTTTTTAGTTGCACCATTATTGTTTGTGAAAGATTTTGTTTCTTTCTCATCATGTTGTAAATGTTCTATTTTTGTATATCTTTAAGCATATTTTTAGGGACCGCATCTATTAACATATGTATATTAAGTATTAACATTTCATATATGGTTGAAAAAAAAACATTTAAACGAAGCCTGTGGTCTGTCTGCAGTGGCGGAGCTAGCCAAAAAGTTTAACTGGTCAATAAATTAAGTTATGAGTTTTATGTTAATTTTGAGTATATGTTATCGGGGTCAATATAATGATTTACAACTTTTCACTAGCTTTCTCATCAAAAATACAAATAAATTTTTCTGTAACAAAATTTTTAGGGGTCAGATGACCCCCCTCTTTACACTCTACCTCTGCCACTGGTCGTGTGGTGAAGAGTGATAATGACCTGACATTTTCACATATTAAAATTTTAAAATAATTAGAGTCTACGTAGCCATAAGAATAAAATAATAATTAGTAAAAGAAAATGGAGAAAAATATATTGTTCTTTTTTCTGGCAACTAGTAAGTATTGGTAATTAAGATTTTATTATAGTCAAGTTTAAAGAGTCGATGCCATTAACAATAGAAAATACTAATATGCCTTAATAGCATTAAATGTAAAATTAACATTTTACTCAGTTCATGATGAATTCAATTTTTTTTATGATGAATAAGTTTAGCTCAATTCATGTATTACAGTGGCTTCAATATGTAAATTTGAATTCAAGTCATTTTAGTTATAAATTAAATGAGTTAATTTGCTATCTATTTAAAATAAATATAACGTAAATATTAAAATATTAAATATTTTTTGAATGTAATTAAAAATAATTTTAAAATGTAATAGAAAATATATAATTTAAAATGAATGATTTTGTGAAAGAAACGATGGCCTAATATGTTATAAATAAAAGATTTAATAAAAATAAAATATGATAATGTGTATTTTTCTTATGAATGTCTGAAATAATATTTAAAGATGTGTGTCTCCAATCGCTCCTCGTAAGTTAAACGAGTTAATTCACTATCTATATGTGTGTAAAGATGTGTGTCTCGAGGCGTTTCTCGTCTCCCTTCCATAATCATTTTCCAATGTCCGCTCCGATTTTTCCTCTCCCGTATTCTTATAGCAGTTACAAAAATCTCGAAACAATTTATTTGTTGCTGCGAATATCTGAAATCCTAACGGATATTATGTTGACTCGTCCTGATGCTTTCATAATCTCTCAGCTTCACGCTTCAGCTCTGCATGAATTTAAGCTTGGATCCATCGGGCTCGATCATGAGACCAAGATCTTGTGCTTCCTTTCGGACTTCGAGCATCACACTTCGAATTGCATTGGTCCTTAGTTTTTTATGGACTTTCGTGAGTTATGTCGAGATTTTGGACCAACAGTATATATTAATAATATGTTGTTATTATTTTAGATCATGCGCAGTGGCAGAAAAAATGAAAGTTTCTGAACATAATTAATATTAAAAAAATAAGAAGAACGAGAGAGATTGTAGAAAAAAAGAAGAACGCTTCTTCTTCAAGAATCACTAACAATTTTCTGAAGCTCTTCTGTCATTTGGCAATTTCTGAATGGTAGAATTTCTTTTTAACATTTAAATTTAAATGCTCACAAATAATCATACTTAAATACTAATATAATAATTATTAGAGACTTAGATTGAGAAACTATATACTAATAATGCTCTTATGCTCCAACTACTAAGAATATTGGGTATATTTCTTGTATAAATTATCCCTGTTCGTTTCTTAGCCGCAGCGTTAGCGGGAGCAATCGGTTAATATCAACGGACACGTCAGCAGCGACAAGACACAATAACTACGTCCGAGCTGGAATTATTGGCATCAGCAGCGTCTCTTTTTTTCAGTAGTTGCGGCAGTCACTGCAGCAAGCTACAATGATTGAATTCACTTTTGAAATCGTTCAACTTGTCTACGTCGAAGAGTTATTCTTTGCCGCAACCGCTAGTCGCAGCGGCTATGAAAAGAACAAGGGTAATGTTTTCAGCAGACAAGTCAAAATAAACCTATTTTATTTTATTTTATTTTTAATAAACCATCATTTCTTCTCTAACTAAACTAATTTAATTAATAAAAATTAAAATCTTTATTATATAATAACTATTAATTATACTTATCCATTATAATTCTATTTTTTTGTAACTGAATCCATTGCTGTGGCCAATTCCTATAGCTAACAACTGTAAATTTAAATACAGGTTGTTGGAAGGAAATAAAGTCAAACACAAATGATAGAATTTCAATATTTCATAATTTTTTGGAACGAAAATATTAATGAAAATGGACATAACATCATATTATAAAAGTTTTAAAAGGTTACAAATCTTTTATCATATATCATGATTTATATACAATTGATTTTTAAACATTTTAAAATGTATTATTAGACTTTAAATTTATAAGAAGGGAAAAAAATCTCTCTCTCCTATCTCTCAACCACAAGTTTTCTCATGTCAGTGTCAGCAACCACATATATATGGCAATATGGCATATGAAGATTTTGATAAACCTTGGAGCTATCTATATCTATACAGCCAGACACACACGACAATATATATACACACACATATTACTAACTCCACTGTCTCACTCTTGTTCTCTCTCTCTCTAAATTTTCGACTCTAAAATTTTTCATTTTCTTGATTCGATGATGTTAACTGTGTCGCCACTTGTCGTCAACACCACCCCAAGGGATCATTACATGGCGGCAGATTTCGCAGATTTTACGGCGGAAGGCTTGCCGGACTTCACGGCGGAGGAAGGAAGTCTCGATGTTCTTGAAGGAATCGATTTCTACGACGACCTTTTCATTGAGTTCAACGGAGATGATGTTTTGCCCGATTTGGAGATTGAATCGGATGTTCTCGGGGAATATTCCGGCAGCGGAAGAGATGAAGAACAAGAAATGGAGGGAAACACTTCGGCGGCGTCGGGGACATCGGAGAGAGACGGTGGCTGGTGTAAGCCTGAAGGCACGGATAAAACGGTGCGCAAAGGCAAACGTAAAGGGAAGAAAAATAAAGATTGTTTGTCCAACGATAACGGAATTAAGAAAAAACCAAAAGTGAGTTTCAGTATACATATTTTCATAATAAATCATATAGTTTGTCATAATTAAATAAATAAGTTTGTTTTTAATATTAATTAGTCTAAATATTGTATGTATCGGAAAAACAGGTGGATTGGACGCCGGAGTTACACCGGAAATTTGTAGAAGCGGTGGAGAGATTAGGGGTAGATAAGGCGGTGCCGTCACGGATTTTGGAGATTATGAATGTCAAATCACTCAATCGTCACAACGTAGCTAGCCATCTTCAGGTATTTTATACAGTCTAATAAATCAATAGCCTAATAAGTTCTACATCAATTAATCTAGAGCTACCAATCAAGATCCATATTAAGATTAGTTGTATAAAAATTATTTAAATTATCCATTTAAACAAGATTTACTTACGTCAACCAAAAAAATATTAATTTCGTGTGTGTAGAAATATAGGTCACATCGAAAGCATTTACTAGCGCGTGAAGCAGAAGCTGCGAGCTGGAATCTCCGACGACATACCACAGTGGCAGTGCCCGAAGGAGGAGAAAAGCTAAGTATGGCTCTTCCTGCCTTGGGCTATCCACCACATGTGACACCGTTGCATCAGGGCCACTTCAGGCCTTTGCACGTTTGGGGTCATCCTACGTGGCCTAAACACAAGCCTAACAATCCATCATCGTCTCCTCTTCGGACGTTTCCAATTCCTCCGGCCGTTGCAGTAGCTCCGTCCTGTTGGCCAGGTCAACTGCCATATTGGCACCTACAAACCCTCTATCCACAGGTAATATATATATATGTTCTTCTTTCTTTTTTGGGTACACCCTTGCACAGGTATAAGCTCATTCATACGTAAATATGATAGATTTTGATTGGCTGCACGGTTGAACTGTGATAAATAATTGAAAACCAATAATTAACAGGGAATGACAAAATTATTAACTGGTAAGAATTAGCTTTGATTAGTTAACTATTACCACCATTTTTACGTCTACAAAATTTGATCATACTAGCTTTAAGCATTTTAAAGACTCAAAATTTGAATCTTGATGTGTTTAACAAATGATTTTCTAATTATATATATGATAGAAAAACATGTTACCTAACTAAAGTATTATATTTCTACTATTCATTTGCTATAAACTCTTTTTGTGCGGATTTCTAATCAGATTGAGAGCTATAAGTTATACATGCAGGCATGAATTTATTAAAAAATGTTAAATTTTAATTAAGAGTTTATATGTAAATATGTGTAGGGATATGGTATGGCTTCATCGAATCATTCAAGCATTGGTGTTCCTACAAGACAATTAGGCCCCACTAATCCTCCCATCGACATTCATCCCGTGAGTCCACATTTATTTGTCTTACTTTTTCTGAAATAATCCAAAAAGTTATTGAATAACTTTTGTTTAGTTTTGATATCGTTCTCTCGTTAATTAGTGCTTATCTCCAATTGAATTTGACCGGTATGCAGTCGAATGAGATCATAGACGCCGCTTTAGGAGACGTTATAACAAAGCCGTGGCTACCACTACCTCTGGGCCTGAATCCACCGTCAGTTGATGGCGTCATGACGGAGTTACAACGTCAAGGCATTTCAAATGTTCCTCCTCTTCCTTGAGCGAACAAAATTCGTCGAAATTACAATTGTTGACTTCATTTTTTGGGGTATCTTTGTAAGTTTTTTTGCAAGGAAGATAAATAAATCCTTGTTGTTTAATCATATGTGTTTTTTTTTGAACAACTTAATCATATGTGTTCTAAATGAGTTCATGTATTGAAGTTAAGCAAGTGTATTATTTTAATTACATCATTATGTTGGTCGAACTTACAACTCGAACTTACAGTTTCGAGGAGTATTTTAACCAGTGCGTGGACATATAAACACACATACTCGGCCTACGCATCCCTTATATATTAATTTAGAAGTATTAAAACTTTTAAATGTAGCTACGTATCATCATCACGATGCTTTTCACATTTTTAAAAAAATAAGTTAGTTTATCTAAATATATATTATCCCTTATATATTAATTGAGAAGCATTATAACCTTTGAGTGTATCAACGTGTCATCACCAGAATAATTTTTAAAATTTTTAGAAAAATAAGTTGGTTCATCTAAATATATATTATACTTTTTATTAAATTGACTATCAAATTGATTATTAATGCATAAAAATATTATCTATTTTTTCCTTAAATAAAACTATGAAATTACCTATTATAATTAACATATACTAGATCTTTTATCCGCGCTACGCGCGGATTATATCTTATTAATTTGTTTCTTATTATTTTTAGTTATAAATTAGTTTTTATAAAAAAAAGTTAATTTTTTAAAAACTAATTTCAAAATTTAGGTCTCTCCGATTATAGATTAGTGGGTTAAAAGAACAAAACTGAACTCATTTGTTGTTATGTTTTGTTATAGAAACTTGTGTAATCTAAAGAAAAAAAAATCTATATAATTATATTTATAGTTAACAATACTTTATAAATAGGTAAATTTTGTAGACTAAATTTCTAACTAATGTTCTAAAACTTTTATTAGGTTAAACATTTTTACTTTAATTATCTACTTTATTGTTGTGCATATAATTTTTGCATATTTTGACGTACTTTCAGCGTAAATGTAAGTATGGAACAATAGTTGGAAAAAGGTAAGATTCTTTTTCAATGGTTCTGTCTAGAAATTGGTACATTGAAGATTTTGTTTTTCATTTTGATCAAAAAAGAAAGATTTTGTTTTTCTTCCTTCAGTAGAATCGATGTACATATATTACTTGTTAGTTGTAAACTTGTAATGTAATTTACATGTGCCTTTGATCTTGTGAATCAATTACACATTAGGATTAACAAAAGTATTTTTTTTTAACACACCACATAAAGATTAATCTCTAGAACTAATCATAAACTCTATAAAAACTATGGTACGACACTGCCATGAATTAAAATTATCAACTTGACACAAATGAAGACAATACCAGACTGCTTTAGAATCATACAATCCCGAGATCCATCGCATGATAGAAGGTAAGAAAATATTGGTGACATGAACATAGCAGCAGCTTGAGTTTCGGAGCCCTGATTCAATCAGGTAGTCACCAAGCCTCCCTAAAAGTTAGAACCATATTGCATTGTCCAGAAGTCATTGGTTTGTCACAGAAAAGACCAAAAGTTAGGTGGTCTTCTTGACTAAAACATTACCAAACCCCAATAATGTAAAGCAAAAAGTAGCACTAATTTATTAAAAACAACTGCCTTGGAACAAAAAGGCAAAAGATTTTTACCCAAAAAAGGCAAAAGATTCATCAGAATCAGTCATGTTACCTTCTTCCCTCGAATGACAGCATTTGGCTCTCATTGGATTACCATGTACTTTGTGCTACCGCTGCACAATGCCATTGGAACATGCATATAAGACTGACCTAGGATCCTTCCAATACTGGTGCACAAACACCAAGTGGTTGTAGTATCATATTCTTTTGGAAGCTTGAGAGTTCTGTCATGGCTTACAAAAGGCATAAGTATGCATTCTTTGGTGTTAGCTTAACACAGAGGTGTTTAAACTCTGCAACCTGCACATACCTGAAACAAAGAAAAACAGAAGAGAGTGATCAATATTAGGAACAAATGAATGATAAGTATCTGTTTCTCTAGAGAAAGAAATAAAAAATATGTGCAACTCTTAAGAGATAAGGTGATGAAGGTAAGAATAAACTGATGGTAGCGTTAGAAAATCAAGTAATGAAAACAGCTCTGCATATAGCGTTCGAATATTGTCCACGTCCTTACAAATAACCCACCAATCAGCCTCCGCTTTTCTTCGTTAGCTTTTAGCTGGATAATGTCTGCCTTTGCTTTCTTCAGCCTCACAATTCTCTCTAGCTCTGCCTCTCTGCTTTCTTCTAGCTCTCAATTTCAAAGCATCAGTGACAATCAGAATAATATTCATTCATAAATAAACAAAATACCATACACTTAGCAATATTAATTTAAGTTTGAAAAAATTAATATTAGGATGCTGATTCTGCTAAATCACAATACTTTAGTATCTCATGGTTCTTCGCTTCCACGTAATATCCTATTAACAAAGTCGAATTCTATAAACAAAGATTCCCGATCCCAGTTTGGTGTACATTCTTGGAACATGTCTTCAACCCAACCCAGCAGCATTTCTTTCTTTTTTGTATTCACTGAATCTCTCTTTCCATGAGTTTTATCTTACATAAATGAATCTTTTTTGTACTTAATCCTTTTAACTGCAGAGAACCAAAAAAAGAACAAACAAAACTCACAAAGATTTTTTTAAAAATTGAAGTGAAAACTTTATTGGGGTTTAGGTGTATACTTATACAACTGGTGTCTCCGGCTTGAAACCGTTTATTAGAAACACAATCAGTGAGACTTGTAGAAGCATTTGCTGTTGGAACAAACCAATGGAGTCTGAATTCATGGGAAAAGACAGAAGCTGAAATCATGAAGACAATAACCAGCCAAAGAAACATTCTTTTAATTACATATTTTTTTTGATTTCCAAGTTTCTACAGAGAGGTAACAGTAATGGATGATGTTTTGTTTTGGAGTATAATAAGTTAGGGGTTTTATAAGAAAGTGATTTGAGTTGGTTACGGAAAGAGAGGGAGATAGTCAAGTTGATTATTAAGTGTTAGGGATTGATTAATATCTTTTCATACTCCATTGGTTTCTCACAAAAATATGAAAAGCTCAAGTTAGCAACATACCTTGTATGATCAACATGAAAGAGATCATACTGTTTCAACTGAGTAGTTGTTAAACCTTGCCCACCATGACTGCATAAAACAAAGATAAACCACTAAAATTAGATTCTGAACTTTTAGCTTAGAATATAAGAAGAGAGTACACTGTTTAACCATATAGTACCTTTTCTACAGGATAAACTTTCTTTGATACAAACGTTTCCGCAGCAGTTGGATCCAAATAGATGTAAATCGTTTGAGAGCTTCATCCACATGTCTGACGTTTGAGAGCTTCATCCACATGTCTGATGTAAATCGTTTGAAAGCTTCATCCACATGTCTGCGTTTACTCTTGCTTCCATGTTCCAGCTTTAAGGACTTGAGATATTGAAGTGACTGCACCAGAAAACAATATCAGCCATATGTTGTTTTCATATAGAGAGGCTGATGAAGCAAGTACTGGATCAGAATTCCTATGAGGTTAAAGGGTTCACCAAAACAGGGATCGCTCCTGCTTCAGTAATCATAAGAAATGTGACTTTATACGCTCGAGCTAAAGAAAATAAGCTGAATTATTCCAATCTTTACTATTTAAATTCCAAACATTGAGATATATAATATAGAAGTAATCATGTTCTTTTTTTTTGTACTGGAAACAAAATGGGAGTGAGACCAAGACCTCAGTGGTTCCCTCAAGCTGAGAAAGATAATTGTTTGTCTGCAACAGAGACATTAAGTATCATAACACTATCTACGGTTTTAGAATTTGTATAACCCCATGGGAAATACAATATCTGGACAACCTCTCCTAAGCTCGCGAAGGACACATTCTCCATAGAAGACGCCTTGTAAACCTGCTACTTAGCCTACATACATGGCCATGTTAGAATCTATGAATAAAATTTGGTAAAAGTTTTGAAAACAAAACTAAACATGTATGGAAATGGCAAGACTCTGGCTCTGAATTTACTGATTATATATAGCTTTTGTAAAACAGAGAAATCCATATCAGAACTATATAAACGTAATCATTTTCCTTGATGAGAGCTGACCTGCTTCCGAGCTCTTAACATGTTTGGTCACTGAGAGCTGTGCCAACTACTCTTACTATGAAAAGGAAGAGAATTGTTAGATTATAAGGTTCAATATTTAAGGGCATCGCCATTACCTGATTTGATTGAATTGTGGGTCAACTTACATCTGTGTATACTGTTGGTACAGCCTTCAAAAGGCAGAATAGAGTAAAAATATGGCATGTTAAAGACAAACTTAACTACCATATTACTGTTTGTTCCAGAACAAATCTGACTCATAGTATTAAGCATGTTTTGAGTCTTGACTCCACTGGACTCTGTAAATTTCAAGTCCATTAGAGAGCATGACAAAAATAAATGGGAATATGAATGGATTTTACCGTAATGGTCATTACTTGTCAAGAGGTTTAACGACACCATAATGATAGTCACAAAAGTCAGTCTAACGTAACTTACCTGCAGTGAGACACAACAACTAAAAAAATGGAAGTGCGAGGACTGAAATGATAATGAACGTGAACGCGAGCATGATGAAGTAACCACTGATATTCACACCTTCACCTTCTTCATCCTCACTCTTTCTAGAAAACCAGAGCGAAAAAGATTTCTGGTTAAAGACTTGCCAATCGCATACCAAATATAACGAAAGAAATGAAAACAATCTACAACTACAATGAAACACAGATGGCAATGACGTTAAAGATAAGAAACCCTTTTTTATCAGATCACATAGTCAATCAAATCCGGATTTGTAACCCGCAATCTTTCTTTCTGTATGTTTTTCAACAAAAAAAAATGGAAGAAGAGGAGAAATAGAATCTGATCAAGAAAGGATTGCTTACATGAGGAAGAGAGACGTGAGATAGATCACAATTGTAGATGTGAGAAACGGAAGCGTGAGTAGGTGAAGAGATATTTCAAGAGACATATATAAAGAGAAGGAAGGCAAAAATACAAAAGGGAGAAGAATAGCTTAGTTGTGTTAGTACGTTACTCTCCAAACGAAAATTTACAGAGAAATTCGTCTATGAAACGAAGGAGAAGGGTCGGGACTTTACGCTTTCATACCAAAGAGATTTAGTGACCATGGGCTGATATGGGTTTTTTTAAAGTATAAACAGCCCACTTAGAAGATGTCGCATGAAATATATAAATGTAGTATGATGTGTCAAGTGAAATCATCTGATTGGATGATTTTTTTAGCAGACGTGGACACTCTCTTTGCTCTTGTTATCCTCCTTTTAGTATAGTCTTGATACGACAATTAATGATTTTGAATAATGAAGATTTCATACTAATTTCGTATTTTCCATCCTTTTTTATTTTATATTATTAAAATTTTTAAAAATAACATTACCCATATAATAAACATTTTAGATTTTTTTCTTATATATTATATTTTGAATTTTTTAAAAGAGCAATAAATTACTTTAATTGTTAATAATCTTACAATAATTTTTTTGTAAACAATTGTTTTACCTTTTTGTTATAAAACGATACAAAATAATCATTAAATCATATGAATATGAAGTATCATTCAATAGTTATTCAGATTAAATAAATAAATATATATATATATATATACATATATATATATATATATATTTAGTATCATTTAAATTAAACTATATGTTATATAAAATATGTAAATACGTTAATTTCAAATTTTACATTGAAATGTATTGAGACATGAATATTTTAATTTTGAAATTTGCATTGAATCTTTTAAAGCGATTATAAATTACTCAAAAATATTTCCCAATAAAATTTTTGTGACTAATGGTTTTAATATTTTGTTACAACAAATATACAAATATTAATAAAATCATATGAGTAGAAACTAAGAAGTTTCAATTACATATTCATATTAAAATATACTATATATATGTAAATATCATTAAAATTTAATTATATATCATATAAAATAAATAAATTGATTATTTTGATTTATTTATTTTGATTTATGTGCATAATATTTACTCATTTTATTTAATATATTTATTATTTCATATGGACAAAAAAATATAAATAAATGTATATAAGATAATTGGATATATAACTTTCATTCCGCTCAATGAGCGGATCTTAACCTATAGTATTAAAAACATATTTTCTTCGATGCTTCTAGAATAAAAATCAAGCTAATTTCGAGCCCAAAGATGAACCTGATTGGTACAGGTATTCACATGGGCATTTTGTAGTCTAATTAAATCGTTATATTTGTCGAAGGAATATTTTTAACCAATGTGAAGTTGTGAACTGATGATTAGCTAGTACACTGTAGGACTTCACATGTGCATTTTAGGCACACAAACGTAGCAATGATAGTTCCGTTGTTCAAGCAGACAAGGTTCATGAGGACATCTCTCATATTGTCTGAAACTCGACTTAAATAAATGTTGTAATGAAAATCTGGAAAACCCCCAAGTTGAGTTCAGCCTCATAAACTAAAAGATTACACTGATCCTTCAATAACATTTGCAACTTCTAAACTTCATTTTTAAGACCTCTTCCGATCATCTTCACCGTCATCGTCTGAGTCACCGCTCTCACGGAATCGTGGGTTCTTCTCCTGTCATAGCAGACACGTTCCACCATCACACCGAGTAACATACTAAAATCTACTCAAAGATTCATTTAGGGAAAGAAAAAGTTATGTTTATTACCGGTCTCATGTCATGATCAGAGTCTCTCCTAGTCTCATGATCTGAGTTTCTTCTTGAGTTGTCGCGTCCATAACGATCATCGTCCCTTTGACGTTTCCGATGAAAATCTGCAGAAACATTGGATCATCAAATGAGTTCTGAATGTGTACTATTACTATGCATAAGGCCTGATTTAAAAACATTATACCTCCGCCTCTTCCGTGGCGATTTGATCCTCCTTGGCCATATCCCCCTCCACCACGAGGTCCACCACGTCTTTCATCTGCATGATTGACATATTCATTTAGGACACAGAGGATGCAGTCAAGTATACAAGTTCTCGCATCAATCAGCTCCCCTTACACTAGGATCCATGATTTTCTAACATTTCAAACTATTTATCACAAAGGAAATCAGCGAAAGGATAAAAGATGTACACAATTATCACTGAAGCAACTTTAGACTCGCATTCATGTAGACTATTCAGAGTGTTAATAAAGTGTGATACATGTAGCCCAGAAAAGGTTGGAAGGACGTACAATTGGATGGCGCGGGTGCAGGATAGGAACCTCCGAGTGAACCAGTACCGTAATCTACGAGCTGTCTTTGTGCTTCGAGTTCCTTCTGAACTAATTTTCCATAACCACCTCTAGGTATCAACCAGTTAAAGAAAAAACATGGATAGGTAAACCGAGAAATCAAATATGACCATCTCTATATAACTAAGCAAAAAAAGGATATCAGGATCGTAATCTGTACGGTATTCGTCTCGAACCTGTAATGAAGTTAAGAAAACATTGATTATTAACATATAGAAAGGGGTAGAGAGTGTGAAAGTGAAGTTAAACCTGGCCACCGCTTCTACCACGACCCCATTGCCTTCCTTCTTGGAAGCCCCAATCAAAGTCCACACGAATAGGGCGGTCATCAAGAATGGTGCCACTTACATACTTGACTGCATCCTCTGTGTCCTCTCTCGAGTAGAACCTGATAACAACATCACCAAATGAAACTTACCCTGTGGTTAAAAAAAAGAAGGGGTAAAACTCACAGGACGAAACAGAAACCACAGGGGGTTTTGGTGTTCTTATCAAGTCCCATGATAATCTTTTTAATCTCTCCAGCTCTGGAGAAGAGCTCGTAAATCTGCTCTTCAGTTGTGTAGAAAGAGACGTTCCCAATGTAGACGGTGGATGAGGTCCTCAACGCCTCCTCGAACTCCTCCTGTGTCCCTGAGAATCTTCTATCTCGATACGCCGACAGCTTTGCTTGCTCCTAAGACAGAAAATCATAAGGCAGCTATTCAAATCGTGAGACCAAACCCTAAACAACGTCAATTGGTCGATCTGGGTTTCATCAACCCATCAGATCTCGGACACTCAAATTAGCTAACGAAAGCAAAACCCATATCTAAAATTAAGTACCTTGAACAAAGAAGCCATCGCCTCCCGAGAGTGAATCTGCGAAGACGAGAAAAGATAAATCACAAATTAGGTTGTACGAAGCTTAAACAAAGAGGAGATAAGACGAGAGATTCAAGAATTAACCTACCTGGATGAGCGAAAATCGAAAGGCAGAGACGCTTGCTCTTCTTCTTCTTCCAAAACCCTAATTTCTTTAAGGAACTGATAGAAGGGAAGCGCTAAGCAACACAACACACTCCGGTGTGATAGCAATTCTGGTTTATTATGGTTTAGTCATCTCCTTTGACAATTCCGGTCCGTTCATCTAAACCAATTACCTACTTTTCAATAATAATTAAATTATGTATTTGAGATAATTTAAAACGATTGATTTTCTACAAAACTTAGATCATTTTGGTTGAACTAATAAAATTAAACTTTAATTTTAATTAAACTGATTCTCAATTTCGTAAAACTATATTTTATTTTTAACTGATTTGTAAAATGCATATAAAATTTACAAATCCACATAGATTTATTGATTTCTAAATATAATACAACTGGAGTTTTGCCATCGAACTTAAAAAAATAATATATATATATATATATATATATATATATATATATATATATTAAAACGACGTCATCTTATTTTGTTAACGGTTGACTAACTTCTGTTAGAGTCAATGTAGATTTATACACGTTTTAAGAAGTTCATATAGTTTTTCTTAAATTATAATTAAGTTGAAGTCGGTTTTAGTAACATTTGTTCGGGTCCTATTTGGTACGACTGAGAGTGTAGAAATTGAAATTGATATTTTTTCTCGTATATCAAAACGACGTCGTTTTATCTTGTTAATAATTGATTAATTTCTGTTATAGTCAATGTAGATTTAAACACGTTTTAAAAAATTTGTGTAGTTTTTTCTAATTATAATTAAGTTGAAATCGTATTTGGCACTGATCAATTATTCGGATTCTATTTGAGACGAACTAAATTGATGTGGTTGAAATTGGCATTTTTCCCCAGAGAATAAGGGGTATATTCGGAGATGGGCAAAGGGATCCAAATCTCGGTGTACAGTTTTCGGAAGAAACAGAATGTATGCCGTTTTCGTTATAAGAGGAAAAACAACGCACATTGTCTCTTAAATTAACGTAAACGCCAGAGACAAATCAACGGTGGGTGGGGCCTATTTCTACGGAAGTCAACAAAACGCACCGTCGCTGCGGATCACTGCCTTCTCCTTTACGTCTTTAATGAACATTTAACAGAGCCGAAGAGAAACCACGGCGAGAGAGGAATCTCCGAACTCCGGCGAAAATCGAGCTCCCTGTGATCCACTAGGTATAACGCATCGCTTACGAATTTGAAAATCTGATTTTCTTTTTATTTAAACTAATTTTCCTCTGTTCATTTAGCTAGATTATCTGAAAAAAAAAACAAAATCGGTTATAGATTCGAGGTTTTCTTCTGATCACGATTTGTGGAATTTAATCAGATTTGGCTTGCGGTTTCGATAGATCTCTGGCTTTTGATTATGATCTGATTACCTTATTAATTTCTTTGTGAGGTTTATAATGTGTTTACTGAGTTCTTCAAGTGGACAAGAACACTGGTGGATTTTATAATTAACGATCCTCGGATTAATGTGAAATGCGAGACTATCTGCTGAGTTTTCTCAAGCAGAGTTCGTTCTTATTTGTTGTTGCAGTTTAAAACTTCAATCAGCCTCTTGGAGTTTGAGGATGAAACTCTAGAAGAAACCTTTAGCTTCCAAGTGAAAAAAATAAAAATAAAAATGAAGCGTTTTGTTTACATAAACGATGATGAGGCTTCAAAGGAGCTTTGTTGTGATAACCGTATATCAAACACAAAGTACAATTTGTGGAATTTCTTTCCAAAGAACTTGATGGAGCAATTCAGGTGATGATGATTGATTCCTTTTGATTTTATTGTTTTAGAAAGTTTAATCATATCATTTTTTTCTCTTCTCTGATGGACATGTTCTTCTTCTTTTATTCCAGCCGGTTCATGAACCAGTACTTTTTGTTGATTGCATGCCTTCAGCTATGGTCACTTATCACCCCTGTCAATCCTGCAAGTACGTGGGGTCCGTTGATCTTCATATTTGCCGTCTCCGCGTCCAAAGAAGCTTGGGATGATTACCACAGGTATCTCTCAGATAAGAAAGCAAATGAGAGAGAGGTTTGGATCGTCAAACATGGGATCAAGAAGCATGTATGGATCAGTTTTGCTAGATTTTTGTTTTTTCTTTTTCTGACGAGTGACTTTTTTTAGAGGATATTTTGGCTTAGCTGTATTAGTATTTTGTTTGTAGATCCAAGCACAGGACATACAAGTTGGAAATATTGTCTGGTTGCGTGAGAATGATGAAGTTCCTTGTGATCTAGTTTTGCTTGGCACCTCAGATCCACAAGGTGTTTGCTATGTAGAGGTAAATTCCCATCATGCATGTAATTTATTTATGCTGCATTCTACTCCCTCGAGTGGATGCTGGTAACCTTTCTTAAGCACTTTGAAATGCGCTAAATGTGCACTCACACATGCAGACTGCTGCTTTAGATGGTGAAACCGATCTCAAAACAAGAGTCATACCTTCAGCATGCGTGGGAATTGATTTAGAATTACTACACAAAATGAAAGTGAGTCTTCTTGTAAACAATCATACTGCGCCTGGGTTTCCAATTTGTTTCCTGTGAAATAATTTATTGTTATGTTTATCCATATTTCCAGGGTGTGATTGAATGTCCTATTCCAGATAAGGATATTCGAAGATTTGATGCAAACATGCGCTTATTTCCCCCATTTATCGACAATGACGTCTGTTCTTTAACTATAAAAAACACCCTTCTTCAGTCCTGTTACTTGAGAAATACGGAGTGGGCTTGTGGAGTATCTGTCTATACAGGTAATGATCTCTTCTATAAAATGGCTTGTTTTGGTTTTAAAATAGATTTCTAAGTGTCAGAACCATGCGTTCTTAGTATCTATGTTTTGTCACATAATTTCAGTTGATATTTGATAATTTTTCATGCTTTCATAGGCAACCAAACCAAGCTTGGGATGTGTAGGGGTGTAGCTGAACCAAAACTTACTGCTATGGATGCAATGATTGATAAATTGACTGGAGCAATATTCGTTTTCCAAATTGTCGTTGTTATGGTTCTCGGTGTTGCTGGAAATGTTTGGAAAGATACAGAAGCAAGAAAGGTTTTATTCCTAATACAATATCATGTCCAGAATAAATATTTGACGCTTGCTTTTGTAGAGTTGGGCAGTTCTGACTACACGAACTTGGTTGTTGTGTTTTTTCAGCAATGGTATGTGCAGTATCCAGTGGAAGCCC
This sequence comes from Brassica rapa, assembly GCF_000309985.2. Taxonomy (NCBI): domain Eukaryota; kingdom Viridiplantae; phylum Streptophyta; class Magnoliopsida; order Brassicales; family Brassicaceae; genus Brassica; species Brassica rapa. Next base: position 28,252,270 of record NC_024800.2, on the reverse strand, counting down.
CGTGGTATGAGCTGCTTGTAATTCCTTTGCGGTTTGAGCTTTTATGTTCCATCATGATACCCATCTCCATTAAGGTAGTTATAACTTCCTTGCTATGATATGTTCAAAACTGGTAGCATCCTTCTAGCTCTCTAGTGACATATATAGTGCGTTAAGCGTTTTGGCATGTAAAAGAGGTATTGGTTGCAAATCGGTGGTTAGTCATAATGTTTGATGGAGCAATATTGATTTTGAAGATAATCCATTTGTGTAAAAATAGGCATGTCTGTTCTGCTAAGCTTCTGGTTAAATTATGCGGCAGGTATCTCTAGATCTGGTGAAGGGCCTTTATGCAAAATTTATAGAATGGGATGTGGAGATGGTAGATCAAGAGACTGGTACAGCATCTTATGCAGCAAAGTAAGTTCAGGATAGAGGCAGACTACCTCATATTTCACCTGTGAACAATTTAATCTCACGATTTGGTTTTACATTATGTGTTTTTTTTTGTGTGTGGCAGCACAGCAATAAGCGAGGACCTTGGGCAAGTAGAGTACATTTTGACCGACAAAACTGGGACCCTGACAGACAACAAGATGATATTTAGAAGATGTTGTATTGGTGGCATTTTCTATGGGAATGAGACTGGGGATGCTTTAAAAGGTTTCATACTTCTCCTTGCGTATTTGTGTCAATAATATTAACGTATACACTATTTAAGTCTCTGCATCAATGAGTCTGCGTCAAAGGAGTATTGCTTCTAACGTTTTCTGATCTTTCTAATCAGATACACAACTTTTAGATGCCATCACCAGTGGCTCTACAGATGTCATCCGATTTCTTACAGTTATGGCTATTTGCAACACAGTTATACCTGTACGAAGGTAATTTTCAACTTCGTTTTAATGTTTAAATTTCTTAATGTCTGTTTTGTCAGTCGAGCAAAGAAACTTCACAAATCATATTTCAGTTGTACATATTTTTATGTTTATCTAGGCATTTCAATCTTATTGTGTTTGTTTTTATGGGTATTTCCATCCGATAGCAAAGCTGGAGATATTATATACAAGGCCCAATCTCAGGATGAGGATGCTCTTGTAATTGCTGCGGCGAAGTTGCATATGGTCTTTGTCGGCAAAAATGCCAATCTTCTAGGTAATAGTGGTGGTGTCATTTCGGTTTTTGTCTTCATGGAATATGTATCTAAAAATTAGCCTTCATTTTTTTTTGTTTTTCCTCTTTATCGAACGCAGAAATCATGTTTAATGGCGAGATGATTCGTTATGAGGTATTGGAAGTTCTTGAATTCACGTCAGATCGAAAAAGAATGTCAGTGGTAGTGAAAGACTGTCAGAATGGAAAAATTATTCTTTTGTCAAAAGGTGCAGATGAATCAATCCTTCCCTCTGCACGTGCTGGTGAGTTAACGTATCTCTTATCAAAATGAGACGAGGAAGAAGTGTGATACAGAATGTGCTCGGAGCTGATGGTCAATTTTTTTTCTCCGACTATGTTATTAGGCCAGCAAACCAGAACGATTGCTGAAGCTGTTGAACACTATGCCCAGTTGGGGCTCCGAACATTGTGTTTGGCTTGGCGTGAACTGGAAGAAGATGAGTATCTAGAGTGGTCAGTAAAGTTTAAAGAGGCTAGTAGTGTTCTAGTCGATAGGGAGGTAATTGGAACGACTCTTCTCTGTTTTGGTTGTTCACTTTAAGCAACAATGAAGTATGCTAAGTTTAAACCCTACCGTATAATTAAGTCGATGCACTTGATTGCCTCAAATGATGCTTTTCTCGTGTCACAGTGGAGAATTGCAGAGGTGTGTCAACGGTTAGAACAAAATCTTTATATTCTCGGAGTCACTGCAATAGAAGACCGCCTACAGGTAAACTTATAAATGTTAAGGACATAGACTTTCACAATGTAATATAATATAGCATTATAAGCAGGAGAGGTCTATCTTATATATAATTGCCTCCTCTTGTCAGGATGGTGTACCAGAGACAATTGAGACACTTAGAAAAGCAGGGATAAACTTTTGGATGCTGACTGGAGATAAGCAGAATACAGCTATACAGATTGCTCTTTCATGTAACTTTATCTCCCCAGGTAAGTTGGGATCATTTGTTTTTACTTTGTTATGATTTACCTATTTGCTACTTATCATGCCCTTTTACCATAATAATCATGTTTATATCAGAGCCTAAAGGTCAACTTCTACTGATTGATGGAAAAACCGAAGAAGATGTTTCTAGGAGTTTGGAGAGGGTTTTGCTTACAATGCGGACTACAACTTCAGAACCTAAGGTTCACCCTCTTTAATTGTTGCATCCTTGGAACATCTTACTATCACCTGTATCAGAGAATAATTTATGGGTCTTACAGGACGTGGCATTTGTTGTTGATGGCTGGGCTCTAGAAATTGCTCTGAAACACCATCGCAAGGATTTTGTTGAATTAGCTATACTTTCTAGGACAGCCATATGCTGTCGTGTCACACCTTCACAAAAAGCTCAGGTATCCCTCCTAGCGTTAGGTGCTTTCTTATTATTATTTTTCCCAGGTATTATGTTCATCCTGTTACAAAGTGGCCTTGAAGTGCTCACATCTCATTTGATGTTTTGGTTGAACTTGTTTTCTTGCCTTTACAGTTAGTTGAGATTTTAAAATCCTGTGATTATCGAACCCTAGCAATTGGTGATGGTGGGAATGATGTAAGAATGATACAGCAAGCTGATATCGGGGTCGGCATTAGCGGAAGAGAAGGGCTGCAGGCAGCAAGAGCTGCAGATTATAGCATTGGAAGTAAGAGCAGTAGCAAGATCTATTATATTAACTTTAAGATACATATCACATACACTTTTTCCCTCCAACTGCTTCTGAATTTTGTTACGTAGTCCTTGTTTACAGATGAACTGTTTTAACCTATCGAAAGAGCTATAATTGGTTCTTCATGGATTGATCTTTGCGTTTGCGTGCAGGATTTAGGTTTCTGAAAAGACTGATTCTTGTTCATGGGAGGTACTCGTATAACCGGACGGCATTTTTGTCGCAGTATTCCTTCTACAAATCATTGTTGATATGCTTCATCCAGATTTTGTAAGTTTATTAACTTTTCAGATATGATTTGAGTTTTCAGTAGATAGTAGCATTCCTGAAATACTGACAACAGAATCTTCGCAGCTTCTCGTTTATTTCAGGCGTTTCTGGAACCAGTCTTTTCAATTCGGTTAGCTTGATGGCTTATAATGTGTTCTACACCAGTGTTCCTGTTCTAGTTAGTGTAATTGATAAAGATCTTAGTGAAACGACAGTAATGCAACATCCTCAAATTTTATTCTACTGCCAAGCTGGAAGGTATGCTTTGACTAATTTTGTGTATAAATCTGCTTTGTTTCATAGGTTAATGCACATATCTGTATATTCTCATATTTTTTTTTCTCAATCCAGGCTTCTCAATCCAAGCACATTTGCGGGGTGGTTTGGTCGATCCCTTTTTCACGTGAGTAGTGTCATCTCAAATCTACTTAAAATGAGGCTTTTGTTCATTTTCCCATGTAAAAAAAAAAAGAATCTGAAATCTGGGATTTTATTTGCAGGCGATTGTTGTATTTGTAATAACTATTCACGCATATGCTTATGAGAAAAGTGAAATGGAGGAGCTTGGAATGGTAGCTCTCTCTGGATGTATATGGCTTCAGGCTTTTGTTGTCGCTCAAGAAACCAAGTACAGCTCCTTATCCTTGCGTCTGGGTTACACATACATCGCTTTTTGAATGTGCATATATATGATACATACACCGATGCTTAATAATTATTGTCTCTCCTCTTCGATGCCAGCTCCTTTACGGTGTTGCAACACCTTTCCATTTGGGGAAATCTGGTCGGATTCTATGTCCTAAACTTTCTCTTCAGCGCCATACCATCATCGGGAATGTACACGATCATGTTCCGCCTCTGCTCTCAACCTTCTTACTGGATTACAATGTTTGTAAGTATCAATCAAAAGCCATCTCTCCTATTTATTTAATCTCCATTAACAAACACCTACCCGAGGAATAATAATAATCCCTTATCGTTATTCTCTTGTGCAGCTGATAGTTGGAGCAGGGATGGGTCCTATATTCGCATTGAAGTACTACCGTTACACATACAGACCCAGCAAGATCAATATACTCCAGCAAGCTGAACGTATGGGCGGTCCAATACTGACTCTAGGTAACATTGAAACGCAACCGAGGACCATCGAGAAGGACGTGTCTCCAGTATCCATCCGAAGCCCGGTTTACGAGCCTCTGTTATCAGAATCTCCAAACGCAACTCGACGTTCATTTGGCCCTGGAGCTCCTTTCGAGTTTTTCCAGTCTCAGTCAAGATTGTCATCATCATCTGGTTATACCCGAAACTGCAAAGACAATTAAAAAGACTTGAGTTTTTTTTTTTCTTCTCTCTTTTCCCCACATTTTTAATGTTCCGTCACATATCTTAACTGGAAATGCAGTTGAAAGCCAAAAAAAAATCGAAAGAAATGGGAAACTTGTTTAGAACAGTTGTATATAGACCGCTTTACTGGAATTATCAGATATTGAAAGGTAGTCTTATAAACTCGCATCCTCTTGTTCGACAAAGGCCCTGTTGGTTTATGTGTCGACATGACTAAGATTACGTTCGTTTATGTTGTGTAACCTCCGACCAGTCGCCTGATCTTTTTAAATTTTTAGGTGTTCGAAAAAACGAACGATAAGTCGGAACTGCGACTTGTGACCAATCGCAGGTCGGCAGATTACGCGACAGTAAAATAAACAATAACACAATCGCATGTCGCAGGTTGCACGATAGATAAACGAACAGAGCCAAAATGGATCTTTTGTTCTTCTTTTTTGACTGAAGGCATTGGTACTCTGTTTTTCTCTTTCTTTCAGTCTGAGTAGCATGAACTCTGGCCTTTTTGCCTTTCAAATTAATGACTACTAATTCAGTATTAAAAATAAATAAGAGCTGATGGGATAAACTAGGGAATACCATTACTTACCTGAGATCTTTATGGTTGTTTCTCTGCCATTTTTTATGTTTTTTGAATTTTAAAAGTTCTATGCCAAAAAGTTTGTAAATCCTCTAGTGCAAAACTTAAACTATTTTAAGTTAACTATTCTTTGAAAAATATTTTTCTTCTATCAGAAATTGAACCCATAATTTATTAGACCATCGGCATAGGTGAATTTCTCAATAATTATATTAATATTTAGTTCAAAAATCTATAAAAGAAACTGAGAGATTTATCTCTCAAATAAGAGACTCTAGTGAAAGAATCTCAAAAGACCCTAGTGAAAGAATCTTTGAACCAAAGCTCTTGCTTAAATTGCTTCTGGACAGAACCATATTAGATAATTTGATTCGTGATCTGAGAAGGGTGTATCTCAGTCCAGAAACCTTTTAGTCAGCAAGAAATAACCTATTTATTTTTGTCAACCATGATATTAGATAAGACTATAGCCTACATAATTTAACAGTGGCCATCAAATATGTATATTAATTGTATGCAGCAGAAATATCAATATTGATATTTTTTTATAATAAGATTTTGAAACTAGTCGTCACAAATCACAATTTAAAGTGATTCCAAAATGTAGAAAAAAAAAAGGACCACTATACTGACACAGTGCCGTGCGAAGAGTTTTAGGGGCCTAAGGCAAGTTTTAAAAATAAATTTATTTACAACCGTAATGAAAACAATTTTCTAATATGATATATTATTTTCACCAAATACACAAGCCTAATACTGTAAAAAAATAAGTTTATAACGTAAATATGTTATATTATGTCATATAGAAAAAAATATATGAATTCAAAAAGTGAGTTAATTAATTTTCGCAGAAATATTTTTTTTTAAATAAGTTTAAACCATTATACTAGAAATTATTTGAAATTTTGAGGCCCTAAAAACAGTCATATTAATCGGGAGCCTGAGGCGAATGCATTTTTCAATACACTGTAGGCACACCTCTGTACTGACATTGCCAAGTTTGAACAAAAAGAAACAGTACGTAGTAGTTTTCAGAATTTTACGTTTATTCAAACTAATAAAATATCCGAACGGACTTGATGAGTAGCTAGACATCATCCATTCCTTCCGGAAATCTTAACTAATACAAATAACTTTGACTATTATTGTACGTCAAAAATCTTATTAAGCCAAATATATGTTATATATCAGTGATGATATTATTCACCGATCGAAAGTATTGAATATTCAATTGCCATAAAAGAATAACATATGAGGCCATGGTACAATATATATATATATATATATATATATATATATATATATTATATGTTAAGGTAAATAGTAAGGTTGCAACAAATTTAAATTGTATGTATGCACAAGGCCGTGTCTGACATTTGCAAGACTAGAATCGAGGAAAAATATTGGTCCTTATAATTTAATGTAAAAAAAAACCTAAAATAATAATAAGTATTAGTAGGCTTTCAAACCCATGTCACCAAACAGTTTGATTCAAATAATTGCTAGTTACACCATTTCTGCTACCTAACATTTGGGAAATTAACCCCAAAATAAGTTTTATATTTATCCGCCCTCGAACAAATGCTCGGTGGGTTGTATCCAGACTCAACCTTGTGCATGCAACAAAAGATAATATTATAGAACAATAATGCTTTGAACATTAATGGCGTAGGATTTAGTTGTGGATCTAGATTAGATAGATCGATCCATCAACCAATAGTTGTGTTAGACTTTTTTTTTTAACAACTATAGACGCTTTACATAGCAAGATATACTAACTTTCCAATAAATACTCGAGATTATTTAGCCTCAGTTCATGTCTATGACCCATATATAAGAAGGGTGATTTAGCTAAATATCATGTTTGTCTTTACGATATAATCAATTCAAACAAAATCTCATCCACGGACTAAAAACTAACTAATGCTGCCAACACGAAGAAGCTTGTTCACAAAACGTCCAACTGTTTAGTCTCTTCGCATTGTATTATTCATCTACCATGGTGCTCTCATCTCAACGAGTACACTCCATCATAAAAGTCAAGAAAAAGATGGGAAGTGAAGTGCACACAAGATACAATGCACCAAAATCTTGAAGAAAGAAGTAAATAGTTCGAGGTTCCATGTACCACAATATTTAATTCCAAGCTTTATTTGGGTCCATTTTATGGTGTTTTTGGCCCACTGTCCTTGTTCCATCGTATGGATGTATATATATGTAATGCATGATAATGAAATATGACTCGGGGGGACATCTAAAGGACTGATCGTCCCATCGAGATGAGAATGGGAACTAAGTATTGGTGGGTCATGCGGTCCACATGACACCTTCACACCCCGACACACTTAGCCTTTGTATATTTGCTATTATGTTTATATCTATTTACGTATATACGATGCACATGATCACTGTGCAATACACATTTGTTTATATACAATCGTATTTATACGAATTAATGAACACTTCTCTGCATGTAGAGCTGTCGCTCAGATAAGTATTTCTCCAAGGAAACAAAGTGCTCTCGGAGTGGAGATAAATATTATTCTTTTTCTTTTTACTTAAGAAACTATACTGTCATAATATTGCAGACATTAAAAATTTGTAGTAAATGGTAGGGGACAGTTTATCAGTTCCATTATCAACAAACGAAACCTAACGATAACGTTATCCCTCCACTAACTATATACTCGGAGGGAAATATAATGCTCAGTGGCCGAGCTAGAACTCACGTTTATATGGGTCATAACTCATTTATTAGAGACAAAAATATACATCTATGTGGTTTGAACCTAGGAACATGTGGGTCAATAGGAGAGATCTTGACCAAATTACCACAATAGCAACATGAAAAATAGCCTTACAAGTTTATTTTTATTAATTTCACATGGGTCATTTGACCACCATGCTTCTAAGGTGGCTCCGCCACTGATAATGCTACGTTGAATGTTTTTATTACTCGCTTTGTTTTTAAGGATTTTTTTTTCTTTAAATTAGAAGATGTATTGTTCAGTGAATCGCTCTAAAAAAGTATTGTTCAATGAACCGACGTGAGAAAACTCTACAAATATAAAAGAACTTTAAAAATGTATGTATAAGACATTTTCACAAAAAAAAACAATTAATTACAACACCTTTTTTTACTATTAAACAGAATATTTTGAAGTAAACATTACATAGGAATTCGTTCAGTATTGACAATATTACAAGTTCCAAGAGATCAATATTACAATAAAAGTTATGGACTTACACCAAAAATAAAAGTTATGGACTCTTATTTTTTTTTTTAAGGTAGAGGAATATTTTTTAAAATCCACGACATAGTACAGTCTCTTAATTAACACTCATGAACAAAATCGTAAAAATTAACAATTTGCAATAGATAATGGCTCCACGACGGCGGTGCCCCGCCACCGTATACTACTTTCCGTCGGAAAGTTTCTCCGACCATTCACACTGATCATGTCAACAGATCGTTCACCCATCCAAGATCAAGATCGCCACTAGAACCAATCTCAAAGCTACTCTTATCCCTAGCTTCCGCCGCTGCCGTTGCAGCCGCCGTGAAATCGCTTACACGACCACCACGTGGTGTAAACTCTTCACTGAAAAAGCTCGGCGGCGGGGGCTGAAGCTGAATCTGGCCATTGAGGTAACTTGGAGTAGAAGAAGGTGAAAGAGCAAATTGAAGATCTCTATCTCCGACGTCAAGCCACGGCGGAAGACGGTGATGATAATGGTTGCTCAGACTTGATGAGGCAAGCATCGACGCCGTTGAAACAGGCATGGTAACCATAGACGCCGAAGAAGCCGCGGTGAGTGGTTGCGTGAGACTAAAGGAATCTAAAGAATTAATCATTTCGTTTAGAACTTCCTTGTAAGTCACGGCTGATCGGTGGCGACTCAGCCGTGAAACTGCAGTGACTTTATTAGCCGGAGATAGAGGTGGAGACGACGACGGTGAATGTGCTAAACCGAAGAGAGGGCTCGTCGGAGAGTTGGAACAAAACACACAACACCCATTACTCTTGTTACTTAACACCGACGCGGGTGATGACAACGCCGATCCGCCACCGCCGGAGACCAAACTCTCTGGCGGTGGAGGAACTCTAAGCTGCGGCGGAGAGTGAGCAAAGAAACATATTTTTCTCGTACAATGCTTACCGTCTTTACAAGCCTCCGTACGGTAACGACTAGGATGGAGCCAACACTCGAAAACGCCGTGCGCGAAGCCGCACTCGTCACCACGGCTACAATCACCACCGTGGCGAAACTCAGGGCAGACTTCACCCGTGTAGTGATACCGGCGAGGGTCACGGCGACGGGCTTTTTCGCCGGGGTGAGAGAAAGGACAGTCGGTCCAGTCGTGGCTACGGCTACGAGTGCACCGTCTGATCTTGAATTCGTACATTCGGAAATGGTCTCCGGCGTAAGGATCGTCGGAGTCAGAGTCGTAATGATAGTCTTTCTGATCGTTACCGTCGCGACGGGGACTAGAAGTCGATGAGGGAGATTTGGCGGAGGAAAGAAGCTTTCTCGATGGAATAACCACCGTTGGTTTACCAATGTGGCCGGAGTTGTGATGCTCGATGTCCATGACTACGTGGCTAAAGACGAGAGAGAAAGTTTTGTTATCTTGCTTTGGTTTGGAGACAGACACTGGAAGTGATGAATGTAAGATAAAATGATAGATGCTTTGTTGTCTATATATATGCGTTAGAGTATACATATTATATAGATCACGAAAAGTAAAAATATATCCAGTGTAATGCTACACTAACTTTTAATTATCATAGGGAAAATTGTTTTTTTAGAGCAAAAAAATGATAACTATGTCCCTTTATACTAATCTATACTACTTTATGTCCCATTAGACTAATTTTTTTCAAAATGGCAGTAATGCCCTTAAAATTGTAATTTTTTATTCCTTTTTCGTTTTTTTTTTGTTTTTTTGTTCCTTTTTCGTTTTTTTATTTTTTAAAAAAAAAATCGATTTTTTTTTTCAAAATATAAAAGTGAATATTCCCAAATATTTTGTTTCCATATTTTTAGGAACTGATTTCTTATCCGTAGAATACAACTAATATGTAGAAATCGGTTTCTACAGTTTTTTAGAATTATAGTAATGTTTAGATTTTGATTTCTACATGTTTTAGATTTATAGTAAATCTGTAGAAGTCGGTTTCTACGTGTTTTAGATTTATATTAATGTGTAGATTTTGATTTCTAAAGATTTTAGAACGATAGGTTAAGCATGGAATGTGTATTCTAAATATTTTTAGAATACTCCTATTTACGTAGATCACGTATTCTAAACATTGTAGATTCAATGAAAAATGTGGATTTCGTTTTCTACTTCGTAGAATGTCATTTCTACTTTATTTAGAACATAATATGAAATTTATAATTTTAACTTTTTTTATAACTGGAAAAAATATCACTAAGTTCATATAGGTATTTTATCAAAAGTTACTATTTTTCCAATTTTTTTTTGTTTGTAAAACTATTTATTAAATTTATTTTCAAAAATATTAAAGGGTGTTATAGGAAAATATGACACAAAATATAGATTAGTCTAAAGGAACATAGTTACCATTTTTTTGCTCTAAAAAAACAGTTTTCCCATTATCATATTACGCACGTCTCAATTGTAGTTTCGCGAGTTTTTTTTGTTAATATCGCTATCATATTGCAATCCGAATTTAAATTTGATGCAGTGTTGAAGTGAAATATAGATACACGTCGTGATCAGTTGAGTTTTAATCCAAACAAGGTTTGTTATAGCCATTTAAAACGTGAGATTCGGTTTGATATTGATTAAAAATTAAACACATTTAAAGTGATCTATCAAAAATCACATATAAATTAGAGAAATTTGGAAAGAGATTACTTTTAAGTTTGTAATTTGTTACTTAATTAAGTTTAAGTTTTTATTTGCTAAGTAAGTAAATTTTTTTTTGTTTTGGCAAAATGAAAGTTTTTCGGAAGGTTTTGTTAAATCAATTATTTGCAATTTTACTATTACAACTTGGTAATGATGATAATCCAAACTAGGTCACGCAAAAGTAGCTCATTTGGTTGAACTAATACGATGAGGCCATAAGTTTTTAATTCCGATTTTAGTGGTAGAGATTCACTTCCACCTCTCCCTATACTGGGTTATGGATTAGGTCGTGTGCTTTATGGATTAGAATTTTGATTTTTATCTATGCATATTTTGTTTATACCGGTCTAGGTTTTAAATTATGAATGGTGCTCAATGGCGATGATGTGTGTGCATTGCGCCTTGGTGCAAGAAAGCGCTCGCCTTGCAGATCTCTTGAAGAAGACGTTAGCTAAGTCTTGTTATATACATTAGCTATAGAGTATTGACGTTTATATACATATTTGATAAAGAAAAAAAAGTACAAAAAAATATGAGGTTGTTTAATCTTAATAACTAAATGTACTAGGGATTAACCCGGGCTACGCCCGAGATTTTTATATTTTTCTAATTTAAGTTGTTAAATTATTTATATTTAGGTTATGATATATATTTATATAAATGTTAAGATGTATGTCATAATTAAAATTTATTTTTAAATTTTAACACGTTAAATTAACATATTTTTTACTATTTAAATATTTTTTGTAATTTTATTGGCTATCTAGTTATCATATTTAGCAAAACTATCTGTTGAGTGTTGGAATAAATGTTTTAGATATTTAATTAAACTGCAGAGTATTTTCGGATCGACCACATGCTCAACAATCGATCAATCCGTAAAAAAGATGGTCGATCTTCTTGGCGAGGTAATTACAATTTTAGCAAAAATATCTTTGATTTTCAAATTTAAGTATATAACTATTCTTTTGAATATTATTTTTTTTATTGTATTTTTTGATTAAATTATTGTATTATAATGTTTATGTAAATATTTTTTGTGATGTTTGAATTTGTGTTGTTCGTATACTTAACCTAGATGATATTGATGTTTAACCATTTGTTGTTTTTATTTATTTTTTTAATCATAAATTGTTTTTATTTAAAAACATTATTCATATATAATATAATAGTTTAAGTTTGGAAGATTAATCTATATATATAAATTATGTATATTTTTTAAAAAATAATTTAAGATATTATATATTGAGTAACTGAATTTCTTATCTTGAAAATAAAATATTTATATTTTTGTCTTCATGTTATACTCACCAATCCATCATTGATATTTATAACTCAGTATGTTTTTAAAAAAACTTAGTTTTAAGTAATAAACGAATTTAATAAATTAAATTCATCACCTATAATGTTCTCTAAACTATATTTGAAAACTCTCTAAAATTATATTTTAAGCATAATATTACTATTATTTAATTTTAAGCATAATATATGCAAAACCAACTTAAATTATATTTACAATAGGACTATCCTAAACCGGTTAATAAACCAAAAACAATATTAAACCAACATGAACCAATACTTGATTCGGCGAGGAATGAAGTGTTTCAGGATAAACGCTTGAATGATTATTAACTGTAATGGTTTGATCATGAAAGAGTTAGTATGAATATTAACAATTGTAAGAATAACTTTGAGTCTATGAAAAGTAATTCAATTCCCATGAATAAGTTTGGCTTTTGGAAGTTGCGGGTTTCCCAACAATGAATCCACCTAACAAAAAATTTGTTGTCATAAAAAATCTCATTCAAGGTCATTAAAGGTTTTTGGGACGGCAAAAGTTGATGGTGGAACCATTTTTTTGCTCGAGTGCTTTAAAGTTTTCCTTGATAGAGTGAGGTTGATATTGATGGAATAATGAGTTTTATAGGGACTTTCTTGATGTAAAACTATACATTTTTTTGTCTTATGTGGTATTTCCATTTTTATATAATTTACTACCATTTTAAGATAGATGTACAGTTTAAGATAGATGTTTAAATCTTAATGTACTTTTTCCATTTTTGTAAATGTTTATTTCCATTTCTTATATTTTAATTTACGTAATATCTATATTTTATATTTTAAAATAGATATTTAAATCTTAATGTACTTTTTCCATTTTTTAAAATTGTGTATTTACTTATATTATATATTTTACATTTTTAGATAGATGTTTAATGCTTAATGAAGTTTTTCCATTTTTTTTAAAAAAATTGTGTATTTACTTATTATTATATATATAATTCATATATTATATATTTACATTATTTACTTATTATTTATTTTCCTGTATATGTATTTCCATTTCTTGTACTTTTTATTTACTTAATATTTCTATTTTACATTTTAAGATAGATGTTTAAATCTTAATGTACGTTTTCCATTTTTTTTTAAATTGTATATTTCCATTTGTTATACTTTCTATTTACTTAATATCTATATTTTAAATTTTAAGATATATTTTTAAATCTTAATGAAATTTTCCATTTTTTAAATTGGGTATTTACTTATATTATATATTTACTTATTTTTTTTTTTATATTGTGTACTTCTATTTCTTATGCTTTCTATTTACTAATAATTTTATATTGTAAGATAGATTTACATTTTAAGATAGATGTTTAAATACTAATGTACTTTTTCCATTTTTTTAAATTGTGTATTTCCTTTTCTTATACTTTCTATTTGCATAATATCTATATTTTACATTTTATGATAAATGTTTAAATCGTAATATACTTTTTCCATTGTTTTTAAGTTGTGTATTTCTTTTTCTTATACTTTCTATTTACTTAATATCTATATTTTACATTTTAATATAGATGTTTAATATTTAATGTACTCTTTCCATTTTTTAAAAATTGTGCATTTACTTATTATTGTATATATAATTCGTATATTTATATATTTATAATATTTAATTATTATTTATTTTTCAATATATTGAGTATTTCTCTTTCTTATACTTTATATTTAGTTAATATCTATATTTTATATTTTAAGATAGATGTTTAAATCTTAATGTATTTTTCCATTTTTAATGTAAAACGGCAATGTTTAATAGAAGAACTTGGACAAATAGTCAAATAGTTATATTTATGTTTTTTTTTTATATAAAATAGAAATTTTACATTATGGAGATAAGCCGTTTTTTTAGTGAAAAATGGTAATCTTACATATGTTTAATGTAGTTTTTCTATTTTTTTATGTTCTATGTTTACATTTTATTGTTATTTTTAAATGTAAAATGGTAATCTTACATATGTTTAATGTAGTATTTCCATTTTTTATGTTGTATGTTTACATATTATTTATTATTTTCGAAATTATATATAATGTTTTTTTTTACAAAATAGTAATGTTACATTATGGAGATAAACCGTCTTTTTTTTTAGTGAAAAATGGTAATCTTACATATGTTTAATGTAGTTTTTCCATTTTTATGTTGTATGTTTACATATTATTTTTTTAAAAATAAAAATGTAAAATGGTAATATTACATTATGGAATTAAGCCGTCTTTTTTTTTAAAGTGAAAAATAGTAATTTTACATATGTTCAATGTAGTTTTTCCATTTTTTATGCTTTATGTTTCATATTATTTATAATTTTTAAAAATTAGTAATATTAAAATGTAAAACTATATTTTATGCCACGTGTCATCTTTCGGGAGGATTTTTTTTCGCTGATGTGGATGCTCTATGGAGCCTCAAAAGGTCCCTTTTATTAGTAAGGATTATTTGAAGATAGTTAAAATTTTCAATAGAACGTGAGTCGTAAATCAAAACTCAGAATCTAAGAATTCAAAATCAAAACCCAAACCCAAAAAATATATATTCAAATGTAGAAAACCAAAGTAAATAACTTAAAACAAAACACCTAAAAACCAGCCTCAGAATCACTATGAGCTTCATCATTCTCATCTTCATCATCAATGTCATTGGCATCCTCATTCCAAATCATTTGCCATTAAATCTTCTTTCATCTCATCCTCAAGATCAACCAACGTCATAACATTTGGAGATGGCCCGTAGTGTTTATTCTGAGTTGAGCTACTAGAAACACATTTTTCTTTGTAAGATTTAGATGAACATGCACTCGTTGCTCCTCTAGTAAAATAATTAGGATCTTCTACGTAGAGCTTTGCTCATGAAATTCCATGTCAAATCATTATTTTGCCACACAAAAATCATCATTATTCCAATTAACCACTCATTGCTTTCATAAATATCTTCCAAAAGAATATGATCTATGGTGTCACTTATCTTTGCTCGACGTTGTACGACTCAGTTGTATTTCACAAAAACCATTTTGTTCAATCGGAGTTGTGCTACTTTATTTCTCCTCTTCGTATGAAGCTATTGAATTCAACTTCAATATGTAAAAGTTAAATCACATAAAATCTAAAATGAAGGTTATTAAGAATATTTACAAGTTGGAAGACATACTATTTTCTTTGACAACCAGTAGCACTACAAGTCAAAATAAGGATCTTAACAGCGAAGTTTATGAGATTTGGAGCACAAGACCACAACTCCACTATTAAAATAAAAATGTTGTTACTATTTATGTACTTAAAATAAAATTAATCCGGGTTTGTGATACATGGTGCTTTGATATCTATTTGTCTAATGGACAGTGTCATAATTGAAGATACTGGTAATGTTATCTTCTCTTGAAAATCAGTATTTGGAACCAACATGTTAATGCATAACATACACAAATTATTATTTGAAAATTTTATATCAATCTGTTATTGCAAAACACAGACAAAACATAAACCAATCTGTTAATGCAATTGTACAAGCCCCTTCCACTTCCTCACAACGAGATCATTATGATATTTGTAATGAATTGCATGATTTAATAAAAACTGAGCTTAGCTGATGAAGTTAACACTCCCACCTTTGGTCAATCATCTCAAAACTTCTGTAATTCTCTTGATTCTAGATTTTAAATGTGTATTTTTGTTTATATTGAAATAAATTTATAAATTCAAACTTTATGTTTTTGCTTTACTGATTGGTTTCGGTTCAGTTTTTTTTGCCCACCCCTAAAAATACTGTTATTCTTCATCAACCTCTTGAAAATCACATGCAACTTTATGCGTACCAATTGGTTCACAGTCGGGTGGGTCATCTACTTTCACAAATGAGCAGGTAGATCGTATCACGAGGATCCCCACAACAATAAACAAATACTGGCCACACTCGGGTGGACTCATTTGGTCACCGAATCAAAACACGAAACTTTTTTTGTCTTCTGATTTATTCCCCTATAAAATGGCAATAAGTACCAACGTTAAAACCGCACTCTCAAAAAAACTCATACTTTCAATCTATATTCTTCAGTTTTATAACCAACTACAATAATGTCAAATCACCTTCAAGGGCACTTAACTACTTGCGCAAACCCGGTTTTAACCAAAGAAGAGCAAGAAGTCGACGAGAAAACGGTGAGCTTGCAAGCGGAGAGTATCGTCAACACCATGGCATTTCCAATGGTTTTCAAAGCCGCCTTGGAGCTTGGCGTCATTGACACAGTCGCTGCAGCAGACAACGGCGCATGGCTCTCACCGTTTGAGATTTCTCGTAATCTCCCAACCAAACCAGCCAACCCGGAGGCGCCAGAGTTGCTGGACCGGATGCTGCGTTTACTCGTCAGCCACTCTATTTTGAAGTGCCGTGTGATTGAAAGTAAAGAAAATGGCCGAACCGGAAAGATGGAGAGGGTATATGCAGCTGAACCAGTTTGCAAGTATTTCTTGAAAGATAGTGACGGTTCCGGTTCTCTCGTTTCTCTGTTTATGTTGCTCCAGAGCGACGTATTTTTCAAGACTTGGTAAGTAATTCATTATTGTGTAAATGAGCTGAATCAAGTTATGTCGTACGTCAACTATATTATACCAGTCAATAATCAACTATCTAAACCGCATTATAACGAATGCTCTATATATAGCAATCATAAATGAACAGATGAAGTTGACCAAAAAAAAAGAACAGATGAAGATATTTTTTCTTTCTTTTCACAGGACAAATCTTAAAGACGTGATACTAGAAGGAAGAGATGCATTCAGCTTTGCCCATGGCATGCCACTTTTTGAATACATTAATTCGGATGGACAATTTGCTAAAGTGTTTGATCGTGCCATGTCAGAACCTTCCACCATGATTATGAAAAAGGTTCTAGAAGTTTACAGAGGATTTGAAGATGTTAACACTTTGGTGGATGTTGGAGGAGGATGTGGCACTACGTTAGGTCTAGTAACTTCCAAATACCCTCATATTAAGGGTGTTAATTTCGACTTACCTCAGGTTTTAACCAATGCTCCGTTTTATCCCGGTATAAAACAACATAATGTTTTTGATAAGTTATACTAATGAAGTGTTAGTTTTGGAATCTAGCTCTTAAAATTTTTGTTCAATTTTACTAATTTTAGGAGTGGAGCATGTCTCTGGAGACATGTTCATAGAAGTTCCAAAAGGAGACGCAGTCTTTATGAAAGTAAGTACATTTATACGAATATAAAGTTTAATTTATATTTTCAAGTTTTGTTAAAGTCTATTATTTCTAAAATAATGTGGTTAATTTGTTGATAGTTGATACTACATGACTGGACGGACGAACATTGCATAAAGCTTCTAAAAAATTGTTGGAAGAGTCTACCGGAAAAAGGGAAAGTGATAGTTGTAGATATGATAATACCAACAGAACCAAAGAGTAGTGACCTTTTCTCTAACACTGTGTTTGGTATGGATATGTTGATGCTAACACAATGCTCAGGTGGTAAAGAGAGATCGTTTTCACAGTTGGAGAATTTAGCGTATGGTTCAGGTTTCCTTCGATGTGAAATTATGTGTCTTGCCTATTCGTATTGTGTTATTGAATTCCAGAAATAGATTCTGAAATTGCAAAACAAAATAATGGTTGGTTTGATTTGATGAATGTGAAATGACGGGATAAATATCTGGTTACATATATATCTATATGTAAAGGAATAAATTGTGTGAATTGGAGCTTATTCTAATGATTTTATTGCATGTAATATATTATTATGGTGTCGGCTTGCTTTTGCTCAACTTTCTTTTTAGTTTGTGAAGATTGTTAAGTTTTCAACGAGTGTAATGACTCGGATTACAATAAAAAGGTGTTTTGTCTTATGTTTGTCACTGATATTGTTATTCTTATCCGTGACTTAAATATCTCAATGTCACATTCGTTAACATGTAATGATATTTTATTTTGGTGTAAGAAAATTTCTAAATAAAAAATTAGTTAGAAGATTATAAATTGGTTCTAGGAGTTTATAAATTATTATTTATATCATCAATAAAATAATTAATCTGGGTATCTATCACAAACTAGCTTTTTTAATATCTTTTTGTTTTATCTGAATTTAACTGTGGCTAAACATGATTTCTTATGCTAATTTTTCTGTTTAGAAATCATATTCTTTTAATTTCGATATATAGAGACTACAGCCTTTTTAGTATATATCAATGGATGGTCTAGTGGTGGACAGTTTAATTGGTCAGTTTCATTCTTATAGATTGGTTCACCGGTAGGGGTAAAAGTTTTTGGTTGGCATAAATGAATTAAAACTAGATGAGAGTGTCATTACTATTGAAATGATATATGTAGCCAAAAATATTTTTTATTTGATCTTTTTTTCTATGTCCCAATTGTGATAGAATAAAAATGTGGTTCTGAAATTAATAAAAAAGTTCGATGATCTTAGACTGACTCAATCTATTTGTTTTCTAAGTCGGGTCTAGAATAAGATATAGAATCATCATTGTTTAACAAATTAAATCAAACAAATTCATTATTTGTCCCTCGAGATTTGATATGACGATGCAGAGACAAACACATAAAATTTGCTTACAAAAAAAAGTAGCGTATAGGTTGGTCCTTAAAATGATTCACGTGGTAGTTATTTTTATAAAGAAAGAACAAACACATAAAAACTTCTTCTTCTTTTTTTGTGAAAAAGAACAAACACATAAAAACTTGATTCATGGTTGTTGAAAAAAATAGTAGACCGCGGATCCCGTTGTTAGTTCACCTAGAAGATTTGATATAATTTTTTTTTTGCAACTAAGATTTGATATAATGATATGTTCATATAACAATAATATTTTAAAAGTCCTTACATTTATTTCAAATTTAAAAATGTAAACCCAGTTTTTTTGTTAAAATCGAATAATAAAAAATAAATTGACATACGAACATAATTATATTTATATATAGCAAAAAACAACGAACAAATGACTAACTGTGCTTACAAAAAAAAAGTCTGACTGTGCTTACAAAAAAAAGTCTGACTTTGCTGACAAAAAAAAAATGACTGACTGTATGGAACTGAGATACTCTTTTAATTATCAACTAGACTTTGACCCGCGCGCCCGCGCGGATGTACTTTTCAAATATATGTTGTTATTTTTTTCATGTCACTATTAATATATATTATATGTATCATCATATAAATAATTGTATTTTATACATATCACTATATAAGCTATAATTAATAGCATTTTATACGTACCATCATATACATAATCACATATATTATATTTTTAAAACTTAATGTGAAATATAAAAACCATATTTTAAGTTAGTGTTTGAAATTAGGTTTTTTGTAGTATTTTTCATATATATATTGAAAACATTTTTTATAATGGTTATTGAAAAATATTTTAGTAAAAATCAAATTTAAAATATATGTATATATTTGAATTAATTTTAAATCAATTTTAAATTATTTTTTATATATTTGAATATGTATATGAAGTTTAAATTTTGTTTTATGATTATTTCAGATAAAAGATATTCTTAGTTAATTAGATTGGACTATTTTTGTATATTTTAAAACTGGCTTAGATAGATAGTTTCTAATAATATAATATACTTCTAATTTTTCTTAATAATATAAGCCCTTTTTTAACATAATGCTATTTATATTTCCAAACGACATTATATTCTTTTTTTTAAATTGATATCAATGTTCCCAAACAATTCTTAAAAATACTTCTATTTTAATAAGATAGACTAAACTTTGATTCGTGCATTCGCGCGAATGTCATTTTTATAAATAAAATCTTGAATTTATATATATTCAAATACTATAGATATATAATATTTTCGTATTACACAACTGTTTTATGACATGTCTACACATAATATTTTATATATTTATACGTTGCTATTTTTGATTAATATATTTCATTTCTTTAGTTGTTTGTTTATATGAATGTATTTGTACTTTGTAAAAATTTGGAATATATAAATTAAAAATAAAATATACTAACACATATATAGAATATATTATATATTAATTGTTATAATGGTGAAGCTCTTATTTTAAATCCATTTTGATATATATTATAGTCTAATGCACCGAAGCTCAATTAACTTATTATAAGATCATATTATTAAGATGATTTATAAGTAAATGAATATTATACATTAGAATAAGCCTATTAACATAAGCTTCAGTATTAAATGGCTAAGCTAATTTACAAAGTACATAAATGGGCCTTGCCTTTAAACTAAACCCATCTGGAAGTCTAACTATTTCTTCTTCTTTATCCGGGAAACACGATGTTACCTAACCATTCATCTTCCCCTCGGTGTCTCTTTTATTTTTTTGTGTCGGTGAGGCAGAGATGTATTTCTTCATCTCAATTCATCAACCTTAAACAATCTCCTAATCTCAATCGAAGACTCACCTAACGAAACGAAAAAGATTGTCCCGTAAGTGGATCCATGTGATCTCTCAACGTTAGTCTTATAATTTGTTCTGAAGCGCTTGAGATTTCGTTTTCAGATCTGTGTACTAATTGTTTCATACATATTGATTAGGTAATTCAAATCGTCAAGGATAATCGATGATTGACTTTTTAGAAGTTCTGGCGAAGATGAATGACTTGATTGCAGAAGCTCTGTTTAAATGCTAGAACACCCAAGTATCGTGATCTGAGGAATCACAGAATCTACACTGCAAGGTAAGTTCAGATAGTGTTGTATTAGATGAATACTATTCTAAGTCAGGGTCAACTTTCTTATAGCTTATTGATTTCAGAAATGACTTATTTAGAGGTATCGACAAACTGCTCTTACTGGAGTAAGAGAGGAAGAGTAGCCAGAAGTGATCTATACAAAAAAGCAAGACGGAAGGGAGAAGTACAAAAATATGAGAATCAGTTCTACAAAAGTCAAAGTGAAGGGACAAAAAAAAACATGGTAAGTAGTTGTTAAATATTGATACCTTTCATAATATGTCGTGTGATTGCCTGCTAGTTAAAAAAAAACGAATTTTGTTTCTTTTTATACAAATCATATAATGATATTAGACCTTTTAATGTTTTGCATGATACTGGATCGTTCTGAGAACCAAGTACTTCCAGCTATCCACCTGCAAATGAAGACAACAACCTTGCGAACAATAGAAACATAACACGGTTAGTAGTTACTTATTTATCTTAAGTAATTCATATGGTGAAACCTATGTAGAACGATTTAGAATCAGTTAGAAGATTGAAAGAACCTTTCTTTAACTATAAATAAAAGGTTTCAACTTGACTGAGATGCATTTCTAGGTACATGTTAATGATAGTCTTATATAACAAAAAAAATAAAATAGATTCAAATTACTTTGTGAGAATGAATATGTTTGTCCTAAACAAAGGAAAAAGAATCTTATTTAAGCGAATGTTTGTTTGATAACCACGAAAAAATGTTGTTTAAAAAAATTAAAACAATCTTTCTGAAGCATACGAACCAGTAAGCATTCTTCCACCAGAACAAACATGTGGGTATCTGATACTTGCACAAAAAACTGGTCATTCATTTAACTTCTGTGTCTTTCTAAGACATACAAGAAAACACAAATACAACTCTTAATCAGAAAAAGAACTCTACATAAAACTAAAAGGTCTGACTTTTGAGAAGAGTAAAAGTTGTCGCTAACGACATGTTTAGGTTGAGGATGTTCAATGCTTTTCTCTTGACGCAATAGAGTAGGGGTATATATAGTTCCCTTTCGAAAGGGTATGTTAAATAGGAGAATTTAAGAAAAGATTTTGTTAGTTGTGATTCTAAAGAATTGAAAAAATAATATATACGGTTTTGAATTAGTGACTAAACATTTCTTATATATTAAATCAGCATACTAACAGAAATATTCGTTTTAAAGATTAGCCAAACGTGATTTGCAAGTTAGATAATAAAATGTGCAGATTTTGTTAGTTTAATGATATCTTTTTCGTTATGATGACTGCGTTGAAATGCTGAACAATTATGGAAGGTTTTTGAGTTTAGGAAAAAAATGAATTTATCAGTTTTATTTAGTGCAGTTAATTGTCATTGCGTTAGTTATGGGTTTACGAAATTTATGGAATGTTATTGATTAGGAAAATACAATTTATGGAATGTTATTGATTAGGAAAGTACTAAATTATTGGTATACGATAATACCTTTAGGATTATATTCCAAGATTTGTAACACATTACTTGCATAAAGACTATGTATCTTCGAATTTGTATTAATAAAAAGATGAAAGTTATAAAAAAAAAAAAATCTTAGCTTGATCGATACATTTTAACATACATCATGCTACAAAACCAAAAAACCAATAGATACATGAAAACGATACTAAGATGAGTAACAATTCTTTGATAATTACAGTCTTTCTTAATCATGATATATATAATGAATCGGAAGTATGTGGTTGATTATTTAAATTTTTTTTTAATGCAGTCAACTGAATTTTGTATCTATCTAATCTATTGGTTTTAATTGTGCAGACCCAGATTAACCGAGACATATTTGGTCTGGAAACCCGCAAGAATAAGTTCCGTCCGGTTTTGTTTTGAGTTATTTAAAGCGGCTCAAATTTAATTAGATGGCTTAGTCATTTTATAAAACGACTGTGCATAAGGTCAGTGGCAATCAATTGTAATTATTTGGGAAAAGTCTGGGTCAAGTACAAAATGTACTTCTGTTTTAATAGTTTAGATGATACACATGACACATCTTCTTTCTTAAAAGAGAAAAACCATTTGAAACTAACCTTATTTTCATGCATGATTTATATAAATTGCCATTGAGATTTAAAGTTTCATTAATGGTCTTTTAATCTTTTCGACATCATTACCAACCAAACAAAATCGTATGCCGAACCGACTTTCCGGGTTAGTATACGATTAAGGGCAACATTATCGCAACGTTCCAGCTGGTCCTTAAGGGCAGAGGACCCACAAAAACACCAGAACTGAAGGGGAAAGTCGTTATATAAGCAACGTTCCAGCTTGTCTTTCATCCTTTGATATATCTTGCGTCCTTTGCTTTTTTTATTTTAAAGACTTAAAATTGTCCTAGCGATAATGATGGCCTAAGCTTGCTGAAAATGGTATAATAATAGCTGAAACTTTACAGCCATATGTATGCAATATAGGTTAAAGTTCTGAGCTGAAACTTTGTCAGGTAGAGGAAGAGAGAGCTCTTAAGCAACTGAGAAGGACAATGGTTCCTCAAGCCAGACCAGTGCCAAATTTCAACAACCTTTTTTACCTCGGAAGTAAGTTGTAATCCAAATCAGGAGTTGGTTTCTTTTTTCTCTTTTCTTGCCTTTTTAGTCAAAATAAAACTCCAAACCAATTAAAAACACAGGTCAAACAAGGAGACGACAAAACCAAAGTCACCGAAGCTTAAAGTGACTAGAAGAATGGAGAGGAGAACAATGATGGCTTCTTCTTCTACTTGCATGAGATAAATAGCTTATATGAAGTAAAAAGATTAAGCATCAGCAGAAAAATTACTGTTCAAGAACGCTTGAACCACAGCCATCTTCCTGTGTTCCAAGTTCCAACTGATATATAGATTTCCCTTGTAAGAACTAGCTCCGTAAATATTAAACATCGTCTACAATAAGCAAAAAAAAAAGGACCGTCACAAATGTAAAACTCCATAGATATCAAAAACCAACTGGGATATATAATCCTTGATCCGTCTTTATATATACGTTGTTGTTTTGCAGCACGTACTTCAAACTCCAAGTTTCTTCACTCGGTTTGCTTCTGCCTGTAAGCTATGGTCTGAAAAGAAACAAAACCAAATAAGGAATATTTTTTTCAGATAGTTGAATCATACATGGAATAAGAATAATGAACAGATATATAGAAAAAAAATTATTTATTATCAAAGACGCTATACCAAATGTTGTTCCTGGCTTGAATTGAAATCGGTTTTGAGCTTCGACAATGTTTCATTGTCTTCCAGACTTTGCATCTCATCTTTGGATACTACTGCTGAAGCAGGAAGAGTCTCTATTGCCTTATCTTCTCCTCCTAATCCTCTTTTTACCAACAATTCAACATCTTCAGTTTTCAAATGCATCTTAAGTGCCACAAACTGTTCAACATTGAGATAACACACAAGTATTTTAGCGCGTATGTGACTAGGAATCATCTATATATATTACAAACTTTCTATACGTGAACTGAAAATTAAAGACTAGTTACTTTTTTTATTGTGACAAGACTGATGTTAATAGAGAGAGAGATGAGTACTCACTTCACGGAGTTGTTTCACAAGGAAGGTGGGTCTGCAACAGAGATATGGCTGTGGTAAGTCTGGTACACATTTGGTATCCAGTGAGACAAGCTTGACATCAATATCCACCTGCAGAGAGTAAGTGTAATCAAAATCAAAATCTGAAACACGGAGAAACATCTCTTTCTTTACTTTGGTACCTCAACACTCTTTCCATCTACGCTACTGCGTTTTAGATACTCCACAAGTTTATTAACGCGAGCATTTCTCACACTCTTACTACTACCTCCTGTTGTATTATTCTCATGCCTGGGGTTACTCCTTGTAGCGCTTCTTCCCCAAGCGAGCATCTCAGGATTCCACACAAGCCCCGGAGATATCCCTTTGCTGCTGTCTCTATACACTTCTGTATCTTTATCTCCGCAGTTACCATTGTTGTTGTTTGCAGACCGTTTCCTACGTTTTCTCACCCGGACTTCTGGACCACGCTCATCTGAAGACGAATCTCTGCCTCCTCCTCCGTTGTTGTTGTTATGATCTTCATTATTATCATCGTCTTCATGGGCTTCATCAGCGTTTTGTTCCGTGTTTCTGGAGTTCCTTCTCCTCCTGGAGCCACTTCCACTACGCTGTGATCTCATTAAAACCGCTGCCTCTTTACCAAAAGATTTTCTTTTCACAAGAGCCTCTGATTGTCTTTGTGATATTTCAGCTATAGATGCTTGAATCTACACAAAACCCATAACTCCGGTTAAAAGTTAAAAAAGAGTAAATAACAACATTCTCAACAGTAACAAAATTGCCATATGTATCAGACCTGCTTATTACGAGCTTTGTCATCTTCGTGGAAAGCGAATTCCTTAAGAAGTAGAAATTAAAAGAAAAAGCATTTAAACCTCTCAGAATAATATTAATAATGTTGAATCTTTTACCTCTTCCTCATAGGTATCAATATTAGTGAACAAAGCTGCAATAAGAGCATCAAACTTTGGGTCGTCTCTAAGAGAACGACGGCTTGCACAGTGTTTCCTGCAAGCAGGACATTCGTTGTTCCTGTAGTAGCAATAAACTCCTGAACATGTTAACTAGAAAGTGGCATCATAGATAGAAAAGAAAGGGAAGCATACCCTAATCTCATGGACTTATCAATACATTCCCGACAGAAGCGGTGCAGGCACTCCATCACAGTCCTTGTTTTCTTTATAATTCCTGGGAAGAAAACAAGAAACTCGTATCAGCATATGCATACACTGTACTAGTGGGAGCTTAAGCTCAATAGGATTCTAAAAATTTGAAAAACATATTCTCTGAAGGAAAGCAACAACATTGGAGTTGAAGTACCTAAGCAAATAGGACACTGGACGTCTTTACGGATTTCCCCAAGATCAATTTCCATAAACCTGCATTTTAAGATTGAGACAAAACAAAGATGAAGAAGAATCTGTCAAAACTGGAACTTGCATATTTTGTTTTGAAAGTTAAGTTGAATGGGTTATATCAAGAGTAACGAATACTATAAACCACCACAAGAGGTGAGATAGTTTGGAGCAGCAAGAAGACAGTAAGTACACAACATGCAAGCGCTAAGACGATGAATCATCAGATTACTAACTCAAACAGAGAAAATTCCACATTTTACTGGTTTGAGACAAAACCCATCAGAACCCATTACGGCAAAAGCACACATCTATAGAGAGAGAGAGAAGAAGAAGAATCGTACTCTGATTTGTCTGCTGATGGACTTTTCTCCTTAGAATCTGACCAAAAAGAAATGAGAAGAGAAAGTCCATCACATGAAACAAACACAACAACAAGAAGAAGCGTGAGTTACGTTTCCACGAGTACAAAAGCCTTTACCTTCTTCTGGTTCTTCATCACCTTCTTCCTCTTCTTCCTCCTTCTCTGCTTCGTCGCGTTTCACTTCTTCTTGTTCTTGTTCGTCGTCTTTCTTCTCAAGCGTCGAGTGTTGTAGATCCTCTGGTTGGTTGTTCTCTTCAGCTTCCGGGTCAAATCGGTCGAGTTGTTGTTGTTGTTGGTCTCCTCCACCATCCCCTTGCTTCTTCACAGGCATTGTCGGAGGAGACTCATGTGATCCTCCCTCCTCCCTCTTCTCTTCCTCTCTCCATATCGCTCTTACCCTATTCATCTCTTCTTCTTCTTCTTCTTCTGCTCTCCTGCGTTTCTGTTTCTTTCCCTTTGCTTCGCTTCGGTTCGGTGTGTCGATATATAGAAAGAAGAACGCAAAAGGAGAATGAAATCTGACGACGCAAAACTAAAAAGAAATAAAAAAGTTGGAAGAGTGATTTAACCCCCCTTTTTTTTTTGTTAATTTCCTTCTTTTTAATTATCGTTTATATTGAACTCAATTTCTTTTTCTGCATAATTCCATTTTTCACATGCCATTTCACTGTATATCTTAAAAGTTTATATTGTTGGCAGAAGAATATTAAATAAATGGGTGTTTTTTTCATTTCTTGACTATAACAGGGGTGTTGTGTGATCGAAATCAAACTTGGAGGGTTAATTTTCTCTTTAACCTCTAATTGGGGGGGGCTGCGTAAGGAAGAGTTTTTCTAATTACTATTGTTGGATGACTAAGGTCATACAATTAATCTGCTGGGCTGATTAATCTGATTAGACACTATACACAGTAAAGACCATTGCAGGCCATCTTTATCGGCCCATTTGTAGTGCTGTGACTGTGATTTACAACAACAAAAGAAAAAAGATTATGATCGCTAAACCGATAGCGAGTGTTTATTGATTTTGTCTTCCCTTCGTCGACTTGTGTTTTTCAGAGCCAAATTGAAATTTCGGAAAGTTTTGGGTCTTCCAAATGCAATATTTTCCTCAGGGGTCAACAATCAATTTTGAAGAATACAAACCTTGGCAGATTTTTTTTTATATTGACTTTCCATAAGTAAACATTCTCCGTTTAATGTGAACTTGTTGTGCAAGGCGTAGTCTCAATATATTAGAGCTAAACCACGATGGAGAAGCTGAATACTCACAAGATTCACAGACATTTTGTTCAGGGTTTACACAATGTTCCAGCTTAATTTCAAACCTTCTGTCTTTAGAAATGTCATCGTAAGCTTTCTATTGCTTTGTTTTGTGTTCTTTTATAAAATTTTCGCTTAGTTGTGTCTGAATATATTTCAATGTGCAGAGACACACTACAAATAGCGTTCGAATGTTCTCATCTTCAACACCAACCTTCCCGTTTATGCTGATTGACTACCTCACCAACTTCTCATCCGTTGAAGACGATGGTCCTGTGACAAAATGGTATGGAAGCAGTCCCCCAAATTGCTACAAT
This sequence comes from Brassica rapa, assembly GCF_000309985.2. Lineage (NCBI taxonomy): Eukaryota > Viridiplantae > Streptophyta > Magnoliopsida > Brassicales > Brassicaceae > Brassica > Brassica rapa. The sequence continues at coordinate 28,224,475 of NC_024800.2, read as the reverse complement.
CAAAAGGAAATATTGATTAGAGACTTGAAACTCAGGGAGGAGGTCCTTGAAGCAATGACTTCTGGATTTTCGCGTAACCAATCATTTGGATTCTATGATTATTATCAATCTGATAGTGGTGATAACCCTCCTATTCTCCTCAAACACAAACCCTCTAACCCGGAGTTAACAGAGGTAAGTGCACAGCTACCTCCTTTGCCTTGTGGTACCAAGATCCAGAACATTGCCATGTCAAGTTTTTCTAACCGAAGAAGAGATTGGGCTGTGTGTGTGAAGTTACCTGGTTCTCAGTTAAGTCTTTGTAGACCTTTTGCTTTTGGTCAGTTTAAATGGATAAACATCAAACCAATGCCTGAGTCTATAAGCTCTTTCTCGAGTATTATGTTCTCCAAGAAAGATCAAAGGTTTTACATTCCATCACCTGGAGGCAACCATCTGTGCTCTTTGGATCTCAACTTCAAGGAGGGTGACATGCCTCGGTTCTTGCGCATCGGGTTCGAAGATTATCCTAAGTCGGTGGTTAGCGAGTTGGAGGAATTGAATTCTTGTTCCAGGACAGACCACATTGTGGAATCACCCACTGGAGAGCTCTTCTACATTAAGTGGTATGCATATATAATTAAACCCTAGTCCTTTTTTTTCTTGACTATGCATTGACTTAATCTTTTATTTCTTTTGGCAGGTACGGTGAGGAGTACGAGGGTGAGGACTTGGATAGAGATGAAAACTACAACGATGTGGTGAGATCGTTGACGCACAAAACCAAAAAGTTCATGGTGTTTAGAGAGAAAGAAACAGGATACGCTGAAGAAAAGAAGAATGAGGTTATAATATACACAGAAGAAGATGATAAGACTATGACCTACACAGAAGACATTGGAGATCTCTGCATTTTTGTTGGACATAGTCAGGCTTACTGTGTCCCGGCCAGCTCGTCCCCTGGACTCAAGCCTAACTGCATCTATTTCGTGGGCTACAGCTTCGGTGTTTATGATATCACCACAAAAACTTGCACTACCTTCTTTACCAGAGATGCTGACGAAGAAGATAGTGAGATAGCTCCATTAAGGAGATTAGATTTCCCTTACTGGCCTCCCCCATTTCCGATCTCTTGTTAAGAACTAACAAAAAAAAAGCTTTAGTTTTTCTTTTGTTCGTGAGTTTTGTGTTCGTTCTTATTTTTCTTTATTATAGACACATTGATGAGTACACGTATAGTTATCCTTTTATTAAAAGCTCGAGAGCTTCTTGCCTGCACCTTTTTGCTTCAGAATGCACTCTAAAACATATTAGTCATGCCCGTCTCGTTTTTTTTTTGACAACATTATTCAAATACTAACTAGAATCTCCAACCGAAGAATTATAATATCATGCCCGTCTCGCTAAACTTATGAACCTTGTACAAATTATAATATCTCGTAAGAATAATAAAAAACATTAGAAAGGGACCTAACTTTTAGAAATATTACCCTAATCTTTATAAAAGCACCTGATATGGGCTGGAGATCTATCACTTTCAAAATTCAAGTTGGAGTTGAATTGTTTTTATCCCTTAAATTGCAAAAGCTCTCAATAGTTTATTCAAACAAGAAGACTCGAAAGGTGCAACAATCTTCTACAAGATAAAAGTATAAACCAGCAAAATTAACCGTCCAGCTCTTCAAAAAGAGCATAACTTTGGAACATTAAAAAAAGGTAAAAACTCAAAACAAGTCTTTGAACATTCACCATAATCAGGCCTGACCTTCGGGTTTCTTATCCTCTGCAGCTACATTAGTCTCTGCTCCTCCTCCTCCTTCAGTGTTGTTTTCCTCAGGTGGCTGAACCTGCTCATCTTCAGGGAGAGGCTCTTCCACATAATCATTCTCAAAAGCATCAGCCGGAACCTCGTAAATCCTAACTTGAGGCTTGGACGGATCCTTCACCAAAACATACTTCCCTTCACTCAGCTTCATACACAGATCAACAATCGACTTCACAATTCCCCACATGTTGTTAGTGTTCAGATTAATCTGCCCAGCAAAATCCTTCGGCTTATACCCCAGAACCGATAGTATAACATGGTTAAAATGATCACGAGGGTGAACCCTAGAAACAAAACCAATCTTCATCATATCCGCATTAGCCAAGAGAGCCTGTGCAGTCCACTTAGCTAACTTATTACCATTGTTCTTCAACTCATTAGCTAAAACCGCACCTCTCTGAGTCTCTAGCTTCTGCCTCCAATCAACACCAGAGTACTTAGGATCAAACTCGTTAAGCGCGTTCAAAGTGAGGAACGACTTCTGGTTATTCAGCTCAACAGTGCTCTGCAACTCACACCTAGCGACTAGATACATACTATCATCAAGCTTCCATCTCCTATACCTATAAGCAACAGAAGCATTCTCTTCACCTTCATTAGCATTAGGGATAGGCTCATCAAAAGCCTCCCTCTTCCCGTTCTTAACCAAAACCTGCTGCGCGAAGTTCTGGTTGATGAAAGCAGCCTCCACGCCGAGAGAATGAGCAGAGTTGATATCGTCTTTCCCTTCAGGCAACGGCTCCTGAGAAGTCTCGTGAACAGACAACAAATCAAGCGGAGAACCATCCCTCTTATCAAAGAAGAGCTTGTTCCCAACGCGTTGGATCACAAGATCCCACGAGTAAACCGACCTAGGAGCACACATGAGAGCAGCAAGGATCGCATCAGTGGCGAAAACAGTAGCTTTATCCTCCTTAGCGAGACGCCTGATAACAAGATCATCACTCGTGGTAACCTTAAAGCTCCTGTTCTTGAAACGCTCGAGTCTCCGCTCAGCTTTAGGAGTGATGCGATCGAAAGTCCGATCGTAACACTCGAGACCGCCGCAGAGGAGGAGATCCTCCGGCTCCTGAACCGTGAAGGAGAGCTTCGAGAAGCTGGAGAAAGGAATCTGCTCGAGCATATTCCACTCGGGCTGAATATCCACCGACGACTTAAACGCGGCGGCCTCGCGTCGCTGCTGGTGGATATTGTTGCGGTTCATATTGTAATGGCGATCGCGACGAGCTCGATCTTTCTCCGCTTCGCGTTTCTTCGCTTCCACTTCTTCGTCGCGGCGCTGGGGGAGCTGGTTACGGTTATGGTACTGGTTGAATCTCCATTTCGGTCCGAATTTGGGACGCGGCGGGGGCTTGCCGTCGACCAATCGGAAAGCTGCGTCTTCGTCGGGGTTAGCGAGGCCGAAGCCTTCGTCTATGGCAAAGGCGGAGAAATCGAAGATGGCGGAGGGATCGGACTTGGATCCGGTGGGGGGACGAGCGGAGGGGTTGGAGAGAGATCGAGTCCAATCGGCGACGCGTCCTAGCTTCTCTGAGCGAGAGAAGGAAGCCAAGGGGACGTTAGGGAGGAGATTCGCGGCGGCGACGCTGGTGGAGGAAGTGTCGGAGGTATCTGGAGGTCCCCAGCCATCGGAATTATAAGGTACAGTGCCGACTTCGAAGGTTTCGAACACCATCGTCGAGAGGAGGAAGAGGAAGAAGAAGAAGAAGAAGAGCTAAGTGAATAACACAATCTTGTATGCGGCCGCAAGTGGTGAAAACCCTAGATATTGGAACGAGTCATGGGTTAATGAGGAGCATTTTGATGTAAAGAGATCATTAGCCTCAAAGCCCATTATTCGTACGACGCCGTTTATAGCTAACCTTAATAATCCAATTATATGGTCTCTGGTCTACACTAATTATTGAAGCATTTACTTTCCGGTTTATAATCTGTTTAATGCATCACTAATTAACCTAGGCCTAGACATAATATCCATAATCCGAAAAACTCTAACCGTATCCGATCCGAAATGTAAAAAGTATCCGAATGAATTTTGTAAGATGGTACAAAACATATCCGAACTTGAAGTGTTATTAACCAAATCTAAACGGATAACCCGAAAAACTGAAAAAACGAAAAAAATCCAAAAAAATATCTGAAGAAACCGATATGAATATCCAAAATAATATACAATATAATTATATGAAACATGAATATATACTTCAAATATTCAGTTTTATATTTATTTAGATATAGTATCTAACAATAAGTATTTAAAATTTAAATAACTACTTTAAATACTTAATTATATATAAATAAGTATATTTCTTATGTTTTGCTTTTAAATTTTAGATTTTATTTCGGGTATATCCGAACTAATCCGATATAACCCGAATCTGAATGATATATGATTAATTTATGGGTTTTATGATGTGATACAAAACTGACCCGAATCCGAATCCGAATCCGAATCTCATATGTTATATCCGAATCCGACCCACACCCGAACCTAAATTAACCGTTGCAGTTCAAATTTTGATTAAAAAGTGAGAATTACAAATTTGATACCGTCTCAGAACTTATCTGTATTTAGGTATTAGTCCTAAACCTATATATTTATCTTAATTGTTTACCATTTTATATTGATTGGTAACGTAAAGTCCAACGCTTTATATACTCTCTTCTCTTGTTCGGAATAAATTCAAAAGGTTCCGCAAAGATTCTTGATTTTCTCGAGAAATTTAAAGAGGAATATCTCTCCATGTGGCGTCGCGAGGATCGTCGTGCTCCAGGTGGAGGTTACTGGACACCACCAGCGACGTGGAACATGAAGAAAAGAGTTTACACGGAGATGCCGATGTCGGAGAGGAAAAGAACATGTTCGAACGAGAAGCAAGAGCCGTTTCATATGGTCCACAAAGTTCCTTCTGGTGATTCCCCTTATGGTAGAGCCAAACATGCCCAGGTATAATCCATTTTATCTCTTCTTTCGTGAGTTGTTAATGTAATGTTCTTGACATGTGGATCATGAATCTTTCAAGAACAGTTGATTAGTAAAGACCCGGAACGAGCTATCTCCTTGTTTTGGGCTGCGATAAACGCTGGTGATCGAGTTGATAGCGCATTGAAGGACATGGCTGTTGTTATGAAACAGCTAGATCGGTCTGATGAAGGAATCGAAGCTATAAGATCTTTTCGTTATCTCTGCCCTTTTGAATCCCAAGGTTCCATTGATAACTTGCTACTTGAACTCTACAAGGTAACTATAAGAATCTGACGACTAGTTGAAGCTACTTATATGCTTTACATTGATGTATATGTGGCTTTTCTCAGAAGTCAGGGAGGATCCAAGAGGAAGCTGAGCTGCTTGAACACAAACTCAAAACACTTGAACACGACACGCGTCACCGTGGTATACTCACAATCGCGAAAAGAAGCCATGGGAAACAGATCAGCTTGACCATCGAGCAAGAGAAAGCACGGTAACAAGTTTAATCTACCCCAACAAGTATCACCTGTTCTCTGAGTTTTTTCATTGTTTGGACTTTATAGGATTCTAGGGAACTTAGCTTGGGTTCACTTACAGCTTCATAACTATGGAACCGCAGAGCAACATTACAGGTTGGTGAAACATTATCAAACCCATTAACGTGTTTCATGCATTAATAAAGTTGAATGGATGTTCTTTTACTGTGATAGGAATGCTCTGACGTTGGAGCCTGATAATAACAAGCTGTGTAACCTTGCGATCTGCTTGATGCGTATGGATAGAATCCAGGAAGCTAAATCTCTACTTGAGGATGTAAGGCTGACTCTAGGGAACACTCAATGGACCGATGAACCGTTTTACAAGTCCTTTGAACGGGCTACAGAGATGTTAGCAGAAAGAGAACGGGTCAGTGTAGCGGTAGCGGATCATCCAGGAGAGATTATGATAAGTAGCTCTTCAGATAACTTCTCTTCGAACTGTTCTTTTGGGAGTTGGGTAAAGGAAACGGAAGCTCTAGCTGAACAAGGGATCATGTACTCCTTTGATTCGGTTGAGTCGCCAGTTCTGATTACACAACCCCGTGAGTGTAACTGGGTGGATGAGGAAGTAGATCATCGAGTAGGGCAAGTGACGATTGGTGCTGCTAGAAGACTAAGGTTTGGGAACACTTACGAGAAGGAGAAGAAGAAGAAGAGTGTGGAATCAGCAGAGTCAAATACTTGGACAAGCAAAGTAAGGAAGATGTGTGCAGATTCAGAGAAAGGATATCAAAGGAACGCTTCAAGATCATCTCATTAGTCAAAGAACTGTTTAGGCTTTAACAATAGAGTACTAAATGATTGTTTAGATTTAGAAAAGTGTAGGATATGAAATTATAAAGCGAAGATATGACACAAAAGCTTGAAAGAACAAAAGCAATATTTTTTTTGAACTGACAAAAACAATAAAGCAATACACGCATAAGTTTTTTAACATCCCAAAATGAACTTGTGTTTCAAGAACAAAGCACACATAAACTGAACCAAAGAAATAATAGATTGAAGGGAAGAAGGAAGCAACTGCAGCTTACACAGCTTATGAATCCGACAAAGCCATTGATGAACATCTCAAGCCTCATCGTACTCCTCTTCTTCATCCTCGTACTCCTCTTCCCCGGCTGTAGCATCCTGGTACTGCTGATACTCTGCAACGAGATCATTCATGTTACTCTCTGCCTCCGTGAACTCCATCTCGTCCATGCCTTCTCCAGTGTACCAATGAAGGAAAGCCTTTCTCCTGAACATAGCTGTGAACTGCTCACTCACACGCCTGAACATCTCCTGGATCGAAGTTGAGTTCCCAATGAAAGTCGATGCCATCTTCAAACCCTTTGGTGCAATGTCACAGACACTGGACTTGACGTTGTTCGGGATCCATTCCACAAAGTAGGATGAGTTCTTGTTCTGGATATTCATCATCTGCTCATCAACCTCCTTAGTGCTCAGCTTTCCACGGAACACAGCGGAAGCAGTTAGGTAACGTCCGTGGCGAGGGTCAGCAGCGCACATCATGTTCTTAGCATCCCACATCTGCTGGGTCAGCTCAGGGACACTCAAGGCACTGTATTGCTGCGAACCTCTCGATGTCAACGGAGCGAAACCCACCATGAAGAAGTGGAGCCTGGGGAAAGGGATCAGGTTCACAGCGAGCTTCCTAAGGTCGGAGTTGAGTTGACCAGGGAAACGAAGACAGCATGTAACACCACTCATTGTAGCCGAAATGAGATGGTTCAGATCACCAACTAGCAAATCACACAAACCAAACAAGTCAATACCCAAACGTGTACATCAATGCTAATATATACAGAGTCTTTTACTCACAAGAGGGGTTAGAGAGCTTGAGGGTACGGAAGCAGATGTCGTAGAGAGCCTCATTGTCAAGAACCATACACTCGTCAGCGTTTTCAACTAGCTGATGCACAGAGAGCGTTGCATTGTATGGCTCAACAACGGTGTCAGAGACCTTAGGAGAAGGAAACACAGAGAAGGTCATCATCATACGATCTGGATACTCCTCCCTAATCTTAGAGATCAAAAGCGTTCCCATCCCAGATCCAGTCCCTCCTCCCAACGAATGACACACTTGGAAACCTACATCGCATCACAGAGATCTCAAATCAAATCACGCAACAGAGATCGAGATTCAAAAAAAACAAAATCGCTGTTCTCACCTTGTAGGCAATCGCTGTTCTCAGCTTCCTTCCTCACAACATCGAGAACGGAATCAATCAACTCCGCTCCCTCCGTGTAGTGACCTTTCGCCCAGTTATTCCCGGCGCCGGACTGGCCAAAGACGAAGTTATCGGGACGGAAGATCTGACCGTAGGGTCCAGATCTGAGCGAATCCATCGTCCCAGGCTCCAGATCCATGAGGACGGCGCGTGGGACGTACTTCCCGCCGCTCGCTTCGTTGAAATACACATCGATGCGCTCCAGCTGGAGAGGAGAGTCGCCGACGTACTGGCCGGTGTGGTCAATGCCGTGCTCGTCGCAGATCACTTCCCAGAACTTCGCTCCGATCTGGTTTCCACATTGGCCGCCTTGGATGTGGAGGATCTCTCTCATTTTCTCTCCTTTTTGATTTTTGATTTTTTTTCTTTTTTAGAAAATGTGCGACGCGTCTCTTTTTGTCGTGTGCTTGAATAGGTTTTAAAAGGAGGAGGGGTTGTGGTGTGGGTTATAATCTGCTATATATAGTTTACGTCTTTTTCAATGGGTTTTTTGTTTACAGATGTGTCCTCGTAGTTTGTTTTATCTTTAGATGCTACCCTGTATCTTTTCTTTATTTCGGTTTCGTTCTCTCTGCTGTATGACAGCGGAGGTTTTCAAATTATTTGTGTGTCCCACTTGTCTACAGATATTTTTGCTATTTAACCACTATATAAAATTAGTTTTTCCCTATTTGTTTTGCCTATTACACTGTTTCGACAAATTGAGCATTATTGAAATTGGAAAAGAGTAGATCCAAGGTACAGTTTTTTTTTATTTAGATATTTTGAATTTAGTGATTGGCTAAATTATCGGTTTTGTTCTTATGGATAAGTACAATAATATGCATAATCAAAACAAGTTTGACTGTGTAAGACAGATCATACATACAAGAGTGGTGTAATTGTAACGGCCGGCTTACATAAAAGTTGGGCTCTTTCTGTACTTACAAAAGGCCCATCATTTTCAATATAACAAAACAAATATTTTAATGAATAAAGGACTTAATACATTTTCAAAATTCTTAAACCTAATTTATTCAAGTTGTTCTCTACTTTTTGAGCAAGTTTTTGTTAAAATTTTAAGCAGCTTTTTAAGTCTAGGGATTTAAATTTACGGCTTAAGATATATTACTAGATCTTGACCCTTTATTTTCACTTTTATATGCTATTTATTTTAAATCATTAATAATGTATATTTTTAATTTTAATCATATATTTAAATGTTTATATAACTATTTCAAATAAAATAATTTATAGTTTACATGCTGTAAGTAATATTATTATTGTATATACAAAAGTCTAAACCATGTGTTATTTGAAATACATTTAGAGTCCTACCATTAGTTAGTGTTGCGAGAAGTTGTTCTGAAACTGTTTTTCAGAAACACTGTATTCCTACGATTTATGACTTTTCGATAAACTGTATGTGATCAAACTATACTACTAATTAATAATTGATCGATTATGGTATAAATACATGATTATTAGGCTTTGGGGCCAAAAGCGGGGAATGGTTAGGCTGGTGGCACCCACTAGTATGCTTTCATCTCACAATGTAGCCACTATGTCTGGGGTTCGGCTCAACGATCCAGTTTATTGGAGTGAAATAAGCTTCTTATAGTTTACAAAAAAAAAAAAAAAAAAAATAAAAATAAAAAATAAGCTTCTTATTTTTCTTTGTCACGAAATAAGCTTATGTCCCAAGCTTGTGAAGAACATATATAAAAAGAAAAGCTTTTGGACCCCAAAAAGCATTATGTACAAGTACAATACACTGAACCAGGCTTCGAGAACATAAGAAAAGTATTAATTTTCTGGAAAACAAGGAAAGGCGCACACACACACAAAAGGAAAAGAAAAAAAAAGAAGAAGCAATTATATGCACAATGTCTTTTACTGGTATATAATATGTTTAAAGTGGATTTCTTGAAATTTTTGTGATGAATACACACACACGAAAAAAAGAAGAAGCAATTATATGCACACAATGCCTTTTACTGGTATAAAATGTTTAAAGTGGATTTCTTGGAAATTTTGTGCTAGCCTAAAATATCATCCTAAAGTGGATACAATCGTGTATATTATTTTAACCCAAATGTGTCATGACACGTTTACATTTTCAGCGACTCCATGCAATATTCAGGATATGATTGGCAACAAAAACTACAAATAATGTAGATGGTTTACAAGCACATGTCGACCCACGAAAAATATATATTGTGGATTCATATCAATAAGACAACGTAATTTTTTTTGATTTTGGTGTTGTCTTAGTATTCTCTAATTTACGGTTCAATACATAATTCGAAGACTGGCAAAAAAAAAAGATAACTCAAATTAAGCTAAAATAGATGAAGCCGTGTCCTGGAGGTATTGATACGATCCAAATAATTCATTAAAAATTTCTCTCTCGAACTCTTTTAAAATTTTAGAATAATCTAAAGTTGAAAACATCTTTTCATATTAGAAAAATCAAAGTTATAGAAAAATTAACATACTTTAAATCGATTACTTAACTCGGTTTAAAAAGCTTTTAATACTTTATATGTACAGTATTTCTCTCTTTCCGTCTTTTCGCTAATTACTCATCATTTACCTCGTGTTTTAGAAATACACTCAAAGAAAAAGCGACCTCTAGCCTTCATTTTCTAAGCATTAAACCTCTTCACTCACTACACGTATTTAATACCTTCGACCCGTCCACAAAATTTCATCGGTCTCTTACCATAACAAAAAAGAAACACAAACTCCAAGTCTTCAAGAGAAGACTCAAGACAACTCAAAAGTCTCTTCCGTACATAGCCATGTCTCTACTATGTAAGAAACCTAAATCTGGTCGACTCTCGAGATTCATGTCAGAGTTTCACCAATCTCCAAAACGTGGCGGGATCATGGTCGTTGAAACTGGCTTCCCAACTTCTCTGGTCGATCTCTTCTTCAAGAATCGCGATCGTCTAAAAAAGTATTCCTCTAAAACTAAACGCATCCAACGCTTGATCGAGACCGCTCCAAACGCTTCTTTGCCAGTTAATCCAGACGCGAGTCTAGAAACGCCGGTAACGTCGAGGAGTAAGATCGAGAAAGTAAGTTTCGTCGGCAGTCAAAAGCACACGAGTGAAAATAACGTTTGCGTTTGCGGCGATGGAACCGGCGCCTTTGTTTTGATGGCTTTTAAGCTTTTTATAGTGGCGGTGCTTGCCTTGAGCACGCCGAAGAGCCTCACTATGGGAGTCACTCTCTGCGCCTTCGCGCTTCTCTTTACAGAGAACGTGGCGACGCGTATTCTCACGCGTTTCAAGCTCTGCAACACCGACGTTAGAAAAGAAAAGCCACTCGCTTCAACACACGACGATAGGTTGATTTCTTGTTCCGAGGAAACAGGGACAATAGGTGTAACAAAGAACTCGAATTCGGATGAGAAAACGAGAAGCAAAAGTTCGAGACTCAAATCGAAGATTCTGAAAAAGCTGAGGAGTTACAAGAAGAAGAAGGATAAAACGATTGTGATCGAAGAAGAGATTTTGACTGATGTGTCAAGCGTCGAGGACTCTGAGAGAGACGAGGAGAAGTCGAATCAACCATTGATAGAATCAAAAGGAGATAACATGGATGGGACTGTTGTGATCGTGATTGTGCTTACAGGTCTGTTAAGTGGAAAGATCGCAGCTATTGGTTTGACACTATCCTGTCTGTATCTCGGATTCGGAGCAGCCAAAAGATCTGGTTTTTGCAAATAAAAATTCTTTTCTTTTTTCTTACAAACATTGGAGAATTGGTGTGGTGATCATTGATTAATGATCGTTTATGTACTTAGAGATTAGTTTAACATCTACTGTTTGTTTGCGTTTATGACCTTATGTTTAATTTTTGTTGATTGATCTTAAACGTAAATTTTAAACAAAAATATTTAATGATATGTTGGCGTTTGGCGCGCTTTTGTTTATATTATGCAGAAGTGGAAGCATAAAGTATTTCTGTATTTCAAAACCAGTTATCAAAAAATATAAACACAAATGCAAAGTTAAATGTAAACAATGGTTTCTTGAAGAAAGCAAAGCTATTAGACCATCTCCAACCCACCTCTATTTCTATCTCTATATTTTCCCTTAAAATAGAGAAACTCTATTATAGAGGTGAAAATGCTCCAATGTATGCCTCTATAATAGAGTTCCTCTATTTATAGAGGAAAATATAGAGATATGATATTTTCACCTCTAAATATAGAGGCAAAAAGTAACTTTCCTCTATATTTTTCTCTAAAATAGAGAAACTCTATTATAGAGGCATACATTGGAGCATTTTTACTTCTATAATAGAGATCTCTATTTTAGAGAAAATTATAGAGGTGGACATTGGAGATGCTCTTAGTATTATAAAATTTATAATGGTGGAAGCTGGTTCAAAAGTTGCTCCAGAAAATATATCAACACAAAAGAATCTGTGAGGCAATATATTTAACTATTTATCTTTTATATATTAATTGAGAAACATTATAACATTATTTTGTAGCCATGTGTCACCACGGGGATGAAATTCAGAATTTTTAGAGAAATATATTGGTCCATCTTAACTTATATTATATTTTTTTTATTAAACTAACTATTAAATTGATAAATAGTGTACACAAGAATATTCCTGTACTTTTCTTAAATAAAAGCTACGGAATTGTCTAATATGGTTAACGTATTAATGATGGTTAAAAAACAATTAATGATTATAAATAATAAATATTTGATTACAATTTTTGTATCTTAGCTCTTTTTTAATTTTATATTATTAAAAGATATTAAACAACCACATTAACCATATAATAAAAAATTAATATTTTCTTATATGTTATATTTTGAATCTTTAAAATGACTACAAATTACTAAAATCGTTAAATGTCTCACACTAAAATTTTGTGATCAATGGTTTAACTTTTTTGGTAATAACAAGATACAAATGATCATAAATTGTATGAATATAAATTCTCATTTACTATATAGACATTTAAATTATATATTAATATAGTTTAAAATTAAACTATATAACATAGGAAAATACTTAAATATGACAATTTCTAAATTTATATTGAAAAAATATTGAAACCTTAATATTTTAATTTTTAAATTCACATTAAAAAAATCGCACATTAGAAATTTTGTGTTTATCATATGAGTATGAATTCTCAATAATAAATATTTATATTAAAATATACTATATATATGTTCATGTCATTAAAATTTAGTTGTATACCATATAAAATAAATAAAATGATTGTTTTGATTTATTTACCAAAAAGTATCATAAATAAATAAGATGTATTGTTTTGATTTATGTATGTACTCTAATTTAATTATATACATAATACGTAAATGAATACAAATAAATAATAATAGATAAAAATTAGTTTTATATATAACATTCATTCCGTGCAATTGTGCGGGTCTTAAGCTAGTAGTATAGTATATGGTTAGCTATGCTTTCCAATTTTAAGTCAATAAACAACTCATGAGATCAATATTACTGTTTTGTGATCCTAAGATCTCCTAGACATTATTTACCAAGGGGCAATTCTTTCAGATAGTCATTTTTTTTGTTACAAATATAGCCATCAAAAAAGAAAATAACCAAACTAGTCTCTTTTTACTTTGAAACTTTTAATATATATATATATAAGATTTGAAACACTATCCCCAAAATTTTACGCCTTAACTCTAAACTCTAAGTCTAGATTAGTTAACCCTAGGGTAATAATGTATTTTTATCCTTTAATAAAACTCATTTTGGTCATTTTCTCGCATAAACTCTAAAATCAAATTTTTTTTCCACCAAAAATGTAAATTGTTTTGTTTTCCAATAAAAATCGTTAAATCTCGTTTTCTCGCCGAAACAGCAAAATCGTGTTTTTCCACCAAACCCACAAAACGTTTTTCTCCAAAAATCGTAAAATCGTGTTTTCCGCCAAAACCATAGAATTTTGTTTTTCGCCAAAACCTTAAAGTTGTTTTTCCCGCGAAAATGGTAAAATATAAATTTTACAAACATAAAATTGAGTTTTTCTACCGTAAAATTGAGTCTTCCTACCTTAACCGGAAAATCATATTTTCCACAAAAAACGTAAAATTGAGTTTTCTACCAAAAACCGGAAAACTGAGTTTTCCCAATAAAACTGCAAAATTATGTTTTTCCGCCAAAATACAAAATCATATTTTTCGCCAAAATCATAAAATCGTGTTTTCTCGCCAAAATTACAAAATCGTATTTTCCGTTAAATCCGCAAAATCATTTTCTGCCGCCAAAGCTGCAAAATTGTATTTCCGCTAAAAACGTAAAATCATGTTTTCTCGCTAAAACTTCCAAAATCGTGTTTTCCCGTTAAAATAGCAAAATCGTCTTTTTCCGCAAAAACCGCAAAAATATATTTTGCGCCAAAACTGCAAAATTCATGATTTCCCGCTAAACCCGCAAAATCGTGTTATCCTACTAAACCGTAAAATAAAGTTTCCTGCCAAAAAAAGAAAAATCATGGTTTCCCATCAAAACCGAAAAATCATGTTACCGCAAAACAACAAAATCATGTTTCCTTGCTAAAACTGTAAAAAAAAATATTTCTCGCCACAACTGTAAAATAGTTTTTTCCTGCCAAAACTGCAAAATTATTATCTAAATTCTAATCAATACTTTTATTTCCAGCCCCAAAAAAAATATTTTTTACTCAATAACCATTTAAACTATAAAATTATTGTTCATGGGCTAACCATTAAAACGAGTAACTCATTAACTTAAATGTGTTATGGATTGACCCAATCCATGTGTCAAATGGATCGGTTTAATCCATTACCCATATAAGCTTACAACCATTTGGATATGATTTGGTTTTGGGTTGGTTTACTCCCCTAGCCACAATAATAAACATGCCAACAAAATAGTTGAAATGAAACAAAAAATGAAAGATATTTGTTTCATTTAAAACTTCAATTCATAGACAAAACATAAATCATTAAATGCCAAAGCACTCCATAATATAATTTTAAGTTATAAGTCAAACACATTTCCAGGTCTTATCTTTAATACATTATAAAATAAGCAAGTTTTACATTTTTTAAACCAAAACCCTCTTTAGTTATTGTTGACATCTGGTGGTAAGATTGTTGTTGTTAACATTGGGCCACCTTCAGCAAATTTGTTATCTTCATTCCCTATCTTGGCATCACTTTCTGAATATATGAATATTTCCTTCGCCGTATTGCAAAATTTGCTACAAAAAATAAAAAAATACTCACTAATTTTGCCAAGTATTAAGAAAAAACAAAGTGAAAACTTACGGCCACGGATCATCGCCAAGAAGCATCATATCTCCATCAGCGTTTATAAAAACTATTTTCCATTGATTGTGCATATGCAACTTGTCTTTGATATCAAAGAGCCTTTCTAGTTCATGGATCAACTGATTGTATCCATCAAAAACGGTTAAATCCACAGTTCTTTCTACGGTACCTTCCATACAAACCTGATCAATAACCATATCAAAAGCAGATGAACTTTATAGTCATCTAAATCTATTAAGTATATGCAATTTTTATTAAAAATCTAAGATCAGAATAAACTATGGATGCAAACACACACACACACACACACACACATATATATATAGATATACTTAATTAACAACATTTTTTTATTTATGAAAACTCATGTTTTTGTTGTACCTATTAGATAATATTAAACTTGACTAATAAGTGCAAAATAAGAAGATGGTGATCAATTCCATACCTTAGTATGAGTTTTAGTTTGGATGTGGTCAACCTTTACTTCTTCAAAGATTTTAGAAATCTTAGATTTTTTATATGAGTGAGTTGGTTGTACGGGATCCTTTGTTTTTCCAGGAACTGTTAGATCAACTCCAAACAGTCTGTAGCTAGTAGCCTCGGTGGTAGTTGACGTTTCTTTCAATGCTTGAACCATTTGCTCATTGTAGTTGGGTTTGGACATGCTAGGGAATGAGTAGCTCATTGAAGATTGTATGCTCGTCTGTCCAACTTCTTGGCCTTGGATCAATGTTGGAACCCACATATTTGAACATATAAGAAGAAATAGAATGATAAATAATTCGGAATTACGTTTTAACTTATTGAGTAGTGTTTACTTACCAAAATCATCTATTTCACTTTGACGTTTGTTTTTTAGAAAAACTGATTTTAGAATGTTCGATGAATGTGTTAAAGGCTCGATCTCCCATGGAGATACCTTATCAGGTCTTGGAATTGTTGCAGATTCATCCCATTGTACCTATAAAATAAAGTTAGTAGATATTATTTATTACTTTATAAAAAAATATTCTAAAATAATAAAACTAAAGTAGAAATAGTACTGATATGACCTCTAGACTTCGCCATTCTGAATCCTTCCAATGAGTGGAGAAATCTTTCACTCCTACTATTGTTCCATAGTATCTAGTGTAGTAAAATCATTTGCGTAAGTAATCATATTTCCAAAAAAGTAAAATAAATTTTACAGATTTACCTTATTTCACTAAAATCTCTTCCTTCGAATTTCATCAAAAATCTGGAGCCTACACTAAATTTCCTATCCACTCCATCTATAAATTTATCGAAGTTGACAAGGAACTGGCTCAACCTGATATCATCACATCAATAATAAATAAAAGTGTATTTGTTGAACTAACTATTTGTATAATGTTTAATTTAATAAGAAATTGTTTTTCTTTACCTTGGCTTATAAAACACAACAAACATACATTTTCTTTTGATAGCATTCAATGCAGTAGCAACTACACCATGGTACATACTCTGTTTTGAAATTAGCTGTGATGGTATGTTGTGTTGTTGATGATGAGCTGATTTTCTGATTCCAACTCGCGATTCTCCATTCTCTCCTCTGTGATAAAATA
Organism: Brassica rapa; assembly: GCF_000309985.2. Classification (NCBI taxonomy): domain Eukaryota; kingdom Viridiplantae; phylum Streptophyta; class Magnoliopsida; order Brassicales; family Brassicaceae; genus Brassica; species Brassica rapa. Next base: position 28,208,055 of record NC_024800.2, on the reverse strand, counting down.
GTTAAAATCCAAAGTCCAAAAAACAAATAAGATGTAAAATGAAAAAAAATATACCGGAGAAATACAAAACAGTCTCCAACAACCAAATTTTTTCCTTTTGAAAACTCATTCCAACCAGATGTGAAAAGATGTCTTTGTGGTGTACCTAGTTGATTGTTTGTGAGAAAATAAAGATTAGTAATTAATATTCTCAATTTTAATATCAATACAAATTTGTTACCTCTTAAAGTGTGTTTAAAGTTCCATTCATGACCATGAATATCTTTAGCGATTACCTCTTGACTTGGTGTTAGCTGAAATGTATCCAAAAAAATATTTGGTACCAAATTTTGTATAAAATTTTACAATTTGAGTCAATATAAGTCAGTGTTAATACCAGCAGAGGAAGACATTCAATGGCATGTCTTTTATTCAAAACAAAACTACCCTTTTTATTGGTGTCGGAAGCACTTAACACCTTAGTAAAATAGTTAATGTTTTGTATGTTGTTTTCATGTCTAGGAGTTGGGATTTCAACTTCCTGAAAAGTTAAAATTAAAAATATTAATTAAAATAGATATTAAGAACACCTCAAATTAAGTTATTAAATTACTATTAATTAAAATATTATTTTGCCACTCACAGATGTATCAGGCAACAAAGAAATTTCTGCATAAATTTCATCTGTTGTTGTCTCTACCTAAGATCATGTATAAAATATACCGAAATCAATATCATTTACACTAAGTCAGTATACCTTATGTGCATTTTATAAATAAGAAACATAAATAAGTAAAAAACATACCTTGAGCTTGATACTAAAAACATTGCAGCAAATTTTTGAAGGAATATCAAAAATCGGTTTTAGTTGACAAAGTTCGTCATTCATAGATGTAACTAGCTGGTTATACCATCAAATTTATGAGTACGTTTTGCAAATCAAAAACATATTCGAAAGAATTTAATAAGCTTGTAAAAAATAAAATAAAATATTGCCTGCTCTATATGCCCTTGAGGAAAATAATTTATTTTTTCTCCAACTTTTGGAAGATGAAACAGAGGACCAGCACATAACTTCCATAATTGATCATACAAATAGTTATTGGTTCCATCAGTAGCTACACAAAGAGACCAAAATATAATTATGGATAATTCTATTTCATCAATCAAAAACCAAACACAAATCCAAAAATTTCTCACTTATACCTAAAGATTCAGGTTGCACATGCATGATTTGATCAGTCGCCATCAGCTCTTATTCAAACACCGATCTATTATTTATTTTTGTTCGAACAATTTTGTTTCTGAGACAATTTTTTTATATATTTCCACAAATTTTATATGTATTAGTATTTATAGGTAAAACAATACTGAAATAGTACATCATAATATATTCGGATACAAGTTTTGACTAGTAATTTTAACAAATTGCCAAAAAATGTCGGTCAAAGACGTATCTTTTAGAAATACCAAAAGTTATTCAATATCAATAAATTATCAATTACGTTTCTAAATATATATTATAATATTGTTAAAGAAAGGTCATGGACCATCCCCGCCTCATAATTAGATGGATATGCCTTTGGAAAAACGACGAGACAATGGTTTTCCTTAAGAGAAGTCAAAGGTAGAGTCTATGGATCCTCTACTCGAAAATTAATGCATTCTTAGCTCTTTCATTAATAGGAAACTCACAAAACAGGGATTAAAAGTGATGTTATAGGGACCATTCTCCCATCATTTACATCTTTGATTAAAATTTACCAAAAATGCCATATGTTTCTACACGATACATACGTGTATAGGCAGTGGACCAATGGATCCACAATCTACATCATTACTGCCATCGGGCCACATCGAAACACCACTGCAAGCTCCTTATACAAAAATCAGTGTCTTCAGTGAAATCATAGACAATATATTTCCACCTTTGAAGAAGTCCAAAAAACTTTCTAGCCGACCACATAAGGAAAGCTTCATTGAATCCTCTATAAGAAATCATCTCAAGGTAATAAGAGGTAGCAAAGAAATTAATCCCACAAAAAGGAAGTTTGAGTTCATTGAAGAAGCAAAAAGATTTGATTGTGTGCAGCCAGAATTTGATTCATTAAAAATGTGGAAATGAAAAAAAACACTAACACAAATGATGTTATCACTTAAACTTCCCTGAGAAACATATTCATGTATATATCCATTAATCACATTAACACAAGAGGATAAATGCATGCATATTTTTTGTCTATAGGCCCAACTTTGTAGTCGACATTTTCATCGTTGTTTGCAAACAATATCTTGTTCTTAGGCAAATCAAATATTACATCCACTGTCGCCAGAAACAACCACCGCAGTCGTGATCTTCTGAGTTCCGAGCCACCTCACTCCTCGACAAAAACAGATCTCGGGATTGTATCTCAGAACAGAAGCAGCAGATCAAGCAAATAAATTGCGTAATCAATGAGTTATAGAACAAACCTTACGAAAAATGAAGAAAAAAAAACCTTACAAATATATAAAGGATATGTAGCTTGTAAGCTCGATTGTAGTCATGGCGGAAACAAAACGCTTGCAATGGAGAATATTCAAATTCCAAAATTTTAATCAGGAAACAACAAAAATCCAAGCTTTGTTAAGATCTCAACTTTGGAATTCAAAAATATCTTTCGTCAGTTACAGTTAAATGGAAAAAAAAATTTAAATAATTTGGTGTTGCATTAAAAGGAATTTCGGAAAATACAGAATTTAATAAAAATCATAGTTTAAAAATATTCCAATAGCAGAGTCTTGTAAATATTGTTGAAACAGAAAAACACTTTAAAAAAAAAGAACTTTTCTGTTTTAATAGTATAGATGGTTTGATTTCTTTTCTTATGCTAGTTGCAAAAGAACATTTATTCATATTTTTGACATTGTTGTCGTTACCATGAACGTAGCCTCTTGGAGAAGGGTAGCGACGGGATACTCTGCTCGTGCCTGAAGAAGTTCTCTGGGTCAACCTTTGTTTTAATTTTCACCAGTCTGTTGAAATTGTTCTTGAAGTACTGGGCTCCCCACGTTTGAGCTTTTATGAAGTTAGCTTTCGAGTCTTTCGTATTCGTTCCCAAGTCTAGATCACGATAATTCACGTATGCTAGCCTCGGATTGCTTGAGACATATGGTGTCATGTAACTGTACATTTCTCTGATCCATTTCGTTCGTTTGTTTAAACTTATGCCGTCCTCTGACGTCGAGTTCGTGGCATAATGAATCTTTAAGATGGTTCCCTTTCTATGCGCAAATGGGGTCTCAGATTCAGGAATCTTTGCCATCATTCCACCGTAGGGAATCATAAACATAGATGATGTGTTTTCTTCAACCAATTTCTTGAACATTCCTTTGAGACCAAAAGGCGGAATAGGTTCTGTAGCGAAATCTGACTTTCCTTTGAAGTACACTTTTACATACGGAGACAACTTGGGGTTAAGCAAAACTTCGAGAGGAGAATCTATTGGGAATCCAGCATTGGCAAGAACGGATTCAATCCAGGTCACTTCTATACAATCCTCTTGAGTTAGCCCTAGTTCCGGAAAATACTTCTTCATAACCTCCATCAAGGTGCCTTTCTCGCCAAGAAACTGACCTTTATATTCTAATGTCAGTGTCTTGTCCCCCGCAACTCTGAACATCACTCGTAAGAAGAGATCATCAACGAGCTTGTCGGCAATTCTTTGCCACTTTGAAAGAATCTTGGTTTCTGGGTCTTGTTCTAATGTTTTAGTAACGGTGAACATGGTTAGGGTTTCAGGAACGGGAACAAGCTTGAGCTTCCATGCTAGAATTACCCCAAAACTCCCTCCACCTCCTCCTCTAATCGCCCAAAACAAATCCTCTCCCATCGCAGCTCTGTTAAGTAATTTACCATCTGCATTAACGATCTTTGCGTCTAGAACGTTATCTGCAGCAAGACCATACTTCCTTAACAAGGTGCCGTCCCCACCGCCTGTTATATGCCCACCTATGCCTACGGTTGAGCACAACCCTGCTGGGAACCCATGGAGCTTGCTCTTCTCTGCAATTCTGCATAGAAAAAATGTCAAGAAGAAAAACAGTCAGCCAAAGATTTTTATAAACGTATTATAAAATCTACCATCAATACAAGTCTATCACTATAAAACTACTGCATTCTAACCAATAAGTTCAGTTATAGCTTGTTTGCGTAAAACTAAAAAGATTGTATGATTTTACTGCTATTCTTCTATATAATTCTACCTTCACTATAACAAAAATATTGTCATATCCAAACCACCTGAAAGTCTATCACCAATAAAACAAAATATATCACGTAAATTTAATCTACCATTAATTACAAATAAACTAGAGATCTTTTCCGCGCTTCGCGCGGATTATGTCTTATAAATTTATTTTATTTATAATATTATTTGTCGGTTTTTTTCTTTTACATTAACTTCTTGTTTTTCCAATGTTAGTTTTTCTTAATCTAAATTTATATATTTATAATTTTTCATTTTTCTTGTTGTAGATGGAGAATTATATTTTTTATTAATGGTTTTTTGTATGTGACATAAACTTTTTGAAATTTTAAAATAATATTATATATAGTACAATTAACACATTAAAGAAGAAAAACATATTCAGACACATTTTACACAGGTTTTATATGCATAATTTTAAATATTATATATGTATATATTATAAGTTTGAAACATGTAAATGCTTTCTAAAGCTAAATATTTGTTCTGAGTTTACATAACTTATCGAAAGTTTTATCTCTTTTTAAATTCTAATCACAGAAAAAATATCAGAAAGTTAGTATAGATGGGTTTTTTGGGCTTTTAAATCAACACTGAAAAATTACATGAATCAAATAACAACAGTTTTATAAACAACTGGATAAAATTTGACCGAGCCAAAGATTTTCACACAATATTTTCTTTCTTCTACAAATTGCGAAGAGCCTATAGACACACAAAAAAAATCATAATTTTTGTTTTCACTTATATAACATTTCTTTTCCTTTACACACGGAGTTTATTACACTGCTATAAGCAATAGAAAACTCTATTCATATAAGATTCACATCTATGCATTTTGACAAAGAAGAATTTTAGCCATCTTTAGTTTTGGAATGGACCAACATCAGTCATATACACTATATTTTTTCTATGATTCAAATCTTATAATTTTAATATATGTGTAAATTTCGATGTGAAAAAGCACGCACGCCATTTATCATTCAACCTATTACTTTTTTCAAAGTAAACACTATAATCCTCCTTTGGTTAGCTCCACAAACTAATCTCTTTGGATCAGTTTACTAAAAAATATAGATACTAATGTCAGAAAAGAATATAAACACTATCAACAACAAATATTGGCACAAGACTATTTGGTTCAAGGAACATATTCTACGTAATGCGTTTATATCATGGCTGGCTTTGCGAAGAAGACTGCCAACCAATGATCGCTTGAGGCGTTGGGGGTTAAATGTCTCAGGAACGTGCATCCTTTGTAATCTGGAAATAGAGACTCACCATCATCTCTTCTTTGAGTGCTCTTTCTCTCGCTTGATATGAGAGCTTTTTGCTGCTGAAGTTTGGATTTCTCCTCCGACTGATCTACACTCTATTGCAGCCTGAATCAATCAACTTCGCGTCAACGCAGATGCGCATGTTACTCCAGTCATCAAGCTCTACTTTTAGTCAGCCATCTACCTGTTGTGGAAAGAGCATAATGCTCGTGTGTTCACAGCTGTCTCCTCACCTTCATCAGTCATCCTTGCCTCTCTCGACCGTATGATGCGTGACCGTCTTCTTTCTTACCCGGCAAGTTCTTCTTTCTCCTCTTCTCTACTTCTTTTTTATCTTTCTTGTATAAGACCTCCTTAAGGTTTTTTTTTACCTTGAATTGTTGTTGGTTGTTTTTATTTCCTTGCTGTAATAAATTGTTTAAAAACAACAGTGTAACTTTTCAGAAAATGATAATCTTAAAATCTTATCAACAAATATTAACTTATTTATGTGAATATATATTTTATTTTAAATCATTTTAGTGGACGAAGAAAGCACCATAATTTGTACAACGAATTTTCTTAGATTCACTTCATCATACTCACCATTTTACCATTTTAATTACATAATTTTACATGAGCTTCTTCACCCTTCCCGATTATTTTCTCGTTATTTATAACTACAATATAAAGTTATAAACTATATATATTATAAATTAATAATTTATTTACCCTTGAAGTCCAACGATTAAAAATATAACATAATTCAATATAGATATATGATTCTATTAATAAATTAGCAGTTACAAATTTGAAATTTCTAGTAATATCAAAAGTCATATGTTAGTTATTATCTTTTAAATGATGTCTATTTTTAATTTTTTTCGATGAGAATATTTTGGATGAGATGGATAGTCTCAAAAGCCTTGAATTTAGTCTCTTTTATATAGTAGGATTTACCATCATTACATATCTAAAGATGACAACTCTAACAATATTAACCAAAAATCTATCATCACACAAAATAAACCTACCAATCAATAATCATATACGAATACGACATAAGTTTACTATTCTACCAATACATCTAGGTTTGGACGTTTATAAAGAAAGTTGAATCCGATCTGAACAGTTAGAAAATCCGAACAAGGTCTAAGACTTATGTACTTTTAGGTTCATGTACAACATGAACCGAATTAGGATCTTAATATATTCAAAAATCAGTTAAATCTATTGTTACCTTTTAAGTATCTTCAAGTAATTTAGATTTTTAGAGTATTTTACACAAATTGTAGTTTGTATACATTTTTTTTGTTATTTCGAACATTAATTTTTGATCAATTATTTGATTATCTTTTGGTCAATCTCTTTAGCTTTTAATTCAGATTTTGAGCGGTTTTAAACATAGGTTAACAAAATTTGAAATTAATTTTGGAAGAAATCGAACCGAACTCGATTCAACAATTAATAAAACTAAATATCTCATAAACATAATATACCAAAAATCCAAAAATCTAAATTAACGTAAACAAATTCGAACAGGACACCGAACGCTCCTACAGTCCTACCTAAGTACGTCTATCACCCAAAAGTAAATCTACCACCATTGACTAACATGTGAGTTAATTTGTATAAGTATGTTCTATTATGATTACGTGTAGTCACAAGTATCACACATTCACACGTAATTCTTTAATTTCGTGGGCTATTTGCTATGTGCACTAATATATTAAAGTACCTGCAAACATAATCTTAAAACCTCTAAGATTTGTCTATTCCAAATGTAGTTTCAAAACCTTAAATTTTAAGATTTTACACATTAGAAATTTATATTTGAAGTATAACACTGTTCAAAATTTTATGTTTGAGGTGTTTTTTTGTTTTACAAATTTTAAAGTTATGCGTCTTTTAAATAACCATGTTAACTTTTATATTTATCCTTTTAGTTTTAAAATATATTTCATAATTTCATATACAGAATAATGTTCAATTCTATAAATCTATGCTCATAACCTATATATAATTAACAAAAAGGTAAATATATTATTTAAATTTTATAAATCGATCACATATTTGAACACTACAAAAATAATTATATTGAATAGTTTATTATTCCTCTTATAGTTATTTATTTAATTTGTGTTTCTAGAATTTGCATTTATTATAAAATTATGTTAATACTATTTGTAATAGTTTTAATATATTTTTTATTATTTATAAAAATGTCATTTTACTATTTTGATTAATCTTAAGGATTATAATGAAAATATTTTCCTCAAAAAATCATATTTAAAGGTTACCACAGGAGAGAAACATCATCAGATCTTAAATTTGAGGTTCAGTTGTTTTTGGAGATGTTATTTAGACAATCTCGTCTAATGAAAAAAAGATATTACAAACAAAAACAAAGATATTATTAAAGAATGTTTATGTTTTATTAGTATTAATTTTTATTCTGTGTTTTTCATTAACATTTGAGTATATATTTTATGAAAAAGTAAATTATGTTAAATGTATCAAAAGTGTGAATTGTTTTATAGAAACATTCTTTTAGCAAACGCATACTTAAATAATATTACCTGTAGTAGAGTTCACCAATTGTAGCACCAGACTGAACCCACGCACTATTATCTTCAATATCAACATTGATCTGCCGTAGTTTCGACAGATCGATCAAGATAAACGGTGTTTCCATCAGTGAAACAAAAGACAAACCCTCATAGTCGTGGCCGCCGCTTCTAACACGGTGATGAAGTCCAAGTTGATTGGAACATATGACGGAAGCTTGGACGTGAGACTCGTGAACCGGTTTAAATATGAATCCCGGTTTAGGCATGGACTCTGTCACGTACCGAAGATTATGAGCTGTTGATTGAAGGACTTCTTTGTAGATCGAGACGTTTCTTTCAGGTGAAAAGAACGTTTCGAGGAGTGGAAAATCGACATTTGTGTTTTCGTGTAGACAGTTGATGAAGTCATCTTGTAGAGAGGTTGAAGAAGTTGGTGTTATTGTGCAGAAAGAAAAATATACAGCTAAGAACGAAAATGTATAGAGTGCTTTTGACTTTCCCATCTCTGCAGCATAGAAACTCGAAGGACAATACTTAATATATAAGAAGATAGTGTTTATACATATATAGAGATCATGATAATGACGTGAAAGCCATTTTTTCACGTGTCTTGAAAACGTTGACTTTGATTCAGCTTATTTGATTAAAAACTATCAAATGAGAAATGCACATTTATTTTTTATTATCCTTGCTTAAACGGTGCACATTTTAAACATTAAATCATCACAATTCCGTAAAAAATGCACAATTGTTCAAGGGAAATCACAGGTATTCAATCATTTTAAAACTGATTACACATCCAAATCCAATGCAAGATCGATCTTACTGATCTTATCAGTTGACTGACAACTACGGTAGAAGGTCGGATACCTCAACTAATCGGGAATTTAGGCGATTTTCTCTGATATTTATTATAAAATAAAACACTCCATTGCCGAGGGGTTTTATTTTATTATTTATGTATAGTTTCCATTATTGAGTTTTTGATTTAATTATTTTGGCTATTTTTTCTGCATATCATGCTTACCATTAAGTTCTAGTCATGTCAAATAAATTTAGATCCTTTGATAATTGTAATTTTTTACAATAGAGTTTTTTTGTCTGTTTCCTTCTCTGCGCATGTAATATCAGGACTTTCAAAAAGATCCTTTAAGTAGTGCATTTGCATTAAATTGTAAGTTCTAAATCGTCTAAAATAGAAAATATATATAGTGGTGCATATGCATAAAATATATTCTATTTTTTTATCGGCTGGCTGAACAAAATCAACTGAAGGTCTGTACAATAGAAAAAAATTTATAACAAATGGTGTCGCGATTTAAAACTGTGTTTATGTACTAAATTTGTAAAGCTGATATGTATTTAAGTTTTGAAATGCTATTTAATACCTATATGTTTTTTTTGGTAGGATTCAAGCAAATGGGACCTTTGGTTCCTCCTTCTCTTCCAAGGTCATTTGGGAGTGTATTAGAGTCCTCTCTCCGGTGGAATCTTGGCACAAAGCCATTTGGTTTAAGGAGTATATTCCTCGAAATTCTTTCATCTCCTGGCTGGCGCTTAGCCGTAGGCTCCCAACACGAGATAGGCTAAGAAGTTGGGGTCTTAAGGTCCCGGAGCAGTGTGTCCTCTACTCTGCTGCCGTAGAAACCTACCATCATCTCTTCTTTGAGTGCCAATTTTCAGCAAGCATTTGGACTTTCTTTGCAGAAACAGTCTGGCCTAACCCACCTCAGGACATTCATTCTGCTGCGGCTTGGATTTGTATGGCCAGGAATTCTTCTTCACCTCAGGCTAGGTGTATCATAAAGCTCATGTTCCAGTCAGCCGTCTACTTGATATGGAAGGAAAGGAACAAGAGGATCTTCACTTCTGTCTCCTCATCTGCTAACTCCATTCGTTGTGCTGTTGACAGGCAGATCAGGGACCGCCTCCTATCTATCCCAGCCTCTCCCCGCATTCAGCTTTCCATGTTGCAGTTCTTCTTTGCCTGCACTAGGCCGCCTTGACTCTCCATCCGTTTCTGCTCACCCTCTCTTTTTCTGTCTTGTTTTTTCTTGCTTGCATGGGTTGTTTGTGTTTGTTTGTCTTGCTTGCAAATAAGTTGCTAAGCAACATGCAAACTCTTGAAAATGGTATGAAATTTTAACATGATTACCAAAAAAAAAAAAATTTATAATGCAAAGAAGAAATAAAATAAAATAAGTCTGATTTATTTAAAACCGATGGTTATCTATCACAATATAGCAATAGCATGAAGTGTATAGACAATAAGTGGATCACTTGCACATTAAACCACATGAACATTACATATAATGCCATAATAAGGGCTAAACACATACAAACATTGTTTTTTTGTTGTCTAAGAATCAAATCTTAAACAATCAAAGGAGGAACACTCTGCTCATTTCTGAAGAAATTGGTTGGATCAATCTTTCCTTTAACCATAGCCAATCTCTTGAAATTACTTCCAAAATACCTCATTCCCCATAAGCTCGCATCCTCAAAGCTGCAGTTAATCGCTTTATTCATACCTAAATCAAGATCTCTGTAATTCAGATAAGCTCCTCTTGGTGATCCAGAGACATAAACTCTCATATATCCATAAAGCAATCTCATCCATCTCACATACTTCTCCATCTCTTCAATATCCTTCACTCTCCATTTCACCATATACTGTATATTATACAGATTCCCTATCCTATGTGGAAATGGAGTCTCCGTTTCGCCAATCTCATACATTCTACCACCTAATGGCTCCATGATCATCATCGGAGATTCTACCTCGTGAAATCTCTTCCATATACCTTCTAAACCGGTTTCAGGAATAGGGTTCTTGACAAAATCAGATTTTGCTTTGAAATACAAATCATTGTATCTTTGTTCTCTATCAAGAAGAGTCTCTAGCGGCTGTCCTCTCTTCCAGTTGAAGTACATTATCGAGTCGATCCAGCTCATTTCTGAACAGTCTTGAAACCTTAACCCTAGTTCCGGAAACTTCTCATTCATCAGAGGAATCAGTTTATCGATTCCTCCAAGATAATTTGCTTGGAAGGTAGCTTGAACTGATCCTCCGGAATTGTAGATTATGACTCTAATGAAGAGATCGTTGTCAAGCGCTGCAGCAATAGATTGCCATCTATGAACGATTTTTGTCATGTTTTGTGTAAACGGTAGGTACCTTGTGAAGCAAGTAACCTTCTCTGGAACCCTAACCAGCTTCACTTTCCAAGAAGTTACAACTCCAAAGCTGGCAGCTCCACCTCCTCTAATCGCCCAGAATAAATCTTCTCCCATTTCTCTCCTGCCGTTGTAGATTCTTCCGTTTGCGTCTACGAAACGCGCGTCCACAACGTTATCTGCGGCTAAACCATGTTTCCTCATCATTGCACCAAACCCTCCTCCACTAAAATGACCTCCAACTCCAACACTAGGGCATGTTCCCGCAGGGAAGCCATGGATCTTGCTTGCTTTAGCAATTTTGTAGTAAAGCTCACCGATGGTTGCACCGGCTCCAACCCAAGCTGTTTCTTCCCTGAGGTTGATATCGATGGATCGGAGATTTACGAGATCAAGAACGATGAAAGGTGATTGCGATGAGAGGTAAGAAAGGCCTTCATAGTCATGACCACCACTTTTAGTCCTTACTTGCACGCCAAGTTTCCTGCTGCACAGCAATGATCTCTGGATTTCAGATTCTGTTCTTGGCGTGGCTATCAGAATCGGCTTCTCGCTTGAGAAATTCAAGCTTGAGAATCTGTAGTTTTGGGATACAGTTTGCGAGAGATCAGTGTAGAGTCTTGAATCTGGCTCGTGGATCAGGCTTTTAGAGTTCATAAAGCTTGAAACAGAATGTGTCGACATGCAACTAAGAAACTGATCTCTAATAGGAGAAACTTTAGAATCAGAATTGGCCCATTTGACTAAGAACAGAAGAAGGAGAGACAGAGCAAAGGCTTCAACTGTTCTCATCTTTAGTGCTTTTGTTTTCTTGAGTTTGGAGTTACAGAGAAAGAGCATTGCTCTTGTTCTGGCAATTAAAGAGTATTAGAGATCTTGATGAGAGCTGATGACTAGTGATGAGGTTGCAGAAGCTTTTAAGTGTAAACTTGTTTCCAAGTAACACCGACGTAGAAATAATTAATTATAAATACAGTGAAAATTTAATTTTGTAATTTTGTGTTGCGCAGAAACAAAAGAGCAGTCAGCAACAGACTTCCAAAATTGGTAACTGAAAAATATAATTGATTTATTTTTCTTTGTTTTTTTTGGAAAAAAAATTGAAAAAAAAAGATTTTTATTTTTATTTTATTTTTTAGTCAAAGATTTTATTTTATTTGTTAAGTAGTAATCATATGCCCACAGTGGAATTACGTGTTCTTATATGCATTACATATATGAATAAGGTTCTCACTATATGCATGTAGATAACAAACCTCTATAACTACTATATATTCCTAGAAAAAGAAAAGTTTTCACAGTTTTGTGCTACTATTTGTTCATATGATGAGTCTTATATCTAAAAGAAAACAACTTTAATTCTAAATGATGGTACTACAATTTTTTTTATGAGATCAAATTAGCTTTGTTAAAGAAAATATGAAGCTAGCGTCAGGTATAATTTACTGCAATTCAACGGCATGCGCCCAACGTGTCAATGTTTTCTAGTTGTTAGTTGTCTTTGAGTCCTGATCTTCATTGCCCACTGCATGACTCATTTGTGTTACAGTGACGATTAAAGAATATTAAGCTAATTAATAGAGAAGAAAACCCTTTCTCAAAAAAAAAAAAAAAAAATGAAAACTATAATGAAACTGAAAAAAATACAATATTTTGCTGACACTGAATCGAGAAAATGGAACAAAAATTCCCCAATCTGAAGCTAAACTGAATTTCATGATAACCAAAAAAAAGTGGAAAATTGTATGCCAAATTAACCGAACAAAAAATACCAAACATTATGCAATTTTTTTTGTCAAACTTTTTATTTATTAAGATAGCCAAGTCATTACATAGTTTTGACTCATAATTCTAGCATCTTTAGCTAATACATCAATATTTGTAAGTGACTCTCTACTTACGTACGAAATTTAAAAGAACAAGATTTCGACATTTCATAGATATCGTGTATCAGTGAGGCCGCCTCAGTGATACACCTCTTGGTGATGGTTTCTTCAGTGTAGAACCGATGTAACCCATCAATTAGTCGTTTGCAGTCTGAGATGAAAGTAACTTGATCATAGTAAAGATTCCTCATCTGTTGCACTGCCTTATGCAATTAAATCAAGTAAACCGAAAATATCAAAATCAATTTTCTTGATAAAATATTAATAACATTAACTTAATTACTTTTAACTTTGATATTGCTTTGTCTAAAATTGAAACCAAATATTCCAAACCTAACCAGATCACACATGCTTTGCAACATACCATGAAAAATAGAAATAAAAGAATCATCCGAATTCCTCATAAATTCTTACAATTGTATATAAAAACTCGAAAATTTTACAATATCCAAATATAACCCCTCAATGATTATCCAACTACAGATTTTTATTCTTATTCATAGTATATTGCAAGATCAACTAATAATGAAACTCTTGGTGTGATTCAAAGTTCACTCACCCAAAAAAAAAAAATACCAATGAAGAGCCTGAGAGTCCAAGGTTTCAATGGATCTTCAAATGTAAGAGGGCTCTACTAACTAATCTTGATAAGGGTTTCTCATAAACTTTGATCCCATTCAATCAAAGATTCTTTCTCCTGTAGAGAACAACAAAAACACAACCGTGCTAAAGATACAGAGCAAACCAGGTATGAAGAACACAATTCTCCAGCTCTCTGGATGTGACAAATCGGAGTAGATCAACTTAGAAGCTTCAAGAAGCTTCCCAGTCAAATCAACACCAATGATTCCAGCTAATGTCCCAGCAGTATTCGAAACTCCCATCACAATTCCTGCATATCTGGGAGCAATATCCATGTGGTTCACCGCAAAACCGGCTCTCCCTAATGCCAGAAACCCAAGAGCCACAGAGGAACACAAGATCACACCGTTGGAGGTTCTAAACTGAGGCAAAGCCATCAACGCCGCTGAAGCGACTAAGAACCCAACCGTGTTCAAGAACTTGCGTGTTCTGGTAACAGAGAGTATTCTCTTGGTGATCAAATAGTCTGCAATGAACCCACCAACAATGGAGAATACAAACATGTTGAGGTACGGCACCATCTTCGACGAATCCATTCCCTGAAGACTGACCTTGAGCCCAAGCTCGAAGTAAGTCGGAAGCCAGTTCATCAGCACATATAAAGCGTAATGGAATGTGAAATTGTTAACCACAATGGCCCAAACGGGTAAGCTGAGCATTATCTTCTTCCACGGGATGTGAGTAACTCTATGGTTGTGGTTGACATTAGTTGGCAAGAGAGCACCTCCAAATCCAGCAGCAGCGGCTTTCGGATGCTCAGACCGAGGCGGGTCAGTAGCGTACCTAATCCAAAGCAATGACCATACAACACCAGCTAAGGCCTCTGCTATGAAAACTGATTCAGGACCTCTAAACTCAACCAAAGCAGGGAGCAACCACATTCCCAAAGCTGCACCTAAATACATCCCCGAAGTCGTTATCGAAACCAGCCTAGACCTCTCATGAGGAGGCACCCACTGAGCCAAAACAGTGTGGATAGAAGGAAAGATGAAACCTTGAGCAACACCCACAAGCAAACGGGCGAAAACCAAGAGCCCGACTCGGTTAGGATCAAGAGGAACCAAGAAACAAGTAGACGACCATAGAATAAACGACATAAGGAGGACTTTCCTTCCACCAATCTTCTGAGCAGCCCAACCTCCAGGGACTTGAGAGCAAGCGTAGCCAATAAAGAAAGTGGAGAGTATGGTTCCTTTGCTTGACTGGTTGATTCCGGCAGCATCAGCAGCGACGGTGTATGCAATAGAGAAGCCAACACGCTCAATGTAACAGACGGAGGTGCTGAGGAAAGTCAAGAAGACTATGACATAGCGTTGTGGGATGTTGGATAGCTTCATGTTACTTAGACCTTTTCTCTATGTCACACAAATGAAATCAAACTATTATATTTCTGATTTAGATAACTTCAAATCAAACTCTTTAATGAAACATCATAGGCTATTATGATTCATAGGATAGGATAAAAAAAAAAGTGAAGCAAATGAAAAATATATATTTTTCAGATCTTGGAAAAAAAAACAATGCCTCCTTACTTCACAATGTAGATCAGAAAGCATACCTTACTTCCTCTGGATATTCATTCTCTCCCCTTTCAATTTTAACTTCAACAATGCGAATGGAGGGAGGGTATTGTTAAAGTAAATTCAAAATCGGAGAGAATGAAGAATGGGTTTTGGATTTTGAGTGTGGAGAGAGAGCAGTGATTCGACGGTGAAGAAGATTGAGATTTTTAGGGTTTGTAAAAGAATTTAGAGAATGATGATGGAGATCGCTTTTTTTTTTTGGGTCAACGACGATGTGTAAATGAGTAACAACGAAACGGCCATTTCTTCTTCTTTTATTTATTAAACAACAAACGGTTGATAAAAAAAGATGGAAAACAAAAATACTGGTGCTGCCCAGGATCGAACTGGAGACCTTTTGCGTGTAAGGCAAACGTGATAACCACTACACCACAGCACCTTGTCGCATGTTTCATTCGTTTCATTTAAATAATCATATAGTGTAATAGATTGTTCATGTAACCCATTTCAGTATTTTGATTTTTTTTTTTTTTATGACACAATAACTTAAGGTTTCACTTTGGCTTACTTCACATGTAACTGTATAGACACTGTGAATAGATCTCTGATACATTTTATTTGTTTGGTTGGACTATTGTCATTTTCTGAGGTCCAGCTCATAGCATAATTAAGGCTTGAAAGATGGTTCCGTCTCTATGCGGAAATGGTCTCAAATTCAGGAACTTTCGCCATAAAGAGTCCAAAGCAGAGATGGTACGTCTTCTCCAAGCAATATTTTGATCCCCAGAGCAGGAATATGTTATTTTCCTCTCAATATTTTCAACCTCACGTATAACAATTGGTTTTACTCTTGATTTTTCTTTTTAATGTTTACTAGGATAAGACATGCGCCTTGCGCAGGGTGAGTTTATTTGTATATATTATCGATAGTTTCTTTTATACATTTGATCATTTTATTTATATATATAAAATATTTATTGTTGTTATTATATAATTTCTTTCCAATGAATCAGATCAATTTTTATTAAAAATAATGGAACAAAAGTATAATTAATACATCATGAGTTGATCGGATTGGACATTAAACAAATTATGACTTAAAACCTTATTTTTTTCATCGAACACATTCTTGAAAAAAGTGAACAGTATTGTTTTCACAGTTGAATTATTTTGACTTTTATCTTCTATATGGTTTTGAAAACTTTCAAATCAACCATCGAATTGATACATGTCATTTTAATTTTTTTAGTCGTATACTTACGGAAAACTTACATTAATTTAAAATCGTTTAAAAAAAATCAAAATATAACATATAAGAAAAAATCTAACATAAAAGAAAAATATAACATATAAGGTGTCCTCATTTTTGTATTTTAAACTCGTTTAAAAAAAATATAACATATAAGGTTTCCTCATTTTTATAATTTAAAGTTATTTTAAGAAATTCAAAATATAACATATAAGAAAAAATCTAATTTTTTTATTATATGGTTAATGTGATTGTTTATTTTTTTAATAATATAAAATTAAACAAAATGAAGAAGGATGCAAAAATTGTTATCAAATCTTTATTATTCATAATCATTAATTGCCATATATATGTAAATAATATTAGGTAATTTAGTAGCATTTATTTAGGGAAAGAATATACACATCTTATATTTTAGGTTAATATAATGTTCTCTAGTGGACATTAAACAAATTATGACATAAAAGCCTTATTTTTCCCCTCGAACACATTCTTGAAAAAGTGAACAGTATTGTTTTCATATTTGAATTATTTTGACTTTTATCTTACATATGGTTTTGAAAACTTTCTAATCAACCAGCAAACTGATACATGTCATTTCAATGTTTTTAGTGGTATACTTAAGAAAAACTTATTTTTTTGTAATTTAAATTCGTTTTAAAAAATTCAAAATATAACATATAAGAAAAATATAACATATAAGAAAAATATAACATATAAGAAAAATATAACATATAAGGTGTCCTCATTTTTGTATTTTAAAGTCGTTTTAAAGAAATATATAACATATAAGGTTTCTTCATTTTTGTAATTTAAAATCATTTAAAAAAATTCAAAATATAACATATAAGAAAACATCTAATTTTTTAATTATATGGTTAATGTGATTGTTTATTTTTTTAAAAAATATAAAATTAAACAAAAATGAAGAAGGATGCAAAAATTGTTATCAAATCTTTATTATTCATAATCATTAATTGCCATATATATGTAAATAATATTAGGTAATTTAGTAGCATTTATTTAGGGAAAGAATATACACATCTTATATTTTAGGTTAATATAATGTTCTCTAGTGGACATTAAACAAATTATGACATAAAAGCCTTATTTTTCCCCTCGAACACATTCTTGAAAAAGTGAACAGTATTGTTTTCATATTTGAATTATTTTGACTTTTATCTTACATATGGTTTTGAAAACTTTCTAATCAACCAGCAAACTGATACATGTCATTTCAATGTTTTTAGTGGTATACTTAAGAAAAACTTACTTTTTTGTAATTTAAATTCGTTTTAAAAAATTCAAAATATAACATATAAGAAAAATATAACATATAAGAAAAATATAACATATAAGAAAAATATAACATATAAGGTGTCCTCATTTTTGTATTTTAAAGTCGTTTTAAAGAAATATATAACATATAAGGTTTCTTCATTTTTGTAATTTAAAATCATTTAAAAAAATTCAAAATATAACATATAAGAAAACATCTAATTTTTTAATTATATGGTTAATGTGATTGTTTATTTTTTTAAAAAATATAAAATTAAACAAAAATGAAGAAGGATGCAAAAATTGTTATCAAATCTTTATTATTCAAAATCATCAATTGTCATATATATGTAAATCATATTAGGTAATTCGGTAACTTTTATTTAAGGAAAGAATACACACTTATTATATTTTAGGTTAATATAATGTTCTCTACTGAACATTAAACAAATTATGACATAAAAACCTTATTTTTTTCATCGAACACATTTTTGAAAAAAGTTAACAGTATTGTTTCCACAGTTAAATTATTTTGAATTTTATCTTGCATATGGTTTTGAAAGCTTTCAAATCAACCATCGAATTGATACATGTCATTTTAATGTTTTTAGTCGTTTATTTAAGGTAAACTTACATTTTTGTAATTTAAAGTCTTTTAAAAAAAATTCAAAATATAACATATAAGAAAATTCTAACATATAAGAAAAATATAACATATAAGGTGTCCTCATTTTTGTATTTTAAAGTCATTTAAAAAATATATATATAACATATAAGGTTTCCTCATTTTTGTAATTTAAAGTCATTTTAAAAAATTAAAAATATAACATATAAGAAAAAATCTAATTTTTTTATTATATGGTTAATGTGATTGTTTAATTTTTTTTAATAATATAACTTTAAACAAAAATGAAGAATGATGCAAAAATTGTTATCAAATCTTCATTATTCATAATAATTAATTGCCATTATTCATAATAATTAATTGCCATATATATGTAAATCATATTAGGTAATTCCGTAGCTTTTATTTAAGGAAAGAATACACACTTCCTATATTTTAGGTTAATATAATGTTCTCTAGTGTTATATAATTATAAAATAATGTGACACCATTAGATTAAACTATACTTTATATTAGATGCTCTAGAATTCTTTGAAATAGAATTTAGAAGGCATTTAGAGTGCCACCTAGGATTTGGGGTTTTTTTTAATTAATACAAAATTAAGGTTCTTATTTTTTAAATGCTTCTCAATTAATATATAGGGGATGTGGGCATCAACGTTAAACTTTTATTTCTAGTAAATTTTATATATTGAAACCTTAGGCAATGATTAACCACGGTCTCTTAGCTAGAGTTCATAGCTTCGACTAAGAGACGTATTTATCTTTTAACTAAAAAAATGTTTCTTAGCCGAAAAATGTAAAAAATTATAATAAAAAAAAATTGTGTCAAATCGTGAGTTAAGAATCCAAATAAGAGACTGGGGTTAATCATGCTATTCCAACAACGGTTAACATATTGATCAATACTCAAGATCAGCTGCAAAAATATCTAGTTGGTGCAAAAGCGAGGAGGGTCTCTCTTGAGCAACTGTGTTCAGTATACACTTGATTTTCTCTGTTCCAAGCTTCTCCTCAAGCATTCTCCACATCTCTGGAACATTCTGCTCATAAACAATTACATACCAGAATAAAGAAATCAATGGATCATCACAAAGTAAGCTCTCAAATCTATTTTGGACAAGAAGAGACCAATACTTACTTTTGTCAGCCATAGCATGTAGACAGCAGCATGCAATGCTTGAGCTTGAAAATCTTCAAACTTGGTATCTGGAACGGTCATAGAAGATTCTAGAAGATGGATCTCTTTATCAATGAAGGTGACAATTTCTTCATTCATGACCATGCGCTGTCCGGTTTCAGATGACTGGTTGCGTCCGAAATGCATTATCCAAGTAAGAGAGAGGAATCGCCGGTGAAGCCATAGTGCCTGATAGATAAAAAGTGCAGTAACACATAATAAGTTGATACTGATTCGGCCATCCCCATAGTAGCATGCCAATAAAGATGAAAGATGATCATACCTCTCGGCCCAAGTAACGTGCCACCAACTCTTTGTTCCAATCAAGCTCTTCCTGTCACATTATTGTAAAGAGTTTTTAAGAGCCATTTTAATTTTCAGCAGATTATCACGGAAGACAAATCCTACCTTCCAGATCTTATGTGCCTCAGTTTTATCATAAGCGTTGCTTCCTTCCACATTATGTGTCTCCAAAACCCTGAGCATCAGCCGCTGCAGATTGATGGAAAACAAAAACTGGTTGGTGAGCTACATGGGAAACTTGACCAGATTTGAATGGACAATGTTAGCTGTGTACTTCATACTTACAAGACCTAACATAATTTGCGATAAGTCACGTGACCGCTTAGTTACATTATTAATGCATACTCTAGATTTACCATAACTTGCGGCATTTAAGATATGCGGCTCTTACTCTGCGGTAATGAAAGCAAGAACTATCGGCTACATGCAGCCCTGCCCACCTTTTAGAATTTTTCAACTCTTGTAGCACCTAAAACCAACAACATATATAATGTAATCAGAATCACAGATTAGAGAAAGCTTATGGTGTACCTATCTTAAACCATATGATTTTTTATTTTGGCAAGCTAAGGTAACAAAAGTAGCCAATTTAATGACATCAGGGAAAGGTTAAATTAAAGGGAATGGACCATACATAATGTTCAAAAGTTGAGGCCATATGTTCCAGAAATCTTAAGAAATTGTAGAGAATGATAAACCTGCTCTGTTGTCATGTAGGAAACCAACCAGCAGCGGTGATACCATGCACGGTAGTTCATCTTTGATCTCTGCAAAGGCCAAGTAAATGTTTAGGAGCAGAATAAGTGACTGTGATATTAGTAGGAATAGCAACGAGAGACCGACCATTTATATATTAATCTACGATAGTGAAATTGTGAAGAAACCAATATGTACATATCATGGTGAACCTTCATTATATATAAAGCACACAAACTGATATAAACCTCGCCTATTGATTCCACTAGCTCAGACTCTTTGGTGATAATCTCTTGTGATGCTGAAAACCTCCGGGAAAGCATCTTAATTATCCATCTTCTGTTAAAATAAAATAAAAATATTATGAGCAACAGTTGTAGGTTTCCTTTTCTTCACTAAGTTATGATGACCGACCTGTGACTCCATGTTGGCTCACTCTTTGGAGAGTTAGAAAGAAGGAGCCTAGAAAGACGAAGTTCTTCCGTGAATGCCTCCAAGGGTTGATCTTGTTTGGACAAGATCAACTTCCTACCAACAAGATGAGGGAGGGTTAGATAAAGAAACAAAACACTAGAGAAACAAAGGAACATCATTTAAAAGCAACCTGGCGTTCCATGCAGTTCCAAAGTCTGAGCTTAACAGCAACAGAGCTTGGCTATGTTTCATGACTCTGCTCTCAAGGGAACAAGAAGGGATCCCAGACGAGATATCTTTGGCAGAAGTAGATGCGGTTTCAAGGCATTTGTACTCCTTAAATGCAGACAGGAAGGCATGTTTTGCATCTTTACATAATTGGATAAGTATGTCAGTTGATATTCCCAGTTTATGATCTTGATTCCAGAAACTTGTTGAGCTTCCGTCAGCAACGGATCCTGATTCTTTATCCAGCAGTGTGAACTGTGAGGGGTGAATAAACCCAACTTCATCACTTTTAACTCAGAGAGAGAGAAAACAAAAACAAAAACAAAAACAAAAACAAAAGTAAGAGGAAGCATAATAGAAAGAAAATAAGGAAAACGCAAATCCAATTTAGTGACCAGCATTGTTATGTCATAGGAATAAACTACAATGGAGAAGATTCTCTATACTCACATGAGAGGGTCAGATTCAAGAAGATGCTCGAACTGATTCAACAAGTCGAAGCAGACTTCTTCAGAGCATGAAGACCCTTGTCTCATTTTGTCTCCTTGGGAGATTTTCAGAAACTTTCGATTACCTGAAATGAAATCAAACTATTATATTTCTGATTTAGATAACTTCAAGAAAATAAAATCAAACTCTTTAATGAAACATAGCTCTCATCTTAGGATAGGATAAAAAAAAAAGGTGAAGCAAATGAAAAATATATTTTTCAGATCTTGGAAAAGAAAAAAAACAATGCGTCCTTACTTCACAATGTAGATCACAAAGCAAAGCATACCTTACTTCCTCTGGATATTCATTCTCTCCCCTTTCAATTTTAACTTCAACAATGCGAATGGAGGGAGGGTATTGTTAAAGTAAATTCAAAATCGGAGAGAATGAAGAATGGGTTTTGGATTTTGACTGTGGAGCAGTGATTCGACGGTGAAGAAGATTGAGATTTTTAGGGTTTGTAAAAGAATTTAGAGAACGATGGAGATCGCTTTTTCTTGGGTCAACGACGATGTGTAAATGAGTTGCAACGAAACGGCCATTTCTTCTTTTCTGATTCATTTCCGGTCGGGGATCCGAAGTTCAGGCTTATAAATAAAATATCTCTAAAATAATATAATTTTGGGTTCAAATCCGGTTCGGATACTTAAGATCTAAAAAGGACATAAATATCTAAACCCCATCAATTTTAGTTGACATTTGCCTTATATATCTAACATTAAAAAAACAACTTAAAATAAATTATTAATATTTAAAATAAAATATTTTTAAATTCTAAATTTTAATCATATTACTTGAAAATGCTACAAAAATAATAGCAAAAATTGTTAAAAAAACGAAGCAAAAATTGTTAAGAAAACGATATTTTGACTAAATCACAAAATAAACATAGAAAATAGAACACAAAAATTCATAATTTTGGATATTCATATTTTTTGAATCGAGTATGAATCGAGTCTATTCGGATCGGTTCTTTTCGGTTCTGCTTCTTTTGGATAGAAGAATTTTAAACCCAATAAATAATTGTGAATTTTCGGTTTGGTTATGGATCGTGTATTTTCGACCCAATACATAATTGAACTCTTTTTAAAACGATACATCATAATATAAAATAAAACTAGCCACATTTACGATGATTAAAAAAAAACTAGCCACATTTACTTACTTTTTCGTGATCAATTACTTGAAGACATGCGTGCATGGTGACAATCTTGCCCGCAAAATCGAATAACGACGTCCAGTTAATTGATTTAAATTGGAAAATATGGTTAGAAGCTCAGGGAATTCTTCACCTCTTATAAGAGAACGAGTATCTATCTTATAAATAAAGATGTGGACGAAGCAAGAAATGAAAAGCATAAAGTAAACGATACAAAAGTTTGTTAAACGAGTTTGTTTCCTAATCTTTGGTATTTCGTATAGATTTCGAATCTACTAAAACAAGATAGCAAATTACAACCAATTTGTAAATGTATAATACAAGCACAATCCACTTGAATTACCATTTTCTTTTATAACATGAACTCTTCAAGATAAAAAAATTTAAGTCCAAAGTTTAGATTTTTACTTCTGATTTTTGATTGGATCAGAAATTGGGATTGATTACACACTAAATGCAAAATGAACTAATAAACATCTTCAAATTCCAGAAAGAGGGAAAAAAAACCGAAAATCTTACCAGGTAAGATATGAAACCCCTTCCCCCTCTAAATTCCAAAAAAAAAGAAAAGAGAGAGAATATTTTGCGCCGGCGTAGAGGAATACTCGTAGAGAAAAGAAGGCTAGATAACAAATTACGACCAATTTGTAAATGTATAATACAAGCACAATCCACTTGAATTACATTTTCTTTTATAACATGAACTCTTCAAGATAAAAAATTTTAAGTCCAAAGTTTAGATTTTATCAAAATAACGTAACTCTAAACTAAAATTCTCCTAAGTCTAGACTTTAATCCTGCAAATCTCTTCAAGTATGTCACCACATATTTCACCAAATACGTCACCAATTATGTCAACACCTAACACACATCCAATGATACCAATGAGCACATCAACACTAACACATAACACATTTGATCACCACAAGCTCCAAGTAACGATAAACTCCGTCAAACACATCCTCAACAACAATACCACAAGCCCAAGACAACGGTATACTTCACCAGACACTACGTCAACGCTCAACAATCACACAATAAATCCTTCAATTTTCTCTTCGAGTTTTACTTTTCTAGTAAGATACATCCCTACTTATATAATAAACCACATACTTTTTCTCCAGATTCTTTCCATATACTTTAAGAAAATTTATTTTTCTTGTATAGACATTTTCTCTCTAAAACTCTTTTGCTTAATAATAAAAACGTCTATTTGTCTTTAACCACATATTCTATTTTCTTTTACAAATTCTAGTTAAGACACGTAATCACAATAGACAAACTCTTTATAACCAGTTCACAACTCAAATTCTTGACACACGTATTGAACTATCTCATGAAATATTTCACGAACTGCTACATAATATCTCAGAAACTTACGTCTTCAATAAATACTCATTTTATAGGACACTGAATTAGTATTGTTGAGGGTGAAACAAAATAACACATGCACGCCTTCTTATTAGCTAGAACATTTTCTGAAATACAGAAGAACCATTGCTCGAATGTCTTCTAGTTTATAATGTTTATTGCATGTAGTGGTTGTATCATGAGCTAGAATCAATAAACCATTATTCTTATTTTACATAGTAGTGGTTGCATCATGAGTTTAGCTTTGAACGGGCAGAGTTGGGATGCTCTGTTCGTGTCTGAAGATGTTACCTGGATCAACCTTTGATTTAATCCTCACCAATCTTTCGAAATTTCCTTTGAAGTACGTAGCTCCCCATATCTGAGCATTTTTGAAGTTAGATGTCGTGTTTTTCGTGTTCTGTCCCAGGTCTAGGTCTCTGTAGTTCACGTAAGATTGTCTTGGATTGCTTGAGACATAAGGCGTCATGAAACTGTACAGCTCTCTGATCCAGTTAAGTTGTCTGCTCGGTCTCGTCCCAGTGTTTGAATTATAGAGAATCTTGAAGAGGGTTCCGCTTCTATGCGGGAAAGGGATCTCATATTCAGAGATTTTAGCCATCATTCCACCGTAAGGAGTAAAAGCAACAAATGTACCAGGCTCTTGTTGAACCATTCTCTTGAAAATGCCTTTCAGAGCTAAAGCAGGGATAGGTTTCTTCACGATATCTCCCTTTGATTTGAAGGACGGATTCACTAAAGGTGACTTCACTTGAATCAATGCGTCAATAGGAGTACCACTTGGAAATTCACCAT
Organism: Brassica rapa; assembly: GCF_000309985.2. Taxonomy (NCBI): domain Eukaryota; kingdom Viridiplantae; phylum Streptophyta; class Magnoliopsida; order Brassicales; family Brassicaceae; genus Brassica; species Brassica rapa. The sequence continues at coordinate 28,182,985 of NC_024800.2, read as the reverse complement.
TGAAAATAACGGATTCAATCCATCTCATTTCGGTACAATCCTTCTCAGTTAGCCCTAGCTCCGGAAAAGCCTTCTTCATGATCCCAATCAAAGTGCCTTGGTCACCAAGAAACTGACCTCTGTACGATGCTGCCGCTGTATTGTTTCCACTGGCTCTGATTACCACTCGTATGAAGAGCTCTTCAACAAGCTTGTCTGCAATATGTTGCCACTTAGAAAGAGTCTTGAGGTCAGGGTCTTGTTCTAATGTTTTGGTAACGCTGAAGATGGTTAGGGTTTCAGGAACAGGAACAAGCTTGAGCTTCCATGCTAGAATTATCCCAAAACTCCCTCCACCGCCTCCTCTAATCGCCCAAAACATATCCTCACCCATCGAGCTTCTGTCGAGTAATTTACCGTGTGCATCAACTATCTTTGCGTCTAGAACATTATCAGCAGCAAGACCATACTTCCTCATCAAGGCACCATATCCACCTCCTGTTATGTATCCACCTACGCCTACGGTTGAGCACAAACCTGCTGGGAATCCATGGATCTTGCTCTTCTCTGCAATTCTGCAGTTAAACAAAAGCAGTTAATCAACCAAAATATTCAATAGTGATATAATGTTTATTCTTATTGCGTTTTATATTAGATTTGGCTAAATACATCTTGAATTTATAATGTTCATGATATTCTAAAACACTAGATATATAAGTTGACACAAAATACGTTTTCGTTTATATTTGTAAAAATTTGAATTCACTGATCAGTAGCCAGCAAAGACTGATTTGGTGACCCAGCGATCAAGATGAATTTCAATTGCCACTCAAAATATTTAATAGTGAAAAATATTCAATAGTAAAAATACATACAGTGAAATATTTGTTTATTCTATAAATTTATCAAATTCATTATTTAAAACACTAGATAATCAACATGACAGAAAAATATATTTTTTAGAACAAAAATATTTGACTTTTTCTTGATTAGTTTGTAAGAATTTGAAACACTGATCTGTAGCCGGCCAAGATTGATTTGGTGACTCAATGGTCAAAGATAATTTCAGTTGCCTTTCAAACATTCTTCTTTTTTTAACATAAATTTCAAACATAATGTGATATAGTTTTGAAAAATAATTCTAACATATATAATCATCTTTAGGTCAGAAAAAACTACATAACCAACAATTTACGTACGGAATTATCTATTTATATAATATTAATTAAAGTTATTTAACATGTACCGTAATATCAAAATTTTCTGTTTTTAGTTGATTAGTTCCATGTGCGGCAAGAAATAGCCATAACTTTGATGTTTTTTTTGTTTTGACAACTTTGATGCTATTAGACTAAATTTTAAAGTTGTGTTGTTCAACTGGGACTCTATATACTTCATCAGAAATTATTCAAAACCAAATTATTTATATATTGAATCCTTTGAACTTAACAAAAAGAAAGAAAGCAATAACCTTTCTAAAACCAAATATTTTTAAAGATATACCACAGAAGAAACTGATTTTAAATTGTTAGTAGAATAAACCCTTCTTAGTTTATGTGGTTTCAGATCACCATAACCTTTCTAAAACCAAATTATTTCGAGTTTGCATTTTCCACAAATATTTTACTTAAAATTGGGAAATATCTGTACATATAACTATAATTTTTTTTTGACTAACTAGGAAATTAAATTTATATATAAATGCATACAGAAATAATGGTCTTTGAAACAACCGTAGATTAGATTAATTACCTGTAGTAAACCTCACCAAGTGTAGCACCAGCTTGAACCCAAGCACTATTTTCTTCAATATCAACATTGATCTGTCTCAACTTCGACAAATCAAGCAATACAAATGGTGTTTCTATCTGTGAAACATAAGACACGGCTTCAAAATCGTGACCGCCGCTTCTAACACGGAGATGAATTCCAAGTTTCTTTGAACATATGACTGAAGCTTGGACATGAGATTCATGAACCGGTTTAAATATGAAAGTTGGTTTGGGTGTTGCCTTGGTCAAGAATCGGTAATTCTGAGCCGTCGCTTCAAGAACATTGATAAAGGTTGAGGCGTTTTTTTCAGGAGTGAAGAACGTTTTCTCGAGTGGAAAATTAACATGTGTGTTTCTATGGAGACACTTGACGAAGTCTTCTTGTAGGTAGTTTGAAGAAACTGGTGTTATTGTGTAGGAAAAAATATACAGGGCTAAAAACGATATATAGGAAATCGAAGGGGGTGATTTTGAAAGTCTCATCTCTGCAATCAAAAGCATAATCAGCGAGGACAAGATGGAAATGGATTGTATGTTAGAAGTGTTCTTGTTTTGTCAATGCAGAAATGTATATATATAGGAAAGATTGTGATCAAACAAGATTCATTATTTTAGTTCAATTTTTTTTTTTTTTTTGAATTATACAGAGGTATTCTGGTCTCACATAAATGATCCAGACTAGTCACGTGTTGCCACGTGTCGGTCCTCTGTCCCTGGCGATGCCGAAATGTTAATTCCCCAGTGACCGGGATTCGAACCCAGGTAGCGGTACTCACAGATGTAAGCCCTTTACCACTAGAGGTAGAAGCCCCGGTTTAGTTCAATTATTTCGAGATTCAATGGAATGGTTACATTGACTAGAATTATTTTGTCTCGTGACGTGAGACAGTGACAGTTCCATGTTAACGTCGTGACAATTTGACTCTCTTATTCCAGCTTGTGACCCCTTTTATTTTCTTGACTTGGCTTGCGTGGTAGACTTAGTCGCTCAACTTGTTATCTTGCAAGTTGCAACAGTTTCTCTTTTCAGTTCTCAAATCTGTTAAAAATTCCTAAGTCCTCATTTAAACGACGACTTTAATTATCTAAAACACGCACCTACATATACATATCTAAATCGCGGTTAGCTTCTTTGACTTTGAAGAAGCTCACCATCAGTGCAAATTCAACTTTTAATCATGAGCTTAGTGGACTTTTCAAAAACCCTACCTAACGTCTTGGTTCAGCATTTTCATTGACCCTCTAATATTTCTACCATTTGTTTTCACCTATTAATCATAAAGCCATCTCTGTTTAAAAAAATCATAAAGCCATCATTGATCAAAATGATGTTTCTTCATTAGTTTTTTCCCGTAAGATTTAATATCAACCAGCAAAGAAATAGTCAAGGCATTAAGAATTTAAAGGTGGTTTTTAAAACTTTCTTTTATCAAAATATGTTTTTTTTAATAATGTATACTTAATCATTTTAAAAACCTTTGTAACAAAAACATGTGTATGAGTTTTTTTTTTTGAAATATTTTTGGTAATTTCAGTTTATATTTGATGAAATAGTAACTTTAAAATATTTTCTAAATATTATTGAAATTTATTAGAGAAAAAATAGATCACATAAAGAAAATTGTTACAGAAAATTGTTACACGAAAGAGCCTAGAATATTTTGAATTAAGGGCACCGTATACTCATCATGTAACGACCCGTTCCACAGTGTCCGATCCGGGGTTTAAAGCGACACACGTCTATTCATTTAGACCTCCCAACGTGTTTTGTTACTAGTCCTAGGAATCCGGACGCACTACCTTCGGTGATAAATACAATCCAACCATATCCATCACTTCTACTCACAATTCTGCGCACATGAAAAATAGAAAGAAAAGACATAAGTAAATGAATTACTCAGTGAAGAGATGAAGTAGACCAGTCTATCTCACTACAAGGAAAAGTATGATTTCTGACCACCAAATCCGATAGAAATTGGTCAAAACAACGAGTTTTTGTCTAATCTCTGACCACATAAAGTCGTCGGAAAAGCTCCGTCAGAAATTTATTTTGGTCAGAAAATTGTCAAATATTTTTGACCAAAACAATGGTCATAAAAGTCATCAGAAATTATCGTCGGTAAACGGTCAAAAATTCCTGACCATTTTCTAACGTATTACTGTCAAATTTTATCTACAAATATCTGACCACTTATTGACCTCTTTGTTGTAAAATTTTTGACGAATTTGTGATCATTTATTCTTGATGAAATTCTGACCATTTATAAAATTAATTAATTTAATTATTTATTAATCAATAAAATTGCAATGAAAATTTAAAAGACTAAATCAAATATATTTTAGACTTGAAACCTACTTAAACATTTAACATTAAAATAGTTTTAGCAAAATATTTTGCTAAAGTCTTAAAACAACCGTTAAAGTTACAATAGAGTTCATTACTAAAGCTTTAACCAAAAAACTACAAGCATAATATGTAACACACGTTTGTTACTAAAGCTTCTTCTTCTACAAGCATAAGACTACAAGCATAAGACTTATTCTTGAGTTGCATCTTCATCTTCTTGAAGCAAATCTGGAAATTTGCTGACAACCTTAGATGCTAAGTTTTGCAAATACTGTATAACCTTATCTTTCGCAGCTTTGTCATTCTCCAGTGTCACAATCTTCTCTGTTGCCATAGCAATCTTCTCATCAGCTATTGCTATCTTCTCGTTTGCAATCCGTAGTTGTTCTTCTTGGTCCAAATTTGACATGAAAGAAGCTGAAGAAGGTACTTGTCCCGGGTCCGGCAGTGTTCCAAACCCAAAACGGTGACCCTTAATGACAGGGATTTCCTGTAGAATGAGAAATATATAAGGAAAGCACAAAGATTTGCAAAAAAAAAATAAACTAACTAACTTAACCTTTAAAACCAGATTGTTGATATGTGCTTGGGTAAGAAGGTTTGTCTCAGTTGATCCACCTTGAGTTAGCTGATCGTTTATCTTCTCCTTGACAGTCTCCACAATCCGCTTCACTTTTTTGTCAAGAATGTCACCAGTTTTGCGACTTCGATGTGCATCCGCAAGAAATGCTAGCATATCAGGCTCTTCCCCTCCATTATCAATGGTCTTACCAAAATGAAAACCAAAAAAATCAACCCACAGTAACTACAATTAGCCAAAGTATATTTAACAGTATAATTTACCATCTCGTCTTTGCGCCTTTCATAGGATTTTGCCCCTGTGTTGTGTATTGCAATACCAAAACCACCACGCTCACTTTTCCGGTTGGTAGAGTTTGTGGAAGACTTTGCTTGGACTTTTTCATCCTTCCACATCAAGTCGTAACCCAGCCAATTATCATCTGATACCCACTCCGGAGGATCTTTGTTAAGCTTCCATTTTTCTTTCCATTCACACAAATTGCTTGAAAAAGATTTCTGTGCCTTTTTCTCGTAAGCAATTTTTACGGTTTCAGTAATGCTCGGTTCCCAAGTAAATTGTTGCTGGAAAGTAAAGAAACTTTATAGTGAATGAAGAAAGAGTAAAAGATAAATTTACAGTGATAAATTTAGTACCGCAAATGCTCTGAACCATCTTGTTTTTGCATCACGAGGCAGATGTTTATAAGTAGGATATGGTCCTGGTAGGTCAGATTTCATCATCTTTAATATAGCTTTCGAAATTTTCCCATTATCATGCTTAAACCTAAAAAAAAAAAAAATCATTCTTTAAGTCATGGAAGTTTACTTCCACAAGTCACTGAAAATCAAAAAAATTATATCAAATAACACTTACCAAGTAGCGTTTCCACGCCTTAGTGGGTCGAGTACAGTGAGGCTCTCTCGTCCAGGAGCCCCCAGAAGATCATCTACTGTCATCTGAGGGATGTGCGCTGCAGTAGGAGGAGTCGAAGTGGATGGAATGTCTCTGAAGTTGGTATTGGCCGGATTTGGTTGAGAGAAGTAAGTCTCAAATCCCTGAAATGTGTCAACAAAACTTGGTGTTCCATCACCAACTGGATTTTGTTGAAGATAACGCAGAAAATCTTCTCGAGTAGGCATCGTATGGAATAAATCTTGAGAATTTTTTTTTCTCCGCCAACTGGATCAGTTTATGGTCGGAAACGGTTTTGACCAACTTAAGTGGTCAGAAAATTGGTTAGAATTCACTATGTTTTGTTGTAGATCTACATGAGACTCTATATTACTCAATACGTGAAGAGATCTGATTAGCCACTGACAATTAATCAATCAAGTGATACAGCATAACAACAAACAAATGCAGTGGACTCAACCACTACTACACACTGACTTGACACTACGCAACCTAAACTCAAGGACCTAACGCACGCATATAGTCGCCCCCACCATGGCGGCTGTCATGCGGAGTGCCAAAACCAGTCTACGAACCGCAGCTCCTACATAACCTACATAATTACCTACTTGTGACCATTGGCTCATCTAGCACTGTCTACCATGCGGGCTCAATAGTTACTTATGCCAAGATTCGGCATGACTCAATCTTACTGGCGCCCCTCTCAAAACTCAATAACTCTACAATGCAATACAACTCAACAACAACATCTCTTTCTAGATACCACCATTCTCGGTGTCAACATAACATTCATTCTCATTCTCATTCTCATACTTTAACACCTTCAGTTAGCTAGACGTCACTTCTTTTCAGTGTCACACGAAAGTCAACTTACAATCAATACACTGAACTCAACTTACAATCAATACACACATACGAACAACACCACCCGGCTGGTGGCGAGGAGGGCGACGACCAGCTGCTTCCCACAATGGTGACTCGCGGCCGACAAGGAGGGAGAAAGAGAGAGGCGGCAGCTAGGGCTTTCGGAGTCTCCAGGGTTCCTCTGTGTATCTAAGTTTGTGAACAGTAAAAGATAGAAAGGGACTTCCTTATTTGTTGAAGAAAAAAAAATCCATGCTTATTGGATATAGATATTGCATCCAAATGCAAATACTAATTATAAACGAACGATATTTGAATGCATTATTTAGATGTTGTATTCAAATGCTAAATCTAGATGCTAAATTAAATACAAAAACAAACATGGCCTAAAGTTTTTGCATTGAGAGCATACGAGATTTTTTTTTTTTTGACTAAAGGCTTTCAAATTTAAAATAAAACGGTTACATGATAAGACCAGGTCTTATAGTCGGGAAAAGTTTTCATGAAACAATCTTCATGAGCATATTTAATCCCAAACCCGTGAAAATAACAAAGGCAAGGAAGAGATAAGATAGACCATCAATGGTATATGAAAGACAATATCTAATAAGATAGACAATATCTAAAGACAATATATACAAAGACAATAGCATACGAGATTTTGATCCCATTATAACACAGCAGCAGAAGCCCTAAACCAACGCTTAACACCTGAGCGGAGAATTGGAAACAACAATGACACTCTACATGGATTTTTGCACAATAAACCGTTAGATATAGAACCAGCAAAAAGCCTCAAACGCTAACAAGTTGCTCTAGCCAAAAGCAATCCGCAATTGCAAAAACACCAGCAAAACACCCCACACCACTACAGATCTTCTACGCAAGTTCTTTGACCTATAATCATTTTTTGAACAAATAAGCAAAATATATTTAGGAGCAAAGAAACAAAGATGGTTGTCTTGTCTTATGGTTCACGTTTGGAGATGAATGCAGCAATTCAACATAAGGCACCTCGGCCGCAAAAAGGATTGATATAAGACAACTACGATTCAGATTACAAATCACCATTTGAGGAATACGCTCTAACTTATGTGTAAATTCTAGTACATATATCTTCAAATTCAGACAAATGAGCAGAAAATGAACAAGGTACATAAACCAGGCGAGGACAGGAGATTCGAGCAGGCCAGTGAACTTACCTCGAAGCAACCAAGCCTTGCTCCACGGATCTTACAATAACTTAGGTAGCTTCTTTCATTAAATAAAGTCTAGAATTTCGCACATAAAAAAAAAAAACAAGACTGTCATTTGATAATTTGTGGTCTGTTGCTGCTAGTTTTCGATCTGGTTCTGTGGACTTTGGGTGGTGTATCAACCGTTAAAGCATACATTTTTACAGCAAATAACTCTTTCGGAAGACCCTTCTGATCCTGGAAATGGTTTTGGCAAAACTGTAAGCTTCTAAACCAACAGTTTTTAAGACGAATTAAAGAAGAGACAAGAACTAAACCTTTGTTTGATAGAGATGTAACCCACATCGACGAAAGAGCTGTTTAAAGTAGGGATCCGATCTGGTGATGCTACGATCCTCTTTATCCAAAACAAATCCTGCGCAACACAAAAAAACAAATATACTTAAAGTTTTTATCAGATAGAACCGTTCATAAGAACATCAAAGTCAAGAACGGAAAAAAAACCTTGCTTAGCGAGATTCTCTTTCACAACAAAAAACCCACCGGGTTTAAGGCATCCCTAAGATCAACCACAAACATCACATGAGATTAAGCAGCAGAAAGACACAACCGCATCAAAAAAAAACTATGGTTTCACTTGACTTGTAATAGAGAAACAAAACATGGTGCAACGAAATATAGAAACAAAAAAAGTCTTCACCTTTGCTCGGTTAAAGAAAGAAACAAAATCATCGTCAGTGAGATGCCCAATGCACCACTGAACCCATATGACATCGTACCTCTGATCAGCTGGAGTAAACTCCTACAGTTATATCAAAAATATTAACAAAACAAATGTGAAGGAGAAATGAAAACTAAGATAAAACAGAGAATGTACTACCTGAAGAGGTACACAGAAAAAGTTAGCTGCTTTGTGCGTTTCTGAGCCCGTAGATGCGAGATTTTCACGTGCCGCATCGAGGAACTGAGCTACAGGCTCGACAAGATCAACCTAATATCAAAAAAAATAAAACTAAAACAGAGAAGAATTGAGAGCATAGCAGCAAGTGAACTGAATCATAGAAAAACATTCACCTCGTTAAGGTACCGTATCAGAAGATTCTTGGTGATCCTTCCAACGCCAGATCCACAATCTGCAAGTGAAGTTGTGTGATTTTCAAAGAAACACATGTGTAAAAAAAAAGAGAAGAGTACCAAGAGCCACTAGATGTTGATTTGTTTCTCCATTCACTAATCTTTCTTGCAAAAGGGTCTTGAGAAAGACCTCACTTCCTATAATATCAGCATCATTCACATGCCCGTATCCTCCCAATACTCCATCAACAGAAGCTTCAACACCCTTCAATTAATAAATGAAATAAACACAATTTGGAATACATGTTAATCATGTTAGGGTTACAAATTTACTTGCAATAGAAGTCAATCAAATCTGAGATATACTACAGAGAATCAAATAAAGAAAAAAGAGGTGAAATTAAAACTAACCCTTCGAATGTTTACAACCGACCCGCCCGCAACACAGTTAATAGTAACAAAAATCTCTACAATACCATATATCTATACGTTTTTATAACCGTTAAAACCAGTTAAACCGCCCGCTCGTTCAAACCGCAGTCATCCGCAGTCACCATTCTAAGCCTAAGACAGAGACAGACAACAAAAAAACAAAACTAATATAACTTACTTCCCAGTAAGAAACTCCGTCTCTGTACCATTGGGTCTTCTTCGTTTCATCTCCTTCTTCTCCAATTTCTTCTCTCCACATCTCTTGTGCGCTGTTAAACTCCTTCCCTTCAGAATCTACGCCACAAACCTCCATCGGATCTAAGGATTGAGCTAAAACGCTTCTTCTAAGTTGATACTTACGGTGCAAAGCAAAGCAGACGTCGTCGTCGACAGGCGGCGAGATATCGTTTTGGAGGTTGCAGTGGAGGTGACCCAATACGAATGGGCCGTAAAGAGAAAATGTCATTTTACTTATGGGCCTTTTTGGGTTTGTGGGCTTTTGATTCAAAACCGGGTCTCCGAGTATCAGAATTCAGAACTCAACCCGACTCGCTTTCCCATTGTTAGTTGAGTTTTGTTTTGTACTGTTTATTTTAGGTAATGAAGTTTTTATTGTATAAATCTGACATTAACAACATGTCTTTGTCTTTGTCTTTGTCATTTTCTTTGTCAACTAACATGTCTTTGTCTGTTAAATTGGAAAAATCTAAAAGATGGAACCAATAGGCAATTGGAACGTCACCAACGTGAGACATCATGACAAAAGTAACCACATTACGTAATATATAATATATACACGTAACTTATTCATTGTCAAACAGTCAACGCTGCCAAATAATAATATTCTTAAGAAAAATAAATATATATTTTTTAAATGTTCTATAGATTTTTATATGTTATTAATTAATGGTAATAAACTAAAATACAATATATATATAAGATTATCGTTAGCTTAAAAAATAAAATTAGGTAAATTTGTTTGAAAGCATAAAAAATTATCACAAAATAGTATAAAATCATAAATAATATTATTTACTTAGGAAAATTATTAAAATTACCACAAGTTTTATAAATTAAACCTTAAACCTAAAATATTAATTTAATATTTTTTAAAAAATATTAAAATATTAATATTAATTATAAAGAAATGAACGATTAGTCTCCGCCTCGTGATTCCTACAAGTCTCTGATTATACTTATAGAGAGCAAGTGTGAAGAAGAAGACAGCAACAATGGAGATCACCATTAACGAGAAGAAGATATTCTCGAGACAATCTTCTTCATTCAGACTACGAAGTCCGAGTCTAAACGCTCTCCGTCTCCAACGTATCTTCGACCTATTCGACAAAAACAGCGACGGATTCATCACCGTAGAAGAACTGAGTCAAGCCCTCTCACGACTTGGTCTCGACGCGGATATCTCGGACCTCAAACCAACCATCGAATCTTACATCAAACCGGACGAAACCGGACTCCGGTTCGAAGACTTCGCAGCACTCCACAGAACACTAGACGAGTCCTTCTTTGCAGGAGACTGCGAGTGCGACGGATCTCAAGAATCAGATCTAGAAGAAGCCTTCAAAGTGTTTGACCAAGACGGTGACGGGTTTATCTCCGCCGTGGAGTTGCAAAATGTTTTGAAGAAGCTAGGGCTTCCTGAAGCAGGAGAGATCGAACAAGTGGAGAAGATGATTGTCTCCGTTGATAGCAATCACGATGGTCGCGTTGACTTTTTTGAATTCAAGAACATGATGCAAACTGTTCTTGTCCCTTCCTCTTGAATCTTTCATTTATAAACTTTCTCGTTTGATTTGTTTCTTTTGAAAGAAAAACAATTTCAAGATGAATCTTGTGTAATGTTTGATTCCAAGAAAATCAAATTAATGTTCTGCTTGTTAGCATCAAAACATCGCTTTTGTGTGAAATAATTAATTATCAAATAACTCAAACAAGATGAGAGATATAAAAAAGATTGTATTGCACTGTTTGTGCTGTTAAAGACATGGACATAGATATGGTGAATAAATGTTAAGAGGACTGCAGGAAATTAAATGAGACAAACAAATTTGTAGATAACTTCATATCATTTATTAAACACACAAGTAGTAGTAGTACATATTATTCCAACCAGTACAGTTTTGCAAACGAGAAACACACATAGTTTAACTTGATAATAAGCCACGTACAGTTGGCTGATTTTCATAGGTTTCACAGACCTTTATTTTATCTTACATATTATGAGACACAACACAAATAGTAATAATACTCACCACACAAACGAACCTTTGAGAGTAGTGAGAGAGCATTGCTTAGGCGGAATGGACTGCGTAGAAGTACATTTCATCGGTACGTTTGTTGGTTGGACGCTTCCCTCCATGCATGAGGAGGCCTTGCTTTCCATAGACGGTAGCAGTCGTGTAGGCAGGCCAACCGAGTTCACCCGGCTCAGCTCCTCCTCCAAACTTCTCCCACACCAGAGTCTCGGTGTTCAACGCGTAACCCTCATTGGTCAATGTTCCAGGACCCAAATGTCCGTTTGGGTCCGGCCAGACCTCACCTCCAAATATTATTATGTATTTCCCTACTGCCGCATGCGCAAACACGCTCCTCGGAGAAGGTTTCTCTCCTTTAGTCTCCACTTCGGTCCACTTTTGAGTAGCAGGATCAAAGTAGTGCACAAGATCAGACTCATAGTCGTTTTTTCCATTAGGATCAGGCGAAGTTGCAAACCCGTAAACCACCCAAATCTTTCCTTCCACCACAATGAATCCAGCTCCTCCTCTTCTCTCGAACCTAGGGAACTGCTCCCCAGGATCAGGTAGCTGAGCCCACTTCCCATCAGCAATGTTATACGCCTCGATGGTCCTGAACCTGAAGGGGGTCTTGTTGGTCCCGCCTTTGCTCACCCCACCGAAAACATACACGTGGTTTTCATCCGAAGCCATCGAGTGGTAAGTACGAGCCTCGGGTCCTCCCTCTTCATCGAGCTTGGTGATGAACTTCCACTCCTGTTTCACCGTATCGTACGAGTAAAAGTCGTCGAACTGTTTCTTCTCATCACGGCCTCCGAATAGATAGAGCATAGTTCCCACGGCCACCATGCGGGTGCCCAGAGCCTGGACGTTAGGGGCTTGTCCGTTGGCCGGGGCGATTGACCATGTGTGAGTGTTGAAGTCAAAGACGTAAAGGTGTTTGTCGATGGAAATGTTTGGAGTACGCTCGCCACCGAAAGAGTAGAGCTTGTCTCCGACCACGGCTATGCCGTGTGAGCTTCTTGCTCCAGGTCCCTCTCCTCCTTTCTGCTGCACCTGTTAATTAATGATGATGATGATGATGATTAATCACAGTTAAAACTGAATATATATGAGTCGGTTTATTACTCAGTTACTTGACAGTCAGGGTGGTAGTACGAAGTTATGACAATATACTCATTATACTCGAGTAAAAAAACAATGAATATCCAATTCTAGTATAATGTTTTCTCGTGCAAAATAAAGAACTGATAGAAATTAAGCTAGCATTTTAAAAAGAATTCTTTATTAATTAATTAACTAAGTAATTACCTTGATCCACTCGCCTTGCAATGTGGGAGCCATAGCTGCAATGTTCGAATTTATGTATTTGCTATTTGCTTGCGTCTATCATCTTCTTTCACTGTTAGTCTATTTATAGGCCAATATTCTATGTGTCAAGATTTTTTCTAATACTTTCAGATTTTATTTTTTCCTAATTATTATTTTTCAAAAGTCACACAATATGATTCTCAAAAAAAGTCCTAAATATTCTATTTAATTAGAGGATTAGAAAATATAGAGAGTTGAAAAACTTTCAAGGTGTACATATAACTGTTCTTTTCTATGTGTATTAGTCGAAATCAATGTGTATAAATCACATCAAAAATTAATGAACTAAATAGTTTTGAAAACTATTATTATTAACATAAGTTTTACTTCTACTATATTTTGGTATTATATCATAGTTACGCAAATGCAGTGCTTACTACGATTTTTAAATAATAATAACATTCACTGTGTTTACAGTGCATACGATTGTAGGTAGGTTAAAAGTTATTTTAAAATTTTACTAAAATGAAAACATTATATTTTTCTTCTGTCGAATATTATTATATTAAATTAGGATATATTTATAAATTTCAGAGATATTTATATAATCTCTTAGAAAATATATTATCTTTATTATTGTAAGTTTTGTTTAAAATTATAAACTTTTAATTTATATTAGAATTTCATTTTTTTAAATTTTATATACTGTTATTCTTATAAAATAATTAATTATATATTTTATCTTAGAAAATATTGCATTTATAAATCACGACAAAACCATGTCATATTTTGCAAACACTAGGAAAAATGAGAACAAACGAGAATTTGTCCGTTATAATCATTGTTGTATGTATTTTGTATGTTTTAAGTTAAAACACTACAACAAATTATATCAACTAACAACAAATATAACAAATCTTATTTGTTACAACTACCAATTTTAAAATTGTTCAAAAATGTTTCAAGCTACAACAACTTGTTAACTCCCACGCCAATCCATTATATTTAAGCCACTTATGTCTTAAGGTGTTTATTACTTTTCCTACTGCCACTTGTGCTTAGTTCTAACAGCAATTAGAGAATTTTCGATCCACTTTATTTTGTGTTTAAGAAAATATAAATTTCATTAAAATTCTAGATAATATAAAAATTCACATGTATTTTTATAGTACTTATGTTTGATAAATAATTATAAAAGTGTGTTGAAAATGATCTTAGTGCTTGTTGCTTGTTAATGTTGTTCTAAATCAAAAGCTCTTTCTCATGAATAGCGGTCCACATGTGACAAAAGTATTTCTTTTTGAAAATACTATTTTAATATTAATAAAATATTTAAATAGAAAATTAAAGCAAATATTTATCCTCTATCAAATATTATCATATTAATATATAATATAAATTTTGAATTGATATATAAAAGTTCAAGAAAAATAGTTTTATCCTTTAAAAAATATTATCATATTAAACTATGATATATATATATATATAGAGTAAAAAATTTAAACTGATATATCAAATTTTAAAATTGTTCATAATGTATTAAACGGTTAATAGACGTTTTTTATATTTTTTTTGGTAAAAAGTTAGTTGATTTACATTGTTTAGTGTGCATGTTGCTTGTTAATGTTAAATCAAAAGATTTTTTCTCATGAACAGGCGGTCCACATGTGACTAAACTATTTCTTAAAAAAAATACTATTTTAATATTAATAAAATATTTAAATAGAAAATTAAAGCAAATATTTATCCTCTATCCAATATTATCATATTAATATATAACATAAAAGTTCAAGAAAATAGTTTTGTTCTTTAAAAAATATGATCCTAGTATCATATTAAACTGTGATATATATATATATAGCAAATAATTTAGATTGATATATCAAATTTAAAAAATTTCATAATATATTAAACGGTGAAATGTATTTAGTTATTTATGTAACTATGTAGCCAAATTAATTGACGTAATTAATAAGAATATAAATATATTTTTGTAACTCTTCTAATCTGTGTGAAAATTGTAAAAATAACTAAATAATTAGCACTATAGTTGGGAACATGTGTGTTTGTGAATATTTAGTTATTTATGTCTAATTCATACTCTCTCAGCTGCACAAAGATATATTTTTCATTTGTTGTATAAAAACACACAGTAATTAGTATTATAAATGTGTATATTAGTTCAGGATATCTATGCCAATATATACATTTTTATTAATTTAATAGAGTGTTGTATTAGAACACAAGAAATAAAAGCCTCAGAAATCAAATGAAAAATTGAAAGATAACTATTGAATATGACAATTAAAAAATATATGTAGAATATATACTCTCATTTTAACTTTTAGTTTAGATAAAATCATGATTTTAACATAATATTTATTTTTGATTAGTGAATATCAGGATTAGATTTGTTTTTTAAAGAAAAATTAGCTGAAATATAATTATATGTGTGTGTTATATGATATATTTTTTTCAGGGATGGAGAGACTGTATGATTTATAGACCTTATAAAATTTATTTATAATAGGTAGTTAGTGAATATTAAAATATATTAAATTTGATTATCAACTTCGTGATTATACTATCCAGTTTTTGGTTCTATTTCAAGTTAAACTACATTTCTACATTAGTTAAAAAATATCTTTTTAGTTTTATTTATTTACTTTTATCAAAATTATCATCTACGAAAAATGTCGAGAAAATGAGCTTATGTTTTTGAAAGATTAGAAGTAGTAAAAAATGTTAAATGTTATCTCTGAATTCTATCGACATCAAGAGTTATTACCACCTATAAACAATGTGTTTAAAGATGATACCAAGAATTAATCAACAATTTAGTTATTAAGTACGTACCATTTACATTATTATGTGATGTACATTCAGCTTATCCTGTATATTTGTGTTGCACTCTGATTTCATGATAGAAAGAATTAGTTGACTTAAAGCCAATTTTCAAAAAAAAAAAAAGAATTAGTTGACTAATATTTGGGTAGGATTTCCAGTCTTCTGGATGATTTTTATTTTCTGAGGAGAATGTTCTTTGCATGGAATAGCCGGCAAACATAGGACAAGACTCGTTGATCTGTAGGAGAGCAAACTTGCACTACCTACGACTAAACAGATTACTGTGTGCCAGTGTGGGCTCTATCGGGTGATATGCATGTTGTTGGGTCTGATCTTTTTCTTTTTTATTGGTAAAGATTACTGTGTGAGCAAACTTGTATGCATGCTGTCGGGTCTGATCTAGTGATCTACAACATGAATGATATAGAAAAATTTATGGAGCTGAAAAAATATATTTTCTGAAGACTCTCTGACATATAGTAAAAGGACAACATAAGTCTAAAAGAGCTTATTCTGAATTTGTTTAATATAAAGTTATGAATATTTAATCGAACACACTCGTTTTAAATGTAGTAATAACATCGGTGATTTCGAACATCGGAGAAAATTATAGATTAAGTTTACAAAAAAAAAACGTCATTATAAGCACGAGTCCTTTAACAAAAGAAAAATAATAGTCACGTGTCACCGGCTGTCTTATAAAGAACAACGTGAACTACCATCACAGTCACAAAGCGCAACGTGAATCACCGCACTGGGCACAGCTTGAATCTCATAGTTGTCACCGAGTCCACTTTTTAGCGTGTTGTCATTGGCGGAGGCAAGAAAGAAATTTAGGAAGGTCAATCCATAATTAATATACATTATAAGGTCAATTAACAACATTTTATAAGGGTCAATTAGCAATTTTTTGCAATATTTTCCAGTTTTTTACAGAAATATACATGTTATTTTTTTTAAATCAGAAATTCACCAGGGTCAGTTGACCCCCTTGCCAACACACTGGCTCGGCCACTGCGTGTTGTCAATTAATGGCAGAATTAGAAACTTTTTCAACCGGAGTCAAAATTAAAATTACTTGCTTAAAAGTTTGGTTGGAATAACGTAGGCCTCAAACTATACGGGGTTAGTAACAAATTTGTACTGGGTAATGCCATAAGATTTCACAAAAATACTATGGCTAATTAAAATTAAGTGGAGTCAAGTGACCCACATATCTTCCAGTACACCCGCCCCCGTTATCCACGGTGCTGGTTTAAAATATGGGGCGGTCACTGACCCGAGGCCCACTCCACAATTTTTTTGATATTTTTGTTAATATGTATAATTATATTATAATTTAAATTTAGATAATATAATAACAATATGATAATCTGAAATAATTTTGTAAATTTAAATAAAAACGAAACAAAATGTTAGTTAGTTTAATACTAGTCTTAAATTTATGTTGATTTCAAAAAAATATTTTAAAAATTTAATAATTATAATTTTCTAAAAGAACTCCGCCCAGAGACCTTTAATTGTATTGAGCTGACCCTAGTTATCCATAGAATCAAAGTTACTAGAGAGTAGAGATGCCGATCTTGCCATATGTAGGTCTCATGATATATACTCTCCTCTGTTTTTCTTATTTTAGAGTTTTTTATACATATTTTAAAATTTTATTTTACATTCTATTTATACACTAAATACCT
The DNA here is from genome assembly GCF_000309985.2 of Brassica rapa. Taxonomy (NCBI): domain Eukaryota; kingdom Viridiplantae; phylum Streptophyta; class Magnoliopsida; order Brassicales; family Brassicaceae; genus Brassica; species Brassica rapa. The sequence continues at coordinate 28,165,743 of NC_024800.2, read as the reverse complement.
TCAATCAAAAAAAAAACCTCTCTCAATCCAGTCGAATGAGTTTTTTCTGTGTGGTGGTGGTTCTGGTTAAATTTGACATCTCTTTTATTAAAACAAATTCATATTTTTCTCACAATTTATTTTTGATAAAAAGTTTAATTTTATACTAATTTATAATTTGTGACATTGGTTAAAAAAAGAAATAGAAAAATCAAAAACAAACTTCAAGTAAAGACCGAATTACACCACAAAAATGAAAAAAAACCGATAGACAATTTTTTTTAACAAAACCCGATAAAATATGCACACGATTTAGTAAATCTAGAGATTCTAAGAAAGAAACACAGATTTCGAGCATATAAATATAATCCTCCGACCGCTCATGGCTAATGGGCCACCCACGCCCCCTCATTTTGTCTGTGGGCTTTATCCCACTTTAAGGACAGTGTGTTAATTTTTTAAGTCCCGAAGATTTGTTTACTGGCCCGCAATTACCACATGATATTTCATGTGCTTTGGTCTTACTCACACCGACACGGTATCATGAATCACTTCCTGATGGATCACCCATTCTTTCACTACTCCAGCCCAGCACCATCACATTTAATTATGGAGTTTTAAACGATGTGTGACGGAAAAAGTAAGTTCACTTTAATGACATATATAGCCAAATTAATTCTCTTAAATCTTTTTATATATCACAATTCGGGATGTTACAATAAACTATGCATTGTTGCCACAGCTGGGAAAAAACTTGAATTCCCATAGTTATTGGCTTATTGCCAAAATCAATCCCAGCGGAAAACGAGCCACTCCAAGATCTGATGAACGAAGTCCGAACCCTTTTCATCCGCTGACTATGTCTATAGAAGAATTGTTCCATCTTCTTTTGAACCAGCGTTAAAAGAGAAGCATTTTCTTTGCATTCCCACAAGCGGAGTAATATACGTTTAGTACTTAAATCAAAATTAGTAGTCGCGTATGTATGTGAAATTGATAAAGTAAATGCAAAAAATGGGATCAAATAATTTGATCTGACCGCGATGACTAAACACGCTAGATAGTTGGGAAGTAGCTAAAACTAAGCAGCCACACCTATTTAATTATTTAAATCACTTTTAGTGAAATTGTTTGTAGTATTTTTCAAGAAAAGGTTCATACACTTGTTTGACTTTGATTAAACAATATGTTAGTTACTCTAAATTCTAATTAATCGAACTTAGGTTAGGTGAAATTAAAAGAAAACATTCGAATTCTTCTTTTTTTTCGAATGAACATTCGAGTTCTTCGTTTATTTGGTGGAACTATATCTAAACTATTAAAACTGAAGTACAATTTTGAAATAACCCTGATTTTTCCTCAAGAATTACCATCTTATGCCATTGATCATTAATAGCCTTTTGGTCAATTACTGATATAACCAAATTTACGCTTAACCGTTAACACAGAATGATGATAAACCGGATTTCATGGCATCTCTCCTCTCCTCGATGAAAAGTTTGTTCTTTTTTTCTTTCATCGGATTTCATTTCCGATTAATGTTTTGTTCTGTTTTTTTTTGTCTGGTTTCTTTCTCAGAGTTTCTTTTGTTCTTTTGTTCGGTTTGATTGTTCTTTTGTTATGTTTGATAAAAAAAAATCCGATTTGAAACAGAATTCTAAGTCTCTATGCCAATCTATTATGAGCGGTGTTTAATTTAATCAGTCGAAGTTTTTCTTACGAGGGAGTAAAATCACCTTCACTCAAGCTTCCCGTCATCTTGATTACTGTGGGTCATTGGGCCATTTTAATTGTTTAGTTGGGAGTAAAATTCTCTTTAGTAGTGAATATTTACAATGATTTATGTTTAAGGTTTTGGTGTAGATCGATAGAGGATGTTGAAGAAATTTAGAAAGCATGGCCAAGATAACGATATGCGACGATGGTTTCTTCCGTCCGGTGATGAAGTGCGACGGAGAAAAGTCGAAGAGGTGGACCACTAATCACGAGATTCTTGACATGTCGGTCCAAAATTTAAATGGTTTAGTTTATTTCACTTGCAATTTCATTTTGGTCCATTCGGCTTATTTTTAATTTGATTTTGAGCTATTGGGCTCCAATCTATGTACAATATTGCCTTCGTAGGCTTAATCAAAGAAAAAAAAAAAGAGACTACAATTTTGGCCTTCTTCTATAGTGAACATATATAATATAACATTATTAGTACGTTTAATTTCATTAAATGCAAGTATAACCATTTCAAACCAGAACAATCAAATATATTTTCTGTTCAGATAACACATTTTCTCTAATAAAAATATTAATATTTCCGATCTCATTTAAAAATACTCGGAATCGGTTTTAGGAACGAGTCAGTCTGACCGGTCCGACCAGTCGGGTTTCAAAACACTGCAAATATGTAATATAGAAAATGTATTATATATATTATTTAATATATATAAACTATAACTTTTATGAAAAATATACATCTGCGCGGACGCGCGGGTCAAATGCTAGTTGGGATTGAAACAAGAACAATATCAATATACGATTATAAACCCAACATATCCTTCGTCAAAAAAAAAAAAAACCGAACATATCTTTTTTCTTTACCTTTATTATTTAATTAGATTTATTCGCAGTTTTCAATATATTGATTAATTGGTTTTGGATTTAGGGTGAATTGGTGAAATGACCTGTAACATGTAACAATATGTTTGTTAGGTGTAACGTATCGTATTGGCTACGCTGGAACTGATACAAACATTTTTTTTTTTTGGTAAAAGACTGACAGACTTTTAAAAAATACATGTTATTTTTCATTATTCTATTTGGAATTATGTTACTTTTTGTAACTTAATTATGTTAACGTTTTGATCAAAATATACAACACACAAGAATATCTTATGTTTAAAAACATAAGATTATCTTTCTTATAGTGTTTTCTATAGTTTTTCTTCTTAATTGTACCTAACAACTGTTTCTATTTTTAAAATAAATTAATATTCTCTCCGTTTCATATTAAGAGTCGGTTTAGAGAAAAACATTTGTTATAAAATAAGTGTCGTTTTCGGTTTTCAATGCAAAATTTATTAACTTTATTATGTTATTTGTTTTTCTATTGGTTGAAATATGGTTATGTGTATATGTAATTGTGTTTTTATATAGAAAACATGTAAAATTAATTATTTTTTTAATTCGTGTGCACAAGTCTAAAATGACACTTAATATGAAACAGATGGAGTTAGATTCTAAAAGTTGAAATCTTAGGAGCTTTCGGGTAAAATTTTGTTTTCGTATTTGTGAAATAAAAATCCAAATAGTGTCATGTTTTCAAGTCAACGAAAATATTTCAAAATCCGCTCAATCCTTCCATGTCATAAGCACACAGTATTGGTACAATGGATTTGATCTAAGCAAATGCTCTATCTATATAAAGAGATAAATATTAAAAGCCATAAAAAGGAGATATCCAATTTTTCTAAAAGTATAAAATGTAATTTTAAAAGGAGATAATATCAAAATTGATTTCCATAAACTAAAATACCGAATATATTAATATTATTTTAAAAACACATAACCGACGTGATAAAGAAAGAGAGTCGCGGCTAGGTCGTAGTCGTGCTCTCGTTTTGCAATTCACGTTTCCTTCTTCTTTGTCTCCTTCAATCCTCATACTCTGTCTGCTTCTCTTTCTCACTCTTACGTTTTGTATCTTCACGGGGTTCTCTCACACTCTGTTAATAAACATCGAGCGTTTTGCATTCTCAACATCTTTAAACGCATTTCTCTGTTTCTCGTCTTCTCACAATTATCAGGTGAACAAATCTCTGTTTTTCTCTTTATATTCTCTGAAGAAAATTAGATGTTTATAATCTGTTTCGTCTCTGGTAATCAACATTACGAATTAAGATCATCATAAGGTTTTTCTTTCACTCTGTTTATCTAGATTGGAATCAGATCACAATACATTTCTCCAGAAAATGATCGGAGTTTTAGTCAATTTTGATGACTTGTTCTTACAATTTATGAACTCTTTGTTGTGTACTCTGTTCTGCTCCTTTTTCTGTGCAACCTTTTGTACTTAACAACAAATATTCTTATTGTATTCATTTCATTTTTTTTGTGCACTTTCTATTGCTTTTAATGAATATAAGTTATATAGATGAACATAACAACAAATATTATTGTATTCATTTCATATGAAAATTTCATAAACCGCAAAATTTTCTTCTCTGTTTCATCTGCTCCAGGTTCCACTTCCAACATATTTTTTTTTCTTGCATATAATAAATGTTTACAGAATTTGGTAGCTTTGACATGTTTTTGTTTGTAATCAATTTTTATTAGTTCCTTTGTTTTGCAGCAATCTCCAGCAACATGAACTCCATGGTTGCTAACTACTGATTGTTGTGAGTGTTTGTTTTATTTTATTGGGTTTGGTCTGAAGTCTCTATTTGAGAAACAGAACATTTTGAAGTCTTCCAATGACGAGTTTGTCTGGAGTCAGAAGTCAACGAAAAAACTCAAGACCTCTGTCTCCAGGAGGTAGAGAGATTATTACTACTCCCAACACTATTTGAGATCATATCATATTATCTGAGAAAGATAAGTTTTGGATTCTCATTTTCTTTTAAAAAATGCAGATATGGATTACATAGAACCCAAAACAAAGAGCAATCTTATGGGAAAGCTTCTCTTACTAGCTTCACTTATAATCTTAGCCTTTATTGTGATCAATAAAGCTTCAAGTTTCACATCCCCAAGCGTGGTATCTCCCATTAACTCGTACTCATAAACCTTAAAACGTTTTACATTTTGTTAATGTTTTATGAGGTTTTGTTCCCTTTGCTTTCAGTTCTCTCGAAGAGAGGAAGGAGTGACTCATGTGTTAGTCACTGGTGGAGCTGGCTATATCGGTTCACATGCGGCTTTAAGGTTGCTTAAAGATAAATACCGCGTAACCATTGTGGTAACTAAAATTCCTTTTCTCTTTACAGTAGTTAAATGTCCTTTTTGATGACACTTCAACTTTGATATCTCTCAACAGGACAATCTTTCCCGTGGGAACCTTGGTGCGGTTAAGGTTTTACAGCGACTGTTCCCACAAACTGGAAGACTTCAATTCATTTATGCTGATTTAGGAGATCCCGCAGCTGTATGGTGTTTGTTAACCTTTGAAGCATAGAAGTTTAGGTTCTATTTTTTTCTTAACCGATCGTTACAATTTCAGGTGGAGAAAATATTCTCAGAGAATGCCTTTGACGCTGTGATGCATTTTGCTGCCGTAGCTTATGTTGGAGAAAGCACTCTTTATCCTCTTAAGTATAGTCTTCATTCTTCTATAATACAGTTTTAAACATTTCTGCCAAAATTTATTTTTTTATTTTTATTTTTTTGAATTTATTTTTGATCTCATTGTTTGTTGTAGATATTACCATAACATTACATCAAACACATTAGGAGTTCTTGAAGCTATGGCTAGACATAAAGTGAAGAAACTGATATATTCTAGTACTTGTGCTACTTATGGAGAGCCTGAAAAAATGCCGATTACTGAAGATACCCCGCAGGTAAAATTAAGATCATTAATTCATTACAAATTCATTTGTCTAATTTCTCTAATGAAAATATTTGATTTAGGTTCCGATTAATCCTTACGGGAAAGCTAAAAAGATGGCAGAGGACATGATCTTGGATTTCTCTAAGAACTCTGACATGGCTGTTATGATCTTGAGGTTAGGTTCATTGAGCATTTTCTTTAGCCTTTTTTTTTTTATTACTCTATGATCAGTGAAACAATTATGCAAATGTTTATGAATCTCTGAACTTGCAGATACTTCAATGTGATTGGTTCAGATCCGGGAGGTAGATTAGGAGAAGCTCCAAGACCCGAGCTTCGTGAGCAAGGACGTATCTCCGGTGCTTGTTTTGATGCCGCTCGCGGTTTCATTCCTGGACTGCAAGTAAGAAACAACATGTGGTTTTCAAGATGCATAATGTTTTATAATCTATTCTTTGCAAAAACCTTTACATGGTATGGTTTTGATAGGTGAAAGGAACAGACTACAAAACATCAGACGGGACTTGCATTAGAGACTATATAGATGTTACTGACCTAGTGGATGCTCACGTAAAGGCTCTTGAGAAAGCTCAGCCTCATAAAGTCGGTATCTACAACGTTGGAACCGGAAAAGGTACTTTAACATTATCATTGTAAAACAAAACAAAAAAAAATATCTATTTCTAAGTGCCTCCTTTCATGTAATTATGGTAACATTATCATTTTTGTTTGTTTGGTTAAATAGGAAGATCAGTGAAGGAATTTGTGGAGGCGTGTAAGAAGGCGACAGGAGTTGAGATTAAAGTAGATTTACTGCCCCGACGGCCAGGAGATTACGCAGAGGTTTATAGTGATCCAACAAAGATTTTTAGAGATTTGAATTGGACTGCTCGATTCACTAATCTTCAGGATAGTCTTCAAGTTGCTTGGAGGTGGCAAAAGATTCATCCTCATGGATATGCTTCTTATTAAAAACAGAGGAAACCAAAAATACCTTTGAAATTTGTTATTGTTTTTCATTTTCATTTGATGAATTTACATATTTTTTTGAGGGCTTCTATAGCTTATGTGGAGAAAATATATTGTGACTGGTTGTGTACTACTTACTAGTGAAACTGTGGAACATTCAGATGGATAAAAAAGTTGATCTTCTTCTCTATCTTCTTCATGTCTTCCTTCTTTGTCCACAATTGGTTCTACCTTGTTTTCATGAGCTTCCGCGGAGAAGATGTACGTAGAGGCTTTCTTAGTCACATTCAAAAGTGATTTCAAAGAAAGGGAATCATACCTTTCATTGATGAAGAGATCAATAGAGGATGATCCATTGGTCATCAGCTCTTACAAGCAATTAGAGGATAAGATTATCGCATCTAATCGAATGTAAGAGCTCAGTATCATTCTCTCTATTGATTTCATTATCAATGAAAGTATGATTCCTTTTCTTTGAATTTTTTATGAGTGTGACTTAGAAAGACTCTGCGCACATCTTCTAGAGGAAGCTCGTGAAGACAGGATGGATACAGTTGTGAGACAAAGAAGAAGGAAGTCATGAAGAAGAAGATTAATTTTTTGTTGTTCTTATGGAATCTAAATTTTCCATAAACCACCAAACAAGTTGTATCCAAAAGAGTGAATGAGCTCTTTGTAGGAGCAACCGTCTTAGTTTGATGGAAAGATGAACAAGATCACAGCGCTTTATAAAGAGATATGTGGAGGAAGACTTAACAAAGAAGCTTTCTACGTGTTGATACTAGCAAGAGAGGAGACGGCTTCGTGGAAATTTCATAGAAACTTCATTGGCAATGAATCATTGCACTAACTCATTGCCCCTCCTTTAATGTATTGTAGGCTCCACCATTCATTGATTTTTCTTGGAACCTTTCTTACCTTATCTCAAGATATACTTTAACCATATTAAATATCAATTTAAGTTGTATAATTCAACACCTTACACGTGTAGAGAGAGAGAGAGAGGCTCACTTTGCCACTAAACTAGCTTCTGCTGTTTCTTCCTTCAACAGCCTTTGGTAGTGAACCCTGATATGGTGTTACCATACACATCTTATCAAGATTGTTTACTCATGCCAAAAGCTAAATATAACAGAAGGTTCCATATTATCAATGATTGTTTTCTTTTTTAAACTCTTTGGTCAGTTATAAATTTGAGCCTTATCTTGTCACTGGAGCTCTGAGAATGAAGCTACTGATATAACAATAGTATAGTTATAAAAGTTGCATTATTTCTCTATTGACTTAGTATACAATGTGTAGAACAGTTCCCTCAGTGGTTTTGAATGGCAATCCTAATAGCCGTTTTACTCCAACATCTCACTGTCCTATGGAATCAACAACTTCTGCAAAGTCTCCCCATGGTTTCATACACCATCTTCCACTGCACTAGTCTGCAAGGTAACAGTTCTTACTTCTCTCTCTCCCGCGATCACCACCGTGCATCTGTAATTCCAAAAGGGAGGACTCAGGGCAGATTATATACACCAACTTAGAGGTGGATTTGATTCTTTTGGAAAAACTAACCTCGTTTTGATAACAAGTCCATGGTCCACAACCCCATCAATATTGTCTAGGCTTTTAGCAACGTTACCTGCATATTATCGCATTAATCAACCCATATCAAACAGCAATAGAGAACATTGTAAAGTTCCAAAGCTATTACCGAGGCTTGGAATAGGAGTTGTGAAGATAACATCAAGAATGTTGTGACCATCACTGGTGACAATAGGAAAGTCTCCTCCAAGAGGGCCTGCATCTCCCACTGAAGCTCTTCTCCACACCTTTTCCACATATGCACAAACCAAAATACAATCAATCAAATGAGGATCAATAGAACCGAAACCCTGAGAAAATATTTGCACAAGAGCCAGACTCATATACCTCTGCTTCTCCTAAATACAAGTCATCTATCTCCTCAGCTATAGCTAACCAATTAAGCTGCAATCAAAACTTCAAACAATCATTTCCGGATTAAAAGAAAAAAAAAGAATTCTTCAAACAGAAGTTTTCTTACAGATTGAACTAAGACAGGGATAGATCCTTCAAGTCCAGACTTGTATAGTTCTTCCTTTACCATGAAGACTGCCTCATCAGCTGCTTTCACAATAGACTGCATTGTGAATCTCTCTCTTTGTAAGCCAAAAGCTAAGCAATGAGTTTGTTCAAAAAAAGACTGTAAATTTTAAACGAAACCTTTTGCCGCAGAATATAGTCATCTTCCTCTGTTGTTCTCCTCCTCCCTATAACTGAGACAAGCGTACCCTCTTCTACAGCATCAGCATCATGGAATGCAAAATCAATCTACATAGATGAAGAGTCACACTGCAAACATTACATCCCAAAGCTGAAAGATAGACCAAACCGGTTTAGAAAATGCGGCTACCTGAAAATCATCCCGGAAATGTTTCAAGGGGACTCCATACTTTGCAGCTTCACTCGCACTTCGAGCAGACCTGAACAAGAGTCATCACAGAAAAAACTTGTAGCAGCAGATGGAATGAAACATGATCCAAGAATCAAAGCAAAAGGACTCTCACATTGGTACACCAACAACATCTTGAACAGAACCAGAACGAAGTTGGTGACCCAAATAACGAATAGCCAAGTCTGAAGCTTCTCCAGAGCCTAAACCAACAACCATCCCACTCTTCACATAACTATCCACCTGAAACAGACTTTGTATCTATTCAAGTTTGGATCTTTCTTTGGTTTTATGAAGGCAAATACAATTTGAATAGATAAAATCACTAAAACTAGTTATAGATTACCAGAGAATCTTGTCTAAGTAATAACACTTACGGTGTGGTGAGCAGCTCGGAGAAGAGGAGAGGGCTCCCGAGAAAGAGTGGCGCTTACTCTGAAGCTACGACTGCGCGTGAAAACGGCGAACGAGAGTGAAAATGGAGTGGATGCTGCTGCAACTAACATTTTTTCTTAAAACGATTTATGTAACCGAGTAGTCACGACGACTCGGTGGGTTTTGCCGCTCTTATCTCCTTCAGTTTCGTGTGTGTGGCATACCAATTGATTTAACTTTTATTGACCCAGTGAGGCTCATCCTAGAAGCGAGACTGAAAAACACCAAAACCAAAATAAAATCGGTTTTAGTATTTATCAGATAGAACCAAACCGAACCGAACCGAACCAAAACATTTAAAAGTTAGAATTATTTTGTGTCAGTTACCCACATTCTTTGGCTGGACAAAAAGTTGTTTCCAGGAAGAAGTCTATCTATGGAAAAATAAAATACTTCTAGTTCTAGCTATCATGGAGAATCATATCCATTAAATCTAAACAGTCCGGCTCAACACCGGATAATAAGAGACTTTATTAGAGCTTGAGCTCAAGAAGATGATTAAGAGCGATCCAAAAGTGTAAAGCGTATATTATCTTGTGTCGTATACAATGTATTTACATGTATTTATACTACCCGGTTTATATCACATAACCACCGGTTCAATCTAATTGACTCATAACCGACTTTATACTCTAATAGACTTGCATCTCTCTTAAACACGATGCTGTTCAGAGCAAACATTTAATCTCAGCATATAGGATCCATAGACACTTCTGCTACAGTCTAATGTTTGAGCACCTGATCTTTAAAATTCTACCCTAAACCACTAACTATACCGTTATCAATCCATGAGACAGAGATTCAGGCATCCAAGGGGGTGTTGACTCTGAAGTTGTGAAAGGAGGATCATCCAAACCTCCAAAAGTTGAGCTTTCTTAAACTATGCAATATCTTGCTATCCCCCTTGAAATATATTTTGTTAACGAAAATAACTTCAATTAGAATTCTAAACTAATATTGTTATATGTATAAATGAGTAGGATTGTTAGTTTATCAACTCTGAACCAAATCTATATTACAAGTGTCGTAAATCTCCGACCGTTGACATGCACCAAAAGATTCCAAGTCTCTAACAAACACAACACATAACCCCCTCGAGCTCATGTCACACATACCCAATTTATACTCAGAAACGAAGAATTTTTTTTAACAATTAAAAGACACGGGAGGTTCAATGTTTACTCATAATTTTGCACGTACTTGATGTATGGACGAATTCAATGGTGAGTTATCCAAAAGACGTTTATTAAATAGATGGAAAGACGAATACAAAGAGTTTAAGCAGAGATCTTATGAAAACATGGGTTTCCCGCAAAAACAGAGTAAATAGAGGAAACTCTAATCTTGTGCCGAAAAATTGTGAATACCTTTTCTTTGTCTTCAGCCAATCTTCTTTCATTTTCTCCAAGTCGGCAAAACTTTAGACCACCCTTTGGATTAAAGTAAGCCGAACTCGATTACTTGATGGCCTCTGTCAAGAGATGAAATCCATCTCCAACATTCAAAAAAATCTTATTCTGACATTATTACTTGGTATTCTGCTGTTCTATTATTGTCTTTAGTACTTTTTATCCTTTTGAGAGAACAATGCTTCAAATGATTTGGTTAGAAGATCTAAATTCTCAGAGAACTCTTGCTAGGAGAAACCTTCACATCATCAGTGATAAATGCGGCGATCCTTTATAGTTGAGAGAAGCTGCACACTTGTTTATCCAAGACAATTCTGTACAATTACAAAACCGGCCTTGGGTAAGCTCATAAAGCATCGATTTTTGGCGCTAGCGTTTATAAAAATTGAAAGGTGCCAAACAACCAATAGCCCTTCTTATTGCATGTTTAAGAACTCTATTGTTCTTCAGTTCAAGGGTTCAAATCCAGCTTTCGTTTTTCCCTTATATCTTCCTTTTTACAATAATAACAAATGTGATTGTACTTTGATAATGATATGATTGCTTTCTGAGATAATAGAAACAGTTTCTTTTGATTATATTTATAATAAAAATTATAAAAATATTACATAAAAACCTCATTATTTACTTCTAACAGAACAAATTTGGCCTACCGAAATATTTGTTTGACTGAGGAATTGATGCATTCCCAATGCCATATAAGTTTTATGTTTACTTTTTTTTTTTTTTGGTAACTGTTCTAATCTCTTTTAGAAATTTAGAAATGTAAACAAACATAAATTATTATTAAATATTCTATTGTTAAGCTAGTCTATCAAACTTGCATAGTCTATCTAGTGTGCAAGTGTTTAGAATAATTTATATTCATGTGGAGGATTGTTGGAGCCAAATTTTACAAGCCCATTTCAGTGAATAAATTTTGGATTAATGTGAAGACAAATGTGAAAATATGTATTTTGGACTCAAATGAAAAATTTCTTATTAAACCATGGCGAAGAGTAAAAAGTATATATATGATATTCTATTAAAAGTTTTGAAATCTTGCGGAGACACTATGGAAAATGAGGGAGAGGGCCATTAGGCAAACCTCACATGCACACGCGCCAACGCCGAGCCTGACTTGGTCTTGGGTCTTGATGAATATGGCCATGTGGCTCACAAAAAATGTTATTTGTGGAGCAATTCATGTCAAACTTTTGCATAATATCGTAGGTAAATTTTACTAAATTTTGTCTATAATATCTTGATAAATCCAAATCTTTAAGATTGCGTCAAAATAAATTTGGAATACTTTCAGATAATATCAGAAATTTTTTGTTACCCGCTACTTGAGAAAAAAAAAAGAAGATTCACGAATATTACTTTTCTCTTTTTGTTTATACGTATCTTGGAGATCAAATATATCTTCTCATATAAATATATATCCCCTATATATTATTTGAGAAGCATTGCAACATTTTTTTGTATCCATGTATCATCACTAGAATGGTTCTTAGAATCCTTAGAGAAATAGGTTGGTCCATCTAAATATATAATAAACTTTTTATTAAACCATAATAAATACATTATTAATGTACTTCATTATTTCCTTATATAAAATTACGGAATTGTCTAATGTGGCTAAAGTATATATGACAATTAATAATTTTGAATAATAAAGATTTGATAAAAATAAGTGTATATTATAATATATATTTGTTTAATTTAAAGCTATTAAAATAAATTAAACAATCATAGTAACCATATAATAAAAATTAAAAAAATTATATATTTATATATATATATATTATATTTTAAATTTTTAAAAACGAGTATAAATTACTAAAACTGTTATAAGTTTCAAATTCAAATTTTGGGATCTATGATTTAAAATTTTTGTTATGACATGATACAAATAATTAAAAAATAATATAAGTTGAAAGTCTCATTTAATAAGTATCAAAAATAAAAGATATATAAATATATGTATCATTTTAAATTAAACTATATGCCATATAAAAATACATATATATCTTAATTTTGAAATTTACTTTGAACATTTTTTTAATAAAAAATTTGAAAAAATATTGATAACTTAATTTTTTTTAATATTATAAATGGCTTAAACCATTAATCCCACAATGAAAATTTTATTATCACTAATTTAGACTTTTTGCTATAAAAGATACAAATGACAAAAAAGAGAGCAAAAAATATCATCTAATAAATATTAATATTAAAATATATCATATATATGTTACTATCATTTAAATTTAATTATATATCTTATCAAATAGAAAAAATATTTTTTCAATTTATAAAATTTATTTATATGTTCGCACCAATTTAATTATATAAGTAGTAGATAATGACTTTTTAATTATTCAATATATATTTATTATTTTATAATAGGTTATAAACATATAATATATAAAATAATTTATATATATAATGTCCATTCCGCGCAAGGAGCGGATCTTAACCTAGTTTACATCTATTTTTATACGTACGTTAGATAAAAGTTTCAAACTCTTTAGTTTTTTTTAACGTAAGTCTCGAGAGTATAGCCTAGAAATAAGTTTGAAGATTCTATTTAGGGTATTGCAAAATAGTTTTAAAGCATTTGTATTATGGAATTCAAAAATCGCACATAATTGTCACATATTAGATCCAATTTATCGAGTTAAATAAATATATATAATCTTGACTTTGTTTGTTCTTTCGTTTATTTCCTAATGATTTTCAAACGTTTACCTCTATATTATCGTTTTCAACCGTCTTGTTTCATGGTTTTGAATCAGAAATTTTGTGGTCCTACACATCAACCTTTGTTACAAAATAACCAAAAAAAAAAAAAATTCTGAAACGTTCCTTTAATAATCAACAAGAACTTGATCAATATAACGAAACAAACCAAAATTATTTTTAAAATCCTTAATTAAGGAGAAACTTAAAAACCTAAGCTTTTGTGCAAGTATATTCAATAGTGAGCGTAATATCTTTTTTGCAGTGACTCGGACCAAACATCTCGTCCGAATTGTTAAGCTCACACTTGAGTTTTCCAAGACAATTCTGCACAAAAATACTTAACAATAAGATTCATTGAGATATTTATTATTCACTAATCCCCAACATATTGTCAATATTTATTGATTTTTCGCTAACCTTTTCGACCACCCTCAAGGCAGCTGGTGCACCGCAATTGCCATGTCTATTATCTTTACAACCACCGATAGGATTTCCATAATCAGCGAAATTGATTTTTGTAATAATGTCTTTAGGTGATTCATCACAAAAAAGATACAGCTTTGGAATTTCAGCACCTATACTTATACAACTAGTATATTCTTTGCCATGTTGTTTGGAATTAGAGAGAAAACGTTTCCAGTTACTGTCGGTTCGGTTGCCTCCTACATCATCAGAAATGTCTATATTTGAAGCTAAATCAAACACAAGTGAATAAAATAGAACTAGAAGTAAAATGTAGCCTCGATAACGGCAATCTGAAGCATACATTTTTTTGTCCTCGTAATCAAAGGTAACAAGAATGTATTAACTACTTATGGACGCAGTTATATAGTCTTTTTAACTTGGATTAGTTAAGGTTTTGAGAGGCAAATTCGTATGTAGATGTGGCCACGCAAATTTCTCTAAATTTGTATTTCTATTTCTCAATAACGTTCATGGTTTTCGGAAGGGAGTTGTTTCTGACTTTTCCACCATTGCTTATTAATAGATTTGTGTTTCCAGTAAAAAGAAAAGATAATATTTATAACTTTTACACTATCCATATTAAATTAAAATACGCATATAATTTACTCATCAAATCCCTATTGTTTTAACTTTAAATTTTTATATAGTTTTTTTTAATTTTTAAGAATATAACTAGACAAATTATTCAGAAATTTTGATTCAATTCATTATCTTTTTGTTTCGAACCGAAAAATCTGGATATCCATTACTCTACGAAGCAAATCAAATACAAAAATGCAATATCCATAAAAAAAAAACAAATCACAAATATCAATATTTATAGAAACGAATATCCAATTTGATCTCTTATATGCATATATATATATATATACATATATTTAAATATTATTTATAAGTTATATATTGTAGTTTATATAAATGTTACAATATTTTTGTTTTTAAAAAAAATTATTTTAAGAATTTTATTTTTCATTTATTATTTTTTTAAAAATGTCATTTAATACTAATTAACAGTATCTTTATATATTTATCAACTATCTTCATATACTTTTACATACACATACAAGTGCACATTAACGTGAGCACATTATAACTAAATATTTACCACAACTAAAATATCTAATTTTTTTGAAAGTTAAAATATTTTTTTCTTAATACTTCTTTCACTATCGACCAAATTGTAGTAAAATTATTTGTCTTAATAATTTTTTTTTTAACTATTATCCGTTTAGAAACTATAATATGAAACCATTGCTTCGACATCACGATTATCTAAGATTCATAACATGAAAACAAACAAATAATAGTAACTTTTGATTATCACAGGAAAAAAATAACCAAAAACATCAAATATTTTAACCGAATAAACCAAATAAATATTGATTTAAAATGATAGTTATATTTTAGGAGATTAAAAACAAAAAAATAATTTAAAACCGAAGCTATATCCAGATTAAACAGATTAATGTCTCCTTATTAAAAAAATAACGAAACTAATAATCACATTTCGCCCAAGACGCGGATTATTACCTAGTTCTTACAATACACTTACAAACATAAAAAATGACTAATCCACAAATTCACCCCAAGTATGATACTTTTAACTTTTTGGTGACTAACTACAACAAGAACTATTACTCACATCAACAAGCAAAATTTTGAATCAACAAAACAATAAACATTATCATAAACTTTAGAAAGAATCTATATTATTTAAAACACATTAGCTTACGAAAACTTCATCAAAATATGAAATAACAAAGTAACACCCAAGTTATCACTATCAGCTTTTTGTATGAAACATCCTACCGTCTTTTGATCGAATATTATGTAAAGGTATTTTTAAAAGAATGTTGTTAAAGACACCTAGTGTACGTATCTAATAATCTTTAGTTATAATGTTTAAAACAATAATCTTCAAAATTTTCATTTGTCTGAAATAGAAAAACTTCATATTTTTTTTTAAATATGTTACGATTGGATATTATTTTGATTCGATATATGTATATATTTTTTTAAAATATATATTTATCGAATATTATGAAACATCCTACGGTCTTTTGATCGAATATTATGTAAAGGTATTTAAAAAAGAATGTTGTTAAAGACACCTAGTGTATCTAATAATCTTTAGTTATAATGTTTAAAACAATAATCTTTAATTTTCATTTGTCTAAAATAGAAAAACTTCATATTGTTTTTTTTAATATATTACGATTGGATATTATTTTGATTCGATAAATGTATATATTTTTATATCATTTTTTATTTTATAAAAGCTTCGTATTGTTTTAAAAAATATTTTGATTGGATATTATATTTTGCTATATGAACTTGATGACACTCATTGTCTTCACATTTGGCAGCAAATAAACAATAATTGCATTTATATTTTTTTAACAAAAAAAAACATCATAAATTTTGATGTAGTAAGAAAATAGAGATAGATCCTAAAATAGTTTTAATTTAAGAAAACAACTAATCATTATTTTATTTATATCTTTATGTAATAACTAATCATTTTTAAATTGATAGAGCGTATATATTATATAAGACTTTTGTCAAAATTATTGTTTCACTAATTTATACTATATTTTTAATTTATCTATCTAAAATGTTAACTAGTTCATTGTATATTAATTTATAGAGTTTTCTTTGTAATAACAATAAATATATAAATTTTACGTTTTACAAAATGAATTTTTTTCTTTGAAAATGGGATCAAACGGTAAACTGGTAGAAGTACAAAAACATATTTAAGACTTTTGGTTTGTGTAAATAAACCGCTAGAAGTGAAAAACAAAGACAAAACGAAAGAAATCAAACGGTAAACTGAATGATCAACCGTAAAAAAACATTGAATAATTAAAAGAAAACAAAAACAAAAAGGAGAGTCCTTTTATTTCGATCGCACTTATGAGTCTTGTCATCTGCTTTAAACATGTGGGAACCAAGTACGTGGTATCCACTCAAACTGGCTCACAATTACTCCAGAATCCAAGAAAAAAGGTTTCATGTTAGCTTCAACATTTTACCAAAAAAAAAAAAAGTTTCATATTCTCGTGTGATTATTCACTTCTACCTGCATCTCTCTAATGGTACATAGATAATATATATAAATACGCACTCTTCTTTCACCGACCTCCGACACGAAAAGGCAGGTCCTTTTTGTGTGTTTCTGTCAATTCCACTACTTCACCATGAATGTTATAATGGGTTCTTCTTCTTCTTTTGCAGCTTTCTTTATTTATCTATGTTTCTTGGTGGGGTTTGAGTTGTTTCATGACTCATTCATTCTCTGTACAAAACCTAGTGGTGGCCAGCCCTGTTGTTTCCACTTTCTTGATTTAGAAGGAACAAAAAAATGGCTAGAGTTATGTTGGTGAACTTTGGGTTTTTATTACTAGTGATGATCTGTTTTGGGTTTCTGTCAAACACTTTGGGACAACAACAAGACGATGATGGTGATGACGATACTGCTGTTTACATTGTCACACTTAAACAGCCTCCTTTTGTTCATCTATTTGAGGAAGAAGACCTTAAACAGATTAGACATAGACACCAAAGTCCTAAGCATGGCCACACTTCTAAATTCAAACCAAAGTTACAACCAAGGTACAGAAAAAAATATTTATTTTTTAAATTGTCCTTAGATTCTCTGTATGTAGTAGCTTTAGTTAAACCATCTTTGTATTAATTTGAATTTCTAAATAGAAACATTTCCAGGAAACGTCATGGGAGGGGGAGGCCAAAAAGACCACCATCTATTGCTCAAACTCATGATTCTTTCTTGAGAAAGACATTGAAAGGAGAGAAATATATAAAACTCTATAGCTACAATTATCTAATCAATGGATTTGCTGTGTTCGTTAGCTCACAACAGGTAATATATGTAGTTCTTGATCATTGTATAATAAGGACTTATCTGACATTGATTTTCATTTGATTCTTGAAGGCTGAGAAGCTTTCAATGAGAAGAGAAGTAGCAAACATAGTGTTGGACTTCTCTGTTAGGACAGCAACAACATATACTCCACAGTTTATGGGTTTACCAGAAGGAGCATGGGTCAAAGAAGGTGGATTCGAGACTGCTGGAGAAGGAATAGTTATCGGATTTATCGATACTGGAATCGATCCGAATCATCCTAGTTTCAGTGACAAAGACATTAACTCTCAGCATTCATATCCAACCCCTAAGCATTTCTCAGGTGTTTGTGAAATCACACCAGATTTTCCATCAGGGTCTTGCAATAAAAAGCTGGTTGGAGCTAGGCATTTCGCGCAATCGGCTATAACTAGAGGAACCTTTAACTCCTCTGAAGATTATGCTTCTCCATTCGATGGAGATGGTCATGGAACGTAAGTGTGACTACTGAATGTGTTGAGTATATTATAGAAAACAGAGTTTTGTAGCTTAAAATTTGTTACTGTTGATATATATGCAGACACACAGCTTCGATTGCTGCTGGTAACCATGGAGTTCCAGTGATAGTTTCTAACCATAGCTTTGGAAATGCTAGTGGAATCGCTCCTCGTGCGCAGTAAGTAAACAAACAAAACAAAACCAGGATCAATGGTTAAATATATACAAACTAACTAAAACTCTTATATCCAGTATTTCTGTTTACAAGGCATTGTACAAGAGTTTTGGAGGCTTTGCTGCAGATGTTGTTGCAGCTATAGATCAGGTTTACAATAGAACAAACTAAATATAACTGAATGTTTCACATTTTCTTCCAAACATAAGGTTTTTGAAAAGTGAGTATGAATTTTTCAGGCAGCTCAAGATGGAGTAGATATACTAAGTTTATCGATTACACCGAACCGAAAACCTCCTGGTGTTGCCACTTTCTTCAACCCTATAGACATGGCCATACTTTCCGCTGTGAAAACCGGAATATTTGTAGTCCAAGCTGCAGGAAACACCGGTCCATCGCCCAAGAGCATGTCATCTTTTAGTCCTTGGATTTTCACAGTTGGTGCTTCTTCTCATGATAGACTTTACTCCAACTCCATAACCCTAGGCAACAATGTAACTATTCCAGGCGTAGGATTCTCAAGTAAGTCATTATTTCATAACCGGCATGATCGAAAAATATGGATTTATAAATTGTTTGATTTGTTTCTTTGATATAGGTCCTACTGATGATGGAAAGATGTACAAGATGGTCTCAGCTTTTCATGCCTTGAACAATACTACTTCTGTAGATACAGACATGTATCTAGGTGAATGTCAAGATTATGAAAATTACAATCAAGAGCTTGTCTCGGGGAATCTCTTGATGTGTAGCTATTCTGTTCGTTTCGTTCTTGGGCTTTCGACTATAAAGCAAGCTTTAGATGTTGCCAAGAATCTATCAGCAGTTGGTGTTGTGTTCTATATGGACCCGTATGTTCTTGGTTTTCAGTTCAATCCAACGCCAATGGATATGCCTGGAATCATAATTCCATCTGCAGAAGATTCAAAGGTATATAAGATCATCATAACCAAAGTTTTTTTTAAAAATGAACTAACGATATGTTTTTTTTTTTTTTGCAGATTTTACTTAAATACTATAACTCTTCTATTGAGAGAGATGCAACCACCAAAGACGTTGTTGAATTTGGAGCAGTTGCAGCCATTGAAGGCGGTTTAAACGCTAACTTCAGTAACAAAGCTCCTATGGTTATGTATTACTCAGCAAGAGGACCTGATCCAGAAGACAACTCTTTTAACGACGCTGACATATTGAAACCTAACCTCGTAGCTCCTGGAAACTCTATTTGGGGTGCTTGGAGCTCCGGTTCCATTGATTCAACCGAGTTTGAAGGTAAACATTATTATTACAAAAGTGATGACAGAGGGTTCTTTCTGTAAAGTCACTGACATTTGGATTAAAATGTGTTGTGTTTACTTTGTTTCAGGTGAGAAATTTGCAATGATGTCCGGTACAAGCATGGCTGCTCCTCATGTAGCTGGTGTGGCTGCACTAATCAAACAAACCTACCCGAACTTTAGTCCTTCGGCAATAGCATCTGCACTTTCAACAACCGCTCTTCTTAATGATAACAAAGGAGGTCCCATAATGGCTCAGCGTACTTATGCCAATGCTGATCAAAGCCTAATTAATGCAACACCGTTTGATATGGGAAGCGGTTTCGTGAACGCCACGGCAGCTTTAGACCCTGGTTTAATATTTGATACTAGTAAGTTTATATTTAAAAATTGGATTACACAACTAAACTTTTTCTTTTATCAATTCATCAAAATGTATTATTTGTAGGTTTTGAAGACTATATGTCATTTCTTTGTGGAATCAATGGCTCAGATTCAGTGGTGTTTAACTACACTGGGATTGATTGTTCTTCTAACAACAGCTCAAGAATCAGCGGTTTTGATCTCAACTTGCCATCAATCACAGTATCAACCCTTAATGGCAAGCAAGTTTTCAAAAGATGGGTGAGAAACATAGCTGGAAATGAGACGTACAATGTTGGTTGGAGTCCTCCTTATGGTGTTTCAATGAAGGTATCTCCTGCTCAGTTCTCTATAGGAACGGGAGAAACTCAAGTACTAAGCATAACCCTCGAGCCGACAAAGAACAGTTCAAGTTCTAGTTTCGGAAGAATAGGTTTGTTTGGAAAGGCAGGACACGTTGTGAATATTCCTGTATCTGTCATAGCTAAAATCGTTTTGAGCTGATTGATAGATATATAATATTTTCTTTCTCTTACCATTCAATTGTTAAAGATACAATTTTATTTTATTTTAATGAAAATGTAAAACCATAGAAATGTTTCCAACAACAATTTTCATGCGTTTCCTCCAGCTTTGTTAAGTTTGCTTGGGGAAGAAGGTAGCTTCTCTGATTCCTCTTGAGCTCCAGATGGGTTTGTTGGAACGTTAGGGTTGACCATTGTGAAAGGTGGGTACTTGGGGAAAGGCCAGCCCATTACTGGAAACTTGTGGCTGAAGAATCCAGCAATCATGGCTTTTGCATGGTCGATCATTCCCATTGGAGATGAGTCATCGATCATGGTTTGTGGTGATGCTAGTTCTGACTGCGGTTTTGGGAGACGGAGTGAGAGTGCAGGTTGAGAACTGAGGAAGAAGACGACGACGAGGAGGAGTAAACAGAAAGAAGAAACCTTTGAGATTTTTGACATTGTTGCTTGGTGTTTGCTTTTGTGATATTTGTGTGTGTTTATGTTCTTTATGGGGGTTTATTTATAAGTGGCGATTTGGAGTTTGGAGAATAGAAAACAGTTGGTGTTTTTAACGTTGGGTTTCTACTTCTCACCTAAACAAAGCAGTTTTCGAATTAAAGCTTTCATGTTTTGAGCATGATCGTGAGAGATGAGTTATGGGTTTCACTATTCAGATTTGTTA
The DNA here is from genome assembly GCF_000309985.2 of Brassica rapa. NCBI lineage: Eukaryota > Viridiplantae > Streptophyta > Magnoliopsida > Brassicales > Brassicaceae > Brassica > Brassica rapa. The sequence goes on along the minus strand of NC_024800.2, from coordinate 28,144,384 downwards.
GTCCACAAGAATCAAGCAGTTAACAAAGGTATCAACATCGTAGAGATTTATGATTAAAATTCACAGTCAGAAATGTATGTTACTTGTAACTGTATTATACTACTTGTACGTAGTGTAGTAAAGTACAATAAGGTGATACAAACAGGTGAAGAACCATGTAGTATATGGATGATGATGAATACAGTGGATAAATCAAATCAGAATATAGTCGGGTCCATCACATTTAACAACCAAAAAGAGAAAGTTTACTAACAGAGTAATAGACAAGGCAAATGCATAGATGCTTACACAAATAACTCAAGAAAGCAAACAAGTAAGAAACAGGGGGAAGACACACGTGTGTGTGTGTGTGATTTTGAAGAGGCGATGTTTTCAAGGGACGACGGAGGGAGATGCTCATGCGGTGGTGGAGATGGAGCATTTATTAGGCTGAACGAGACGAGAGATGGAAACGGCGGATATAATGAGCATAAGTACCACGCCGGCGAAGGCTGCGATTAGTGCTCCGGCGCCGTGATCGCAGTAAGTGGCGAATCTGTCACAGATTTTGTCCCATCTGGCGTGTTTGTTCCCGTTCTTCCCCACCTCCGCCATGAACCCCGCCGCGTTTGCTGCCGCCGATAGCAGAGTCACATTCAGCTGTTTTTAAGTTTTTTTTTTTCATAAGCCAAGAAGAAGCCAAGTCAGTAAAAAAATCTGAAAATTCAATTTTTTAAAACTAATATTTGACAAAAAATGTCAATATTATTTAAAATTTCATGAAATCCACATGATCTATAAAAAAATGTGAAAATATTTATAATCTTGATTTTAAAAAAGTAAAAAAAAAACATTAATACATCTACTAGTCCACCTTCTCCAAGTAGTTGGTCTAGTAGTTAACAACTAAGGACTTTTGAGAAAAATTAATATATTCATATGAGTGTATATATGTATTTTGAACAAAAAAAAGTGTAGATTTATATATGCAAAAAAATAGAATTATAGGACTTTTTACTAAAAATGATAATATTTTGGTTTTGAAAACAAATTTATCAACATAATTTTTAAAAGATTATGCTGTATGAGATTTTTGATAAATTTAATTATGATATATATAAGAAAAAATTTAGTTAAAAGTATATGTATGTCTAATATATATTAAAAAAAGTTCTATATTTTTCACAAAATGAAAATAAAAACCACTGATATGAGGCTCTAGACCATCACACTACTTAGACCACATAGCAAAGCTGGCACTGTGTTTACCATGTCGAGAATAGCGATGGAGAGGAGACGAAAACCAGTGAGTTCCGTCTTTCCTCCAAATAGCTGAAGAGCAATCATCAGCAAGTTGTGGAAGCTAACCATTGCATTAGCCACTACAAAATATCTTTTCTCCCAACAACAAAACCATCAAAACATGATTAGCCTAAAAAATTAACATTTTGGAATCTCAAAATTCTAATTCTAAAGTAATAAAAGCTTACACAAAAGCTGGAGTGTGTTGGAACTTAGCAGTGAAGGTAGCTTTGATCGGAGTATTTCCAACGTTGCCCACAACAAAAGTCTTCGTCTCTTTGTTCAATCCCATTACAATTGCTGCTGATAACGTAGCCAAGAAGGCAAGTACTCTTAGCCCTAAGAGTATTTTGCTGCTCTTACCGCTCGTAGCAGCTAACACGAGCTTTGCAACCGCCATTTTTTTGGAGATTAAGGTGGTAAATTAAATTTGTGTTGTGTTATAATGTGTAGAGAGTGTTGCCTATATATTAGTGTTTGGTCTTTTGTCTGACCATCTAACTTTGGAGGGTTTATTTTAGGTTCTGGTTGTTGTGAAGATTTCAGTGCAAAGAACTCTAGATTTGATTTTTCTTCTTTATGTATTGTTTCTTCTGTGGCAAGTTAACTTTTTCTTCGGATAATCTCATCTACCCAAATCTTAAACAAGTATTGACTTCTTGACTTTTCATATGTTTCTTTGATTTATATAAAAATAATAAACAAAATTATTATATTGTGTTTGTATTTATCATAGTGTATCGATTTTAAAATGAACCAATAGCTTTTATCCATTTCAAGCTATTTTCTAAACTGAACATCATAAACTGGAATATCACAAGAATAAAAGTTTATGCACTGAACCATTTTGTGACGTTGGAGCTTTCCACCATTTTTTTCTCACCACACACTGATTTAATCCAAACCAGAGCCGGTTCAACCGGCCAAGACAGAACAATACAACTCAATAACTCAATAACCGGAATAACAAGATTAAAGACGAACAATACAGCTCAAAAACTCAATAAAAGCAGACCAAAACCCATCGGTTCTCAACCTCATTAAAATGGAGATCAAGAAACCAATTCTTGGGGGTTAAAAAGAAAAATAACCATAAAGTTCAGAGACATAAACAGATGTTTTCCAATGTTATTACTTAGTTATATGCACAAAATCAAACAAAGAAAGAAACCGAATCTCCTCGGATTACTTATTAGCGGTTGTTACTCCAACAACAACATTGCTCACCTGCAAGTGTTTTTTTTTGTATCACAAACAAGTCAATTCGCTAAAATCCGGACACAACACAACACCTGTGTGGCTTTCTTTGCTTTCGCGACTGTCTGTTTAGATTAGGAAATTATCTTGTTTGAACCTCAATTGAAAAAACATTAACAGGATAAAAACTAAAAATATAACTGGTTTGGCCTATCGGCCTAGGTGGTGAGTACCGCTCGGTTTAGTGACTGAGTTGGGGCTTACAATAAGCACATGAGCATAGAGTATATTTGAATGAGCTAACTTTGTCCACTGTCTTTCTTGGTATCCTCTCATGTACTTAGTAATGAATCTAGAGAAATACCCAATCTACAGTTGTGAGACCGAGTTTCGTCCACAAGACTGGCAGTAAATACAGAGCTCGCATATTTGTTCACTTTTGGAGAACAAACAAACAAAACTAATGTAAGATGCACCTTATAGCAAATAGATGACAATTTACTAGAGAAAAAGAAAGACTTCTCGTTCTTCTTTTTTTTTGATCAAAAAGAAAGACTTCTCGTTCTTCTTGTATGCCCACCTGGTAGCATAGCTATTATTCCAATAATTAAATATATTTCAGAATTAATTCTTAAAAAAAAATCAATAAAAATAATGGGAAAAAAATGATGAGCTACATGTTAATTCCTAAAAAGAAAAACAGGGCCCAGCTCAAACTGGAGTGTTTCATATATTGAGCTAGTCAAAGCGAAACCTAACACAAATTCATCGTAAACTGCATTGATTATATAAATAATTTTATTTATCTCAAATACTATTGATCAGAGATTTGTAATTAATAACGACTTACATTTATTTCAGTTATTTTTTAAATCTTTGTGAAAAATGTCAAAACAACACTTATTCAGAAACACAGGGAAAGAGTATAAAGCAAAAAGTATTCCCAAAACAATAAATAAAAATAACGGCGGATAAAAGAAGGAATATTAAGAAGAACTGGACTCTGTAACGGCTACTTCCAAAGTACCGTTTCATTATTGTATTAAGCTACGCTGCTCAGCACGCTCATCTATCACATTTACACGCAGAAGTCAGAAACAGAGAGAGAAGAAGAAGAAGAAAAACAACAACTTTTTGCCCCTTTCTCATAAACACGAGGAGAAGAAGAATTGTTTTCTTTTCTTCTCCAACACTTGATGAACATTTTCAAGAAGGTAATCGCCATGAACATTTTCAGGAAGAAGACTACTCCCAAAGGTAAAAAAAAAAAAAAGATAAAAACATTACTCCATTTTCTATCTGAATTTAATTTTTTTTCTTCTGGAAATTTCATTTGCATCTGCTAAATTGGCTAAGAAAAGTATTATTTCCTGTTGACCAACAAATTTGATCTGAAAAAAGATGGCGCCTTTAATTGGTCAAAATTGAATCTTAGAGTGTGAGTGGGTATTTTGCTGGGTTCTTCTTATTTTACATAATAAAAAGCTTTTTTGATTCCTTAAACTAGATTTGTTGTGCAAACTCTCAAAAAGGGAAACTAGTAAGTTTGGTCATTACAGTGCTTTGGTTTTGTTACTTAGTTAAGATTCTATTGAGAAGTTGTGAGATTTTTATAACTGCTGCAGATGCCCTTCGAACCAGCAAGAGAGAAATGGCTGTGGCTACACGAGGTAAAGTATAGCTTCCTCCTTCCTATCTTTCTTTTAAGTTAGATTTTTGTGTTTAATTGCCAATAATACCAAAAAAAATTGCAATTGAAATCCGAGACTGGTATATTCCAATGGTGTTGCAGGTATCGAGAGAGAGATTTCATCTCTTCAGCTGGAGGTAGATACCATATGTATACTGTGAGCACCCTTTTGTTCATATAAGTTATCTTACCGTTTTGATTAAATCTCACAAATCAGGAGAAGAGACTAGTTGCAGAAATCAAGAAAACAGCTAAAACTGGAAACGAGGCAAGTACCAACTTCCATTTCCTCCCAACCAATCTCATCCACTATATCTCTAGCAAATGGCTTATTCCTTTTTCATTTAACATTGTTAGGCGGCGACAAAGATTTTAGCACGTCAACTAGTTCGATTGAGGCAACAGATTACAAACTTACAGGGAAGCCGTGCTCAAATTAGGGGTGTCACCACTCACACACAGGTTTACTTTCTCTACATTCGACATCAGCTAAGCTAAGTTCTATTATAAAAGTCCTGAGCTAAATCTCTGTTCGCGTTGGTTAGGCTTTGTATGCCAGCACTTCCATTTCTTCTGGTATGAAGGGTGCAACCAAAGCTATGACTGCAATGAACAAGGTAACGTTAGTTTATTTTCATTGATAGGAATAGGATGATGCTATATTGTACTTTTATAAAGAACAACTTCATTCATTAATTAATACCTACCTTGTATTTTCAGCAAATGGCACCAACGAAACAAGCCAAAGTGATTAAGGATTTCCAGAAACAGTCTGCACAGCTAGACATGACGGTAAGTGATACATCCATCCCCCACATGTTATTTGGTGAGATGTTTGGTTTGTTTATAATGTTGTGTGTTTACAGATAGAGATGATGTCAGAGGCAATTGATGAAACACTTGACAAAGATGAAGCTGAAGAAGAAACAGAAGATCTCACTAACCAGGTTCTTGATGAGATTGGTGTTGGTGTTGCATCTCAGGTTAGGGGCTTCTTCTTCTTCTTTTCCATTTATCCGGTTTAGTCAAAACAACTAATATGCGTCTATGTTTCATTTGTTTTGAATAGTTATCTTCAGCTCCAAAAGGTCGGATCGCTACAAAAACTGCAGCTCCTCTTGCTACCACTACAACTACTACCAACAACAACAGGTACGTACTGTCAATATCTGAGCGTGAGCTCATGTTTGGTCATTGTAAACTCTAGTGAAGAAATTAAGAAAAAAATCTTGTGTATATATTTAAACTTGTAGCTCTGAATCAAGTGAAGTAGATGAGCTTGAGAGGAGGCTGGCTTCACTGAGACGAATCTGACAGTCACATCTTATCAAGATACTTGGGAAATGCATGATGTATGAAGAAAAAGAAACAGCTTCCTTTTCTTTCTTTTTTTGCTTGTGATCTCTGTATAAACCAAACGCTTTTAGAAAGAAGTGGAATTACAAACGCTTTCTTTGAATAAAAACTCTCTGTAAAATGCGTTATTTGACTTTGAAAGAAACATAGTCAGAAATTGTTCACAAACTTTTGTTGTATTCCCTAATATGTATTCATTCTCCTTTTAGTGAGTTAAATGCTTTATCAATGCTAGGCACTTGTGTCTCAAAATTGTATGCCTTGCTTAGCTTATCATATCTTTCTCTCTTACTTTCTTAAGCTCATATGATTCTGTTATAAGTCTCGCAATATTTTTATGCAATTAAAATAGAAAACCCTTTGTTCAAAAGATATATATATATATATATATATCTTTGCGTGTTTGAAATATTTTATGGAATTTAAACCTATCATTATGGGTATAAATAGATATGACTCGTAATAAGTGTGACTGATAACAATATCCAATAGAGCGAAAGAGAAATGGACGAAAACAGTGCTTGGCTACTGAGATTTGTTGTGTTTCTTCTAGTTGTTCTTTTGGTCCCAACCCAAACAGAATGTGTTCTTCCCTCTCAACAAAAACCACTCCCAGTACTCATTGTTTAGTGTTTCTTTCTCCCCGAGTTTGTTTATATGGCATAACTACATAACGTTTAATTTAAATTCATTGCCAGAAAGTCCTACAAAACTAAAAGCAAGATCTATGTGCTTGGTTTTTGGCAATTAAAGAATATAAGAAATATATATCACTTACAGGAAGGAAACTGATGTTCAGCTGGACCAATCAAATATATGTTGGAAATTCGAACATCAAAAAAAGCTAGTGGTGATAGTTTTTATCTTCATAATCTCTAGTCTCGGTTTCACCGTCATCTCTTCTAATTAGTCTTGAACCTATTAAATTTATCATTTACAGGAAGGAAACTAATTATGTTCAGCTCGATCGAAAAGATATATGCTGGCAAATCGAAGAGTAAAAAAGCTAGTGGTGATGTATTCCATCTACATAATCTGTACTCTGTGTTTCACCAGTATCTCTTCTAAAAGTCTGAAGCTATCAAGTTTCAAAGTATGAATGTTTTTTTTCTTTTCAGACATGTTAAAGCCTCGAAGCATGTTATTGGTATATATGTATGTTCATGGTATTCTGAAAATTCTAAGAAACTTTTTGGGCCATTACCGAAGCATATGAAGACTAGCTACAATTGAGATTCAAACGGAAGAATATATGACATTTTGATTCTGAATACTCACAGAAAATGGTTAAAAATATGATAAAGAAAACTAATTGCAAACCAAATTTCAAAGAGTTTCTGAATCAGTAGGAACCCCCACAAAAATATAACACTACAAGAAACAAGAACAAGCTTGCTATGGCGAAACGCTTTACCCGCTAGTTCCTTTATTCGAGAATAGTCTGAATCACTCCAGCACCAACAGTCTTCCCACCTTCTCTAATAGCAAACCTCATCCCTTGTTCACAAGCAACAGGCACGATAAGCTCCACAACAATCTTAACCCTATCACCTGGCATAACCATCTTAGACTCCTCATCCTTATCATTCATAATCTTAGTCACTTTACCAGTAACATCCGTCGTCCTCATGTAAAACTGCGGTCTATAACCCGCGAAAAACGGAGAATGTCTTCCTCCTTCTTCCTTCTTCAACACATACACAATGGCTTCAAACTTAGTATGAGGAGTAATCGATCCGGGCTTAGCTAAAACCATACCTCTCTGAATATCAGCCTTTTGTATACCTCTAAGCAACAATCCTACATTGTCTCCAGCCATTGCTTCGTCAAGAATCTTCTGGAACATCTCAACTCCCGTAACAGTGTAGTTCCTAGTCTCTCTTAACCCGACCAAATCAACAGTCTCTCCAACTTTAACCGTACCTCTTTCGACACGACCCGTAGCGACAGTACCACGACCGGTGATCGAAAACACATCTTCGACAGCTAACAAGAACGGCAAGTCCGTCTGTCTTGTCGGAATAGGGATGTAACTATCAACGGAATCCATCAACTCGTAAATCTTATCCACCCATTTGTTCTCACCTCTCTTCACGTTGGGATTCGCAGTGAGAGTCTCGACAGCTAACAAAGCGGAGCCGGAGATAATCGGAATATCATCACCGTTAAACTCATAAGACGAGAGAAGCTCACGAACCTCAAGCTCAACGAGCTCCAAAAGCTCAGCGTCATCAACCTGATCCTCTTTGTTCAAGAAGACGACCATGTCGGGAACGCCGACTTGCTTGGCCAAAAGAATATGCTCTTTAGTCTGAGGCATAGGACCGTCGGCGCCGGAGACGACGAGGATAGCTCCGTCCATCTGAGCAGCTCCGGTGATCATGTTCTTGACGTAATCTGCATGGCCAGGACAGTCGACGTGAGCGTAGTGACGATTCTCTGTCTCGTACTCGACGGTCGCGGTGTTGATGGTGATTCCACGAGCTCTCTCCTCCGGCGCCGCGTCGATCTCGTCGTACTTCTTGGCGACGCTGTTTCCCATGGAAGCTAAGGCCATGGTAAGAGCGGCGGTTAAAGTGGTTTTCCCATGGTCCACGTGGCCGATTGTGCCGATGTTGACGTGAGGCTTCTTCCTCTCGAATTTTCCTCTGGCGGCGCGTACGGTGAAGGCGGCGCGGCGGAGGGGGTGAGGGGAAGAGGTGGCGACGGAGAGGGAAGTGAGTGAAGGGAGGAAGGAGGAGGAGAGAGTTAGGGAAATGGTTGGAGAAGGGGAAGAGGAAGGAGAAGCAGCGTAGGAGGAATAAAGGAGTCTAGTGGAGGAAGAAGTAGCGGCGGGAGAAGAAAACGCCATGGGAAGAGCAGAGGAGGAGGAGAGTGAAGACGTTTGTGTGTGGAGTGTTATTTGTAATGGGGAGAAAAGGTATGAAGGCAAAAAAAAAAAATGAAGGGCTCTTATTTAAGGCCTATCCGTTACAGTGTGTGGGCCAAATCCTAATCTTTTTATTTACCTTTAGTTTCAATTTTTATTTCATTTTTTTCCAAAAATTAAATTAAAATATTTTATATTACGGGCTGACGTTAGAGTATGATTAATGGAAATTTTTAGTCAAAGAACATGATTATTGAAGGTTCTTAACATAATATAAGAACTTATCTTTTAATTTTTAATTAAAAAAATTAAAAAAAAGTTCTTAAATAAGAAATTTAAGAGTCAATTCTTAACTTTTTAGTTAAAAGTTAAAAAAACGAATTCTTATATTCTGGTAAAAACTCAATTCTGAGAACCCCAAGAACATGGTAAGAAAATGCTAGAGTAATTAGGAAGGCTTGTATTCTAATAGGGCTGCTTCCTCAATAATCATGTTCTTAGAAATCTTAATTTCTTACTTCATAGCCAATTTATTATTAATAAAATAATTTTATTGGTAGGGTGGTAAACTAGCCGATGTGTGTTCAGCGTTCGTGGCCATTTCTTCGCTTACGTGTAGCCTTATAGACCAACAAAACAAAACTGTTTGAAGAGAACAAATCGTGTCATTTTTGCAGACACTTGTTAGAGTTGACGTAGACACTAGGCGAGTCACATTCAAATTCAATCCATTCCGTCATTACACATTTTACAGCAGACATTTAGGACAGGCTTATAATGATTGAGAATTTGTGAGTGTAGCCGGTTTTATCACCAAGAAAGTAGGTTTCGAAATGCACTGCTCCACCTAACCAATAAAGATTCTAGGGATATTGAAGGCCTATAAGAGCATTTTCGTCCCTACTTCATTTTTTCCTCTAAAATGGAGTAAAAGTGAATATGGAGTAAGAAATACTTCAACTCAACTACATATCTCACTCCATAATGAAATTTACTCCATAAATGGAGTAATCTCTTTTTTGTTTGTTCATCACTTCATTATGGAGTGGAAAATGGAGTAGGATTGGAGCAATTTTATTCCATTTTCACTTTTATTCCATTTTGAAAGAAAAAATGAAGTTTTACATTGGAGATGCTCTAAGAGCACCCATAATGAAGTCCTTATGAACATAGTTGAAAGCTATCTTTAGATAAACTCTGAGCATTGCCTTAGGTTTGTTTCTCTGCAAACTATTTCCCTGCACAAGATTAGTAGCAAGAAGCACATTCTCGCAAGTAGTCTACCTGGAAAGAAAGCTGACATAGACTGTGAGATGATGCCATGGAAAATATACTTTAGTTTGTGGCTTACAATTAAGAAATAACCTTGTATATTGTGTCAAGGCAAGAAATGGGTCTGAAACCAGATGTTTGCGACACATTCAGAATTTTTGAAATCAACTCTGGAGTGGTTGCATTCCACTGCTTAAATAGGCAACCTGATGGAAAAAACTCTAGTATTACTTCTATTATTTCAAATATTAGCATCATAAGGCAATGCTTAAATAGAATTATTGTTCTCAGGTCTGTCATCTGAATAGATCTTTGTTCTAGATATCAAATAGATATTTGTTGTATTCAACCTCTAATCCATCTTTTCTGTTATAAAAAAAAATATTCACTAGTATGATAATGTCTGCCTTTATTTTTATTTTTTATTTTTTTGCTAAATTTTATAACAGGAAAGATGGATTGGAAGTTGAATACAACAAATATTTATTTGATACCTAGAACAAAGACCTATTCAGATGACGAAACTGAGACCGATAATTCAATGTCCACCTTTATTATCTACCATGAATATTGGAAAAACAAATTCGTCATTCCATTCATGCTCTATGATTTATATGGGTGCATCATAAATAATGCTTTTTGAACTTATTCCTTTGTCGCCTCTGCCGTAAGTTAATAGTTCATTCAATCGATTATAGTTGATGGTATTTCTTGTAAGAAAGTCTCAAATACCATAGTAGATGCTGATGTGAATTATTCTTCCAAATAACCAACTGCCACATGTTCCACTTTTGTCTCATCTATTAGAGCATCCACATCAATGAACCCCCTCTTGGGGTTCATTTTTTCAGTTTTTTATTATTAAAAATTTTTTCTTTTTCTTTTTGTTTTTTTTAAAAAAAAAAAAAAAAAAAAACTAGACCAATCGCGGACCGCCACGACATGTGGAGCCCGCGCTACAGTGATGAACTTTAGGAGAGAGGGGTTCAGCCAAGAGAGCTTTAGGAGAGAGGGGTTCATGGAATTGAATTTTTTTTTTTCTTGATTTCTGTGTGAACTCCCCCCATGAACCTTCAATGGGGGTGCTCTTACCCCTCGTCCTCTTTCATCATATAGCCCGATATCATATTCTTGCCTTGACACAATATACAAGGTTATTTCAGACCCATTTCTTACCTTGACACAATATAGTTAAATGGCTATTTCAGACCCATTTCTTGTATATTGTGTCAATGCCATAGAAATTCTACCACGTCATTTAACTATAAAAAAAAAAAATATTATTGCATATATATATATATAATAATAATAATAATAATAATAATAATAATCTATACAATACTAAAAGGAACATATGAGCTTCATTTAGACCATCCACGTAGGATGAAAAAATCGACCAATAGGAACCCTGCATTCAGACACGTCATCACAGCTTTGGTATCTATAATGGGGATGATTGGTAAGTGCTGTAGCTTTATATTTTTTGCTGTAGAATTTAATCTGTAGATTTATTTGCTGTAGCTTTCCTTGCTGTAGATTTCTAAAGCACTAATTTTTTGCTCTGGAAATAAAGCTCTCTACAGCTATATTTTGATTTTGCAGAGATTTTTTTGCTGTGAGTTTTTTAAGGAAAGCAAAGCTTGAATGATTGAGATATATAGCTGTAGACTAAATTTTGGCTGTCCGGAGCATCTACAGCCCCAACCAATCATCCCCAATGTTTTTCATTTGGGCTTTCGGAATAGTTGGCCCACAGTCAGGCATGACCACGCTTCTTTATCTTCAATGCTGACATCATGATAACCCTAATTTCATCTTCTTCGCGGTACACCAAAACTGAGTAACCGATTCACCACGATCTATGTTGAAGTCGTAAACTTAACATTTAATCTCAGTACTTCTCATTACATCACAAACCTTTGATCTCTTCGGATTCCTCACGATTGGAGCTTATAAATAAGCGTTTATGCGAACTGGGTCGTGGTGGGATCGGAGTGGTTTACAAGACGAGCCTCCAGGAAGGGCGTCCTGTGGCAGTCAAGAAACTGACCGACTCGGGTCTGATCAAGTCGCAGGAGGAGTTCGAGAGAGAGATGAGAAAACTCGGCAAACTGATGCATAAGAATATCATTGAGATCAAAGGGTACTACTGGACGCAATCTCTGCAGCTCCTGAGCTATGAGTTTGTCTCAGGGGAAGCTTATACAGACATCTCCATGGGGACGAGTGCGTTTGCTTGACTTGGCGTGAATGATTCAGCATCATTCTTGGGATAGCGATAGGTCTTGCTTATCTGCACAGGAGTAACATCGCTCACTACAATCTGAAAGCAACGAACGTGCTCATAGACGCAGCTACATGAGAGACCAAAGTCGCTGACTTTGGGTTGGCTAGGCTATTTGCCTCGGCGCTGGACAGGTGTGTCTTGAGTGGAAAGGTAAAGAGCACGTTGGGGTACACAGCCCTGAAGTTTGCATGCCGGACGGTCAAGATAACAGAGAAGTGCGATGTGTACGGGTTTGGGATCTTGGTGCTGGAGGTGGTAACGGGGAAGAGGCCGGTGGAGTATGCGGAGGACGATGTGATGGTGCTGAGTGAGACGGTGAGAGAGGGGTTAGAGGAAGGGAGAGTGGAGGAATTCGTTGACGGTAGGCTGAGAGCGAACTTTCCGGCGGAGGAGGCAGTACCAGTGCTAAAACTAGGGTTGGTATGTGGGTCCTAAGTGCCCTCGAATAGGCCGGAGATGGAAGAAGTGGTGAAGATAGTAGAGCTCATACAGTGTCCCTCTCAGGAGTTTGACTGACGACGACAAAATGGAACAATATTTCTTTATTCCTTCTTGAGTTTTCATATATATAAAAGTTCCATCTTCTTCTAAAGAAAGGTTTTGTTTTATTATGAGTTTATCATGCTAGCTGAGCTCAGTTCAAGGAATCTTTCACACTTGGGGGGTTTCATTGTAATCAAAATGTTGAAGGTTGTTTTTGGTTCATAAAGTAGATCAAAATGTTTGAGGTTTCTCTGTTTGTTATGCCCTTTCTATCATTCCCACATTTTTATTTGAATCTTTGAACATACATTAACATATTCAGAAGATGAGGAAAATAAGCGTAATGGAGAATACATAGTACATTTGAAAATCTTGATTTCGAAGGGATGTACAGTCGGTCAGCAAAATGATAAAGCAAAAATAAAAGGGAAATAGAGAAATCCACCACCACCACCATTGTGAAGTGAGAGACCCCAAGGTCCAAAGCTTAAATTCCAAGCATAAGCTTTTTCTGTAATGCTTTCATTATGTTTCGAGAGCTCCCACACACGTACTCATTTCTTTTCACCTTTTTTTTGTGACGCTCTTCTTTTCACTTTTATTATAGATAAATAATTTACGGTTATGATGAAGTGCTCACTTAGCGAATGAATGCTATAAAATATAGTACTCATTTTCATTTTAACACAGACTGCTCCAAGTAAGTGTTATAAACTTATAATCTAAAGTAAGTTTTCCGAGCAATTTTTCATATTAAATAAGTTCAAACTAATATGAACATTATTTATTTTACACTATTACTTAAAATATTTCTGAATTAAAAGAAAACTTTTCCACTTTGATTATATGTTTTTTTCTTAACACTTTAACTATATGTTTGTTTTCAAATAATATATATTCTTCTTCGTATACTTCCAAATAGTTACTCGAAATTTGCATTTGTCAAAAATTTAACAATATATGATGTACACAGTACAAATCCAAATGATTAAGAAGTATATAGTTAAGTTTCAAGGGCGTTAACACTTAAAAATAAAAACTCTCACCTTTAAGTAAACGGCAACGATACGAATTGAAATACCTTAAATATTTTTTGTGAGATCATAGATCTAAGTGTTAAATTATAATATAAAAATCTTATAATATTAAAAATGTTATAAAATTAACAAATATTACGTGTGAAACGCGAAAAATGAGTTATCAAAACATATAACATATACAAATGCATAATTATAATATTAAAAATTTGAATGACTCGAATAATTATAATTTTTGGTATTACAGTTTAAAGAATACATATAATTTTAAAATTAATTAAATATTTTGAAATATTTAATAAAATTTATGATATATTTAAGTTACTAATCCGCCCGTTAGGGCGGGCCAAACCCTAGTTTATATAATGGGAGATCGAGAAGAATTTGGAAAGACAACTAAAAATAGGAAAAGTACTATTGCATTATAAAGTTTGATTTGGGCACTTGTGTATAGATTTCATTTTTATATTGATCAAAATTTATTTTATAAGAAAAGAATATTATACTTGCTGTGTAATTTTATCTTTTATTGTCACTTAGAATAGTTTGTTCATGTCTTCTGACTTACTCGAAATTATACAGTTATACAATTTCAATGGGTTTATTTCATATAGATCAAAATTTATTTTATATAAAAAAATGATATTTCAATAAACAAAATTCGGTTTAGTCGGGTTTGGTTTAAATGGGTTGATCGGATTAAGTGATTGAACCCTTCCCTATACTACACGCAAGCTTCTCTCCAATGATGATAAACAAGAGTTTTTCTGATTGTTTGAACTTGTGATTCGAACTAACACCAAAAAGTGTTAATAAAATTTATGATATATTTAAGTTACTAATCCGCCCGTAGGGCGGACCAAACCCTAGTATTAATAATAATAATAATATGTGCGCATCGTTTCAATCCATTTTCTTTCTTGCTTGCACGTATGCTGATTTAACATCACCAAACGAATTAATCTGAAGATGTCACGTTTGTTGCCAATTCTGGAAGTTATAATACATAACACATAACCTAGATTCTAAAGTATATGTACCAAGGAATAACTATGTTAATTCATTCCAGTGATATGGCTGACATTTCAAATTTGGATTTGTTGAATTAGTAATTTTGTAGTATGGTTTAATTAAATTCTCGATCGAATATTTTATTTTGGTTAGTTGGTGACGTCGTGTTGTTGGACTAATTAAACTCGATTCCTTTTAACACATGTTCAGAGTTTAAGATTTAAGAGTTATAGTTTCGAACTGAATTTCAATATGAATAAAATAGAGGTTAAAAGATATTGGATCGGATCACAAAATATGTAATTCAAGCAAGCAAATTAATGTATAGAAAATTCACATGGATAGCAAATAATTTAAACAAACAAAATAAATTATCCACACAGACAATCAATATTAGAGTATTCAAGTCAAGGAAAGACGATCAATATTTTCTTAAAGAAATGTATTATGAAAAAAAATCAAGCTTTTTTTGGCTCAGCCGCCGGCGTTTCTGGAGCCTTCGCTGGAGCTTCAGGAGCCTTAGCCGGAGCTTCAGGAGCCTTGGCCGGAGCTTCAGGAGTCTTGGCCGGAGTTTCAACCACCAGAGTTTCTGGGGCCTTGGTCGATGGAGTTTCAGCCACTGGCGCTGCAGCAACAACTTCTTTTTTCACCTCCTCCACTGGCTTCTTATCTTCCGCAGCCGCCTTTTTCTCCTCTTCCACGGCTGTCTTCTTCACCTCCGCAGCCGCTGGGGCAGGAACCGGTGCCGGTTGAACCTCTTCTTTCTTCTCTTCAACTATTTCTCTCTCTTTATCGCCGCTTATAACTTCCTCTTCTTTGGCCGGTTCTTCAGTTTTCACGACTTCCTCCACAATATCCACCTCCCGTGACTTCTCGGCCGGGAGAAACAAACATACTTTCTCAAATATGAACGTTACTGGTCCGGAGCTGGTAGATGAAACTTCACATGCAGCCTTTGAACCAGGGAACCCTGAGTTGATAAGTCATATAAAAAGATTATTAACTCACTTTCTATATTATACAATAACCTTTGCAATATACAATGTATCTAATATCATCTGTATTCATTATATAGTTCAACCGTGGAAATCATGATGTTTAGCGAATTAGACGTCGTACCAATTTCGACAAGCGCCTCGAGGAATTTGTGCACCTCGGCAGAATGTTTCATTAAACCATCCTCCTTAGGCTCCTTCACCAAAGCCTAATGTATAGACATTATAATCCAAGAAAAATTAACAATAATTACTGTTTACTGTAAATTTATAAGAGAAATTAGAAGGAAAATTATTGAATAAGCACCTTTAGTTCAGCAGACGTTGCTTCGTAGATTTCCACGACCTTGGGTTCCAGTTCTGTCCTTTTCTCCTCGATCTCCTTGTTGATTGCTTCCTATTAATTAAATACATGGATATTTTAAGAGTTTTTTTCGAAAAGATTATAAATAATCACACACACATATATCATGTCGTTATAATTTATATATGTGAATACCTTAGAATCATCGAAGGTTAAGGACTTGCTAGCCTCAACAACTAGAGCCTTCTTTGTTGGGATTCTCTCGAATAATTTCTTCATTGTTGGAACAACCCTCGATTTCCAGTAACCCATATCTTTTTGTGTATTTTATAATTCTGCAACCAAAAAAATTTATTAGAAAGTAGAAACTTTTCTATATTTATCGTTTAGATGAACATAATGGAAACAAAAGATCTTAACATCTAACCTAACCGAATAAGGACGAGACGAGACTATCTGATCATTCAAATACATAACTAAACTTTTGCAATTTATACATTTATACGCATATAAATATACATAATATAGGTTATACCAACATATATTAACCTTTGTTCTAGCACATTTCTATGGTTTACGTATCTAGCTCCCTAGTTCTTTTCAATAGAATTCAAGAGAATGCCAAAGAAACGTAATAACGAGTGCTGAAAAGAAAAACGCATCTTTTCATGTCTAAATAATCGAAAATGAACTTGTTTATATGTATGAAAACGTAATTTGTATACATTTTTGTGCATGGTGAAACTTACTTGAGATAACGAGTTATTATTCTTCTTGATTCTCTAACTGTTTAATTTGTGTTTCTCTGTTCTTTAAGAAGCCCTCTTCCTATTATAGAAGGAATTATCTTGGGGGATCTTCCTATTATAGAAGGAATTATCTTATAATCCCCCTTTGTTTTCCATCTAAACGTGTCTACCTCTTTTTTGTTTTCCATCTAAACGACGTGTCTCCTCTTTTTTTTTTTCCGTTGCCGCCAGAATCATTTCTGCTGGCTGGCTGGTCGGCTTAACCGGAATCGGTTACCTGAAATTCAAATCAACACATGGTTTTATTTTGTTATATTCCTTTTCTTCTATTATCTTCCAAGGTTTAATTGAGTATTTTGTATGAGTTATGAACCGAAATTTTGTATTATTGCCATTTTGAATTTCCGGTTTTACTACAAAACCGGTTCAAGGCTCAAAGAGAAGACATACATAGTTTACAATATATTTACCGGCTGGCACTGATTTTGCAATTACAGCTAGCAATTTTAAAAAGTGGGACCTCCCATGGTGATCTGTAAGTCTGTAACGTACAACACAAACTCTTCTGATCTTATATTACAGTTTATACTTTATAAGCTAAATTAGTCTTACAAGCGTATCTGAGATTTTGGGGGTTTGAAACATGTTAAAAAAAAATAAAGTAAAAACTTTTTTTCATAATTTAAGAACCTATGCGCATGTGAAAAACTTTCAAAAATTTTGGAGCCAATACCAATATTTCATTAATCTGTGCCTAGATCCGGGCCGGATTAGCTTGCTTAAAATTTTTAAGTTTTGTTAATTTAGCTTAACTAAACGTACATATTTTGTTGTATTCTTAGCTTATTTTGTCAACGGATTGGCTGTTTTAGATTTCGTATCTTTATTTAAGAAATTAAATGAATATTGATACGAATATATATCTCCCATGAATAAAATTAGACTGACGGCAGATTATTTATTTAGCAAAAATAATTATTTTTTGAACACAGACATCCCGCCATCAACTTCTAAGGACTAAGCAGGAAAGCTCCAGCACAACATGGTGTACACTTCTATATATACAAAAGATAGGTTAATCAAATAAAAACGAAGAGACAAAACCTATTTTTACAACTAGCATTGTACAAATGATAATGTTTATTCATTGACTACTTAGGACAAATAATTCAAATTTACAGAATTAAAAACAATAAAATTTTACAGCTGTAATTTGTTATATAAAAAGTAAATATTTTGAATTCAAACATGGTATATAAATGATTAATTACAGTTTTTTTTTGTAATTGTTGATATGATCTGGATAACTAAACCGGAATAGAATATGTACGTACATATTTCAAACTTGATATGATCTGGATAACCAAACCGGAATAGAACAACTGATGTAACAAAACTCACTATAAAAAGATCTCGCATTCTTAGCTAAAGAGTCCAAAATTCTATTTTGCGCTCTTGGGATATGAGATATCTTGAAGTCTAGAAAACAAATCTGCAACGTCTTTATCGCCACTAGTTCTGTTGCAAAACTTAGTCACGCGTAAGGCTCTTTTATCTTTACGATCAGATCCTTGCAAGCCGTTCCAAAGCTCTAACATGACGAATATTGTAGCATACTCTCAATTATCCAATTCAGTGATTCCATTTCTGAATGTAACATAGTCTATCGCCGTTCTTAAGTTTTGGGTCTCCATAAGTTAAATCTTTCTAAAGCTATCCATCTCAATCCAACCGCAACCACTGAACTGTGTTGTGAAAGTCAATTAACCATCGACCATGCAGATATTATCCAAACTTATGACTTAGTATTCGCTAATACTATGCTCTTGTGGAATGGAGGTTACCATCTCATTTGCGTTAAACATAGTTTCCGAAGACTATTGTTAAACTAGTAATAACAGACAAACCGCATGAACCAGGTTCTTTAAAAAATATCTATGTATTTTTTAATCCATTCCATCTAATTACAAAACTTTTCATTTTAAATGAATTAAAGCAAAGTTCTTAACAAATTAACAATTTCAGTTCCCTTGATTAATAACAATTTGACTGGACTGATCTTACTACCCATCATGCAGTCCACTTTCAAAACTTTGTATTTATCTTGAATCAGTGGTTATGTTTAGCCATCTAATTGACTTGTGTTCTTTACCAGGACGAGATGAATAAATTTAAGAGAAATTGCCACAAATACCACATTTATATTACCACTTTTCATAGTACCATTTTTCATGTTTACACTAATCATTTTTACACTTACTTTTAATGAAGAGTAAAAGACAATTATATTCATAGAGTTAACTAATCTAGACTTAGAGTTCAGAGTTGAGGGGTGGGTATAGTTTTTAGAATGTGAAATTTATGATTCTAATAAATATATAAATAAATACTTAAAAATTAAAAAAAAAGTTAAAAAATAGTTTCAAACATAATTTTCGATTTTCAAAAAAAAATTTGAAAAAAAAATTAAAAAAAAAAAATTATAAAAAAGTCCGAGTTTGAAAAAGTATAATTCGAAAACATAAAAAAAAAATTATTTATTATTTATTTAAATAATGATTTAATATATATAGATAACAAAGGTATAAGAGTCGTTTGTCATTTAATGAAAAATGTATTTTTGAAAATATCTTTTTAGTGGTGATAAAAATGAAAAATGATACCATAAAAGTGGTAAACATAAAATTTCTCTTAAATTTAAAGTTATACTGCAAATGCAATCAACTATTACATGAACCAACGTGGAATTACCAAAGAGGAAACCTGTAGAGAACTTGAGAAGATGATTGGAAATAGAAACAAAATTGTCAACGAAGATTACTTCGACATCACCAACATTTCCCGTCGAATTCTAAACTAATTCATCAATTTCGGATGCTTATTAATTAGACGTTCTATATACGGCAGATGATGTATTCAGCCACCGCGATTATGTAAAATTGAAGGATTATATCTTTTCTTTACTCATATATCCAATACATCTTCAACGAAATTATCATTTTATTTCTTATCTTGTGCTGAAATGTGTTATTTGGTTTTTGATGAAAGTTAATATAACAAAATCCATTACGATCACTTCAAAGTGATGGAAGATTTAGTCTAAGCCTGCATCAAATGCTCTTATTGGTTTCTTTATGGTTCGTCTTGCAAGTATCTCAACATAATCCTTTCTTTTCAAATGAAAGATTATCACATGAATCTCTTCAGTTTCTACGTACGAAACTCTAATGAAATATCAATATAGTTGGTGAGAGAAAGCAGAAACTCTTAATATCGAGAAACTCTTAATAATGATGACTTATAAATCAAGTAAAACAACGCGGGTATTTACTAAGCACAACCCCAATATGTAAAAAGAAAACAGAAACATAGAAGATTTGTAGGACTTGGAACACGAAATAGAGTGCTAACTGCTAAATCAAACTTTGCCAGCATGCGAACGCCCTATAACATGTTCAGCTTTATTAAATCATAGAACATGCATCAGAAAATTCAATTTTCCGTCATAATCTGACAGTTAGATTACAGATAAAGATTTGGATCGGACAATCTTAGCACTGGGGTCGTAAGAAGTGGATTCTTCAGCTTCAACGCGATCCCAAACTTCTCCTCGACCTCCATTCTCTCTCCTCGAGGAAGTTTCCAGTCAAAAGAATGCAAAAGCGTAGCGATATTATAGAGAACAATTCTCTCCCCCATCGCCATTCCCACGCATATTCTACGACCAGCTCCAAACGGAATATAGTTGAAATCATTTCCGTTGAAGTCATAAGATTTATCAAGAAATCGGTTGGGATCAAATTCAAGTGGGTTCTCCCACACATTTGGATTTCTATGGATTGCCCACACATTAATGAAGACCTTTGAATCTTTAGGGATAGTGAAGCCGCCCACTACGGTGGTTTGGGATGGGCGGTGAGGAATAAGGAGTGGTGCAACCATGTGAAGCCTGAGAGTTTCTTTCATAATGGCAAGAATGTATGGAAGTTAAGGGATGTGAGACTCCTCCACTATTTTATCTTTTCCCACAACTTCGTCAAGTTCTTGTTGAGCTCTCTTCATGATATCCGGTTTGTTTATTAGCTCGGCCATTGCGAACTCTATGACATGTAACGATGAATCTGTACCACCGAGCACCATGTTCTATATATAGTTGAGACAGTTACGAATTATGAATTTTTTAAAAGAAAATATTATATCAAACAATACTAAGAGTAAGAGCGATATACTAACTAGTAAGGTCTAAGAATTAAATCCCAGACCCTAAAAAATAATAAGCTCTAACACCCAAAACTAAAATATTTATATTCTTTAATTTTTTTATAATCCTATTTTTAGTTGACATGTTTAAGATCATTACTCCAGTAATCATATATATATATATATATATATCAAGCTGGTAAAGATTTATAATGTATATATATTTAATTAAAAAAACCAAGTTTAATAAATCTTCTTGGCAGCCGTTTGATGCAAAAAATAAATAAATAAATCTTCTTCGCGTTATTAACTTATAGCACTCCATTAGAGAGAATATCTTACGTACCATGAGCAACGCCTTCACATCATTCATGTTCAAATTTGTCTGCCCATCTTCTTCATCCTTGATTTTTAGTAAGACCTCCAGAAAATCTTCACCCTTCCCTTCACTTCCCTTATCCACCCCCAGCCGTTGATTAATGACCCGGTCAAACAGCCGGTCCAGCCTCTGAGCCAGTCCTCGCATACGCTTAGCTAAGCCCTGAAGATCAAACCGGTTCAATGCCGGGAAAAAGTCAGATATATTGGGCACCATCAGGAGGTCATTCATCTCTTGAACTAATTCTATGAACTCGGCTCCAACAATCTCTCTCTCTTCTTCTTCAACCGTAGCGCCCCACAACATCTGCGTTACAACATTTAGTATCATCACGAATATTTGTTCTCCCAAGTTAAGCTGCGATCCTGCTCGAGCCTGATCCGCCAAATACCTAACTGTTCTCCTGGTCTCTCCGCGACGTAGGCCAACAGATGAATCCAACCTGACGTTGCTCAGTATCTTATTAACACATAGTTTCCTCAGCATCCGCCACCTTGGTCCATATGGTGACCAGGCTATGTCAATACCACCGTACGTGTTTATCAGAGCCACGGCAGGAACATCGTGGTTCGCGAAAATGACGTCGTTGGTTCGTAGAATCTCACGGGCCACCTCAGAGGAGCTAACCACAATCGCCAGTTTGGAGCCGAGCCAGAGTTTGAAAATGGGACCGTGCTCTTTAGCCAGACCTTGGAAGTAGGTGTGAAGCTCTGGTTTGAGGAACGGTAGGTTTCCGATTATTGGAAGACCCCAAGGTCCCGGAGGCAAGGGATGGGGCTGCCGTTTGGACTTGGCGTAAAGCCAGATATACCATACAACAGAGGATAGAGCGATCACTATTATAGCATAGTCAACGTGGTCCGCGCAACTTAGAATCTTGAACAGACTCGAGATGGTTACCATTTTTAATCGAGTTGATGGATAGAACACAAGAGCCGTTTTGATGTGTAATTTATCATGAAGTAGGACTTGATATAATCTGGTTTGCTCAAATTTTTTAATATAACTAGATGGTGACTTTAAACCCAAAAAAAAATAGATGGTGACTGATGAACGAGTGAATTAATAATAATAATAATAATAGTTAAAAATTTATTCAACTGTTGAAAACTTGCAGTGATGTCGTTTGAAAAGGAAAAAAAAATTAACATTCATTAATCAAGTTAAATCTGTTCAAAAAGTTGAAAAATATAGAAGTGGAGTCCACATAAAATATTTAAACCAATCAAAGTTGAAAATTCTATTTTATGAAAAAATATATATATAACTGTTAAATTTTAATTGATTTTTTAAATTAAATAACTTAGATTTTTATTTTTCCTACTTGTTTCAAGTGAATTATTTTTGTAGGAAATACATTTTCTAAAAATGTTTTTAATATCATCATTTTTATACTATAAGTTAAATATTTGGTTTATTTTAGTTGAATACATAATTTTTATTATAATATGATATCAATTACTAATAGATTGTTATTTATATAAATAAACAAAAAAATATTAAAATAAAATTCTAATTAAATTTTAGAAATTGAATACTGAAATATTTATTTTAATTTGTCAGTAAGGTAGTAGAATGTTAAATTTTTTTTAAAAAAATCATTGTATAACATAAAAATTAAATAAATGTTCATGATTATGTGGAATAAAGACTATGTAATATGGTGATGGATTGTAAAATTGTAAGAAAGTGGCTGTTAAATAATAGAACATTGTGCATGGTCTAACAAGTAACTGCTTAGATAATCCAGATTCTACAAGTAATCAATTTGACTTTAATCTATCTTAAGAAATATATGATGTAACGTGTTACACTATTTTAGAATTATTTTAAAGCATCTATTTTATGTTTAAAAAAAAAACGGGAAAACTCAACTATATGCTAAAGGATAAATCAATTAGTTATGTGGCGGATGTTCAATAATTCTTTTTATGTTTAATAGATTTTTGATAGACAACAAAGTTCAAATTATTTCACATAAGTATTAGGCTGCCCAAAAGATCAAATTATTTCACGTAAGAGTTACCCATTGAAGTCATAAGAGTCTTATCTTTTCAGTTTTTCTGTGGTCTACTAGCTAAAATTCATGTATTGCCTAATATGATGATATATTTTCATAAATTATAGGTATTTTTTGAACATTTAATTACATGTGTTACCTAATACAGATTCTGAAGATGATCTGTTTTTTTTTTTTTATAAATTTCATGGCTTAGGACTTTTCTTAAGAAAATAGTTTGTTTCCTCCACCATACGCATAAATAGATCTTTCAAAATTATTATATCTATAAATATAAATATAGGTTTCATTTTATCAATTTAAAAATAAATTCATAAATAATTATTCATAATTATAATTATTTATTATTTATTTTCCATTTGATTTAAGATATTTAATTTGATTTTTGGTTAGTTATATTAAGTAAAGTTAAATTAAAATAAAATAAAACTTATTTTATATATATATATATAAACTATAGTTTCGAATATATAAATTTAAAATTTATTACATCAATAAACTGTAACATTTTGTTTATGGCAATAAATCAATAATCCTCAAACAATAATTATTGTATAGCATTTAAATCCAAATAAGTTCAATAGATTTAAAATTTTATTAATCATCTATATACCTTTGGATCCAAGTATGACTTAAATATTTAACTTTTCATAAAAAAATTATCAAATTGTCATAGTTTATTTGTTAATATATTTTATAATGAATATGGATAAAAAAATAAATAATTATACAAAATTACTTACTTTTATCATAAATTCATCTAATAAAACTTTCTAGGTACAGTTATATTATTTTTAAAAATGTAATAATAATTCTAAACATAATTTACGTTTATGGTATGTAGCCAGATTATAGAATTATATATCTTAGTTTAAGAATTTTATCAAAAGTCAAAGTCTTTATGATTAAATCATGTCATAATAAATAAAAAGAAATATGTCATCATTTTGATTAAATTATATAACCATTTGTCTTTCAAATGAATATGGTGATGATGTATATAAACAAATATTTTTAAAAGAAAATCACATTTCAAATAGTTGATTTAAGGGATATATCGTCTTACGAATCCACAACCTCCCAAACATTAAAAGAAAGTTGGTCCGACATGCCCCGTATATATTATGTGAATGTCGTTTTCTAATATAGTTTTAAAAACATTTGTTTGTTTATAATATGGAAATATCTAGTTTACTTTTGTGCAACTTGTAGCGTGTGTACGATAAAGAATTAAACAATAACTTTTGTGGCGGCTGTTAAGTAAATTCGATTATTAGATAAATTATAATCTATTATTTTTCAAAAACATAAAAAAATGCTTCAAATGAGAGAAAAAACTTCAAAAAACTAAAATTTTAGACTGGTATAATAAGAAACAATCTTATCAAGTTATTCTTTAAACCTGACATAAATACAAAAATATATATCCTGTAGCCAGTGGCGGACCCATAGTTCAAACTATATAATTATAAAGAAAAAAATAAATAAAAAATGTCACGCTGAATTTCGTTCCATGGTTTGGGGTGAAACTTTACCAACAGAGCTGCTGGATACTAATAGCTTTAGTAACAAAATAAATGATATAGAGATTTAAGCCCCATTGGTTTACATCTAAAATCCTTATATCTATCTTTTTAAGACGGAAAAATGAAAATAACAGAATAAAAACGTGAAAAATAAGATAAAATTGTGAACATGAGACAATGAGATAAGTAATTAATATATTGCTTTGTGTCTTCAAATTAAATAAATTACATATAGGTTAGAGAGTTTTAAAAAGAAAAACATTAGATTTTTGTTACGACTGTTTAAAGATAAACTGTGTATATTTTTCTATGTAAATAATAAAAATCTCAATTAGATTTACTCAATCGAGTATACTTCACATGAAGTCTTTTACACCATAACTTATAATTAAACTCTTATTTCATGAAACTTTTTTGGTTTAATTTCGGTTATGTTTATATTAAAAGTACAATTCACAGTTAAATAAAAAAATCGATTTGAAAAACTTCTATATGAAGTCTCTTATACCCTGAATTTACACTATGTATGTAAATAATACACCTGAAGAATGTTAGTGCATAACTGCTTGGCAAACTTTCTTTACGAAGTCTCCTAAACGCAAACTCTAAAATCGAATAATTGAATTATATAGCAGTAAACCTTTAATTAAACAATAAATTAACGTTTTGAGTACTTAATATATATAAATAAACACTTACATGTCAAATTAACATTTTAAAAAATATATATAAGACTCCAAATCTAATTCTATATTTAAAAATATTAAATGAAATTGTATTTTAAATATATTTACATCCATAAATATTATATTTTATTGGTAATAAATTTTTACTCAAGTATATAAATATAACAACATTTTTTTCATAAATCATAAGCTAAATTAAAACAAAACCAGCACTAAATTATTACATGAAACAAAAAGAGTGAAAAAAGTCAACCCAACATTTGCCTTTGATGTTGATAGGAGTCTGCCAACATTTGACAAACGAACAACACTATGATCGATGTATATAATCAGGAGGATGTGATGTGATGTGAGGATGTGATCGCAAACGCACTCAATTATTACACGAAACAAAGAGTGATAAAAGTCAAACCAACATTTTCGTCCCGCGGTTATGCAAGTCTTCAATTCCGGACACATGTTGGACGTTCTTATACATAAGTTATGCGAGACTTCAACGAATATCTCACCACTTTGCTTGTAGATCAATAACATCTTTAGTTAAGAGTTTGCTTTTGTATCCGTTTGGTTTTTGGAAAAAAAAAAGTTGCATACACCAGCGAAACTGAGCTAAAGGAATCCAATAAAAATAGGTCCGAATGATATAACAACGCAAGGTTTTAGGCAGGATTCTACTTAGAACTAGAGATTAAACACAAAACTTCGTAACATCACTCGATCACATAGTTGGGAGCAACGGCCAAGATCCTCTCATCTCTTCTTCTTGGTTCTTCACCTTCTGCTTCTTGCTCATTGGATAACACTATAAGGTGGCCTTCTTTACATACCAAACTCTGTAATGCACATGTATATATGTTCTGGTGTTAAGTAGAAGCATAAAATTTTACAATAATCTTCATTTGCAAAATTTGTTTTGGATTTACCTCAATAATGGCTCTGAGTTTCTTGATATCGAGTTTGACTTGCTCTTGCGAAGTGTACTTCTTTTTCTCGTTCTGCTGATCGATGTACCATCGAATCAGCTCCTTTTGTCTCATTCCAGGCAATTCAGAACCTAAAAGAAGAAAAAGAGTTCATTTGTTTTAAACGTTGAGGAGAGCAAGAAATGGTTGCGAGGACTGATGAGTGATGTAACTTACAGTCTTTTTTAACAGTTTCTTCGTGTTGTCTAAGGCGAAGCACTAAGGCCTGTGTGATTCTATCATATTCTTCTTCACTTATCACCAGCTTTGGAGCTGCTGCTCCATTATCTGCTGATAATACACCAGGATTGTTCGTTACGGTTCTTAAGTTAAGTAAAATGATGAGCATACACGGTGTTTAAATACCTGCAGTAGCAGGAGCTGCCTCGGCTGAACCATTCTGTTGATCTTCATCTCCATTAGCAGGATTATCAGCGTCATCTGCGTTGTCCATGTTGTCACCGTTAGCATCTTGATACTCGGAAAGATCGATATCCCCCGACTCAACACTGGATAAGAGAAACAAATACGTTACGATTAAGATTTTTTGGAGAAATCAAGAGCTAGAAGAGGCTTTGAAAAATTACCTAATAACTGAAGTCTTTAAGAGTCTGACAGCTAAAAGAACATGACTTGGTTTCACCTGAGAAACAGTTCTCAGATAAAGCAAAATAAATGACTTGTAGAAAAATGAAAGAAACGAGACAAGGTTATATAATCACCAGTGTTTCTAAATGACTCCTAGCAATGGCTTCTGAGAGCCTGATCAGTGCCTCTAGTTGCCTCACTGTCATTCGATATGCGACTCTTGTGCCAGGAGTTGTGTCGCCTCTGCGTAGAGCAACATAAGACTCGACCAGTAGCTTTCTTGCTTCTGGGCTTAGCTGCAACACAGATGAAGATACCAAAAAGATGTTAGCATCTCCAAAACATAAGCTTTTTGGGGTTAATTTACAACCTTTGGCTTTAACGTTTTGGCATATGCAATGTAGCGCTTGAGTTGTACGGTAGTAAACTCAGGCGAAAGAGCTGCTTCGTGTTTCTGGTGGACACGCACGATATGATGGGCGATGTGGTAATCCGTTAGCTCATCAGGGTCATCAATCATAACGTACACAAGATCGAACCTCGAGAGAATGGCAGGTGGAAGGTTAACGTTGTACTGAACACATGATCAGACCACAATTAGAAATATTCAAAAAACTTCAATGAAAGTTCTTAAACAAAGAACTAAATAAAAACATGCATCCACTGAAAATCAACTAAGGGGATAACCTCACCTTAAGTGGCTTAGATTTATCATATCGCCCACCAACAGGATTAGCTGCTGCAAGAATTGATGTCCTAGCATTCAAGGTTGCTTGAATCCCAGCTTTTGTAATGCTTATCGTTTGCTGTTCCATGGCTTCATGAATAGCAACCTTTGTGCGCAAATGTAACAGTAATCTCAATTAGCCACAGTCAAGGAAACTCAATCCTCAGTACTGTAACAAGAAATGATGAACATTTACCTGATCTTTGATATCCATCTTGTCAAACTCGTCAATGCAACAAATTCCATTGTCAGCAAGCATTAAAGCACCAGCCTATGAAAGAACACGATGAAATCAGTTACAATTGAAACATAGAAATCACAGTATCAAAGGAGGCTAGCATTGTTCAAAGTTTAATCAAAGTTTCATTGCAAGCAATCTATAAAAATGCACATCAAAAGTTACCTCAATGCAGAATTCTCCAGTTTCTGGTTCTTTAGCCACAGTTGCAGTCAGCCCAGCTGCAGAAGAGGACTTCCCAGATGTGTACACAGATCTTGGTACAATGCCTGCGGTGTACCTGCAAATATTAAACCAACACTAAGGTATCAGAATTCTGAAGAATAGGAAGACGCTTTGTCTTTTCAGCGAGAATCAGTACTTGAGGAATTGGGATTTAGCACAGCTGGGATCCCCAACTATACAAACATTGATGTCTCCTCTAAGGTTGATGCCTTCATGAGTGGTCTTATGCACACCACCAAGTAGCATAAGTAGAACTGCACGCTTGATGTCTTGATGACCAAAGACTGTCGGTGCCATGCTTCCAACTAACTTATTGAAGTAATCAGGAGTGTTCCTCATCTGCTGAATTTCATCGAGCTCTTCTCCCTAACATGTTTTAACAAGAACAATTTCAGTACTTGTGTATATAGTTACAATGTGAGAGTTCACATAAAAAGAGTAAAACCGGACACTGCTGAATAATAACAATCTCGATTCGTATATGTAATTTAGTCTAAGCCTTACCGTGAACTGCTGCTGATCATCTTCATTAGAATCATTTTGGCGGTTCCTCATGTCAGTGTTCCTGCTACCATCAGCTATCTGAAAGAAGAAAACATTCATTGAGATTGGGTCGACACGTCTCACCTTGAGTTTTGATTTGAAAGTTACTTTAGTTGACAAACCTGCACTGAGTTCGCAATAAAGGCAAGCCGGTACGAAAGATCTCGAACTCCAAGAGCCTTAAGACCCTTGACACCTTCATGTCCAGCAGTGGAGCTTTTCTGCTGCGATGAGTCACGGCGGCATTCTGCTCTCTCGCCAGGTGCTGCCAACGCGGATATGTCAGGTATCACAACAACCGTCCCCGTAAAAATAACCCTGCGAGGACAAAAACCCAAAAGAAGGATTCAAAACGAATGCAACTAAAAGATGGGGACATAAACTAGCGAAAGAGGGAAACTCACGTGTCACCGGCTCTGGCCTGTTCAACAATCTCATGACGCAGAATGACATCCAAAGAGCGTGGCAAGGAACCTGCAGGTATCTCTTTAGAAGTCTCCTGCATCCTAACTCTTTGCCAATCCGCAAACTTGCTCTCTTGTCTAAGCAGTGCCCATCTTGCTCTGTTCAAACAAGTTGGGCTCACACAGATCGTAGGCTGCGTCAATGACAAAAAAAAAAGTTAAACAAGGAATTTCAAAGCTAAGAGCGTCTTAAAAAAGAAGCAATCGTTTAAGTACCTGTGTGTACTTAAACTGTTGCTCAACGTTCTTAATAACGCTGCCACAATCTAAGCACTTGAAGGTTCCATAAAGAAGCTCAGGTCTGACTTCGCTAGTTCGAGTAACCACACCAGTCACCGACACAAGCTTCCCAATTTCTGAAGTCGTTAGCTCCCTCAACCTGGAATGGAATGTTGATATTAAGCATATAGTTCATGGCTAGAGAGAGAAACGAACAGCTACTCTCAAGTTTTTTAAGACAGAAAGGCATTCAATTCATCATCACAAACACGAAAAATGTATCAAACAAGATAAAGGTCATGACTTTTATGAGGGAAGGAAGGAAAGACATATTCATTACCTCTTGGTGAAAGGGAGGTTGTAGAAAGAAACATTGATATCTTTGTTGGGAGTCTCATCAGAAACGAAAGAAGGATTCATTTCAATCACAAACCTCTTACAAGCATTCCTCACATACGGCTCAAACCTACACCAAATTATCAACCACCCCAAATTAACAAATCTAGGGTTTGTTTAAAATTAGAAAGAAAAGCACAAAACCTGAGGTACTCGTCAGCTATTGCTCTCTGAAGAGCGTCGTTGAAACCCATGACATGTGAGAAATCGATGTACATCATTGTCGATTCTCCGCCTCGGATTGCCTCAATCTCCGCCTCGTAGTACAGCTCCGGCTTGTTCGCATCTAATCGGAAACTGAGGACAAACACCAAACGTTAATTTACAATCGAATTAGAGCGATACGGAACAAACCACAAACCTCTTGAGGAACTCTAAGAAGACGTTCTCCACTTGAATCGCTTGCTCGTCCATTACAAATCCACCAAACGCCTCCATTTTCAAATCGGAAAACTTAAACCCTAATTTTCGTTTGAACAGAGAGTGAATGTGTCCTTCCCAGTTTCTCACTACGAGGGGGTAAAGAACATTGCTGAGTGCTGTTGTGGCGGGAAATTAACTGGGCCTCTCTATCATTTTCCCGCCAAATCCATAGCGTACGATGGGTCTTGCTAATGG
Organism: Brassica rapa; assembly: GCF_000309985.2. Classification (NCBI taxonomy): domain Eukaryota; kingdom Viridiplantae; phylum Streptophyta; class Magnoliopsida; order Brassicales; family Brassicaceae; genus Brassica; species Brassica rapa. The sequence goes on along the minus strand of NC_024800.2, from coordinate 28,114,062 downwards.
GCCTCATACTGGGCCATATAATAATATTACAGGCTTTGATTTTTAATATATCTTTTTTTAAGTGATGGAGTATTATCCAAGTGGCATAGGGCAATCGTCGTCTTCTTCAATCTCCAGAGAGATGCAGAATCTGTGAATTGTAAGAGGATTTTTTTTTATTTTTGGTGTTTAAAAGATATAGAAGAGGAAAAATGGTGGCGGCTGCGACGCAGATATTTCAGTTACCGTTACAGTACTCTGTTTCTTCGGGCCAACGGAGTTATCACGGTGTTTGCTTGCCGTCTCCGGTTGTATTCCGTAGGAGTAGTGGACAGAGGAAGAGTGGGAGGTTGGGAAGTTTGGTAGCTCAGCAGGAGAAAGGAGACGCGGTGGAGATTCGAGTTCCGGTTCCGTTAACATTGGAGCAACAAGAGAAGGAGAAAGAAGATAGAGACGATGAAGACGAAGGAGAAGTAGATCCTCAAGATCTTAAATACGTCAATGAGATCAAACGGGTTTGTTATTCCCATTTTTCTTAATTTACTGAAATTTATAGATAAGTGTTCTGAAGAATTAGATAAGCTCATGGTTTGTCTAGGGACTACGTTCCTTACGTTCTTGACTTTTCGTGATTCGTTATAAAGACATGTAATTAGTATTTGATGAAATAAAAACGTTTTTTTTTTGTTTTGGTTAGGTGTTGGAGCTACTCAGGAGGAACAGAGACATGATGTTCAATGAGGTAAGTTCTGTGTCTGTATTATTATTATTATTTTCGAGGAGACAAAGGATGGGATAGTAATAAGTCTGTGAAACTTCAAATCATATTAGGTCAAGTTGACCATAATGATTGAGGACCCAAGGGAATTGGAAAAAAGGAGACTTCTCGGAATAGAAGAGGATGATGCCCCTAGTAGGGAAGACTTAGCTGAAGCCTTGGAACTGGTAAACTTTCATTTAGTCACACTACTTAGAGTGAATTGTGAGGCGATGATATGCTAGTTTTCCGCATAGAGAAGAAAGGAACTCAACTCATATATGGCTCAGTTCTAGGAGTATATACAGTTGTGAATCACTCGCTTGGCTATCTGGAGTGTGATTTTTTTGTTAATTAATTTATACAAATGCATCTGTAGCTTAGTACGGTTACCTTTCTTGAGTTGCATTTATCGTTGATCTGTTACATTTCTTGGTTAAATGGGAATGGGACATTATGCTGGTCTGTCTAACTCCAAGGTTTAGACTTTTAGTATGCAAAATTGTCTCAAGCTGTATATGTGCTTGTAACATGATTCTGTTACTCGTTATGGTATCAAGCTGTCGCTTCACATGACCATGTTAAGCAGTTTGCTTTGTTTAGTATCAAGGGGTTGGGGAAATAGTTACTTTTCGCTTAAGTATATGATGATCCTTAAGTAATGTCTTTCTGTCTTCTCACAGGTAAACGAAGGGAAGATCCCTAAAGATCGTCTCACTCTCCAGATGCTGTACGAGGAAATGGTCCGTTGGCCAAATTTAGAGGTACCTCTTCTTTTAATCCTACAACAATTGTTTTGTCTGTATGGGCCCATTGGTAGAGGAAACGACAACCGTTTCTCATGAGGCAATCCAAATCCATTATGCAACAACTGACATAAGCTTATAAACATTTATAGAGTAAAGTTCATGAGACATCCATGGTAGCATACACACTTGGTGCATTTAATTTATCGATATTTCTTACATAAGGAATTGACTAGGCATGGAGGTAGCCTTTTAAGAAACACATAAAGCCTATTGTATTAACTGATATAACCCCAAGGGGAAATGTCATATCGGTACAAAACCTTTCAAATCTTTGTTTTATTTGATGGTGTTGATTCCTACATCGTTCCTAAAATATGATGGAAGAGTATCTTTGTGTGTGTAACTCTCTGGTGACCGCTGATATACATTTAGTTAGTTAGTTTCGCACAACTTTGTTTCAAAGCCTTTTATAGTAACCCTTATCTTGTGGATTTGAAAAGGTTGAGGTTTCAAAGAAGCAGCGAACAAAATCACTGTATGCGAAATCCACAGACACCGGAATAGATCCAAAAGAGGCAGCCAAGAGACTCAACCTAGAGTGGGATTCAGCTGCTGCAATTGAAGAAGCCGATGTCGATGATGATGACACTGGAGTAGCCAAGAAAGCCATGGTTTGTTCTCAAAACTTTCACAGAGTTGTGGTTTTACCTTTAAATCTGTACTCTGTCTTCCAACATTTGAAGTGTTTTCCTATTCAAAACCTTGGGATCTGATTGATACTTTTCTCTTGCCTTTGTTCTTATTCTGCTGCAGGGTTATGGAGCGTTGTACTTAGTCTCGTCTTTTCCAGTTATCATCGGTATATCGGTTGTATTAATCTTGTTTTACAATTCCCTTCAGTAGATTCCCAAACCTTTTACGTTTTTTCACATACACCAATGACCCATCATGGATGTTTTGTAACATAATATAATGAAATAAATTTCAATTATTTAATCGTCTTCTTCCCTAATCAACAGCTTGTGGTATGCACAACTTCGGGTAATATTCCAAATCTTCTGGTAATATTATAATAAGTCTGGTTCGTGCGGGCATATCTATCTTTGTCAGATCCTGTCTCAATCTTGGGCATAGTCTCATGTGAAAATGCTATAAAATTTTAGCTTTTTTATTCGTTTATGTGTTTTATAATAAAGTCAATAGCCTTTGGCTGAGATTAATACGCAGGTAAGAAGAAAAGCTGGACGTGCAAATCATGACCAAGTGTTAGCCACCGAACGTGCAGTCCATGCTTACTCAGTGTATATAAGTACCCATTATCTCTTTAGCCTTAAGACGTAGCCTTTGCCATTTCTCATCTTACTAGTTAGACATTTTCAGACCGAAAAAAAGACAATGGCTGCTGCAGTTCTTATGCCAACGATAAGCTTTAGAGACGGGAGCATTCACGAGGATTGGCAAGTTCTAGGCAGAGACGAGCCGAAGAAGAAAATTCTGGTCAAGCAAACGAGTATGAGGCATTCCGAGAGAGAGATATCGATGGACCCCAAGTCAGTAGTCAAGTCTTTGTCTATGTCACCGTCCTTAAGAAGGAACGATAGCTTCGATATGATGCTGTTACCGGCCATGTCACCTCCTAGAGACTTAGATGCGCCAATGCCTCTTCCTTTGCAGCCAGTGCGGACTAAGTTTGTGAGCCGTAGCCTCCCAAACTCAACCACAAATTCTCCTAAACAACGTTCTGGTCTGATGCGTGCGCTCAAAGGCAAGGAACAAGACTCGTCTTCGTCGGCTTCATTGAAGAGAAGCAAATCTTGTGGATCTACGAGCAAGAGACTCTCTCTTCGAAACTCTTTCTTCGTCAAAACCGAATCGAACAAGAGCATTAACAATAACAATACGTTAGAAGACGGGTTCAAATGCAACGCTCTGTGTTTATACCTCCCCGGTTTTGGTAAAGCTAAACCGGTCAGATCATCAAGAAGAGACGATTCTTCTTCTTCTTCCTTCACCCGAACCACCACTACCACCACGTCGTCATCATCGTCCGTTACCGTTTCAAGAACCGTCTCTGTTAGAGAAACCACGACGACCACTACAGTGATCTCAGCTCGAGCTTCAATGGAGAAATTCGACTGCAACTCATACGCTTCGGAATCTGGAGGGGACGAAGGAGGTGGTCACTTATTCGACTTACCGTCCGAGCTAATCAAAAGCGGTTCCGGTAAAAACGATCACGACGATCCAGTTTCAGCGGCTTTCGTGTTCGACAAGGAACCTGTTGAGAAAGAGATCAAAGGGGTTTTAAAGATGTCTGGTTCGAAAAACAGAAGATCGATGGAGTCTTCCCTTCGCCAGGTTCGATTCTCCACGACGTCGCCTGTTTCTTACCCAACGTCACCGGCGATCTCACCACGGTTGCTAGAAGCCAGCAAGAATCTCAATGCTTTCTTGGAAGCTCAAGCAGTTTGAGTGATAATTCGAGTTTTAACTTTCAATATATAAGATGTAATATACGGATGTCTTTGTTAAAATGTTTTTTTCTTTGCTAACAATTTCCCTAGAAATCAATATCCTTTTTAAATTTAGAATTGAGCGATTTGTGTCAGTATTTTAATGTCAAATTTATAAAAACTCGTTGAGATCGCGTGGTTGCATTATCATATTCTGGATAATGAATCAGGGAGGAAACAGTCCTCCAAACAAAAAATTCATGGAGGAGACCATTTTTGAACAAAGTTTATTGATATAAATGGAAACTGTAGTAGATTCGCGGAGAATATAACAGATGCAGAGATCATCTAGTTTCGGCTACCTCTCTTGAATGTGTGTGTACTTCCGAGTTGGAACATTATGGCATAATTTAAGTCATTTAAAATAATAAATTAGTAATTTGTGAATGGATATTAATGTGGGAACTAGATTTATCACCCGCACATCCGTGCGGGTAGATTTTCATTTTATAAATATATAACATATACCATCGCAAAACTTTCAAAGATATAATTTACATTTTAGTGTTATATATTGTGTAAATCTATAATGTTATTGATTATGTTTATTATTCGATATTATTAATGTATAATGATTTATTTTATACATTTTACTTTATTATTAATATATTAATATATTTTCGAGTTTGGTAAAATAAATTCATAGTATGAAATAACCAAATTGAGAATCTCCTTCAGTTTTTTCTAATTTTTACAAACCGAATACGATACATTTTAAAATTTTATTTAGTTATACTATAGAACTAACATTTTCTTAGCATAATTTATATTTTATATGTTATTTATTTTAGTATATTGTGGGATTTTATAAGTAAATAGATTATAATAATACTATATTATTAATTATGAAATCAATCGCTGCATTAATTCAAAAATATTTTAAATTTTTATTAAGATTTTGTTAGATTTTTTCCAACATATTTTGTTATAAGTAAAAATAAAATTTAAATTTACAGTTAAAATTTATTTATTAATATCTATATATTTTATAAGATTTTTTTAAAAATGTTATATATTAAATAGATTAATTAAAATAATCAAATTGATGTAATTGATGAAATAAACCTAGTATGATTTTTATGGTATTTCTTTTAATAAAGAATATATATAATATAATTATAAAATTTGAAAAATAGCGTACACTTTTATTTTATTTTGTTTTGTAAAAAAATATTATTTAAAGTAATGTACAATAGTATATATTATTAATTACGAAATTAATCAATTGTATTAATTTAAATAAAATATTTTAAATTTTTAGAAAGATTTTTTCAGATTTTTTCTCAACATTTTGCTATAACTAAAAATAAAATTTAAATTTACAGTTAAAATTGATTTATTATTATTATCTTTATATATTTAATAGATTAATGTAAATAATTAAATAAATGTATTAATGAAATGGACCTAATAAAACTAGTATGACTTTTTTATGGTAGATAAAAATGGTACTTCTCTTTTAATAGAGAAGATGGTAGGGTTCGTGAATGTGCTAAAACAATTTGTTTTTACATGTCTCGTTTCAATTACATTTAATGCGGAACCGTCGGTGCACATTCCCTTGTTTATGTTTTTTACAAATTTTATTTGCAATATTGTTTCTACCTTTGTTGTTATGTAGTTAACTTTGATGTTAATTGAGATGAAATGACAGAATGAATAATTGTTGTCGTTGTTAGGAGATTTGTTGATTGGAAATAATTTGTATGATTGTTGAGCATTTGGCAGTGAGAGACTTTCCAGCCTTTACGACAATTATCAACCACGAAACTTGGAAGGAAGTTCTCCGTGGGCCTCACAGTAACAGTTGTACGTGTTTCCAATTTTTTGAGTAATAAACAATTAAATAAAAATGGTAAAGTAAGTAAAGTGTGTATTTTGATAAATGAGAATATAACTTTAACTTAATTAGTGACATTTTGAATTTTTTAAAAGTCGAATGGAATTTATAATGCTTTTTTCTCACTCAGTTCTAAGGAAGAAAAAGTGGAAACTTTTGGTTAATTAACACGACAAAGATCCATCGAAGACCACAACTACTTTCACAAATACTTATAATTAAAGAGACTACTTTTCCAAATACAAATAACCAAAAATATTATTAATCCCATAACAGAGATGCTTATATACCAAGTGACTCTGAGCTGTATGATTCTATGAACCCCATTTTATAATACAAGAAAAGAATACTACAAAAAAGAGAGTAAAAACTCCATTGAAAACCATTCGCCTAAAAATACCTTTAAAGATTTACGTTACAATACAAAAGTGAAAACCATTACTGCTAATTTACTCCATTTTTTTGTTTTCATTGCCGTGTCCTAATCAGCCGATCTCCAATCGTCCTGATCTCAAACGTCTTAACTGCAAGGCCAACATCACGCATCGTGGTATCAAGAACGTAAGGATTGTTATCAAACATGATGCGTGTCCCGTTAAAAAGATGACGGCAAGGTTCACGACGCTGCGAGATTGAACCGTGGTAGTGAAAATAGCGGATTAAACTTCCAGTTCCGTGGTATGTCTTCCCTTGTACATTCTGCGACATGTGAACTCCCGTCGCAAACACGTGACGCGGTTGAACCGCGTATTTCCTATCCCGTCGTGGGACTTTCTTCACATCTCTGTACGCCAGTTTCTCAAATCCCCATTTCCTGACAACACACAACTACAATATCAATCATCCAAAAACTACAATCCATTTTTTTTTTAAATAGAAAAATCACAAAGAATGGAAAATACTAACCAAAGCATATATTTATACTAAACCAAAACCAATAATATATTTAAATTTTGAACCAAATTTAGCCAAAATTACTTGTACCTTTTACCCAACTATTTTTATTTTTTTTTAAATAATCCAATAAAAAACTTAAAACCGAACTAAATTATATTCAGTAGAATTCACTAAAAATTTACACAAATGGAACTAACCAAAACCAGAATTATTCGAATCAAACTACCCGTTTGAATTGAACTTGCTGGCCTACACTTATCAATCAAATCCTAGCAAATCTCAAGTTAGTTTTGGAAATCTGAAAGCTACAAGAATCATTGAAGACAACTCTTACCCACATGGACCACTATTCGAACCACTGAAAAAAGCGTGCAACAAAAAAGAACTCTTTTCACAGGAAACACATTAACAGAATCAGATGCTACTTTAACAGTTTAACCAAATTAGTGATTGATTCCAAACGCTTAAACCAATCAAGACCAAGACTTTTCAATTCCGGTTTAAAAAAAAACATTCCCAATAATAGTTTACCTGTAAGTTCTCGCCGCACCGTCGCCGGAGAAACATAGCTGACTACTCATAGGCATCTGTTCAATAGTGAACTGAGAATATTCCTCTAGAGTTTCCATCACCGACGAGATTGTATTGTTCGGCGGGATACCGATAAACTCATCAACATCGAAGAAGAAGATCCACTTGGCATCGAATCTGTATCTGTGCAAACAATCATTCACCACCATGAACTGATTGTGATAGTATCCATCGAACCGTTCTTGATCTCTGATATCGTGCAACGTCACTCTCCCTAGCTCAATCCATGGCCGTAAAACCTCAAGCACTTCCTCTTGAACCCCTCCGGCGTCGTGAAGAACGAAATGAGATTTCTCTCCGAAGAATCTCGCGTGGTAAGCGATCCATTCCCTCACTCGCTGCGGGCTTAGGTTCCCGTAGAGAGACGAGCCGCAGTAGAGGTAATCGTATTTTTCGCGGCGGCGGTTGGTGTCGTAGAGATCGAAATCGACGGCGTTTGGGGACTCTGTGAGGACCGGAATCGAATCGGTGACGTTCCGATCTGCGTCTCCGGTGGTGGCGTGCAGGAGAAGAGTCCCGCCGGAGTTTTTGGAGTTTACAGTCGCCGGGAAAGTGCAGTTCACGACGACGGTTGTGTAAACTCGACCGTATCCCCAATCGGTTAAGATTATACTGCCGTCGGTTAACACCCGGTTCTCAGATTGGTTAAGTGGGACCCACTCGCAACGGTAAGACGGATGCGCGTAGACGTGAAGTGGCTTCGACGATAAGCCGATAACGGCGAAACTGTTGACGCCGCCTCTGTACGCGCTCATTAACACGAAGTTGTAAGCCGCCCAGCCGTAGCCAGTAAACGACCGTTTGGTAACGCCGTTATTCAACACCGACTTCGGTTTAACATCGCCGTTATCCACTACCGTGTTGCCAGAAAACAGCCGTTTTGTATCACCGTTATTCACTACGGCCTTGTCTGTTAACGGCCGTTTAATGACGCCGTTTTCTAATCCCGGGTCGGTTACGACGGCGAGTGAAGTGGAATTAACGGCGTCTGGAGCGGCGATGCGTGAGATGCAGAATCTGAGTTCGGAAGCGGAGATGGAGAAGGAAGAAGGTATGAAAGGAAGAAGAGTAGCTAAAGTGCAGAGAACGAGTAACGCCATTAAAATGAGCTTGAGCTCGGCGGAGAAGTTCCATAAGAAACAAATTAGAAGGTTTTTATTATCCTTAGTGTTTTGGTCTTTCTCTTTCGCCATTTTCGAGGGTTGTTCTCTCTACTGATGAAGATGAAGAAGAAGACGAATCGGAACTTATTGAGAAAGTAAAGCGACAGAGCACAGAGAGAAAGAGAAGTACAAGAAATTAGAAGGACAAGTGAAAAGAGAATGATAAATTAATGTCTCTGTTTATAAATGGGCAATTTTGTCAGATAGTCTTTTTAAGTATTTATCACAAAAATAACACTCAAGAAATAAAATGACCAAAATAGTTTACTTTTATTTTATTTTTTGGCATCAAACCTTTTTTTTATTTTGAAAATTTTAATTCTAATTTTTACTTTTAATAATTTGAAACTCTATCTCCAAAAACCCACTCCTTAACTCTAAACTTTAAGTTTAGATTAGTTAACCATAAGGGTAAAAATACCCTTTAATAAAATTTATTTTGATCATTTTCTTCGACAAAAACTTAAAAATGGTTATCCTCGAAATTTTTTCTTTATTAAATTATACTATTATTTATTTTACTTTGTGAATCACATACTTTGTAAAAAAAAACCGCTTACTTATCATGTTTGCCTTATTTACTTTGTTAATTTTCATTACTAATTATATAGAGATATTTTCTATCGTACACCTTAAAATTTTCTTTTGTCACAAATATAGTTTTCAAGGACCAAAATGACCAAAATATTTCATTAAAAATAAATATATAACTATATCCATAGGGGTCTTTAAAATGTCAAAAATTAAAAAATAAAAAATATTTTCAAAAAGCATTTTTGAATTTGAAAAATAAATTTTTTAAAATTTTCGAATTTGTAAACATAATTATTATTTTTTTATTTATATTTATATATATAGGGTATAAAGGATCTTTGTTTTTTTTAATAAAATATTTTGGTCAATTTGATTTTTGAGAATTTTTTTTGGGACAAGAACTCAAAAATAATGTATTTTGTACTTATGTATATATGTCATTATTGTTTTTTTGTTTTTTTTTTTTTAGGAACTTTCAGAAATCTTAAATATATTTTAAAATTGTACAGGTGCCAAACAGCAAGTTATGTGGTAATGGAAAGAATTAAAAGTAAAACTATTAGCAGCCAAAATGAGTTGGATGTGAGGATTAAAGGGATTAGCTTTTTCTTCAAAGATTTGTTATTTTATGTTTTTCTCATGCATACCGGTTTACTTTATTTTACGCTATTTACAAAATGAAACCTCTAGTTTCTCTGATTTAGACTTATAGCCTTGTGAAATATTTATCATCGCCGTTTGTAAAATGGTTAGCGAAAGTTAATAACAAATTAATTTGAGAATTTATATAAATTCTGACTGATTATCCTTCTCTCGCTTAATCAATTTTGTAAATAAACAAATCTTTAAATATTACAAATAACAATAATACTCACTCCGTTTCTAAATGATCTATGTTTTAGAAAAAATATTTTGTTTCCAAAAGATCAATATTTTACATTATCAATGTATGTAAGAATGTCAAATTGTAAACTTCAAAAACATTAATTATGTTTACTGAATTTTTATTAGTTAAAAATTATAAGAAATAGCTAAATACGGAAAGTAATACATTTATTATCAAAATTTTTACGTGTTTTCATAATAAGTGTGAAAACTCTAAAACATGAATCATTGATATGAATTAAGATTAAGATATGCTAGAATATTAAAAGCACTAAATAAAGCAATAAATATTGGTTGTAATTTGATATGAGAAATACACTAGACTTAGAGTTTCAGACAATCAGAATTATGAGATATATATATGCTAACAGTCTAGTTCTCACTGCGAGTCTAATCAGATGTCAAAATCCTATATTACAGCTCTCGCGTGTGAATAAGGAATAAGTTTCGATCAACACTACATAATGTCGATCGATAATTCTTTAGGCAAGCATTAACACTCAGATCGATATGTTCACTAAGTAATTAAACCAGCTCTCGCATGCGCCTAACAACCTAGCTAATCAGAATTAGTTTTAGGAATTGAACCTAATTTCGCAGTTGTTAGTTATCCTAAGTTCATGATTCTAATTAGCTACTTTAGAATACAAGCAATTAGATCAATTCTGTGAAGGATCCAATTAAATCACCCTAGCATTTCTATGTTTCAAAAATTCATCAAAATCTTAATAAACCCTAAATCTAACAAGGTAACTACTCATACATAATTAAGCAACGCATAAAGATGAACTGAATGAATTGCATAAATAGATAAAGTAAAAAATACTAAATAATATTCAACTATCAACAAAATTTATTGTTATCCTAATTTCTAAATCACAACCACAAATCTACAATATTTCTATAAAAAATGATAACTTTCATAAAATAGAATTCTTGAGAATTTTATTTTAAAAATATAACCTATTGATAAAAAAATCTAAAACAATACTCATCTTTCAACAAAAATTATTGTTATCCTAATTTCTAAATCACAACCCCAAATCTACAATTTTTCTATAAAAAACTGAAAACTTTCCTAAAATAGAATTTTTTAGAATTTTATCTAAAATATAAAACCTATTGATAAAAAAATTTTAAAAAATACTCATCTATCAACAAAAATTATTGGTATCCTAATTTCTAAACCACAACCCAAATCTACAATATTTCTATATAAAATGAAAACTTTCCTAAAATAGAATTTTTGAGAATTATATTTTAAAAATACAACTATAGATCAAAAAATCTAAAAGAATAATCATCTATCAACAAAAATTATTGTTATCCTAATTTCTAAATCACAACCCCAAATCTACAATAATCTACAAAAAATGAAAACTTTCCTAAAATAAATATTTTTAGAATTTTATCTAAAATATACAACCTATTGATAAAAAATCTTAAAAAAATACTCATCTATCAATAAAAATTATTGTTATCCTAATTTCTAAATCACAACCCTAAATCTACAATATTTCTATGAAAAAATGAAAACTTTCCTAAAATAGAATTTGTGAAAATTATATTTAAAAAATACAACTATTGATCAAAAAAATTTAATAGAATACTCATCTATCAACAAAAATTATTGTTATCCTAATTTCTAAACCACAACCCCAAATCTACAATATTTCAATGAAAAATGAAACTTTCCTAAAATAGAATTTTTGAGAATTATATTTAAAAAATACAACTATTGATCAAAAAAATCTGAAATAATACTCATCTATCAACAAAAATTATTGTTATCAAAATTTCTAAATCACAACCCCAAATCTACAATATTTCTATGAAAAAATGAAAACTTTCCTAAAATAGAATTTTTAAAAATTATATTTAAAAAATACAACTACAGATCAAAAAAATTTAAAAGAATAGTCATCTATCAACAAAAATTATTGTTATCCTAATTTCTAAACCACAACCCCAAATCTACAATATTTCTATGAAAAAACGAAAACTTTCCTCAAATAGAATCTTCGAAAATTATATTTAAAAAATACATCTATAGATCAAAAAAATTTAAAAGAATACTCATCTATCATCAAAAATTATTGATATCCTAATTTATAAACCACAACCTCAAATCTACAATATTTCAATGAAAAAAATGAAAACTTTCCTAAAATAGAATTTTTGAAAATTATATTTAAAAAATACAACTATTGATCAAAAAAGTTTAAAAGAATACTCATCTATCAACAAAAATTATTGTTATCCTAATTTCTAAATCACAACCCCAAATCTACAATATTTATATGAAAAAATGAAAACTTTCCTAAAATAGAATTTTTGAAAATTATATTTAAAAATGAAAACTTTCCTAAATTAGAATTTTTGAAAATTATATTTTAAAAAATACAACTATTGATAAAAAAATCTGGAAATAATACTCATCTATTAACAAAAATTATTGTTATCCTAATTTCTAAATCACAACCCCAAATCTACATATTTCGATGAAAAAACGAAAACTTCCTAAAATAGAATTTTTTGAAAATTATATTTAAAAAATACAACAATTGATCAAAAAAATTTAAAAGAATACTCATCTATCAACAAAAATTATTGTTATCCTAATTTCTAAACCACAACCAAATCTACAATATTTCAATGAAAAAATGAAAACTTTCCTAAAATAGAATTTTTGAAAATTATATTTAAAAACTTCAACTATTGATCAAAAAAATCTGAAAGAATACTCATCTATCAACAAAAATTATTGTTATCCTAATTTCTAAATCACAACCCCAATATCTACAATTATTCTATGAAAAAATGAAAACTTTCCTAAAATAGAATTTTTGAAAATTATATTTTAAAAATACAACTATTGATCAAAAAATTTAAAAGAATACTCATCTATCAACAAAAAATTATTGTTATCTAATTTCTAAACCACACCCCAAATCTACAATATTTCTATGAAAAAATGAAACTTTTCCTAAATAGAATTTTTGAAAATTATATTTAAAAAATACAACTATTGATCAAAAAAATTTAAAAGAATACTCATCTATCAACAAAATTATTGTTATCCTATTTCTAATACAACCCAAATCTACAATATTTCTATGAAAAAAAATGAAAACTTTCGTAAAATAGAATTTTTGAAAATTATATTTAAAAAATACAAATACTGATCAAAAAAATTTAAAAGAATACTCATATATCAACAAAAATTATTGTTATCCTAATTTCTAAATCACAACCTCAAATCTACATTATTTCTATGGAAAAATGAAAACTTTCCTAAAATAGAATTTTTGAAAATTATATTTAAAAAATACAACTATTGATCAAAAAAATTTAAAAGAATACTCATCTATCAACAAAAATTATTCTTATCATAATTTCTAAATCACAACCCCAAATCTACAATATTTCTATGAAAAAATGAAAACTTTCCTAAAATAGAATTTTTGAAAATTATATTTAAAAAATACAACTACTGATCAAAAAAATTTAAAAGAATACTCATCTATCAACAAAAATTATTGTTATCCTAATTTTCTAAACCACACCCCAAATCTACAATTTTCTATGAAAAAATGAAAACTTTCCTAAAATAGAATTTTTGAGATTTATATTTAAAAAATACAACTATTGATCAAAAAATCTGAAAAATAATATCTCTATCAACAAAATTATTGTTATCAAATTTCTAAATCACAACCCAAATCTACAATATTTCTATGAAAAATGAAAATTTCCTAAAATAGAATTTTTGAAAATTATATTTAAAAAATACAACTACAGATCAAAAAAATTTAAAAGAATAGTCATCTATCAACAAAAATTATTGTTATCTTAATTTCTAAACCACAACCCCAAATCTACAATATTTCTATGAAAAAACGAAAACTTTCCTCAAATAGAATTTTCGAAAATTATATTTTAAAAATACATCTATAGATCAAAAAAATTTAAAAGAATACTCATCTATCATCAAAAATTATTGATATCCTAATTTATAAAGATTTTTTTACATTCTAGGACACATTATGTCTTTGGAATTGCATATTTAGACACTTGTTGCTTGAGGCACACAATTTCTATGTGCAATGTCTTAGATGCCCTCAACCTTATCTAACAATAACTAGAAATATAACTAAATCCAAAAGTCTTTTTATTAAATCATTCAAAAATTTATTTATTTTAGAATTTCAAAATTCAAGTTCAGATTCACTTTTATTAAACTCTATTTTTTTCTTTTTATTTATTTTCATAACGCATACTCAAATCCAATAATCACGATACACTCTCCTTCATCAAATCGAAGAAACAATTAATTCTTATCCTCTTGGCTTGTCCCTTCTTCTCAACTTTTTCTTATTCCTTTTGTCTATCTCTATTTTTGTCTGTTTTTCTATCTTTTATTACGAATCATGACAGAATCCACGGATAAAAAAAAAGAAAGAGAAAACGCCTCAACATGGATTTCGAGCTCAACATCGCATCGGTAAGCTCGGTGGCTCAGTGAAGCCATGGGGTTCGAGCTCGTCGAAATCCTCCCCCAAACCACGGATCTGCTGCTCAAGTTGACTCCTCGCCTTGCTCAACTCATTTCCGAAGTCTCATCCATTATATGGTGAAGCTGCAGTGGTTTGAGCTTGGTATCACCATGGGTGAAAGCTCGATTAGATCTGCAATAAGAATGATGAATTTACATATTTGGTCCTTATATTTATGTAAGTATTTGTTTTCACCCTCAATTTTAAATGTGCAGATTTGTATTCTAATTAGTATCAAAATTTTCAAGTATACACCACAGACATGTTTTATGCAATTATGTTCTTCATGATTACAATGTCCATATAAAATATCCTAATCCATGTCCACACCTACTAGCTCACAAAAATCGATAATGGACATCATTTAACATGATCTCTTTCAGAAACTTTGATGTGGATACAACTTGTGTGTCATACTAATATGTCTAGATATTCTCTTTTACACATTTATATCCATGTCCACATATCTTACGTACACACTTTTATATCCATATCCATACATTCTTATAAGTTATAATATAAAATATATATAAAAATTAGATAAAACAATAAAATAATTATCATTAAATAACAAATATATATCACTTTGTTATACTAATTTTTTTGGTCATATACATCTTTAAATAAAAAAATAGAAAACAAAAAAGAATTTTGTAAAAAAAAAAAAATATTGTGTCCATCCAAAAAATATGTCCAATAAATTATAATTTAGCAATTTAGTTAGACATTAAAATATAAAAAATATATATTTGGATATCAAAATAATAAGAAAAAAGAAACATGTTTTTATATGGTTATTATATATTTATTTAATCAGAAACTGAAATAGTGTATGAATAAATATGGTTTGTGTCCATGTCACAATTAATTTATAACTATATTATCCACACTATGATATCCATTCCATACTTTTTTTTAATATATATTAGTATATATATATGAAAATGGATGTTAAAAAGATAGAATTTTATACATAATTTAATGTGATAATTATTTTTGTTTTATTATTTTTAGAATTTGAAATAGTAAATGAATACATTAGAGAAATAGAAAAGAAAGTTACAATTATACTTACCAAACATAAGCGCATCTTCCGTTTCTTCTGAGCAATGGCATTTCTGTCCAACAGCTCTCAGATTCAAGAAAGTGTCCCTCCAGCGGATTGTTGTCTTAAAGTGTTAAAAAGATAAAAAAGTGTCATAAATGGTAATCGACTCATTTATAAACCACAACCCCAAATCTACAATATTTCAATGAAAAAAATGAAAACTTTCCTAAAATAGAATTTTTGAAAATTATATTTAAAAAATACAACTATTGATCAAAAAAGTTTAAAAGAATACTCATCTATCAACAAAAATTATTGTTATCCTAATTTCTAAATCATAACCCCAAATCTACAATATTTCTATGAAAAAATGAAAACTTTCCTAAAATAGAATTTTTGAAAATTATATTTAAAAAATACAACTATTGATCAAAAAAATCTGAAATAATACTCATCTATCAACAAAAATTATTCTTATCATAATTTCTAAATCACAACCCCAAATCTACAATATTTCTATGAAAAAATGAAAACTTTCCTAAAACAGAATTTTTGAAAATTATATTTGAAAAATACAACTACTGATCAAAAAAATTTAAAAGAATACTCATCTATCAACAAAAATTATTGTTATCCTAATTTCTAAATCACAACCCCAAATCTACAATATTTCTATGAAAAAATGAAAACTTTCCTAAAATAGAATTTTTGAAAATTATATTTAAAAAATACAACTATAGATCAAAAAAATTTAAAAGAATACTCATCAATCGACAAAAATTATTGTTATCAAAATTTCTAAATCACAACCCCAAATCTACAATATTTCTATGAAAAAAAATGAAAACTTTCCTAAAATAGAATTTTTGAAAATTATATTTAAAAAATACAAATACTGATCAAAAAAATTTAAAAGAATACTCATATATCAACAAAAATTATTGTTATCCTAATTTCTAAATCACAACCTCAAATCTACATTATTTCTATGGAAAAATGAAAACTTTCCTAAAATAGAATTTTTGAAAATTATATTTAAAAAATACAACTATTGATCAAAAAAATCTGAAAGAATACTCATCTATCAACAAAAATTATTGTTATCCTAATTTCTAAACCACAACCCCAAATCTACAATATTTCAATGAAAAAATGAAAACTTTCCTAAAATAGAATTTTTGAAAATTATATTTAAAAACTACAACTATTGATCAAAAAAATCTGAAATAATACTCATCTATCAACAAAAATTATTGTTATCCTAATTTCTAAATCACAACCCCAAATCTACAATATTTCTATGAAAAAATGAAAACTTTCCTAAAATAGAATTTTTGAAAATTATATTTAAAAAATACAACTATTGATCAAAAAAATTTAAAAGAATACTCATCTATCAACAAAAATTATTGTTATCCTAATTTCTAAACCACAACCCCAAATCTACAATATTTCTATGAAAAAATGAAAACTTTCCTAAAATAGAATTTTTGAAAATTATATTTAAAAAATACAACTATTGATCAAAAAAATTTAAAAGAATACTCATCTATCAACAAAGATTATTGTTATCCTAATTTCTAGATTACAACCCCAAATCTACAATATTTCTATGAAAAAAAATGAAAACTTTCGTAAAATAGAATTTTTGAAAATTATATTTAAAAAATACAAATACTGATCAAAAAAATTTAAAAGAATACTCATATATCAACAAAAATTATTGTTATCCTAATTTCTAAATCACAACCTCAAATCTACATTATTTCTATGGAAAAATGAAAACTTTCCTAAAATAGAATTTTTGAAAATTATATTTAAAAATACAACTATTGATCAAAAAAATTTAAAAGAATACTCATCTATCAACAAAAATTATTCTTATCATAATTTCTAAATCACAACCCCAAATCTACAATATTTCTATGAAAAAATGAAAACTTTCCTAAAATAGAATTTTTGAAAATTATATTTAAAAAATACAACTACTGATCAAAAAAATTTAAAAGAATACTCATCTATCAACAAAAATTATTGTTATCCTAATTTCTAAACCACAACCCCAAATCTACAATATTTCTATGAAAAAATGAAAACTTTCCTAAAATAGAATTTTTGAGAAATATATTTAAAAATACAACTATTGATCAAAAAATCTAAAATAATACTCATCTATCAACAAAAATTATTGTTATCAATTTCTAAATCACAACCCAAATCTACAATATTTCTATGAAAAAATGAAAACTTTCCTAAAATAGAATTTTTAAAATTATATTTAAAAAATACAACTACAGATCAAAAATTTAAAAGAATACTCATCTATCAACAAAAATTATTGTTATCCTAATTTCTAAACCACAACCCCAAATCTACAATATTTCTATGAAAAAATGAAAACTTTCCTAAAATAGAATTTTTGAAAATTTATTTTAAAAAATACATCTATAGATCAAAAAAATTTAAAAGAATACTCATCTATCAACAAAAAATTATTGATATCCTAATTATAAACCACAACCCTCAAATCTACAATATTTCAATGAAAAAATGAAAACTTTCCTAAAATAGAATTTTGAAATTATATTTAAAAACTACAACTATTGATCAAAAAAATCTGAAATAATACTCATCTATCAACAAAAATTATTGTTATCCTAATTTCTAAATCACAACCCCAAAACAATATTTCTATGAAAAAATGAAAACTTTCCTAAAATAGAATTTTTGAAAATTATATTTAAAAAATACAACTATGATCAAAAAATTTAAAAGAATACTCATCTATCAACAAAAATTATTGTTATCCTAATTTCTAAACCACAACCCCAAATCTACAATATTTCTATGAAAAAATGAAAACTTTCCTAAAATAGAATTTTTGAAAATTATATTTAAAAAATACAACTATTGATCAAAAAAATTTAAAAGAATACTCATCTATCAACAAAATTATTGTTATCCTAATTTCAAGATTACAACCCCAAATCTACAATATTTCTATGAAAAAAAATGAAAACTTTCCTAAAATAGAATTTTTGAAATTATATTTAAAAAATACAAATACTGATCAAAAAAATTTAAAAGAATACTCATATATCAACAAAATTATTGTTATCCTAATTTCTAAATCACAACCCCAAATCTACAATATTTCTATGAAAAATGAAAACTTTCCTAAAATAGAATTTTTGAAAATTATATTTAAAAATACAACTATTGATCAAAAAAATTAAAAGAATACTCATCTATCAACAAATTATTCTTATCATAATTTCTAAATCACAACCCCAAATCTACAATATTTCTATGAAAAAATGAAAACTTTCCTAAAATAGAATTTTTGAAAATTATATTTAAAAAATACAACTACTGATCAAAAAAATTTAAAAGAATACTCATCTATCAACAAAAATTATTGTTATCCTAATTTCTAAACCACAACCCCAAATCTACAATATTTCTATGAAAAAATGAAAACTTTCCTAAAATAGAATTTTTGAGAAATATATTTAAAAAATACAACTATTGATCAAAAAAATCTGAAATAATACTCATCTATCAACAAAAATTATTGTTATCAAAATTTCTAAATCACAACCCAAAATCTACAATATTTCTATGAAAAAATGAAAACGTTCCTAAAATAGAATTTTTAAAAATTATATTTAAAAAATACAACTACAGATCAAAAAAATTTAAAAGAATAGTCATCTATCAACAAAAATTGTTATCCTAATTTCTAAAACCAACCCCCAATCTACAATATTTCTATGAAAAAACGAAAACTTTCCTAAAATAGAATTTTTGAAAATTATATTTAAAAAATACAACTATAGATCAAAAATTTAAAAGAATACTCATCTATCAACAAAAATATTGTTATCCTAATTTCTAAACAACAACCCCAAATCTACAATATTTCAATGAAAAAAATGAAAACTTTCCTAAAATAGAATTTTTGAAATTATTTAAAAAATACAACTATTGATCAAAAAATTAAAAGAATACTCATCTATCAACAAAAATATTGTTATCCTAATTTCTAAATCACAACCCCAAATCTACAATATTTCTATGAAAAAATGAAAACTTTCCTAAAATAGAATTTTTGAAAATTATATTTAAAAAATACAACTATTGATCAAAAAATCTAAAATAATACTCATCTATCAACAAAAATTATTGTTATCCTAATTTCTAAATCACAACCCCAAATCTACAATATTTCTATGAAAAAATGAAAACTTTCCTAAAATAGAATTTTTGAAAATTATATTTAAAAAATACAACTATTGATCAAAAAAATCTGAAATAATACTCATCTATCAACAAAAATTATTGTTATCCTAATTTCTAAATCACAACCCCAAATCTACAATATTTCTATGAAAAAATGAAAACTTTCCTAAAATAGAATTTTTGAAAATATATTTAAATACAACATTGATCAAAAAAATTAAAAGAATACTCATCTATCAACAAAAATTATTGTTATCCTAATTTCTAAACCACAACCCCAAATCTACAATATTTCTATGAAAAAATGAAAACTTTCCTAAAATAGAATTTTTGAGAAATTATATTTTTTGAAAATTATATTTAAAAAATACAACTATTGATCAAAAAAATTAAAAGAATACTCATCTATCAACAAAAATTATTGTTATCCTAATTTCTAAATCACAACCCCAAATCTACAATATTCTATGAAAAAATGAAAACTTTCCTAAAATAGAATTTTGAAAATTATATTTAAAAAATACAACTATTGATCCAAAAAATCTGAAATAATACTCATCTATCAACAAAAATTATTGTATCCTAATTCTAAATCACAACCCCAAATCTACAATATTTCTATGAAAAAAATGAAAACTTTCCTAAAATAGAAATTTTGAAAATTATATTTAAAAAATACAACTATTGATCAAAAAAATTTAAAAGAATACTCATCTATCAACAAAAATTATTGTTATCCTAATTTCTAAACACAACCCCAAATCTACAATATTTCTATGAAAAAATGAAAACTTTCCTAAAATAGAATTTTTGAAAATTATATTAAAAAATACAAACTATTGATCAAAAAATCTGAAATAATACTCATCTATCAACAAAAATTATTGTTATCCTAATTTCTAAATCACAACCCCAAATCTACAATATTTCTATGAAAAAATGAAAAATTTCCTAAAATAGAATTTTTGAAAATATATTTAAAAAATACAACTATTGATCAAAAAAATTTAAAAGAATACTCATCTATCAACAAAAATTATTGTTATCCTAATTCTAAACCACAACCCAAATCTACAATTTATTTCTATGAAAAAATGAAAACTTTCCTAAAATAGAATTTTGAAAATTATATTAAAAAATACAACTATTGATCAAAAAAATCTGAAATAATACTCATCTATCAACAAAAATTATTGTTATCCTAATTTCTAAATCACAACCCCAAATCTACAATATTTCGATGAAAAAAATGAAAACTTTCCTAAAATAGAATTTTTGAAATTATATTAAAAAATACAACTATTGATCAAAAAAATTTAAAAGAATACTCATCTATCAACAAAAATTATTGTTATCCTAATTTCTAAACCACAACCCCAAATCTACAATATTTCTATGAAAAAATGAAAACTTTCCTAAAATAGAATTTTTGAAATTATATTTAAAAAATACAACTATTGATCAAAAAAATCTGAAATAATACTCATCTATCAACAAAATTATTGTTATCCTAATTTCTAAATCAAAACCCCAAATCTACAATATTTCTATGAAAAATGAAAACTTTTCTAAAATAGAATTTTTGAAAATTATATTTAAAAAATACAACTATTGATCAAAAAAATTTAAAAGAATACTCATCTATCAACAAAAATTATTGTTATCCTAATTTCTAAACCACAACCCCAAATCTACAATATTTCTATGAAAAAATGAAAACTTTCCTAAAATAGAAATTTTGAAAATTATATTAAAAAATACAACTATTGATCAAAAAAATCTGAAAGAATACTCATCTATCAACAAAAATTATTGTTATCCTAATTTCTAAATACAAAACCCCAAATCTACAATATTTCTATGAAAAAAAATGAAAACTTTCTAAAATAGAAATTTTGAATTATATTTAAATTTAAAAAAATAAAACTATTGATCAAAAAAATCTAAAAGAATACTCATCTATCAACAAAAATATTGTTATCCTAATTTCTAAACCACAACCCCAAATCTACAATATTCTATGAAAAAATGAAAACTTTCCTAAAATAGAATTTTTGAAAATTATATTTAAAAAATACAACTATTGATCAAAAAAATCTGAAATAATACTCATCTATCAACAAAAATTATTCTTATCATAATTTCTAAATCACAACCCCAAATCTACAATTTTTCTATGGAAAAATGAAAACTTTCCTAAAATAGAATTTTTGAAAATTATATTTAAAAAATACAACTACTGATCAAAAAAATTTAAAAGAATACTCATCTATCAACAAAAATTATTGTTATCCTAATTTCTAAACCACAACCCCAAATCTACAATATTTCTATGAAAAAAATGAAAACTTTCCTAAAATAGAATTTTTGAAAATTATATTTAAAAAATACAACTATTGATCAAAAAAATCTGAAATAATACTCATCTATCAACAAAAATTATTGTTATCCTAATTTCTAAATCACAACCCCAAATCTACATATTTCTATGAAAAAATGAAAACTTTCCTAAAATAGAATTTTTGAAAATTATATTTAAAAAATACACTATTGATCAAAAAAATCTAAAAGAATACTCATCTATCAACAAAAATTATTGTTATCCTAATTTCTAAACCACAACCCCAAATCTACAATATTTCTATGAAAAATGAAAACTTTCCTAAAATAGAATTTTTGAGAATTATATTTAAAAAATACAACTATTGATCAAAAAAATCTGAAAATAATACTCATCTATCAACAAAAATTATTGTTATCCTAAAATACTCATCTATCAACAAAAATTATTGTTATCCTAATTTCTAAATCACAACCCAAATCTACAATATTTCTATGAAAAAATGAAAACTTTCCTAAAATAGAATTTTTGAAAATTATATTTAAAAATACAACTATTGATCAAAAAATTTAAAAGAATACTCATCTATCAACAAAAATTATTGTTATCCTAATTTCTAAATCACAACCCCAAATCTACAATATTTATTGAAAAATGAAAACTTTCCTAAAATAGAATTTTTGAAAATTATATTTAAAAATACAACTATTGATCAAAAAATCTAAAAGAATACTCATCTATCAACAAAAATTATTGTTATCCTAATTTCTAAATCACAACCCCAAATCTACAATATTTCTATGAAAAATGAAAACTTTCCTAAAATAGAATTTTGAAAATTATATTTAAAAAATACAACTATTGATCAAAAAAATTTAAAAGAATACTCATCTATCAACAAAAATTATTGTTATCCTAATTTCTAAACCACAACCCCAAATCTACAATATTTCTATGAAAAAATGAAAACTTTCCTAAAATAGAATTTTTGAAAATTATATTTAAAAAATACAACTATTGATCAAAAAAATCTAAAAGAATACTCATCTATCAACAAAAATTATTGTTATCCTAATTTCTAAATCACAACCCCAAATCTACAATATTTCTATGAAAAAATGAAAACTTTCCTAAAATAGAATTTTTGAAATTATATTTAAAAAATACAACTATTGATCAAAAATTTAAAAGAATACTCATCTATCAACAAAATTATTGTTATCCTAATTTCTAAACCACACCCCAAATCTACAATATTTCTATGAAAAAAAAAAAACTTTCCTAAAATAGAATTTTTGAAAATTATATTAAAAAATACAACTATTGATCAAAAAATTTAAAAGAATACTCATCTATCAACAAAAATTTTGATATCCTAATTTCTAAACCACAACCCCAAATCTACAATATTTCAATGAAAAAAATGAAAACTTTCCTAAAATAGAATTTTTGAAAATTATATTTAAAAAATACAACTATTGATCAAAAAAATCTGAAATAATACTCATCTATCAAAAAAATTGTTATCCTAATTTCTAAATCACAACCCCAAATCTACAATATTTCTATGAATGAAAACTTTCCTAAAATAGAATTTTTGAAATTATATTTAAAAAATACAACTATTGATCAAAAATTTAAAAGAATACTCATCTATCAACAAAAATTGTTATCCTAATTTCTAAACCACAACCCCAAATCTACAATATTTCTATGAAAAAATGAAAACTTTCCTAAAATAGAATTTTTGAAAATTATATTTAAAAAATACAACTATTGATCAAAAAAATCTGAAATAATACTCATCTATCAACAAAATATATTGTTATCCTAATTTCTAAATCACAACCCCAAATCTACAATATTTCTATGAAAAATGAAAACTTTCCTAAAATAGAATTTTTGAAAATTATATTTAAAAAATACAACTATTGATCAAAAAATTTAAAAGAATACTCATCTATCAAAATTATATTTAAAAATACAACTATTGATCAAAAAAATTTAAAGAATACTCATCTATCAACAAAAATTATTGTTATCCTAATTTCTAAATCACAACCCCAAATCTACAATATTTCTATGAAAAAATGAAAACTTTCCTAAATAGAATTTTTGAAATTATATTTAAAAAATACAAACTATTGATCAAAAAATTTAAAAGATACTCATCTATCAACAAAAATTATTGTTATCCTAATTTCTAAACCACAACCCCAAATCTACAATATTTCTATGAAAAAATGAAAACTTTCCAAAATAGAATTTTTGAAAATATATTTAAAAATACAACTATTGATCAAAAAAATTTAAAAGAATACTCATCTATCAACAAAAATTATTGTTATCCTAATTTCTAAACCACAACCCCAAATCTACAATATTCTATGAAAAAATGAAAACTTTCCTAAAATAGAATTTTGAAAATTATATTTAAAAAATACAACTATTGATCAAAAAAACTAAAAGAATACTCATCTATCAACAAAAATTATTGTTATCCTAATTTCTAAATCACAACCCCAAATCTACAATATTTCTATGAAAAAAAAAAACTTTCCTAAAATAGAATTTTTGAAATTATATTTAAAAAATACAACTATTGATCAAAAAATTTAAAAGAATACTCATCTATCAACAAAAATTATTGTTATCCTAATTTCTAAACCACAACCCCAAATCTACAATATTCTATGAAAAATGAAAACTTTCCTAAAATAGAATTTTTGAAAATTATATTTAAAAAATACAACTATTGATCAAAAAATCTTAAAGAATACTCATCTATCAACAAAAATTATTGTTATCCTAATTTCTAAACCACAACCCCAAATCTACAATATTTCTATGAAAAAATGAAAACTTTCCTAAAATAGAATTTTTGAAAATTATATTTAAAAATACAACTATTGATCAAAAATTAAAAGAATACTCATCTATCAACAAAATATTGTTATCCTAATTTCTAAACCACAACCCCAAATCTACAATATTTCTATGAAAAAATGAAAACTTTCCTAAAATAGAATTTTTGAAATATATTTAAAAAATACAACTATTGATCAAAAAAATCTGAAATAATACTCATCTATCAACAAAATTATTGTTATCCTAATTTCTAAATCACAACCCCAAATCTACAATATTTCTATGAAAAATGAAAACTTTCCTAAAATAGAATTTTTGAAAATTATATTTAAAAAATACAACTATTGATCAAAAAAATTTAAAAGAATACTCATCTATCAACAAAAATTATTGTTATCCTAATTTCTAAACCACAACCCCAAATCTACAATATTTCTATGAAAAAATGAAAACTTTCCTAAAATAGAATTTTTGAAAATTATATTTAAAAAATACAACTATTGATCAAAAAAATCTGAAATAATACTCATCTATCAACAAAAATTATTGTTATCCTAATTTCTACACAACCCCAAATCTACAATATTTCTATGAAAAATGAAAACTTTCCTAAAATAGAATTTTTGAAAATTATATTTAAAATACAACTATTGATCAAAAAATCTAAAAGAATACTCATCTATCAACAAAAATTATTGTTATCCTAATTTTAAACCACAACCCCAAATCTACAATATTTCTATGAAAAAATGAAAACTTTCCTAAAATAGAATTTTTGAAAATTATATTTTAAAAATACAACTATTGATCAAAAAAATCTGAAATAATACTCATCTATCAACAAAATTATTGTTATCCTAATTTCTAAATCACAACCCAAATCTACAATATTTCTATGAAAAAATGAAAACTTTCCTAAAATAGAATTTTTGAAATTATATTTAAAAAATACAACTATTGATCAAAAAAATTTAAAAGAATACTCATCTATCAACAAAAATTATTGTTATCCTAATTTCTAAACCACAACCCCAAATCTACATATTTTTCAATGAAAAATGAAAACTTTCCTAAAATAGAATTTTTGAAAATTATATTTAAAAAATACAACTATTGATCAAAAAAATCTGAAATAATACTCATCTATCAACAAAAATTATTGTATCCTAATTTCTAAATACACCCCAAATCTACAATATTTCTATGAAAAATGAAAACTTTCCTAAAATAGAATTTTAAATTATATTTAAAAAATACAACTATTGATCAAAAAAATTAAAAGAATACTCATCTATCAACAAAATTATTGTTATCCTAATTTCTAAACCACAACCCCAAATCTACAATATTTCTATGAAAAAATGAAAACTTTCCTAAAATAGAATTTTTGAAAATTATATTTAAAAAATACAACTATTGATCAAAAAATTAAAAAGAATACTCATCTATCAACAAAAATTATTGTTATCCTAATTTCTAAATCACAACCCCAAATCTACAATATTTCTATGAAAAAATGAAAACTTTCCTAAAATAGAATTTTTGAAAATATATTTAAAAAATACAACTATTGATCAAAAAATTTAAAAGAATACTCATCTATCAACAAAAATTATTGTTATCCTAATTTCTAAATCACAACCCCAAATCTACAATATTTCTATGAAAAAATGAAAACTTTCCTAAAATAGAATTTTTGAAAATTATATTTAAAAAATACAACTATTGATCAAAAAAATTAAAAGAATACTCATCTATCACAAAAATTATTGTTATCCTAATTTCTAAACCACAACCCCAAATCTACAATATTTCTATGAAAAAATGAAAACTTTCCTAAAATAGAATTTTTGAAAATTATATTTAAAAATACAACTATTGATCAAAAAATTTAAAAGAATACTCATCTATCAACAAAAATTATTGTTATCCTAATTTCTAAATCACAACCCCAAATCTACAATATTTCTATGAAAAAATGAAAACTTTCCTAAAATAGAATTTTTGAAAATTATATTTAAAAAATACAACTATTGATCAAAAAAATTTAAAGAATACTCATCTATCAACAAATTATTGTTATCCTAATTTCTAAACCACAACCCCAAATCTACAATATTTCTATGAAAAAATGAAAACTTTCCTAAAATAGAATTTTGAAATTATATTTAAAAAATACAACTATTGATCAAAAAAATAAAAGAATACTCATCTATCAACAAAAATTATTGTTATCCTAATTTCTAAATCACAACCCCAAATCTACAATATTTCTATGAAAAATGAAAACTTTCCTAAAATAGAATTTTTGAAAATTATATTTAAAAAATACAACTATTATGATCAAAAAATTTAAAAGAATACTCATCTATCAACAAAAATTATTGTTATCCTAATTTCTAAACCACAACCCCAATCTACAATATTTCTATGAAAAAATGAAAACTTCCTAAAATAGAATTTTTGAAAATTATATTTAAAAAATACAACTATTGATCAAAAAAATTTAAAAGAATACTCATCTATCAACAAAAATTATTGTTATCCTAATTTCTAAATCACAACCCAAATCTACAATATTTCTATGAAAAAAATGAAAACTTTCCTAAAATAGAATTTTGAAAATTATATTTAAAAATACAAATATTGATCAAAAAATTTAAAAGAATACTCATCTATCAACAAAAATTATTGTTATCCTAATTTCTAAATCACAACCCCAAATCTACATTTTCTATGGAAAAATGAAAACTTTCTCTAAAATAGAATTTTTGAAATTATATTTAAAAATACAACTATTGATCAAAAAAATTTTAAAAATACTCATCTATCAACAAAAATTATTGTTATCCTAATTTCTAAACCACAACCCCAAATCTACAATATTTCTATGAAAAAATGAAAACTTTCCTAAAATAGAATTTTTGAAAATTATTATTTAAAAATACAACTATTGATCAAAAAATTTAAAAGAATACTCATCTATCAACAAAAATTATTGTTATCCTAATTTCTAAATCACAACCCCAAATCTACAATATTTCTATGAAAAAATGAAAACTTTCCTAAAATAGAATTTTTGAAAATTATATTTAAAAAATACAACTATTGATCAAAAAAATCTAAAAATACTCATCTATCAACAAAAATTATTGTTATCCTAATTTCTAAATCACAACCCCAAATCTACAATATTCTATGAAAAAATGAAAACTTTCCTAAAATAGAATTTTTGAAAATTATATTTAAAAATACAACTATTGATCAAAAAAATAAAAAATACTCATCTATCAACAAAAATTATTGTTATCCTAATTTCTAAACCACAACCCCAAATCTACAATATTTCTATGAAAAATGAAAACTTTCCTAAAATAGAATTTTTAGAATTATATTTAAAAAATACAACTATTGATCAAAAAATCTGAAATAATACTCATCTATCAACAAAAATTATTGTTATCAAATTTTCTAAATCACAACCCCAAATCTACAATATTTCTATGAAAAAATGAAAACTTTCCTAAAATAGAATTTTTGAAAATTATATTTAGAAAATAAAACTATTGATCAAAAAAATCTAAAAGAATACTCATCTATCAACAAAAATTATTGTTATCCTAATTTCTAAACCACAACCCCAAATCTACAATATTTCTATGAAAAAATGAAAACTTTCCTAAAATATAATTTTTGAGAATTATATTTAAAAAATACAACTATTGATCAAAAAAATCTAAAAATACTCATCTATCAACAAAAATTATTGTTATCCTATTTCTAAATCACAACCCCAAATCTACAATATTTCTATGAAAAATGAAAACTTTCCTAAAATAGAATTTTTGAAAATTATATTTAAAAATACAACTATTGATCAAAAAAATTTAAAGAATACTCATCTATCAACAAAAATTATTGTTATCCTAATTTCTAAATCACAACCCCAAATCTACAATATTTCTATGAAAAAATGAAAACTTTCCTAAAATAGAATTTTTGAAATTATATTTAAAAAATACAACTATTGATCAAAAATTTAAGAATACTCATCTATCAACAAAAATTATTGTTATCCTAATTTCTAAATCACAACCCCAAATCTACAATATTTCTATGAAAAAATGAAAACTTTCCAATACTCATCTATCAACAAAAATTATTGTTATCCTAATTTCTAACCACAACCCCAAATCTACAATATTTCTATGAAAAAATGAAAACTTTCCTAAAATAGAATTTTTGAAAATTATATTTAAAAAATACAACTATATCAAAAAAATTTAAAAGAATACTCATCTATCAACAAAAATTATTGTTATCCTAATTTCTAAATCACAACCCCAAATCTACAATATTTCTTTGAAAAAATGAAAACTTTCCTAAAATAGAATTTTTGAAAATTATATTTAAAAATACAACTATTGATCAAAAAATCTGAAAATAATACTCATCTATCAACAAAAATTATTGTTATCCTAATTTCTAAATCACAACCCCAAATCTACAATATTTCTATGAAAAATGAAAACTTTCCTAAAATAGAATTTTTGAAAATTATATTTAAAAATACAACTATTGATCAAAAAAATCTAAAAGAATACTCATCTATCAACAAAAATTATTGTTATCCTAATTTCTAAACCACAACCCAAATCTACAATATTTCTATGAAAAATGAAAACTTTCCTAAAATAGAATTTTTGAAAATTATATTTAAAAAATACAACTATTGATCAAAAAATCTGAAAATAACTCATCTATCAACAAAAATTATTGTTATCCTAATTTCTAAATCACAACCCCAAATCTACAATATTTCTATGAAAAATGAAAATTTCCTAAAATAGAATTTTTGAAATTATATTTAAAAAATAAACTATTGATCAAAAAAATCTAAAAGAATACTCATCTATCAACAAAAATTATTGTTATCCTAATTTCTAAACCACAACCCAAATCTACAATATTTCATGAAAAAATGAAAACTTTCCTAAAATAGAATTTTTGAAAATTATATTTAAAAAATACAACTATTGATCAAAAAAATTTAAAAGAATACTCATCTATCAACAAAAATTATTGTTATCCTAATTTCTAAATCACAACCCCAAATCTACAATATTTCTATGAAAAAATGAAAACTTTCCTAAAATAGAATTTTGAAAATTATATTTAA
The DNA here is from genome assembly GCF_000309985.2 of Brassica rapa. Lineage (NCBI taxonomy): Eukaryota > Viridiplantae > Streptophyta > Magnoliopsida > Brassicales > Brassicaceae > Brassica > Brassica rapa. The sequence goes on along the minus strand of NC_024800.2, from coordinate 28,083,920 downwards.
AAAATACAACTATTGATCAAAAAATCTAAAAGAATACTCATCTATCAACAAAAATTATTGTTATCCTATTTCTAACCACAACCCCAAATCTACAATATTTCTAATGAAAAATGAAAACTTTCCTAAAATAGAATTTTTGAAAATTATATTTAAAAAATACAACTATTGATCAAAAAAATCTGAAATAATACTCATCTATCAACAAAAATTATTGTTATCTAATTTCTAAATCACAACCCCAAATCTACAAATATCTATGAAAAAAAGAAAACTTTCCTAAAATAGAATTTTTGAAAATTATATTTAAAAAATACAACACTTGATCAAAAAATTAAAAGAATACTCATCTATCAACAAAAATTATTGTTATCCTAATTTCTAAACCACAACCCCAAATCTACAATATTTCATGAAAAAATGAAAACTTTCCTAAAATAGAATTTTTGAAAATTATATTTAAAAAATACAACTATTGATCAAAAAAATCTGAAAATAATACTCATCTATCAACAAAAATTATTGTTATCCTAATTTCTAAATCACAACCCCAAATCTACAATATTTCTATGAAAAAATGAAAACTTTCCTAAAATAGAATTTTTGAAAATTATATTTAAAAAATACAACTATTGATCAAAAAATTTAAAAGAATACTCATCTATCAACAAAAATTATTGTTATCCTAATTTCTAAACCACAACCCAAATCTACAATATTTCTATGAAAAAATGAAAACTTTCCTAAAATAGAATTTTTGAAATTATATTTAAAAATACAACTATTGATCAAAAAAATCTGAAATAATACTCATCTATCAACAAAAATTATTCTTATCATAATTTCTAAATCACAACCCCAAATCTACAATATTTCTATGAAAAAATGAAAACTTTCCTAAAATAGAATTTTTGAAAATTATATTTAAAAAATACAACTACTGATCAAAAAAATTTAAAAGAATACTCATCTATCAACAAAAATTATTGTTATCCTAATTTCTAAACCACAACCCCAAATCTACAATATTTCTATGAAAAAATGAAAACTTTCCTAAAATAGAATTTTTGAGAATTATATTTAAAAAATACAACTATTGATCAAAAAAATCTGAAATAATACTCATCTATCAACAAAAATTATTGTTATCAAAATTTCTAAATCACAACCCCAAATCTACAATATTTCTATGAAAAAATGAAAACTTTCCTAAAATAGAATTTTTGAAAATTATATTTAGAAAATAAAACTATTGATCAAAAAAATCTAAAAGAACTCATCTATCAACAAAATTATTGTTATCCTAATTTCTAAACCACAACCCAAATCTACAATATTTCTATGAAAAAATGAAAACTTTCCTAAATATAATTTTGAATTTTGAAAATTATATTTTAAAAATACAACTATTGATCAAAAAAATCTGAAAGAATACTCATCTATCAACAAAATTATGTTATCCTAATTTCTAAATCACAAACCCAAATCTACAATATTTCGATGAAAAAAGGAAAACTTTCCTAAAATAGAATTTTTGAAAATTATATTTAAAAAATACATCTATAGATCAAAAAAATTTAAAAGAATACTCATCTATCATCAAAAATTATTGATATCCTAATTTATAAACCACAACCCCAAATCTACAATATTTCAATGAAAAAAATGAAAACTTTCCTCAAATAGAATTTTCGAAAATTATATTTAAAAAATACAACTATTGATCAAAAAAATCTGAAATAATACTCATCTATCAACAAAAATTATTGTTATCCTAATTTCTAAATCACAACCCCAAATCTACAATATTTCTATGAAAAATGAAAACTTTCCTAAAATAGAATTTTTGAAAATTATATTTAAAAAATACAACTACTGATCAAAAAAATTTAAAAGAATACTCATCTATCAACAAAAATTATTGTTATCCTAATTTCTAAACCACAACCCCAAATCTACAATATTTCTATGAAAAAATGAAAACTTTCCTAAAATAGAATTTTTGAAAATTATATTTAAAAAATACAACTATTGATCAAAAAAATTTAAAAGAATACTCATCTATCAACAAAAATTATTGTTATCATAATTTCTAAATCACAACCCCAAATCTACAATATTTCTATGAAAAAATGAAAACTTTCTAAAATAGAATTTTTGAAAATTATATTTAAAAAAATACAACATATGATCAAAAAATTTAAAAGAATACTCATCTATCAACAAAAATTATTGTTATCCTAATTTTCTAAACCACAACCTTAAATCTACAATATTTCTATGAAAAAATGAAAACTTTCTAAAAATAGAATTTTTGAAAATATATTTTAAAAAATACAACTATTGATCAAAAAAATTTAAAGAATACTCATCTATCAACAAAAATTATTGTTATCCTAATTTCTAAACCACAACCCCAAATCTACAATATTTCAATGAAAAAATGAAAACTTTCCTAAAATAGAATTTTTGAAAATTATATTTAAAAAATACAACTATTGATCAAAAATGTTTAAAAGAATACTCATCTATCAACAAAAATTATTGTTATCCTAATTTCTAAATCACAACCCCAAATCTACAATATTCTTTGAAAAATGAAAACTTTCCTAAAATAGAATTTTGAAAATTATATTTAAAAATACAACTATTGATCAAAAAATCTAAAATAATACTCATCTATCAACAAAAATTATTGTTATCCTAATTTCTAAATCACAACCCCAAATCTACAATATTTCTATGAAAAAATGAAAACTTTCCTAAAATAGAATTTTTGAAAATTATATTTAAAAAATACAACTATTGATCAAAAAAATCTGAAAAAATACTCATCTATCAACAAAAATTATTGTTATCCTAATTTCTAAACCACAACCCCAAATCTATAATATTTCTATGAAAAAATGAAAACTTTCCTAAAATATAATTTTTGAGAATTATATTTAAAAAATACAACTATTGATCAAAAAAATTTAAAAGAATACTCATCTATCAACAAAAATTATTGTTATCCTAATTTCTAAATCACAACCCCAAATCTACAATATTTCTATGAAAAAAATGAAAACTTTCCTAAAATAGAATTTTTGAAAATTATATTTAAAAAATACAACTATTGATCAAAAAAGTTTAAAAGAATACTCATCTATCAACAAAAATTATTGTTATCCTAATTTCTAAATCACAACCCCAAATCTACAATATTTCTATGAAAAAATGAAAACTTTCCTAAAATAGAATTTTTGAAAATTATATTTAAAAAATACAACTATTGATCAAAAAAATCTGAAATAATACTCATCTATCAACAAAAATTATTGTTATCCTAATTTCTAAATCACAACCCCAAATCTACAATATTTCTATGAAAAAATGAAAACTTTCCTAAAATAGAATTTGTGAAAATTATATTTAAAAAATACAACTATTGATCAAAAAAATTTAAAAGAATACTCATCTATCAACAAAAATTATTGTTATCCTAATTTCTAAACCACAACCCCAAATCTACAATATTTCAATGAAAAAAATGAAAACTTTCCTAAAATAGAATTTTTGAAAATTATATTTAAAAAATACAACTATTGATCAAAAATGTTTAAAAGAATACTCATCTATCAACAAAAATTATTGTTATCCTAATTTCTAAATCACAACCCCAAATCTACAATATTTCTTGGAAAAAATGAAAACTTTCCTAAAATAGAATTTTTGAAAATTATATTTAAAAAATACAACTATTGATCAAAAAAATCTGAAAAAATACTCATCTATCAACAAAAATTATTGTTATCCTAATTTCTAAACCACAACCCCAAATCTACAATATTTCTATGAAAAAATGAAAACTTTCCTAAAATATAATTTTTGAGAATTATATTTAAAAAATACAACTATTGATCAAAAAAATCTGAAATAATACTCATCTATCAACAAAAATTATTGTTATCCTAATTTCTAAATCACAACCCCAAATCTACAATATTTCTATGAAAAAATGAAAACTTTCCTAAAATAGAATTTTTGAAAATTATATTTAAAAAATACAACTATTGATCAAAAAAATTTAAAAGAATACTCATCTATCAACAAAAATTATTGTTATCCTAATTTCTAAACCACAACCCCAAATCTACAATATTTCAATGAAAAAATGAAAACTTTCCTAAAATAGAATTTTTGAAAATTATATTTAAAAAATACAACTATTGATCAAAAAAATCTGAAATAATACTCATCTATTAACAAAAATTATTGTTATCCTAATTTCTAAATCACAACCCCAAATCTACAATATTTCGATGAAAAAAACGAAAACTTTCCTAAAATAGAATTTTTGAAAATTATATTTAAAAAATACAACTATTGATCAAAAAAATTTAAAAGAATACTCATCTATCAACAAAAATTATTGTTATCCTAATTTCTAAACCACAACCCCAAATCTACAATATTTCAATGAAAAAATGAAAACTTTCCTAAAATAGAATTTTTGAAAATTATATTTAAAAACTACAACTATTGATCAAAAAAATCTGAAATAATACTCATCTATCAACAAAAATTATTGTTATCCTAATTTCTAAATCACAACCCCAAATCTACAATATTTCTATGAAAAAATGAAAACTTTCCTAAAATAGAATTTTTGAAAATTATATTTAAAAATACAACTATTGATCAAAAAATTTTAAAAGAATACTCATCTATCAACAAAAATTATTGTTATCCTAATTTCTAAACCACAACCCCAAATCTACAATATTTCTATGAAAAAATGAAAACTTTCCTAAAATAGAATTTTTGAAAATTATATTTAAAAAATACAACTATTGATCAAAAAAATTTAAAAGAATACTCATCTATCAACAAAGATTATTGTTATCCTAATTTCTAGATTACAACCCCAAATCTACAATATTTCTATGAAAAAAAATGAAAACTTTCGTAAAATAGAATTTTTGAAAATTATATTTAAAAAATACAAATACTGATAAAAAAATGTAAAGAATACTCATATATCAACAAAAATTATTGTTATCATAATTTCTAAATCACAACCTCAAATCTACATTATTTCTATGGAAAAATGAAAACTTTCCTAAAATAGAATTTTTGAAAATTATATTTAAAAAATACAACTATTGATCAAAAAAATTTAAATAATACTCATCTATCAACAAAAATTATTGTTATCCTAATTTCTAAACCACAACCCCAAATCTACAATATTTCAATGAAAAAATGAAAACTTTCCTAAAATAGAATTTTTGAAAATTATATTTAAAAAATACAACTATTGATCAAAAAAATCTGAAATAATACTCATCTATCAACAAAAATTATTGTTATCCTAATTTCTAAATCACAACCCCAAATCTACAATATTTCTATGAAAAAATGAAAACTTTCCTAAAATAGAATTTTTGAAAATTATATTTAAAAAATACAACTATTGATCAAAAAAATTTAAAAGAATACTCATCTATCAACAAAAATTATTTTTATCCTAATTTCTAAACCACAACCCCAAATCTTCAATATTTCAATGAAAAAATGAAAACTTTCCTATAATAGATATTTTGAAAATTATATTTAAAAAATACAACTATTGATCAAAAAAATCTGAAATAATACTCATCTATCAACAAAAATTATTGTTATCCTAATTTCTAAATCACAACCCCAAATCTACAATATTTCTATGAAAAAATGAAAACTTTCCTAAAATGGAATTTTTGAAAATTATATTTAAAAAATACAACTATTGATCCAAAAAATTTAAAAGAATACTCATCTATCAACAAAAATTATTGTTATCCTAATTTCTAAACCACAACCCCAAATCTAAAATATTCCTATGAAAAAATGAAAACTTTCTTAAAATAGAAATTTTGAAAATTATATTTAAAAAATACAACTATTGATAAAAAAAATTAAAAGAATACTCATCTATCAACAAAGATTATTGTTATCCTAATTTCTAAATTACAACCCCAAATCTACAATATTTCTATGAAAAAATGAAAACTTTCCTAAAATAGAATTTTTGAAAATTATATTTAAAAAATACAACTACTAATCAAAAAAATTTAAAAGAATACTCATCTATCAACAAAAAATATTGTTATCCTAATTTCTAAATCACAACCCCAAATCTATAATATTTCTACAAAAAAATGAAAACTTTCCTAAAATAGAATTTTTCAGAATTTTATCTAAAATATACATCACATTGATCCAAAAAATCTGAAATAATACTCATCTATCAACAAAAATTATTGTTATCCTAATTTCTAAATCACAACCCCAAATCTACAATATTTCTATGAAAAAATGAAAACTTTACTAAAATATAATTTTTGAGAATTATATTTAAAAAATACAACTATTGATCAAAAAAATCTTAAATAATACTCATCTATCAACAAAAACTATTGTTATCCTAATTTCTAAATCACAACCCCAAATCTACAATATTTCTATGAAAAAATGAAAACTTTCTTAAAATAGAATTTTTGAAAATTATATTTAAAATATACAAACTATTGATCAAAAAAATCTAAAATAATACTCATCTATCAACAAAAATTATTGTTATCCTAATTTCTGAACCACAACCCCAAATCTACAATATTTCTATGAAAAAATGAAATTTTTTTTGAAAATTATATTTAAAAAATAAAACTATTGATCAAAAAAATCTAAAAGAATACTCATCTATCAACAAAAATTATTGTCATCCTAATTTCTAAATCACAACCCCAAATCTACAACATTTCTAAAAAAAATTGAAAACTTTCCTAAAATAGAATTTTTGAGAATTATATTTAAAAAATACAACTATTGATCAAAAAAATCTAAAAGAATACTCATCTATCAAAAAATATTATTGTTATCCTAATTTCTAAATCATAACCCCAAATCAACAATATTTCTACAAAAAAATGAAAATTTTCCTAAAATAGAATTTTTCATAATTTTATCTAAATTATACATCTTATTGATTAAAAAATCTTAAAAAAATACTCATCTATCAACAAAAATTATTGTTATCCTAATTTCTAAATCACAACCCCAAATGTACAATATTTCTATGAAAAAGTTGAAAACTTTCCTAAAATAGAATTTTTGAGAATTATATTTAAAAAATACAACTATTGATCAAAAAATCTAAAAGAATACTCATCTATCAACAAATATTATTGTTATCCTAATTTCTAAATCACAACCCCAAATCTACAATATTTCTACAAAAAATGAAAACTTTCCTAAAATAGAATTTTTCAGAATTTTTTCTAAAATATATAACCTATTGATAAAAAATCTTTAAAAAAATACTCATCTATCAACAAAAGTTATTGTTATCCTAATTTCCCTTGTTCGGAAACTCGCTAGGCGCTACGCGTGCGGCACACCCGGGCCTAGCGATTTATTGAAAAAGCGGAAAAAACTCGGGGAGTACGCGGGGAGGAATTTTTTGTATTTTTATATGTATAATACTTTCTTTCTACGTATAATACAAATTTTATGTATAATACATGTTTATTTATAAAGCATTTATAGGTTTGTATTAAATTTAAATATATAATTGTATTTATCATTCACAAAATATAGTTTTTTCATATATTCTAAAGAATTGTTTACTTTAAATGTTCCTTAAATTATTGGGATTTGTTTTTCAACTTTTATATATTTATAATAGGCTATATATATATAGCGTTGTAACTCATGAACAATAATGTTCGCTGGGTTAAATGGTAGAAGCTTGTTTTTCAGCTGTGTGGTCACGAGTTCGAAAGTCTTGTGCACAATTTTATAATTTTTTAATATTTTTAAATGAAGAATAAACATTTAATTTCAGACTTGTCTTCTTCATCCCTTCCACTACGGGATTAACCCTAGCCTCCATTACAGCTTTATTACACTTTTCACTTGTTCTTATTATTTTTTGTTGATTTTCACCCGATTGTGGATTTTGTTGGATAAAAAGATTTGAGCATAAATTCTTTACAATTTTCAGATTATGAATAACTCTGATTCCATATTTACTCGCCGATTTCTTCGATTACACGGTCAAAGCCGGGAAAAATTGGGTCAACGCGTAACGCCACCGATCAGCCCCAATACGCCACGGTGGGTCTCCGAGTACCGTATTCTCGGACGAGTAATCGCCTACTCGGGCGCATTTTTGAACAAGGCTAATTTCTAAACCACAACCCCAAATCTACAGTATTTATATGAAAAAATGAAAACTTTCCTAAAACCGAATTTTTGAAAATTATATTTAAAAAATACAACTATTGATCAAAAAAATCTAAAAGAATACTCATCTATGAACAAAAATTATTGTTATCCTAATTTTTAAATCACAACCCCAAATCTACAACATTTCTATAAAAAATTGAAAACTTTCCTAAAATAGAATTTTTTCAGAATTATATTTAAAAAATACATCTATTGATCAAAAAATCTAAAAGAATACTTATCTAACGTAAAGCATATTATAAATAAAATAATGTGATGATGTAAAAAAGTTATGAGAGAGAGAGAGAGAGAGAGAGAGAGAGAGAGAGAGAGAGAGAGAGAGAGAGAGAGAGGTGAGTGTGAGTGAGGATGAGAGTAAAGGTGAGGGTGAGTGTGAGTGTGAGTGTGAGTGTGAGGTGAGAATGAGATTAAAGGTGAGGGTGAGAGCGAGGGTAAAAAATCTACCCACACAAATTTACCCGAATGCGACCTAGGTGTGTCGTAATTTGGGTTTAGAATTAAGGGGCTTTGGTGGTGGGTATAAAATTTTAGAAAATAAATAAATATTAAAAATTTAAAAATAAAAATTTTAAAGATAGTTTCAAAAAGCATTTTCGAATTTCAAAAAAAAAATTTGAAAACAAAATTGAAAAAATTATAAAAAGTTTGAATTTGAAATCATATAATTCAAAATTATTAATTTTTTTAAATCTATTTTTTGTTTTTTTATTATTTTTTCTTATTTTTAATTATTTATATATCTATAAAGCAAATAGTAAAAGAGTCTTTTGCCTCTTTAATGAAACCTCTTTTGGTCATTTTCTTCCTTATGGACTCTTTTCGTGACAAAAAAATTTAAACATTTAAGAGAATTGTTCTATAGATATATATAAGTAAATAAATTATACATTAGATAGTAATTTTATATATTAATCATTTTACTAATCTATTAATCAGTCGTTGTTGTAAAAAAACTAATCTATTAATCAGTTATAATACTTTTTGAAACTTATTCATTTATAATAGTTATATTAATAAGAACATAACTCCTGAAACATATTTGCTAACATATTGCTAACGCTTTGTCACTCTATCCATCAAGACCCAAGTATCCAATGTTATTTTAAGTCCCCTATACAACGATTTTTATGTATAATTTTTGTTCCCGGATTTCTACTGACAGTTTCTTGATTTGCATGAACAATTTTGATGGTCAGGAACTAATGTAACCAAACCCTCAAGAATCACATAAGAAAGCACTAGATGCTCAATTTCATTATTCTATTAGCACAAACTACATAATATGTCTCAAGGAAAATTATTTCTCCGAACCAGTTTGCATCTCCCCATAACTAGCAGCTCTGAAGACATTGAGAAGACAGTCGCAAGCTTGTCTTGAAGATGGTCTCTCCCGAGGATAAGTTTTTGTGCACTGAATCGCTATTTCAAGAAGCTGATATGCTGCTGCTTCTTCGCAAGGCAAAAGCGGTTTAAGCTCTGAATCAATCAGCTTCTCCCTCGCTCTAGAACCAGGTGGCATCTCAAGACACGTCTCTACCCATCGAACCATATTGGTCTCTTCATCAAACACTTCATCTGTTGGCTTTTTACCAGTCACAATCTCCATCAACACTATCCCCATACTGTACACATCACTCTTCTCAGTGGCCTTCAACGAGTAAGCATATTCTGAAACAAAACAAAAAGAACATTAGCTTTAACAGTGGAAAACAAAATCAGGAAACTCAAGAAAGATAAAAACCTGGTGCAATGTAGCCATAAGAGCCAGCAAACAAACTATGTGATCCTGTGTTGGTGTCATTACTCTCTTCAGTTAAGATCTTTGCGAGTCCAAAATCTCCCAAGTGTGCTTCCATGTTGGGGTCAAGAAGCACATTACTGGTTTTGATATCGCGGTGAACTATAGGAGGAGCACAATCAAAATGAAGATACTCCACTCCTTGAGCCAACCCAAGTGCAATTTTCAATCTTGTTTCCCAACCAAGAACCTGCTTCTTCTTCTCGTGAAGCCAGTCCCAGACGCTTCCGTTCTCCATGTACTCATAAATCAACAGGTTCAAGCCTTCTTCTTTGCTAGTGCAGTAACCCATCAGCTTAACCAAATGTCTGTGTCTGATCGTTCCAAGCGTCTTCACTTCTCTGTTGAAGCTCTTGTTTGACATCAAATCATCTTTCCAGAGAATCTTCTTCACAGCAATCGTCTCACCGTTCTTCAAATCCGCTTTGTAAACTTTTCCTGACCCTCCTGATCCAATCATGAACTCGTCGTCAAGGCGATGCGTAGCCTCCATAATGTCTTCCCACTTTATATCCGTCTTTGCAGCTCCGTTTCTAAAGAGGGGAGCTTGTGAAGAAGGAGAAGAGTTTGATGAGAATGTGCTGTTTAGAAGATCATGACCTTGCTTGCAGAAGAGGACAACCACTAGTACCGTCAAAGCAATAGCTGCTACTGAAGACAAGGCAGAGATTATAACTACGGTTTTTGCGCTAAGACCTTGCTGCTTTGATCCAACTCTCTTGCAGGGACTAAGAGGGCTTCCACAGAGATCTGCATTGCCTACAAAAGCATCTGCATGCCATTTATAGAAAGGTTTCTTTAACCTGCCCGTTAGGTTGTTGTAAGAGAGGTTGAGGTATCCTAAACTCTTCATATCCCCTATTGGGCCAGGAACGTCTCCGACAAGGTGATTGTGAGACAGATCAAGAGATTCAAGCTTATGTAACGTCGAAATGGTTGATGGAATGTGTCCAGTGAAGTTGTTGTAGCTGAGATCTAAAGCACTTTGAAGATCTTGTAGCTGTCCAATCTCAACAGGGATGTCTCCTATTAAGGAGTTTCTCGATAAGCGAAGCTCGTAAAGCTTGCTCAGCTTTCCTATGGCTGAAGGAAGCTGACCTGAAATCTGATTCTTGTCTAGGTTAAGTACATTGAGTGCTTCCAAGTTTCCAATCTCTTGTGGTATAGAGCCGTTAAGTGAGTTACCATCAAGAGATAGCACAAGAAGCTTGCTTAAGTTGAAAATCTCACTAGGGAGTGACCCGGTGAGCTGGTTAGAAGAAAGCTTGAGCTCACCCAAGAAAGGAAGCTTTCCAAGCCATGGAGGTATGACCCCTGAAAGAAAGTTATTGCTGAGATCAATGAGTGTCAGATTCGTACACAAACCGAGCTCTACTGGTATGATTCCTGTCAGTGAGTTGCTTGAGATATCCAATAAAGACAGTGCATTGATCTTCCCTAATGTCCAAGGGATTCTTCCTCTGAATTGATTCTTCCCTAACCTTAACCGATTGAGGCTCGGAGACTTCCCTAGCTCAAGAGGTACATCTCCCTCGAATCTGTTGTCCGTGAGATCAAACGAGAGATAAGAGCTTGAACCGCACAAGGGGCTGATGGAGCCATTGAGCGTGTTGTTTGAGAAATTGATTCTTGTGAGCTTCTTGAGGTTCATAAGTGAGCTGGGAAGGTTCCCCTGAAGAGAGTTGTTGTAAAGGTGAAGCTGGTCCAAGGCCGTTAAGAAGCCGAAGGAGGAAGGGATCGAACCGGTGAGGTGATTGTCAGCTAAATCAAGAAGCGTCAGTTGTTGACAGTTACCTAAAGTGGCGGGAATGTTACCAGAAAACTCGTTCTCTCTCAAGTGAAGCCAAGTAAGATCTTTCAATCTTCCTATCCAAGAAGGAATCTCTCCACTGAAATGATTCCCATACATATCAATCTCCTGCAGACTCGTGCAGTTCCCAATCTCAACCGGGATTTGACCGGAAAACCGGTTATCGTGAAGCAACAGACGTTCAAGTTTGCTGAGAAAACCGATCTCTTTTGGTAACTTCCCCTCCAAGGCATTGTGAGACGGACCAAACTCTTGTAGGTTCGTTAGGTTAGATATAGATGGAGATAACGTGCCTCGCAAGCTACAGTTGTTAATATATAAAACCGTGAGTTCGACGAGGTGAAACAACGAGTCGGGAATTAGACCGGTGAGCGTGTTGTTGGACAAGTTAAGCTCTTGTAATGACCGACATTTGCTGATTTCTGTCGGAATTTCGCCGGAAAGCTGAGTTTCAGACAAAAGCAGTAGCTTAAGATTTGTGTTGTTAGAACACAAGCTCTTTGGTAAGGAACCAGAGAGAGGATTGTACTCTAGAACCAGATACTCAAGCTGATTCATGTTCCAGAACTCTTCATGTATCCCTCCGGTGAGACTGTTCTTAGACAAATCAAGGATTCTGAGGTTTTTTAACTCCGTTAATGTCTTTGGAATCGAACCTTGAAGTTTGTTACCGATCAAGTAAAGGTGGTTGAGACTGCGGAGATCACCGAGTTGACTCGGTATCTCTCCGGACAAGCTGTTGTTTGCCAAATTGAGTGACTCGAGGTTACCGAGTCGACTCAGCTCCGCCGGTAACGATCCGTTGAGGCTGTTCACCTCCGCGGAGAACGTAACGAGGTTGGCGCAGTTTCCTAACTCGGGTGGAATCGGTCCTTCGAGGTAGTTATGTCGCAGATACAAATACTGCATCTGAACGAGTCGACCGAGTTGACTCGGTATCGGACCGGTGAGTCTGCACGCAGCTAATCCGAGCGTCTGGAGATTGGCGAGATTCCCTAACGTCTCCGGGATTGATCCGGCGAGGTCGTTGTTTCCGATTTTTAACGACTTGAGATTCACGAGTGAGCCGAGTTGACTCGGTATCTCGCCGCTGAGTAGGTTAGAGAAGAGATGCAGAGTTTCCAAAGAAGAAGAGAGGTTGGAGAGAGCAGCTGGGATGGGACCTACGAGACTGTTGGACGATAGATCGAGGTCGATTATGTTATCAAACCGGCCAATAGAAGGAGAGATTGAACCGGTTAAGTTTAAACCGGAGAGATTTAAACCGATGACTTCACGACCACCGCACGTGACGCCGGTCCCGTTGCAGTAATTGGGATCATCGGAGTTCCAACTCCGGAGAACGGTTTCGTCTTTTGGGTTTGCGACAAGAGACTTCTTCAGTTCGAGGAGAGTTTGGAGATCGTTGCTTTGACCCGGTTGACCCGAACCAGAACCGACTAAAAAACAGAGGAAAAACAGAACAAAAAGAGAAAGCCGCTGCATTGTTTTGCTTCTTCTTCTTCAGGAAACAAGAAGTGTATGAAAGTGAATGAAGATTCCTCTGGTGATTAGTAGAAGTGAGCCTAGAGTTTAAGACAATTGTTGTTTTTTTTTTGTTGAAGTTGATGGAACAGAGATGATCGTAAGGATGGTGCATGGGGGACTCTCTCTCTTTCTCTCTATAGATAGATATAACACGCTCAAATGTTTGATGTGTGGTGAGTTGCAAGAGAAGTAAATGCAGATAAAGCTTTGGGATCGGCTATAAAAGAAGGCTAGAAGCCTAAAACTACATAGTATAGCCTTTTACAATGACGACACGCGGGTCTTTCTTTATATCTTCTGTCATTTCGCTTTGATTAATTATTGACAGTGTGTGTGTGTGATTAAAGGGAAATGAATGAAGCAATGGGAAAGAGCAGACGAAGGTCAACGAGGGTCAGATGAGAGGCATTGGAAAATGCAATTGCAAGTTTCTTACATTTATGTTGCGACTGTGCCAGTGTTTGTATGTGTTCTTTCTATAAATGCTCATAGTAATGAGATGTTTCGGATTAACTGATTTTAGATTTTAGACTTGAAATTGTGAAATGGTTTCGAAATCCTGCAAAAAAAAAAAAATTTTGTAAAATAAAAGTGGAGATTTATCTTTGTTTTTCAATTATTGTGTATTTGTGTGTCTATTTATAAAATTTATAAAATGCCGTAAAAAATACTATGATGTTGTGTTTCGATTTATCCATCTTGAAGACCAAACTGATTTCCATTTATCTACTAAATTCAACTTGATGAGAATTTTAGTTGTGTAAGTAATGATAATGTGAAACGAGACTAATGACAATGAAATATACTGTATAAGTTATATACATATATATATATATATATATATATGATAATGAATAAAAGAATTGATATGGCTTTGACCATGGCCAATGAAAGAGCGTGGTTGAGAGGCCAATGCAAGAGCGTGGTTGAGATGACCGAACGATGACTTGGTTGAGATGTACTTCTTCGAAAAAATTATTATGTTGTGAAGTGTGTTTAGCTTTCACATGACTCCAGAAGCCCTCATGAAAAATTTAAAAGTTGTCTTTCTATGTTTAAATTTCATGCATAGAAAAGTTATCTTTCTATGTTTAGTTTATTTTTTATTTCAAATATGTCATTTTACATTCTAATGTAATTCTTTTTTTTTCACTTTTTTCAATAACCATAATTTTTTATTTAAATCATCTTTCATTTAATTAATTGTACATCAAATAAAGATATATTAATCTATTATACAGTTTTTAAATCTTCGTTAAATGTATCATGACACTTTTTAAAAAACATAGGGAGTATAATATAAAAAATAGAGTTATATGCTAAATAATTGTTTGTCTAGATACAAAAATAGGAAATCTATGCCTTGTAGAATAACCAAATTTTACAGAGAAGAAATTAAAACCACAGTCTAGATTCCTATAAACTCTAAATTTTGAACCAAACAATATTATAAGCTTCTAAAACCTAAACAAAATTGTTTATATCTTTGAAATGTTTTCTCTCAATTATCTATATATAAAACAGTTGTTTCTCTTTGATATCCCCATTTAATAAAAGATTTTGCAGATGTCATCTTTGAGATAAACGCAGATCCACTGCTGAGTTTTTTTATTATTAAAAGATATAGAGATATAAGTTTAAATGAAGGTTAAAACTTTTTGATTAACAAAAAAAAAAATTGTGGTTTAGATATGTATATAAGTATGTTACGTTTATCATATTCGAAAATGGATAAGTTTATCAATATCTGGTTTGTAAAAGGTGAAATGTCATATTCAATTTGGTTATTTTTTAGGGAATGATAAAGTGTGAAACCCTTATCTCATGGGAAACAATTATCTTTTTACTTAGTGTGATGTTCTTATTTGGGGAGTTCATTCCTGAAGTATGCTTATCCTCAATTTACATGGTTTATTGTCTTATAGCATGTAGTTAGGTCGCTGAATCAAATCCAATTGCTTATATTTGTTTACATACACTTTGTCTAACAATATCATCTTCGGCTTTATTTGCCCCCTATTGATAAAACCTACCCCTAAATAAGACAATATAGGTAATCAATCCATCTCATAGCTTTGGGCCTTTACTGATTTTTTTAAAGATGATACAGTTTACCTCCAGTTGTACTTGTAACATAACTTAAGGAGAAAGTACATCTTTACGTGACACAGTTTTGCAGGTTTTAGATTAACGATTAACATATATATATTTCTTTTTCTATATATGTTGTTCTTGGATTTAAACTAAGACTAAGCATTGTAAATGCCAATAAAATTCGAATCTCTACCAGTTTTCAAAGGAAATGAAATAACGAAATGGTATATATATTTGTTTGATGTAAAAGTAAAACTAACATATGTTAATTAATAATTTGGTTCTGAACGGTAATATCTTCAAATCTTAAATCAGTAAGGTTAGTAATGTCCAATTTTTTATCAGCCAAAAAACGTTATCAAGAGATAAATATCAAATGTAAAGTTAGCATCAAAGCTTTCATAGCTCAGTTGGTTAGAGCACCCGTTTAGTAAGCGGGAGGTCTTGAGTTCAACTCTCAATGAAAGCAATTATAATTTTATTTTCATTTTAATTTTTTTTCATCGTAAAACTCCCGAATGCTACCCCCACTACATTCGACGACTTTTTTATTTTATTTCTAGTGCCTCTCGTTTCGCAGTCTCGCCGTCTCCGACTCACTAGTCGCTTCTCTTCTCGGTACGTTTCCCTCTCCTTTTCTTCTTCTCCGCTGACATTCGATGGATAGTCTCAGCGCCGATGGTGGAAATGTTTCCCTGCGGCTTCTTTTTTTTTGTTTTTACTCGAGTAGGGAAAGTGTTCGATGAAATGTCTCATAGATGATTCATAAAGAGATTCTATCTGTTTTTGTTTTCTCCGTGATTTCTGATTGCGCTTGTGACATCATTATGATCTTTTTCGTGAATATAGACCAATTCTTCCCGTCGAACTGTAGAAACTTTACCCAGATTCGTCTGGATCTCACGCTGATGTTTCAGTTTCAGATTGATAGTTCCTGTCTTCCTGTATTTTAGCTTAAAGTGTGGACCTTTGTATGTGCCATGTACCCATTTTGGCTTTAAGAATAACATCACTGAGTCTCGTGATTGAGATCTTTCGTCATTTTTGTTTAACTTATCAGCATAAAATGTGTTGGTTTTTGCAAATTGATTGAGGATGTTTCATTGTGTTTTATTGCTTTTAACAGGTAGTTTTTGAAGGAAAGATGGCTAGTGGTAGCTTGAAAAGCCTTGTAAATTCAGCAGTCACTGTTGGTGTGACCGAAGCAAGAGCAAGGATTTTCGGACATATGCTTAACCCAACAGGGCAGAGGTCTTCTCATAAGATCTTAAGGAAGAAGCTTTTTGGTGATAAGGTTGCAGAGTGGTATCCATACGACATTAAGAACGAGGATCCCAATGTCTTGGCTAGGGGAGAAAAAGAGTATTCCCTAAAAACTTCTTCTTTTATTTAAAAACTTTGCGAACCAGTGTAGTCAACGACATGTTATCAAGCATGCCTTAGAGTAGATTTGAGTAGACTGAAGCAATGCCTAGTTCATATATTTCCATAAAGATATGCCTTCAATTGCAAATAATGTTAATGCAATTTGTGTCGAGTTGAGTTGGTGGGGTAGTAGTTGATAGGCCTGACGTTAGTCTAGTGTACGAGAATTGTAATCATCCAAGTGGTTGAGTGATTTAACAGGCAGAAGGGCTGAGTATTTTGGATTGATTTAGGAGAATTTATCATAGTGTTCATCTTTGGTGGGCTTTATTTGCCTCAGTTTGTTCTCTGTTCTTCTTCCGTAATTGATTCAGAGAGTCGACAAACGGAGAATCATTTCTGGTTTGCTCGGTAGTTTATGAAATTCAGGGCATGAGAAAGCACGTAGTCTTATGACTTGAATGGTTGTGTTATGTGAGGCTTATGCAGAGCTGTGTACGCAAAGTAGCTTTAGGAGAGTAGAATTGATTTTCTCTTATTTTGTGGAAGATAATATTTTAGTAGCTTTCTAACTTGAGAGTTTGTGTATTATTATTGTAGGCGCTTATCGAAGCTTGAGATGTTGAAGCGTCGTGATAAAGGACCACCAAAGAAGGGTCATGGAAGACGTGCGGCGAAGCGTAACAAGTAGAACAAGTAGGGATTGTAGCTTCCTAAAAAAAAAGCTCAGCACTTTCAGTATCAGATTCTGTTGGTTAATAATTGCCAACTAAAACTTTCTTCATTAGTGAAGTCTTCTCAACATAAAATTTTCATGCTTAAACTATGCGTTAGTTTACAATGATCTCACAAAGCTACTTGCTTCCCTTTTGACTTGATATGGCTTTTGTTTCTCTATTTTTCTTTTGTTAATTCTTTACTCTTTAGGGTGTGCAAGCTGATAAACTTGTGCTGTGTCATAACTCAAAACCGTTGATTTAATTCCCGAGCTATGCGTATGAGCTGTCGATGGCAAAGAACATGTGTTCCACCAATGTTGTTGTTGACGTTTTTTTTTTGGTAAAACGTTGACAACATTCCATTGAACGGTAGTCTTTCAAAGTTGAAAAGAAAAAAAAAAACGAATCTTAGAGATGGTGGTAGGTGTAACCTGTCTGCTAATATAGTGCACGTGTGTTTATTCATTCTATTACCACTCACTCCCACCCATACAAAAAAGGATTAGTTAAAGTCTTTGTAGGACTGTGTCAGAGAGAGTCGGCGCAGAGAGAGATAGAGATGGAGGAAGCTCTGAAGATTCAGTCTTTGTTCATCTATCCGATCAAATCTTGCCGTGGAATCTCCGTCCCTCAGGCAACCGTAACTCAAACTGGTAATTTAAAGAAGAAACTTCTTCTCTTTGTAGCAACTAGTATGAGAAAATTGCCGTTTAGATCATTTTTTGGTTTCTTGAATTTGGTGAGTAATATGTTATATGTTCGATGATTCCGTAAGATGGCTGAATGTGTTGAAACTGATATATGCAGGATTTCAATGGGACCGGTACTGGTTAGTGGTGAACTACAAAGGAAGAGCATACACTCAAAGAGTTGAGCCAAAGCTTGCTCTTGTCGAATCCGAGCTGCCTAAGGAAGCCTTCTTTGAAGACTGGGAGCCAACAAAAGACTCATTTTTGGGTAATTAATTACTCTGTTCAAAATTACATAAACTCTTGTCTGAACCTTAGACTCAGAATGGATTGTCTTGATTATTTAATTTTTGGCAGTGGTAAGAGCTCCAGGTATGAGTCCGTTAAAGATTCCATTGACTAAACCGAGCTCGATAGCAGAAGGTGTGTCCATGTGGGAGTGGTCTGGCTCTGCGTTTGATGAGGGAGAAGAAGCTGCTAAATGGTTTTCAGATTATCTTGGCAAACAAAGCCGTTTGGTTCGCTTTAATAAAGGTTTTTGATTCTTATTCTTTTTATTTTGCAACACATTTGAATGCACATAGTTGACCAACTTCTTTCTTGATACAGAAACTGAAACCAGACCTTCACCTCCTGAGTTCGCAGCAGGTTACTCCACAACATTTGCAGATATGTTTCCGTTTTTGTTTGCATCTCAGGTGAGGCATTAATGATAGTTACAGTATCAGTTAATGGGAATGTGCATTTGATTTCGTTTTGTCTTGCTTGATGTTCCTAGGCTTCTTTAGACCAGCTGAATACACTCCTACCAGAACCGGTGCCTATTAATCGTTTTCGACCCAAGTAAAATACTATCATTCATTCATCTCTCTTTGATGATGATGATGATGATGGTTGTTTCATTTTGTGATCTTGATTTTTCTTTGTTTCTCTTGTAGTTTTCTTGTCGATAACTGTGATCCTTTTGGTGAAGATCTTTGGGATGAAATCAAGATTAACGAATTAGTCTTCCAAGGAGTTAGGCTGTGTAGCCGCTGCAAGGTGAGTATCTGATATAGTAACACTCAGATTATCAAACTCTGAGGCTTTTTAAAAAAACTGTTATTGTTGTTCTTTCAGGTACCACTTGTGAATCAAGAAACCGGAGTTCCAGGTGCAGCAGAACCAACTGAAACTCTGATGAAATTCAGATCAGACAAAGTCTTAATGCCAGACAAGAAGGCGCATGGAAAGGTTAGATATTGTCTGGTTTTGTGTGGGAAGAGACTTGTACTTGGATCCAGTCTGATGCTTAACCTATTCAATTAAATTTGTGACAGGTTTACTTTGGTAAGGAGATGGTATGGAACTGGAACATAGGCAACAGTGAAGGCAAAGGCAGCAAGACAATCAAAGTTGGTGATACGATCTCTGTTCTAAGGAAGATGCCTTCCATAGCTGAAGCAGCTGTTTAACTCTCCAACATATTTGCTTTCTTTCTTTTTCTTCTTATTATGTGTGTTATCTTGTTGTTGTGTCTAAACTATGTTAAGAGAGATGATTGCTTGATTGCTCATCGTAAATCAAACAAACTTCAACTTGTTTTGAGAGATACATCTTGTTGAATATGTGATATGATGCTTTTCTGTTTGACTAGTTTAAACTGTGCAATATATTAGATTCTT
The DNA here is from genome assembly GCF_000309985.2 of Brassica rapa. NCBI lineage: Eukaryota > Viridiplantae > Streptophyta > Magnoliopsida > Brassicales > Brassicaceae > Brassica > Brassica rapa. The sequence goes on along the minus strand of NC_024800.2, from coordinate 28,063,986 downwards.
ACTTATTAAAGAGGTCTCTTTTAAAACATCTAAATAGCAATCACTGAGGCAAAGAATCAAACTCTAGAAAAATATACTCTGATATTAAAGACAGATACATGAAAAGATTATTAAGTCAAGTACCAGCCATGAATTATACTGTTATTAAGACACGAACTGAACTGAATAAACCTAACTTTTTTGTGTCTTAAGACAGGAGGAGGACAGTACTGAATGAATCATATGATGTAGCCTTGGTGCAAACAAAAGGATGTTTCAACAGATCAGCTGCGGTGGCTCTGCGTGAGGGGTGCAACGCCATGCAACGCCTCAAGAAGTCGTTGGCCAGCGGAGATACAAGTCTCGGAAGCCTCCACTTGTAAAAACATTCTCCCATCTTCACTGGATGGCCTCCAAACATCTGAAGCACAACACACCCTAGAGCCCACATGTCAACACCCGGTCCAATCATCTTCACTCGGTTGGGTCCCAAAGACTCAGGGGGCATGTACTCCTTTGTACCGCCAGACAAGGACCTTGGATTCGTACAAGAAGGCTCCTTAGATAGACCGAAGTCAGCAAGCTTGAGATCCCACGGCTCTCCGACAATCTTGGAAGGGAAGAGGAGAACGTTAGCCGGCTTGAGGTCGCAGTGAACGTAGCCGCGAGAGTGAAGAGCCTCGAGTCCTTGAAGGATCATGAGAGCAGCACGTCTGATCATATCCTCAGGCATTGGTTGGCCACTGAAGTTGGAGATGAAGTTGTGGAGAGTACCTTTGGAGGCAAACTCCATGTAGATGTAACAATGGTCGAGGTTGATATCTATGTGAAGATTAGGGTTTGTGGTTTGGACGATGCGTGGATGGTTACGGAAACGAAGCATGATCCTATGCTCTTTCTTGAGACTCTCCATGTAAGCTATTGGAGATGATTTCTCAGCGTGTAAACGGTGTTTGGAGTCTCTTATGAGAGCGACCGAACCAAAACCACCTCGGCCAAGAAAACAGACAAACTCTAGTACTGAAGAAGATTGGCCAACAACATCCGGAGCTTTGCTGTTGTTGTTGTTGTCTTCCTTAACCATCGCCGTCTTGGTCATAATCTGTAATTAGGGTTTTTGACTCTAGTTTCACTTTTCGTTTGAGAAACAAGTAATCGAATCAATGATAGCTTTAGAGAGGAGTCTCTAGCGTTCTTATTTATATGAAGCTACTTGAGTAGGTTGTTCACTATTCCTTTTTGTTTTTGTTGATTATCATGTTTAATTTTTTTGAACTAAATTATCATGTTTAATTTCCTTTTTAGTTTCTTCTTTCCTTTTTTTTTTTTTGTTATTCCCCAAAGTTTCAATTGATTTTCAGATTTGCATTCTTATTTATCTTATTTATAAGAAGCTGATTCTGTTATACGTTGTTCACTGTTTCCTTTTTAATTGTATCTTTCCTTTTTTCTTATTTCTCAAAATTTAAATTGATTTTAAGCTGATTTTTATTGATTTTTTTTTTTGTTTTTGGTTTTTGATTTAGTTTTTGGATTTTGGGGTTTTCAATTTTTAGTTTCTGATTTTTCTGTACATTTTAGCTTTTTTAAAAAAATTGAATGATGATTTAGATTTTAGAAATTTCTGGTTTTAAAATTTCAGATTAAACTAATAAATAAAAGAATTAATAATAATAATAATTAAAGCAATAAAAATACAGTATAATATCACCAAAGACATACATATAAAGAGAATACATTATCAATTTTATTAAATAATTCGAAATTGATATTTAAACATACTGCAATATATTATTTAACTAATTAAGTATTATAAATAAAAAATTAAGATCAGACATTTAGGGGGGCTTATTGTACTTGGGATTTGAGAAAATTCTAGGATTTTTAAATTTAGTGGAATTTGAAGATTTTGATAGGGATTTGAGGATTTTGTTGGTAATTTAGATGGTGATTTAGGTAGGATTTTTTTAAAAACCATAGGATTGTCTTTATACGTAACGACGTCGTTAAAGTTCGTTAGATTAAAAAATAAAACGAAATGGCTTTGCCCGGATGATTCAAGTGGAGGTGATCTTACAACCATCATAGCTGTTCTCCCAGTTACATCTCCAGTTCTGTCCCTTGTTGTTCATCAAAGACTTGTGATGGCTATAGAGCTTAAGAAAGTGATTGAACAGATCCGTGAAGCTCCACTTCAGGTGGTATACACTAGTTTCTTCAGTTATTCACTCCAAGTTGCAGAGAATTTGAGAACAGATCTAAGCTCTAACGGTTAATTTCGAGGTTTGATTTATGTTTGGAAAGTCTTGTGAGTATCGCTACATACATATTCTTGGGATTGCATAGCAAAAGAGATGAACTTTTAAGCCAAGATTGTACGTGGAGAGACTGATAGTTAGTTGTTAGAATGGTATATTGTTAGAAAGAACATTGGTTTTGATAGGATGTTGCTACTAACCAGAAACGCTGGGAGAAAGTATATATGAAGAGGTGAGGGAATTTTAAGTTAGAGTTACAGTCTTATTGGTTCAGATTAGATGGTTAGTTTATGATTTTCTTACCAGGTAATCAAAATAAATATTGCAGGCTCGTATCAGTGTGACATGCAATATTCTGACATTGTGGCGTGTTTTATTTGAAGGGTAATGGCTGGGAGTATTTGAAGGATGATTATCTGAGTCATCGTGTATTGATATCCCCTAAAAATAATCTTTCATTATCTTAGTGAAAAAAGGGCCAAACTCATAGATATTATTGAAGAAGATGAAAATGATAAATATGCTAATAGACATGAACACTGGAATCTGATATCTGAAGCTGCAGCTCACTTGAATAGGTTTTCAAATGATGGAAGCTTCATGAAATAAATGCTTCTATACAGAAGAATGAATCAGTGGAGATTGTAGAGACTCAACATAGAACAAAAAACATTACCTTCAAAAACCAAAACCAGTATGGAATCTCTAAGCGTTAATTAACTGGCGGCTAAAGCCTTACAGCTTCGTCTGAAACAGAAACTTGAAAAAGCCCAGAAACTTAACATAAGATTATCATTTCTTTGTTCTTTGTGCCTTTTGTTTTGAGTCCTTAATTTTCCTGATCGCTTTCATTTACTCAAGTATAATTCTGAAATGAGTTCTCTTGCTTTTCAATGGAAAAAACAAAGGCTGAGGGCAAAGTAAAAGTTTTCTAAATTCAGTGAAGAAAAAGAAAACTGATAAATTTTTCAAATACCTACTCACGACATGGAATTTATGTTCATTAAATTTCAACTATAAATCATTTTCAAATAACTCCAAATTATTTCTGATGTATTTTACTAGATGAAATCCTTATTTTCCAATAAGGGAGGATTTGATAGAGTTTGTATAAATGATAAGTCCAATAACCAAGGATTTGAGATCATTTTCATAAATGATAGATCCAATAAGGTGAGATTTGAGAAAAAAATGAAATCCTAGCAAATCATCAATACAATAAGCCCCCCTTAATGAGTTTGTGCACAAATATTTCTATGATTATTTATTTTTCTGTAAATACTTTCTATAAAATTTAATTAAAATAGTAAGTTATAAGGGATATATATATATATATATATATATATTTTTTTTTTGAACTTTTTCTGAATTTATTTAATTTATAAAAAAACAATAACTTTGTTATAAAATGGTATACTATGTTCTTTATTACCAGTTTGCACCAGGTTACACCAGTTTATTTTTATTTTTTAAAAGTTTTGGTTGGTATTAATATATGCTGCAATTATTCAACATAAATCATGGTCCTACAGTTTCAATATCGGAAAAATACTAAAAAAATATGTTTTATATAAATATGTTTTAGATATCAATTTTTCTTCTTCTTTATGGTGGAAGTGATAGACATTAACTGAATGGGATAGTCCAGAAAAGTTAAAAAAGAAACGAATTTTTGTATGGTTGGTGACTTGGTGTGACCACATTTCAAAAAGTTGAGCCAAAGCTTGCTCTTGTTGAGTCAGAGGTGCCCAAGTAAGCTTTCTTGGAACATTGGGAGCCAGTAAACAACTCAGTTTTGGGTAAACGCTCCAGGTATGAGTCTATTAAAAGATCCCAATTACTAAACCAAGCACAGTGGCTCAAGGTGTGTCTATGTGGGAATGGTCTGGCTCTGCGTTTGATGAAGGAGAAAAGCCGTTTAGTTCGGTTTGATAAAGGTCTTGGCCTTTTTCTTTTTGTTCTTGTGAATCTTTCATTTGTAACAGATTTGGATGCATAGATTTGAGGTCAAGTTTTCTTAATTTTGATACAGAAACTGAAGCCAAAATGCTTCTCAGCGAAGTAACCAAAATGGGACATTGAAACTCTTTTTAATTACTCATAAGAAGAAAGAGCCAAAATGTGCAATACTACAATGGGACATCAGATTCTTACTTAAGACAAAGTCTATTTTTTTTTTTAACATTTCAACTTATCAGACTCCAAAAGTTGCTGAACAGCAACCAAATCAGGAAGCACAATAGCTCCAGCTTCCCTCCAGTCTTTAGCAGCTTCTGTCTTAAACCTATCAAGCAACAAAGCATGCATCCCAATACTCTTTGCCGGAACATAATCTTTACGCATACTATCTCCAATATGCAAAGCCTCTTCAGGCGCAATGTTCCCAGCTCTCTCTAACGCCAGCTTGTAAATCCTCGGATCTGGTTTCTCCACCCCTTCAATACCAGAGAACACCCCAAAATCCCACTCTCCCTAAACACCAACCAATCAAATGAGTCATCACAAAACACATTTCACAATGAGAGAGACTAGTTGAATACCTTGTTCAAACCCAAGGCAGGTAAAATAACTTCTTGGTATCGATACTCCGCATTGCTAACGAGTCCAACTATAAGACCTTTCTGGCGTGCCCATCTCAAGAAGGGTCGAGAATCTTGAAACACAGAGTAAGGTGCAGCAGAACCAAACGTTGAATAGATTCGTTTAAACACTTTCTCAAATGTCTCCTCATCATACTCATATCCTGCCTAATTATAACAACAAAGTAAGCCGCAGACATACATACATAGGCGCGTTTTCTAAAGAAGCAAAATTCAAAAATACCTTGACAAATGAATCTCTGACAACGGTTTTCCACCAGACAACGTTTGGTATTTTGGCGGAGAAACCGAAACAAGGGTACTTTTGAGCCATGTCTGTGTAAGCAAGCTTGAAACCTTCATGGACGCGTTTGTAATCAGGGCAAGGCAAGCCAATGGCTTTAGCAGCCATACAATAGTAATCACCAAGCTCTCCTTTGTAAGCTATGAGTGTACCCGTTACATCTACTGTGATACACCGTAGTTTCGATAAAAGAGACATGGCTCCTCCTCCTGTAAAAAAAAAAAAAAACACAAAAGATTTGAAGTTAATAATTAACACAAAAAGATGATCAATTTATAATACAAGTGAGCCTCCCTAATGGCTGATTTTAATTTCTTGGCCTGCCAAAAAAGATTTACAGAGAAAGATCTGATTCTATTTCATGGGTTTTGCCCAAAAGTGGTCTGATTGATTAAGACAAGACTCAAAACACAAAGCAATAAATGATCGAATCCGACATCAATGTAGGGACACAAAGACGAAAGCTTTATCATCGCAAGAAAGCAAACAAAAAAGCAAGAGAGAAACTTGAAGTACCCACCAGAAGCTGAGATTCGGGGGGAAACTTGGGTTGGTGATATATCTTCGAAAGCTTAAAAGCTAAACTGAAATGAGATCACCAAGTCCCTTTTGTATATATATATATTACACAAACACACAAGAGAAGTTGTTGAATAGATGCGTGCTCTCTCACGTGTGGGTTGCGCACACAGAGACAAATTAGGCTGGCAGCTAATGGATTTTTTTTTTTAAACAAGCTTCTTTGGTTTTGGTGTTAAGATAGATTTCTTGAGGTTACATTAATTGCTTATTTGGAGACCAAGTTTGAGGATATTATCGTAATTTATACACAAAATGAGAAAAAAATGAGGAAAAATGATTAATTAATAATCCATTGGATGGCATGATAGTGGCCTGCTGTTTTGTCTTTAAACCAGAAACCGGTTTTAGGTTTTCTATTTATTCCTCTGACACGTTTTTTGTGTTTCTACAGATTTTTTTTGTTACTGTACAACTCTCAAATATAAACAAAAAATTAAGAAACAATTGAAGGACTTTCTTTTTTATTTATTTATTGTAAACTGCTTTCTTAAATTAAATAAAGACCTATAATTTTTACAAGCCTTTGGGCTATAGTTAGACAGAGCCCAATTTTGAATCACATATAAAGCCTTTTGAGGCCTACGAACCAATCACATATAGAATTGTAAGACTTGATCATTCAATCACCTTTTAACTTATACTAGTGGTTTGCCCGCCCTACGGGCGGGATGTTGTTTCAGTTATTTATGTGTTATATTTTATTGTATTTTTAATATAGCTCATTTTTCTTGTGTTAAAAACTAAATCAAGTTGGTTTATAATAGTTAATTTGTTCTATTACAATATGGTAGTTTTTTGCAACTTCTAAGTTGTGTTTTTGTGTGCTTACGGATAAAATATGTGGATGTTTTGTTTTTATTTCACTTTCTGTACATTGATTTTAGAGAGTTTGAAAAATAAGCAAGGTTTGATCTTCTCATAATTAATGTATTATTTTTTACATAAGAGTATTTTGAAACATTTTGTACTAATGGTTTTTAATTTGATTTGAAGTTATTTTGATATAATAATCAAATATATGATTTAGCTATTAATCCTTTTTGCATCATTGTTTTGAAATTAAGAAAAATGAGTAAAACCTAAATATTTTTTTCTAACAAAAAATAAGTATATTCTTTTTTTTTTAGTCTGCAAAATAAATATATTCATGAATAATATATTAGTCTTTCTACATCTTGGAATAAAATACAAATGACTACTTTGTATTATAAGTACATTTGAATTATATTTTACTGAGTTATTTGCTTCTAACATTCTAATTTAGATTACAACTTTACAGGGAACCAAGTCGTTTTCTATGTATCATCAATTCAACGCACTTCATGCAAGGTCCAAAGGAGGGGTAATAGATTATACAAAACGTAATTCCAAGAAGAGACCAAATGAAGCTTTTCTGCTTTTTTCAATTTTTTCCTCTCTCGTGTAAATTTGTTTAAAGGCTTTGTCAGTGAACATGGTGTGTTTGGAGAAGATTCTGGCACAGGATGCATTCTGCCGCTCTTGCAGAAGTTGCATTTTTCATTGGTCTTGAAAAGAACATATTTCTTCAGTTTTTTTTGTCTACCCAGGTCCTGGGCTTTTGATCGCAACTTAAAATACCAAATGAGCAAAACGTATTTCATGTGTTCTTTGTTGCAGTGACATTGTGGAAATGGCAAGCTATGCACCGCACTTTGTAAATGCAAACGATAAACACTAACTCTCATTCTTTTGGTATAATTACTCAGGAAGTCAAGGCAACAACAATCTCAAAATTCTTGAATTGATGTCTGGTGGAACCCTGATGCAGTAGGTTTCAGAACCCGGATCATCTCTTCTCACCTCAGAACTCAAGGGAAACTTTTCTTCTCTTGTCGCAGCTGCAATCTCCAGGAAAAAAATATCCAAGATTACATACGCATAAAGATACGTCCAGAATAATATTTGTAGAAAGTGTAGCGCCTGAGTTATCTGATTCTTTTAAAATGTGTTTTGACTTCCAAATTCGTATGCAAGCTGTAAACTTTGGAGCTACCTCAGAAAATATGAAGGTGTTGATTAGTGGACTGGATCCAAATGTGATGAGTTTCAGGAGAAGACAATAATTTCATCTACAAATATGATGGATGAAAATTACTTCACACATTTGATCAATAAATAAAAAGAAAATTCCTTCACACATCCAAAGAAGGCAAGTCAAGCCTTTATCACAACTTTGAGTGCTTTTTCTCTTCTTACTGGTTAGATCTGATTTGATTATTGCAGGATGTGCCACACGAAAGCTACCTGGAGAGGGCTGAGGAGGATCTGATCATTGTTCACATGTATCCAACAAACATAGACATCTCGGTGAAGCTGATGGCGGCGGTGAGTCTGCCACCACCTTTCTATATAAGAAGTGACATATGAATAGAAGAAGCTTACACAAACATAGTTTCGATGAGTCATCATCCAAGACAAATAAGTATATATATATTTTTTAAACAGATCATAACATTGATAAGGAAACCGGTCTACTAATCTTAGAGCTCATCTTCACCAACCTGATACTTCTTAATCAACTCATAGCAACACACACCAATAACATATGTCTCAGACCCCTTGTTGTTAGCTTGACTAATCTGAATACCACTGTAATTCTTCAATGTTACACGTAATTCTTCAATGCTACACGTAACATCACATATCTCATCTATGGTCTTCGTGGAAAACGAACTTGTACTTTCCATACCTACTTGATCAGCTACATCTGTGTAGATATCTTTCATTGTCTTCCTGTCTTTGCACATGTATAGTCAGATTCAGGACATAAGTAGAAGACTCGAGTAGTATAAAAAAAAAACAGAACGAACCTTCTCATCTAGGTATGAAGCACATAGATTCAGATGTGAACAAATATCTTCTCATTTAATATAATATGTCCACCCCATAAGCTCTCCTCTCCACCCTTCTTCAGGTTCCATGCTTCCCAAAAACGGAGGATCCATGTCACAACAGTCTCCCTGAAACTATTAGAGGTTAGAGTTCATACTTTGCAACCCCGGATACGTTAATGTTGCCAAACTTTGGGCACAACAACGAAGAAGGTTCTCTGGTAGCCTTAGTTTTACAGTCGCTGCAGGCAATATAATACCAAGAAGTCGCTGGCTCGCTGCATATCATCAATTGTGGATACGCATTTGAAAGACCTTCTTGCAATGGGACAAATGCAAGTGATCTACATAAATAGGCCTCTGTTTCCGAGTGAGTTATCTAGAGCTGTAATTTTACCCTAGCGAATTTCTTTTTGATGTAAGCATAGATTTGTACAGCTGTCTCTATCGCAGCCTTAGTAACCTCCTCTGGATTCACCAGCTTTTTAATCTCTGGGTTAGAACCCAACCTGAGACAATATACAAATATAAGATTGGTCAGAGTCGCAAAAGAGAGGCTGAATTAGAATATTACTTGGAGTTGGCAATTATAAGCATTTTGGCTCTACAAACACTAACCAGTTGAAGTAGCCAATGGTGGGTTGGATATAGTAGTCCATAAAAACATGCGGGGATGATATTGAACTGACGGCAAGGTGACGTGTTTTTTAAACACGTCAGGAAAACTGATTGACCAAACGGCACGGTAACATAACGTTATGTGGAAATCAACACATATATTTTGAAAAGCAATGAAAATCTAAAAGTAGACATCAAGCTAACTTGATGCCATATGAAGAGCATGTGTCGGATAGCGTCAATGACGGTGAGAACAGAGGTGTGGGAGAATCACCCCCTAACCATGGCGACCAAACCAGCTGCTGAATCTGTGCAATGCTTCGGAAGGAAGAAGACAGCGGTGGCTGTCACCCACTGCAAACGCGGATGCGGTCTGATCAAGCTCAACGGCTGCCCGATCGAGCTCTTCAACCCCTTCTCCTCGGGAAGCACCGTTTCGCAGGCGTGGACATGAGGATCCGCGTCAAGGGTGGTGGTCACACTTCCCAGGTTTACACCATCCGTCAGAGTCTCGCTAAAGCTCTCGTGGCGTTCTACCAGAAGTATGTGGATGAGCAGTCGAAGAAGGATGTGAAGGATATTCTGATTAGGTATGATAGGACGCTGCTTGTGGCGGATCCGATGCGGTGCGAGCCGAAGAATTTTGGTGGTCGTGGGACCAATGGGAGGTGGAACGAAGTGAGTAAAGATTAAAGAACATCATTGATCGACGAAGTAAGGGTCGCAGTAACGGCTAGACAGAGTTTAGGATTTGTTGAAACGAAGCGGAAGAGACGGAGTTGACGACTGAACATAGGTGTAGGCGTTTTATGTTTAATTTTGGGCCATAACATAATTTGAAAGCCCACGCAAAGACCCGGTTTCACTTTTCTTTAATCAAAATCGATGGTGACATGGTAAAACCAAACTCTCTAATTGGCTGATTATTTAATCTGATGTGGATGCCTTAAGCATTGAGCTTATTTACCTTTTAGTATAGTATAGATTTTTTAATGATGATTTGTTTTAGAAAATATAGAGTTTGAGGGACCTCCCCATAGGAACCCTGCTACAAAAGACACAACCCATAAAACAAAGAAAGAAAAAGACAAATGCCAATAGGCACCATGATGAAAGAGAATTGGAATAAAACCCAGTAGAGAGCCGTTGGATAGACGGCCAAGAGCACCAAACCATTCAAGAGGCCGCTTCAGTCGACTGATACATGTTTTGTACAGGAAGAGAAGTCATATTTGTTGGCAAGAAAATAAGGCAAGTCTTTTAGAAGAAGTTTGATTAATTATATAATTAACATTATTGACTTTCTGAAAATAACGTTTTATACAAAATTTTGATTAGGCACACAAGTAAAAAGGTCCCCATGCTAAGAAACTAGAGTGGCCTAACCTTTTTTTCTAGAATACTGAATGATAATAATCTCTTGTATTTTGTAAATAAAATGTTACATCTCAAACAAGAAAAAATGACTATACAATACAATACAGAGTTAACCATAGAGACGCAAGAGCCTGAATCTATCTCTTCAATGGTTGAAAATAATGAGCAATGCTTGAAGAAGCAGAGCCATCACCACTTTTGCTTTTACCAGCGTTAGGCCGTTTATTAGGACGTAGGAAACTCCTGAATTCTCGTTGAATCTCATAGGGTAACTCATCGAAAACAGACTGATCAATTTCACCAACCTTATATCCCCAGTTTGTGTCTCTTCTATCTTCTACCTCTTGATTCACTTCACTATTATGGCTGGTGGAGCTACTCAAGTTGCCTCTGTTACTTGTTAATGACACGGTTGAATCTTCTTGAGTCTCTTGCCTTGCTTGAGGACTTGCATTGTAATTCTTAAAGATATCGACAATTGAAGGCATTCCCTAAGAACATACAAACCAAAACAGATTCTCAGAAAAAGGTAGAAGATAGCAAAAGAAACGGTTATAAACCAGCATACCCGATTCTTTTCCTTGGAGTTGTTTATCTTCCGCCCAATTGTCTTTGTTTGTGTGCCTGATTGGGTTGGAAACTCCTTTGCTTCATTTGATTGACAAGAGGCATCCTGACAAGGAAACTGCACAGTTGGTTCTTCAAGGGTACAACAGTTACTTGATAACATAAACAAGCTCTTGAGTCATTCAAACTATACCGAACCTCTTCACATTTATAATCTCTTGAGATATGAGAGTAAATACTTTCTGGTATAGATACCTTTTCAAGGACTATGTCACTGTCTCTATATGAGTTGTCTAAATCAGGCGAAGTATAAGTTATGGTGATGTCTTCTTCAGGTATTGATGCTCGAGTTTCTACTGATTTCTGTTCTGAACAACTTTCACTAACTACACATATTACAAGACAAAACATGTAACTAAGTTACCAGATTCAAGAACAGTAGTAACTTCTGCAAATACACAGGAAAACTATGGAATACCTGAGGGAGTCACCGCTACATGTTCTTGAGGACAACCACTTGTTGAACTAGAAGGAATAGTTGATTGACCTTGAAAATATCTCATAATCGAGCTTGTGCCCTACGGTCATAAGATATCAGTTCAGTGCAGACAACCAGCTACCTAAATGTTTGATAGTGATCAATAGCTAGAAAAGTCTTAGTGGAAATGAAACTTACAGATGGTATATCCACGATCTTGCTTGCTGAAACAGAGAGTCCTGTTATTCTCCATGTTTCTTTCTTATTGCCTTGAGGTTTAGTCCCGAAAGGTCCCATGTACTCACGCAACGCAGCTTGGAACAAGTTAAAGGCATCTTCTTGAATCTTGGTTACCCCATATCTCAGAGGACATGACTTTGAAGGAAATTTCTTGTGAGAATCTGAATCCTTTGACTGCATTACATTTCGCCAACAAAATTGTTTTTAAGTCGAAGTCTTTTGCAGAGAGATATAACGAATCAAACATTTGTGCAAACACAAATACAAGAGGCAAATTAAGTACTATGAAAGCGCTGGCATGAAGGGTAAGGGTGCTTGCAATTCGCTTATTCTGCTCCAAGTCAGAGCTGAGACGCTCGTATAGTTCTTCCGAAAGCTGATTCAGCCAATGCTGAACCTAAAAGTATAACAGATCTCATTAAGAAAACAGTTATATGGTATGGCTGAGATTCAAGTCTTACATTTGAGAGTGACCTCAAAGCACGAGGTCCTGGAAATGTCTTTCCAGAACCATGGCTTTTGGGGAGAAGACGGCCTTGCACTTCTTCCCCACTGATCCCTCTTGCAATATTCCATAACCATGTACTACAAGCCATATTAAAACAAGTATTAATAACCTGGTTACAAACAAGTACGAAGTCCCATATCCTTTTAATTTTATGTTAAGCACATTTAGGCAAACACAGTCATTTCGTTAAAAGTATTTAAGAATCATCACTAGCCTAAGAGTCCAGGAGAACAAGTTTCTATATTTTCTACTATTACCCTGTATTTATTCCGTAATGTTCTTGCAGCTTAGTTTCAGAAAACTGCAACAAGTCCCCCACAGTGTCAATTCCCAAGTCAGTTTGCAAGCTAGTTCCCAGCTTTCCTCCCAGTTGTTTCCTGCAAGATACATAATTAGAGTTTCTAAATAATCGCCGACAGCAACTAATAATTATGGTCATGGGGCATAGATTAAAGATGCAAAGCACAATTTAAGACATGCTTAAACTTATTAGAACACACCAAAAAAAGAAGAAGCAAATCTTACAGGTTTATACATAAATTAACATGTGTAAAACACAAATGATTTAATTCTTATAAAGAAAATATGCACTGGGGTCAGTAAATTTGATCAAGCTAACTTACATTTTCTTTATTGGCAAAGAACTGAGAAGTTCCTGTACAGCTGAATATGGTACAACAGTTTGCTGGGCAGGTTTGTTCATTCCACTAGCAAGTTTGGCTAGCATCTGCTTGTTAAGTTACATGTTGTCACTCACTATACTAGCAATAAAAGGAAACAAAAACATACAAAACAAATAGCTTCTTGCCTTGTTATGGGCAATGCCAGCAGAACAGCTAAACTCAGTCTCCTTCAACACTTGTTTCCGTAGTTCTGCAACAATGATGATCCCACAACCTAATAACTTATCACGGCGATCAGCATCTTTTCTACATATCCAATCACGGACACTCTCCTTAAAATCATCTCCATCCTGAACCAAAGCCAAAAAAAATCTGTATCACAATAGAAACAACTTAAGATCAAAATATTAGAAGAACCTTAATCAAACACCTCTCTGCTCATCCCAAGAATATGAGATTTAAGAGCTTCCTCATCTATAGATTCCAAACTCTCTGGAGGCGCATCGGCCAGCATGCTTTCTGCTGCATCGGTGAGGTCGAGATACACTTCATCAATCGAAGCCCTCTCACATTTACCGCTTTGCGCTAGAATCGAAACCACCTACGGAGAGACATACAAGTGGATGATAACTTTAGCATATAGTTAGACACAAACACAAACATTTTCAACATACTCCCACTTCCTCCAACAACCTCTGAACCCGCACTGCGATATGTATTCAGGTCAGCTTTACCACGAGCGACAGGAACTTGAACCAACTGAATCTCAGGGCAAGCAGCTTTAGCCTCCTCACCTCTCATGGACCTGAAAGTTTCATCCTTTAGACACACAATAAACACAATTGGGAGGAGGGGAAAGAAGCATATTGTTGAATTAGACTAACCGTTTGACGCCACAGCTACGTGCCTCGTAGCTAACAGCAATCAAAGCACCACCTTGCCATTCATTGTACTGTACAACCGCAGTAGGAAGTCCTCGCAACTCCGGTTGCTTCCGTTGCTCCACTAATCATGTAATAAAAGGAGACAACTTTAACACAGCCAATGAGAAACAAACAAAACCCTTTTCCAGAAATTGGAAACCCAACAGTTTTTCAAATTCGAAAGAGCTCTATAATAATCCATTGGGACCTTCTCTCACTTAAGTGTACAGCGACTGTATACAATTAGGGCTAGATAGGTAAAAGAGACCTTGAACGTAGAAGCAATCCATGTCGACATGAGCGATAACTCTTGCATCCGATGTCTCTGGTCTCGCCACTGGCATTTCTTTTTCTTTCTCAAAATTGAATCTTTTCTACACAGTAATCAGAGAAAATCGAGAGCGGAACAAGAAAGGGGGGTTTTTTTTTTCTGGGGATAGCGCGCGAAAATAATAATTAACAAAAAACCCCTTAAACTATTTGCTTTAGATATATAGCCCCTGAACTACTATCTAACCTACAAAACACCTTCCATCTAATCTAAACGAAAGTAAAGATTATTCTCGACTTTAATATTTGTTTACTTTTAATACGCTAGTAGGCTCAGTGTTCTAAAATTTGCTAGGCGGTTACTAGGCGTTTTACAGAGGAGTAGCGATTAGACGGATTATTCGGGTCCTAAGCATTGGCAATATATTGATTTATTTTATTTATATTATATATTTATATAACATATTTTAGTTTTAAGTTTAATTATAAAATTATTATGAAGAATTATAAAAATTAAATATGCAAAACATAAGAAATTAGACAAATTTGTAGATTTATAATAATATTATTGCTTAATTTCATATATTTAGATAAATTTAAATCGATTTAGAATAGTTTAAACCAATTTGAATCGTATAAATCAGTATAAATCAGATTTTAAAAAAATCGTTTCGGATTGAACCGAGTTGCCGCCTAGAGTGGGTCCTAGGTGCCTTTTAGAACCTTGAGTAAGCTCGAATAGCAAAGACCAAATTTAAATCATTACGGATGAGATAAGAAAAAAATATAAGTAAATGATAATTTTGAAAGTAATGGGTATTTATGAAAGAAAGAAATAAGTTTGAGTACTAACTTGAAAAAGTTCGTGTTTTATATATAAACCCCCTGCACTGACTTCACGATTTGGAAAAAAATTGCGTTGAAAGCTTCTTCTCCGTCTCTGCAATGAAGCGTAGCATCGGTTCCAATTCTTCAGGGAACAGTGGGAGTAGCAAGAAGTCTAAGAAGAGCAATCAGAAAACCCTAGGCGCCGCATGGGGCGCCGCTTCTTCTTCTTATCGTTCTTCTCCATTTTCCAATTTCGGAAGGTTCTTCTCTAAATTCTATGTAACACTTGTAGTAGTAGTAGTGGTGGGTTTTTGAAATTACGATGTAAAGGTTTGGACTTTCCCTCTGAAAGTGTTTGGTTTGGCATTTTAATGTCTTAATTTTCTGTGTAATCTTTACTTGTCTTATAAACTAGGCATGAAACAGTGAGCATTGTTTTGCAGTTACATGGAAGTGAAAAATCGGAAACTACAGAACCAATTTGAAACCGAGGCTTCTAGTGGTGTTTCGGGTTCTGAGGAGCTTATATTCCAAGGGGTTTCAATCTTTGTGGATGGTTTCACCATTCCTTCCCATCAGGTTTACCTCTATTGCTTTGGTTTATATTACTCAGGATCCAGTATTTATTTGTATAGATCTGTGGTTTAACAGTGTTTAGATCTGTCTAGGAATTGCGAGGTTACATGCTGAGGTATGGTGGGAGATTCGAGAACTACTTTTCTAGGCCTTCTGTAACACATATCATCTGCAGCAATCTTCCAGATAGTAAAGTCAAGAATCTACGGTTAGTGTCCTTCTCAGTTTCTTACAAACTCCCATGTTCGTTTATTGAAAAAAAGGTTTCTTTTTTTTCTTTCTAATCAGAGCATTCAGCAGAGGGTTACCTGTTGTGAAACCCTCATGGATAGTGGACTCTATCTCTGCCAACAGACTTTTGGGATGTAAGTCCACACCAGACTTTTCAGTTTCACTTAGAACTATGCAAACATTTGTAGAAAATTTTGGATTTGATCATTTTTTTCATTGCACATAATTGTTTGGTCATCTGTTTGAATGCTCTTTTCTGTGTTTGTCACAATCTAGGGGTTCCTTACCAGCTAGATCAACTGAATGATACCCAGCCAAAGTTGTCTGCGTTTTTTGCACCCAGAAGACATTCCAATCCGCCGGTTACATCTTCTCAACCTGAAACTGGATACAGTGAAGCTGAAGAGGGAAGTTCAATTATAGCAGGAGATTCAGAGGAATCAAGAGACAACGTTGTTGATGAAATTGATGGCGTTTATACTGAGAAGACTACTCCAGAAATGACTGCCCAAACAAGAACTGACAAACTGAAATCTTCTGAAGTGAATGCAGAAACACTTGGTAACTATGACAAGGAAGAGAAAGAACTTACTAGTGAACTCCAGCCCACTTCCAATCTGCCTTCTGCTTCGGACAACAAATCCTCCCATGGAAAACCGGTTGCGCCTGCTGCTGGATCCTCTGTAAGGCGCCATTCAACTGTCGAGGACCCCAATTTTGTGGAAAACTACTTCAAGGTAAATCTTTATAGAAATATTGTTAGCCTGTTTTTGCTCACCGTTTTTTGTACAAGGGATTCAGTTATGTAATGATAACTATCTCTGGCTGAGATATATAGTCCTCTCAGTCTCAGGTGTGGAACTAAGAGGGTTTCAGTGTCAATTTATATAATTAGGATGCATAGTATTACAGCAAAGCAGACTCTGAAGATACTTTTTCCATATTTAATTTTGTTTCTGCAGAATTCAAGGCTGCATTTTATTGGAACATGGAGAAACAGATACTGTAAAAGATTCCACGGCTCTTTTAATGGACTTAAATGGACAGATTCTGGCCAGAATACAGCTGAAAATGCCAATAAATCAACCATTATCCACATCGATTTGGTAATTTCAACTCTCTAGCCTGTTTTCTGTATCCTATGTAGGGAAAACAAAAGAAAGCCATGACCTCTTTTCTGCATTTTGTTACGACTAATAATGTAAAAGCTCGATCGTATAAAGAACTTTATAAAGATTCCTTAAAGAACAAGCAAATACAATGATTTAGAGTTTTTACACAGGAGTACTCTCTCTCCAATCACTACTAGATCGATCCTCTCTCTCGATAACCAACTATTATTCCTTACTACTACTTATAAAGTGAGAAAGCAGGGGACACGTCACAGACAACCCATGTGCTCGTGCCCAAGGCCGTTGCTGTGATTCATCCTTCCTCCTCTTTTGTTGATTCCTTCTAGATGCTTAGTCACTCTTTCTGAGCTGGGCCTTTCTTTCTCCTCTCGTACTGGAACAGTATTGGCGGCCTTCTAGCCTCATACGTAACATTACCCCCTCCATTGAAACTGACCTTGTCCTCAAGGTCAAGCTCTGGAAACTGCTTCTCAATCACACTCTTCCATTCCCACGTGCAGTCAGCTTCTGTCAACCCGACCCATTTGATCAACACTTCTTCATGGCCCGTCGTGGTATTGAACCTGTGAGCTCGCACGGCCTCTGGAACTACCTCCAATACCCCGTCAGCGGTGAGCTGTGATGGCAGGGTCACTGACTCGAAGGACTCACCCACTGCTTTCTTTAGCTGTGAAACATGAAACGTGGGGTGAATGCGAGCCTCTGCTGGTAAACGTAGTTTATACGCCACCTTCCCTACACGACTCTCTACCTCGTACGGCCCATAGAAGCGAGCCGATAGCTTCTCATTCACCCTCTTTGCCAACGTTTTCTGTCTGTAAGGCCTGAGTTTCACGAAGACCTTATCCCCTACTTGGAACTCCACTTCCCTCCTGTGCTCATCTGCTCTTGCCTTCATAGTCTGCTGAGCTTTCAACAACTGCTGGCGAAGCAATACCAGATTGTCATCACGCTCCTGCAGCCTTGCTTCCAACTCAGCATTATTGGTAGAACCATTCTCGTAGCGTAACAGCGACGGTGGCTCTCTACCATACAAAGCCTGGAATGGTGACATATTAATAGCAGAGTGGAACGACGTGTTGTAGCTGAACTCCGCCCACTGCAAGAAGCTTGCCCACGTACGAGGTTTCTCTCCCGCAAAACAACGTAGATATGTTTCTAATCCCCGGTTGGTAACCTCGGTCTGGCCGTCAGACTGTGGATGGTAAGCCGTTGAAAAGCATAGACTGGTTCCTGCTAAACGGAACAACTCCTTCCAAAACTGCCCTGTGAATATCCTGTCACGATCTGACACTATGGTTTTAGGGAACCCATGTAGTCTCACTATCTCCTGCACGAAGACCATAGCCACATCAACAGCAGTGAACGGGTGCCTGAGACCCACAAAGTGAGCGTACTTTGTAAGACGGTCTATCACCACAAGAACCGTGTTGACTCCTCCCGACTTAGGCAAGCCCTCAATGAAATCAAGCGAGATGTCTTCCCACACGTTGGACGGTATTGGTAAAGGCTGGAGAAGGCCCCCCGGTGCCAACGTGGAGTACTTCTGTCGTTGGCAAGTCTGACATGACGCTACATACTTCCTAATGTCAGTCATCATGCCCTGCCAGTAGAACAAAGCTCCAATGCGTTTTTGTGTCTTTAATACTCCCCCATGTCCCCCATACTTGCTGTCATGGTATTCTTTCAAAATAACTCCAATCAACTGAGACGTCTTAGGTAGCACAAGCTTCCCATGTCTCAACAGTCTCCCTTGTACCATGGAGTAGGTAGAGTGTGAGGTCGGATCTCGAGACAGATCTTCCATAATCTTAGACAATTCTTCATCCTTTCCCACCTCAGAACCGACTTCCTCCAACTGAATAGATACTGGAACCGACACTGCGAATAACTCTGGCACTGCACTTCTTCGAGAGAGGCCGTCAGCGGCTTTATTCTCGAGCCCGGGTTTGTAATGAATGTCGAAGTCGAAACCAAGAATCTTCGTCAGCCATTTCTGATATTCCATGTTGATTTCACGCTGCTCCAGTAAAAACTTGAGGCTCTTCTGATCCGTTCTTACTAGAAACTTTCTTCCGAGTAAGTAATGACGCCACTTCTGTATGGCAAAGACTATTGCCATTAGCTCCCTCTCATATACGGACTTCATCTGTTGCCTCTCGGTCAGTGCTTGACTAAAGTACGCGATGGGCCGCTGCTTCTGCATCAAGACCGCTCCCAAGCCTATTCCTGATGCATCTGATTCCACTACAAACTGCTCCTTGAAATCAGGCAAAGCAAGCACCGGTACTGTTGTCATGGCACTCTTCAACTGCTGGAAAGCACCCGTTGCCCCTTCCGACCATCTGAACTGATCCTTGCGAAGCAATGTCGTTAAAGGTCTCGCAATCTCTCCATAGCTTTGCACAAACTTCCTATAGTACCCAGTTAAACCCAAGAACCCGCGCAACTCCTTCACGGTTTTTGGCGTCGCCCAGTTTGTCATAGCTTGGATCTTCCCCTCGTCAGCTGCTACTCCTTCCTTACTGATTACATGCCCCAAGTACTCGATTCGTGAGCTCCCAAATTCGCACTTTTTTTGGTTGGCATATAACTTCTGCGCTTTTAGTATCTCCAGCACCAGGCGGAGATGTCCTGCGTGTTCCTCCTCTGTCTTACTGTAGACTAATATGTCATCGAAGAAGACGAGGACGAATTTCCGCAAGTAGCTTCGGAATATCTCATTCATCAGCGACTGAAATGTAGCTGGTGCGTTTGACAGTCCGAACGGCATCACTAAGAACTCATAGTGGCCGTCGTGAGTGCGGAACGCTGTCTTCTGCACGTCCTCCGCCTTCACCAAGATTTGATGGTAACCTGACTTCAAATCCAACTTCGAAAAAATGACTGCTCCTTGCAGCTCATCCAGCAATTGATCTATCATTGGTATAGGGTAGCAGTCTGCGATAGTGACCTTGTTTAAGGCGCGGTAATCAACGCAGAACCGCCAGCTTCCGTCCTTCTTCTTTACCAACAGCACAGGACTCGAGAACGGGCTGTTACTGTCCCTGATGATCCCTGCTGCAAGCATAGCTGCAATCTGTTTCTCAATCTCCTCGCGTTGAGCTTGAGGGTATCGAAAGGGCCTGACGCTCACGGGGCTTGCTTCCTTCTTCAGCTCAATAGCGTGGGCCTTTCCTCTTGAGGGGGGGAGCCCCCTAGGCTCATCAAAGACCTCTGGAAACTCTTTCAGGACATCTTGTAAGGATGGAGGAATCTGGGACGCTTTCCCGGATTCTTCTCCCTCCATCTGCATACCATTATATTCAATCAGCATTGCCTCTCCGTCCTGCTGTAAAGTCTTAAAAATAGACTTTAGAGATGCCGCTGAACAACAGATGCTGGGGTCTCCTTGTAGGACATACTTATGCGCTCCCACCTTGAAACGTAGAATTTGTAGCTTCCAATTGACCTTCATGTTCCCTAGTGTTTCCAACCACTGAATGCCCAGTATGATATCAGCGCTCCCTAACTCCAAGGGTAGGAAACTGGAGGTGATCGTGCAACCTTGCAGCTCCAACTCTAACTCGCTACACAACCCCGCTCCTTTGAAAGTAACTCCACCGGCTGTCATTACACTGTAACCGCGAGTTCTATCCGTCTGTAACTTCAACTGTGTCACTAGCTCCTTTGATACGAAATTGTGGGTGGCTCCACTGTCGATCAGAACCACCACCTCCTTTCCCATCAACTTTCCTTTGAGCTTGATTGTGCGTGTTGACGAGATTCCCACAATGGAACTGATCGAGATCGCTGCTACTTCCACTTCCTTTGCGATCTCCTCCTCCTCTAACTCGACAGAACAGTTTGACACGTCTATCTCTGTTCCATCCTCCAGTACCATCAAAACCACCACTTCGGGCTGCGCGCAACGGTGGGGGTAGATGTACTTCTCGTCACATCGGTAACACAACCCCTCCGCCTTCCATTTCGCCACCTCCGCCGGAGTCAATCGTCGAAAGGGAGCCTTCAATCGATTGTGATTCGGTTTTGTCTGGGTGTTGCTCGACGCCGTCGTTGCGTTGGTAGTGGACCTCCCTTTGTTGAGGTTTGGGCTTTGACCGGTTGATTGGGCCGGTTTATTAGTTTGGGCCTGATGTCGATTACTCGTAACACGGCCCGTTTTAGACGGCGTCTCTGCCGTCTCCTCCGCCGTTTCTCCCCCTTCGGACCAGTCCTCCACCAATTTCGCGGCGTCCATCACCTTCTCTAGCCCCCTTACACTCATCATCTTCACTCCCGCTTTTATTTTAGGTTTCAACCCATTCATAAAAGCCATCTCTAAGATCGGATCGGGAATTTCCGGAGCGTTGGAGGCTAACGCGATAAACTCGCTGCGAAAGCTTCGCACCGTCCCGGTTTGTCTGAGACACAGGATACGTTCACCGGCGCTCGTGTCACGCACCGCCGAGAACTGCTCCAATACCCTTGTCTTCATCTGCTCCCAGCTCAGGAACGGATTTCGACTCCTTTCCCACCGGTACCAAGGTAACGCGTCGCCGATAAAACACATCCTGACGGCGCGCAACTTTTCTTCCTCCGTAAAATCTCCCAACTCAAAATATTGTTCCACACGTAACACCCAGTTCTCCGACTCTTCCCCGTCAAACGTCGGGATCTCCATTCTCTTCGGTAACCATTCTTCCTTGCCCCCCAAGATACTCCGGTATGAGGGTTGGGTGTTGACAGAACCCGCTCCTAGTCCTGACGCCACCGTAGACCTCACTCCGGAGATGCTTCTCGGTTCTTCAAGGATCTGTTTCCCCGAGCCTTCACCCTGCAGCACCATCGGTTTAGAAGCACCAGCTGGGTTGGAGTTCAGACCAGAGGGTATCAGCCCTTCTCCTCGCCGATCCCTTCCCTCCGTCTGATCCTCCTTCCGCAGCTCGATCCTCTCAAACCCACTGGCGATGAACTTCATCATCTCGTTCAATCGCTCCTCCACCGCTGATAGCTTGCTCTCCACCGCCACAATACGATCATCATCGCGATGGATCTGCTCGGCCACCTTGTCGTCGTTCTTCTTTGGTCCCATCACAAGCCCTCAGGTTCGTCTTGCTCTGATACCAAGTTTGTTACGACTAATAATGTAAAAGCTCGATCGTATAAAGAACTTTATAAAGATTCCTTAAAGAACAAGCAAATACAATGATTTAGAGTTTTTACACAGGAGTACTCTCTCTCCAATCACTACTAGATCGATCCTCTCTCTCGATAACCAACTATTATTCCTTACTACTACTTATAAAGTGAGAAAGCAGGGGACACGTCACAGACAACCCATGTGCTCGTGCCCAAGGCCGTTGCTGTGATTCATCCTTCCTCCTCTTTTGTTGATTCCTTCTAGATGCTTAGTCACTCTTTCTGAGCTGGGCCTTTCTTTCTCCTCTCGTACTGGAACAGTATTGGCGGCCTTCTAGCCTCATACGTAACACATTTCCCGCATTACAATAAATAGATGTTTAAGCGTGAAATTAGCCACCTAAGAAAGTGAAAAAATGCTTGAGCTTGCGATCTAGGATTGCTTCTTTTTTTTTTCACTTTCAGTTGTTGCATTCTAATTATTCAAATTTGTGATATTATCCCAGGATTCCTTCTTTGTGTCAGTGGTAATCAGGAACCGTCTTGAATTACAAGACAAGCCAGTAGCCGTATGTCACTCAGATAGTCCGAAAGGAACGGCGGAAATTTCCTCTGCAAACTATCCAGCTCGGGCTTATGGTCTGTCTTATACTAAAGTAATCTTTCTTAAGCTTAGTTATGCTATGGGTCATTTTTCTGCTTTTGTACTAACTTGTTGCAATTTTCTAAATCTAGGAGTGAAGGCAGGTATGTTTGTAAGACATGCCAAAGACCTTTGTCCTCAGCTTGTTATTGTTCCTTACAACTTTGAAGCCTATGAAGAGGTACTTTTTTGGAGTTGAGTGTGTCTTTTTTGTTGTCGAGTCGGTACAGCGTGTTTGACATTGCAACTCAATTGTAGGTAGCTGATCAGTTTTATGACATCCTGCATAGGCATTGCAGAAAAGTTCAGGTCAGCCTTCAAAAAGATCCATTTTCTAGTTGCTGGCCTTAACCTACTGTTAAAAATAATGTTTCTTTTTTTTGGTGTTAGGCGGTAAGCTGCGATGAAGCCTTTTTAGATGTCTCGGATTTGAGGGATGTAGAACCTGAGTTCTTAGCATCAACAATAAGAAAAGAGATCCTTGACACTACTGGATGCAGTGCAAGTGCTGGGATAGGCGGTACTATGCTAATGGCTCGCCTTGCTACCAGAGTTGCTAAACCAGCCGGTCAGTTTCATATCTCTGCAGAGAAGGTAATTTCTGTAAACTGCTTTCTATTTTTAGTGTATATGTTTGTTCAGTGACTTGTACTAGTGGAAAGAGGTCTATGGACTATGAGCTGTGGTTATTTTCTTGAATGTAGAAGCCATTTTGTATAGAAGCTCGGTTTATGGTAGTGTGTGCCGTTTTTGCAGGTAGAGGAGTTCTTAGATCAGCTTGCAGTCGGCACACTTCCTGGTGTAGGTTCTGTGTTGAAGGAGAAGCTGGAGATGCAAAATATTCAAACCTGTAGACAGTTACGTTTGATATCAAAGGTAAAACATCTTTGTGGTTGTGAGCATGTCTGGGAAAAGGTGAAATTGTGACAGTAACCTAGAAAAAAAATCTATCATCTTTTTGCAGGATTCTCTTCAAAAGGATTTTGGCGTGAAAACCGGGGAGATGCTTTGGAGTTATAGCAGAGGACTAGACCTTCGGTCTGTTACGGCGGTGCAGGTCTGCTTAGCACTTGACTCACTCATTCGTTTTACATTTCCTAGTTTTTCTCGCTATAGGTGATATTTTTCTTTTAGCATGTCTTATATGTGAGCTTATAATTTAGCTCAACCAGTAACCTGGAGACTTTTTTATTTACAGGAGAGCAAGTCCATAGGGGCTGAAGTGAATTGGGGCGTAAGGTTTAGAGATCAGCAAGATGTATGTATTCTCGTGAATTATGCCTTTTTTCCAAACAGAATTCATTTGATGTTTAACAAAGAATGTGTGTGGTTGCTGACGATTGCAGGTTCAACACTTCCTCCAATGCCTATGCAAGGAAGTTTCTCTGCGACTGCAAGGATGTGAAATGATAGGACGCACTTTTACTCTTAAGGTATGATGCCTTCCTTAATTTTATTGCTGTAAAAGTAGTTAGGCTTATGCTTTTATTTCACATTGGGTATTATATGCCATGATGAAAGCATTTATCATGAGAAAAAACATTGAAGGTTTTGTGGTGTGGTGCTGTTTCAGATAAAAAAGAGAAAAAAAGATGCTGGAGAACCTGCGAAGTATATGGGTTGTGGTGACTGTGACAACTTTAGCCGTTCAATCACTGTGAGTTGGTACCATATAAGTTAATGTGAAACATGATGATAGTTTTCTTTTCTCTCACGGTTGCTAAGTGCAGTATTTTTCAAATATGCTTGTGTAATCCTTAAAGCCACGCTGATTAACATGGATGCTATAGGTGCCTGCCGCTACTGATGACATAGAAGTGTTACAGAGGATTTCAAAGAAGTTGTTTGGGTCGTTTAACTTGGGTAAGTGGGCCTTATGTGCTTTTGAAAGATGGTTTTGTTGTTACTTTTACTCTCAATTGAGCCTATTCAAGTCCTTCGCATGCAATGCAAGAAGCAGCTTATCTGAATTTTTTTTCAAATGTTATGGAAAATGGACAAGAGTCATAAGACTAGTTTGAAAAGATTAGATGAACCTGTGGCAAGCTCTTGGAGATTCTCTCCTAAGTGGCTGTTTATTGTCAAGTTATTATTTCCGCAAGTAGATGCATTTAATTGTTTTATCGATTTTCTGGGACCATTTTATTGACTTGTAGAAGCTTAAAAGTTTGCAAATAATATTTTACAGTACTACACGACTATGAGAAATCCCTGAGATTGAAAATCTTGGAGGAATATATTATTTGCTATTACCTTGTGGGTGACATCAAACTGTTGAATTGCTTGCAGCTTTTGCTATTCTATTTTCGTTTGAGCTATTCCTTGAATTTGGATTCTATCCTTGAATTTGGATGCTTAACCCTCAA
Source organism: Brassica rapa (assembly GCF_000309985.2). Lineage (NCBI taxonomy): Eukaryota > Viridiplantae > Streptophyta > Magnoliopsida > Brassicales > Brassicaceae > Brassica > Brassica rapa. The sequence goes on along the minus strand of NC_024800.2, from coordinate 28,038,930 downwards.
CTTTTGTTTCTCTTGAGATAGATGTTAAGGAAGTACGTGGGGTTGGGCTTCAGGTCTCTAAGCTTGAGGGTGCAGATCCTTCTAATAAAGGTAGTTTACTAAAACTTAGAAAACTCTAAGGTTCACTGTGACTTGTCTGTATGTGTGTTTATCTAGAAAATCAGAAAAGAAAGTTGATTTAATTCCCAAACACTGTTGTCTCGACATTCATTTGATATTTGTTCACTTAACTCTCAAGGTTCAAAGACTTTGACATCATGGCTCAACTCTGCGCCTGCCTCTATCCAAACAGAAAAAGATGATCATGTCTTTGCTGCAGAAGTTAGAGAAATCCCAGGTAATAAATACTCCTTTTTAGTCCACACAATGTCTTGGTTAAGTTGATAGCTGTGAAAGCTGCTTCCTTAATTACTATCTTGTAGCAGATTGTAAGAGGCGTGATACTGGTGGAGTTTCTAGTCTCCGAGAATGTAATTCAGCAGAACCCTCAGTTCAGTCTGGTGATACAAATTCGTCCTTGCCGCCCATGTGTCACCTTGACATGGAAGTTCTAGAAAACCTTCCTCCAGAGCTCCTTACAGAATTAGATGGAACCTACGGCGGAAAGCTGTTTGAGTTGATTGAGAAAAAACGAGGCAAAAGAAAAATCAACAGCGATTCTTCACACGTCTCCTTGGATGAACCTCATGTAGCGCATCCTCCCTTTGCAAGAGCACCTAATGAGCGTGCCATCGAGACGAATGATTTGATGCCGTTATCCCTTAGTCAAGTCGACGTCTCTGTGTTACAAGAATTACCTGAAGAGTTGAGAGCTGATGTATTGGGAGCATTTCCTGCTCACCCGAGACAACAGTCATCGTCAGATGCTCCCATGGAGACTTGTAAGAAACAAGATAAGGAGACAACATATATAAATGACGGTGAGAATGAGATTGGATTCTCAAGTAGCTCTCTCTGGTTTGGGAATCCTCCTTTGTGGGTAGAGAATTTCAAAGTTAGCGGCAATTCTACTCTGGAGAAAATTTCAGAGATATACTGCAATGTGGCTCAGTCAAGACCTATGTTATCCACGGTGCTCCAGCGTGTTATTTCAGAAGTGGGGAGTTTTCATGATGCAAGTATCAATGATTTGGAGAAAACTGTTGACGATGTGTGGGAATTTCTTAAAGAGTATATTAAGATCAAGGTTGAAGGTGATATTGAGGAGATATATCTCTGCTTCCGCCTTCTGAAAAGGTAAAATTCTATTTCATAGATTTTGCTTACTGCTGTGGTCAATCATGGATATGCCATTGCATTTTTGGCATTCGACTATTTTCATTCGATTCAAAGATTTGTGTTGTTCTTCATAGATTCTTACCACTTTTGGTGATGATTATACTTTACCTTCAGATTAGCAGCGAGGAGCCAACTCTTCCACCAAGTCTATGAGATTGTGTCTCCCTTTATTCAGGTCAGTGGAAGTTTTCCTTCTACATTATAAATCATTATGTAAAGAAAAATCACTGAATTTCCACTTTGGATAAGCTAATTTATGAATTGAATCATTTGTTAATATCTGTATAATGACAGACTTCTCTCTGTACATAGGCTTTGATCAGTGAACACTATGGAGGAAGCTTGAGCATACATTGAAATGTCTTTCCTGAAAGAAACCATATGCTTTAAAATTGCTCTTTGGCTGGATGTTACTGAAGAATGCATACTTGCAGGTACATTCTCATTCCTGTTTAACCATCAGGTTTCATTTGTTACCTTCCTTGCCAACCAAGAAAGCTATGAATATAACTGAATTTTGAATTTGGACATTGCAGAAGAATGTGGATCCTTAAGGGAATCGTGGTGAATGCACATGAAGCAGCTTTAACAGTCGTAGGGAAGTGATTCAGACCTTAAAGATCAGAGCCGCCACTCTCTTTTCTTTTTCCTGTTAACAGGAGGTACATTCAAGAAACAAACACCCCCATTGTATTTAATAGCACACTTTACAAGTATAGCGTTGTTCGTGTAAATTAACTACACTCCTTTGTATATTTGTAGCTTTATATATAATTTAAAGTTATATATGAAGAGTTGAAGATATTCATATTTTAAGTTAGGGTTAGCAAAAGGGCTGCATAATGATTTTCCTCAAAGGTATCACCAGCCTCACAAGTAAGGATGTTAAAATGGTAAAACCCATCAGCTTCGACATCAGCATCATCCTCACCATCGCTCAAAGTTATTTCAGCATTCGTCTCTTCTTCCTCCAACCTGATATCTTTTAGGATGTCTCCTCATCACAGAAACTTCCTTAGAAGAAAGGCCAAGTGGAAACACTACAATATGCCTTGGCTAAACAAGAAATGTAGCAAGATCAAGAAGATGACAAAGCTGGTAACTTGAACCAGGACACAACAACTAATCAGATGTCTAAAGACGTTGAGGAAAAGCGTGGTAGGACAGGATTCATATGAGATCAGCAAAAACCACTCTTGGGCTCATCATTGCGTGAGTTTATTATTATCCTTATATATCCCTCTCATCTCATGATACAAGTGCTTGCGACTGTTACTGTGTAGCTCTAGGCCCAATAAATGTGGTTAAATTGATAATTATGAAATGTTGGGTCATTTTTCATAATACCTGGAAAATGTAAGGGTCTTAGACTAAATAACAAATAATAAAAACACACACGAAAGCCCTAAACCCATCACCGTGTAGAGGAAACTCATCGGCATCAATGGCCGCCATGCTCTCCCACCGTCTCCGGCGAGTTCTCCTCGCCTTACCTTCCTCTTTCCATCGATCCTTCACTCCAACTCGCGCCTCCCATTTCCCTCACGTATCGTCTCTGTTACGGCAAACCCTGGCGGTGAAGCAACCAACGGAGCTTACTCAATCTCCGGCGAGATTGCTCTCAACGACACAGTATCAGTACGATCCTTACACCGGAGAAGACTCGTTCACGCCAGATAACGAAGGATGCGACTTCAACCATTGGCTAATCACAATGGACTTCCCAAAGGAGAATCCTCCGTCTAGAGAAGAAATGATCTCCATCTTCGAGCAGACCTGCGCTAAAGGGCTTGGTCTAAGGTTCGAATCTCTGAATCACAAGAAAGTTTCAGTTTTTTTTTGTAAGATGTTTGTTAAAAGTTGATTGCTTTGTGTGTGTGTGTTTTGTTCAGCTTGGAAGAAGCTAAGAAGAAGATATATGCAATTTGCACAACTAGTTACCAAGGCTTTCAAGCGACTATGTCTATAGGAGAAGTTGAGAAGTTTAGAGGTAATGATTAGGAGAGAAGCATTAGAATGGACTGGATTTGATCTTTGATTTGATTGGTGTTTTTATGAAACAGATTTGCCTGGGGTTCAGTATATTATTCCTGATTCTTATGTTGATGTTGAGAACAAGGTGTATGGAGGTGAGTTGTTTGGTTTCTAGAGTCTGTAACGTTGTGGAGTATTGGTTTGTAATTATTAAGCTCTGTGTTTTCAATTTTCAGGAGACAAATACGAGGATGGTGTGATTACACCTGGTCCAGTTCCTGTCCCCACTAAAGAAGGATTTGATTCTTTAGAGAAGGAGAGTGCTTCGGAAGAAGATAAATCTCAGGAAGCTCAAAAGCAGCCAGATCAGGAGCTAACCTCAGGACAAGTGCTAGATCAGGAAAGTGAAAAGCCTCCAGAGCAGAGATTTTTCAAGCAAGATCAAGAAAGTCGAATGCCTCCAGAGCAAGAGAGGAGTTTCAAACAAAACCAAGGAACTTTGACTCCAATACAATGGCGACCGACCCCAAGACAATGGAAAGGTCGAGGTGAAGTGTCAACCTCAAGACAAGGGCCTTCATTTCAGTGGAGTTTCAATCGAGATCAAGGAAATCCCACCTTAGGACAAAGGCAGGTTCAAGGTAATCAGATACCTTCGTTTCAAGGGAGTTTCAATCAAGGCCAAGGAACTCCGTTCGTAGGAAAAGTGCAAGATCAAGAAAGTCAAACGCCTTCATCTCAAAGGAGTTATAACCAAGGCCAGGGAACACCAATGTCAGGGCAAGGTCAGGGAAGTCAAGCACCCTCCTATCATATGGGTTATAGCCAAGGACAGGGAGCTCAGGCGCCTCCATATCAAGGATCACCAAGCAGTTACGGTCAAGGAGCAGTGGCGAACTACAACCAAGGGCCACCACAAGGAAACTTTAGCCAAGGGACACATGAAAATTACAACCAAATGGGCAGAGGGAATAACACTCTGCAAAGTGGTGGAAACTATGGTCCTTCACAAGGAGCAGGAAGTCCAGGATTTGGACACGGGCAAGGTCAAGGAGGAGGTCAGTTATTGTCTCCATATCAAGGGAGTTACAACCAAGGCCAGGGAACTCCAATGTCAGGACAAGGGCAAGGAGGTCAAATACCTTCATATCAGATTGGTTACGGCCAAGGCCATGGAGCTCAGGTGCCTCCATACCAAGTAAACTACAACCATGGAACACCAGGAAATAATGGTCAATGGGCGTTTGTGAACTACAACCAAGGGCCACCACATTGTAACTTTCTCCAAGGGCCACATCAAAATTACAACCAAGGAGGTCAGTGGAATTACAGTCCACCTAATGGTGTAAACTATGGTCCTCCACAGTTTGGAAATCAAATGCCCCAATATCAGTTGAGTTACAATCAAGGTCAAGGAACTCCATTCCCTGGACAATGGCAATGTCCAGGATGTGGAATGCTTTTGTATCAGGGGAGTTATAATCAAGGCCAAGGCACACCAAATCATGGACAATGGCAAGGTCAAGGATTTGCAAAAATGCCTTCATATCAAGCGAGTTATAGTCACAGCCAAGGAGCATCGGTGCCTCCACACCAAGGAACACCAAGCAGTTCCGGTCAAGGGACATCTGCAAACTTCAACCAAGGGGTTCCGGTGAACTATAACCAAAAGGGGGAAGGGAATTACAATCTGCAAAGTGGAGGAAGCTATGGTATTACTAATACACATGGATCCGCAGGGTTTTCTGGACAAGGACAGAATCAAACATTTCGACAGGAGAATCAAAGAAATGTAGCAGGTGATTGGAGCAACAACAGTAATCCTAAAGACCCAATTGAAACCGGCAAAGTAAGTTCTTGAACATAAGCGTTTATACAGATTTCTTGTCTTAAAACTCTATAAAGCAGAATTGTCCTTGTCTCAATTATTGTTATGTATATATGTTTATTCGATGGTTCCCTTTGTTTCAGATTCCGCATTGATTAAGATCTATCTGAAGAGAGGAATGATGAAATTGGCAGCCGAGCATGAATCTTTCTGATTAGAGTTGGCCATCAATGAGAAGTTCTGTTTTGTACAATTAACTACAGTGGTATCTGCAGGCTGGTCTTAGGCTACACGGGTATAACCAACCACTAGTGATGATTTTGGGGGACCTGAGTAAAATAAGTTCATGTTCACAACCCAGCTAGCAGCTGTTTTTCTGTGGCCGTCGAGCATTACTCGGCATTTTGAACTTAGTTAGGTCTCAGCTTCTGTTTTGTCTCTTTACAAGCACATGATGTACGTACGTGTTAAAGACAGTAAAGAGTCTAAAGACTAGTGACATGGGTTTTTGTCCTTTTATACAGTTGACTACTTGTATTTTCATTTTTTAAGTTACATTATATCATTCATCACAAGGCAAAGAGGCATTTTGCAATTAGTTCGTCCCTTTCTTTTACTTGAAACATACATACGTGAAAAGTAGTGCAAGTTTTGCTCCAGTTGAAGTCTCAAGCTTCTGTAGAAAAAAGAGTTGTCGTCCTCTGCAACTGGACTGGGGTTACATGTGGCCCCAAGCACGAGAGCTACTGATTTGGAACTGGTAGGATATTCATAATACCGTGTGTACTATATATACATTTCATCAGCGTGGGTATTCGCAGTCTTTGTCTTTGTCTCAAGACTTTACATAAGAAATGGGTAGTAGTAAAAGTAAAGAGCCTGTCTCAATTCAAAGTCATTGTGGTAAGGATTTTTCTAACAAGTTGTGTTTTAGTCTAAAGACTTTGTCTCAGCTGCAGGTAGTGAGAGGTAATGCATACGATTTCACAGGCAATGACTTGATGTAAGTTGTTTTATCCATTCATAGTCTTTCTCTGTCTAAATGATTAATTGTAAGTTGTTGACTTGTTGGTCGTCTGATCCATAGATATCTTCTTTCGCCTAGATATACAGTCTTTGCCGAAAGACTGACTTCTCTGATAAGTCGTTGATTGTATTCTCCATTCAATCCCAACAAGTCCAAATATTGTCTTTGTGCGAAGACCTTTTTTAAGCTGTGAGTATCGAGTCAATACATCTTGTTTTAGATTCACAAAGAAATTTCATAAAGCCGTGGGTAAGAAGTATTGTCTCTGTCTAAAGAAACTTCATAAAGCTGTGGGTTTTAACCTTGTCTAGATTCAAATTTTTGTCTCAAGACTCTTCATAGAGCCGTTGGTACTAAAGCAATGAACCATTTTCATCCAACAAGTTCTCATGTGTAAAGTAGTGAGGTAATGAATCCATTATCAGTGTCTGTTATCGAGTATATGAAAAAGATGCATAGAGAGGTGAAGATGCAAGAACAACAAAGCCTGATCAGAGCTTCATGTACAAGTTGACTTTGATTGATTCGAAGCAAAGATAAACTAAACAAGATATAACTTACTTTAAAAAATTTATTTCATCTTTCAAGAAACTCAAGAGCAAAATCTAAACAAAGGCAATTTGAGAAACAGAGTTTACAAGTTTGGGAACGAAGGGGATTTACATATAAACTGATGAAACACAACAGACTAAGAAGACACAAGATAGAATATAACAATACTCGAGATGAGTGAGACTGATATTCCGAGACACAAACAAACTGTTAGGATTTTCCTTCAACAGACAAAAGACTTTACATAAGAAATAAGTTCACAGTGATGTTTGTGTTAACTTACAGATACAGAACAGATTTATGTTGAGATGAATGAAACAGAGAGAGAGGACTTTGGATAAGAGAGTGTGAGAGAGAAGAGAAGGAGAACACACAGACATTTAACGAGTTCACGCCCATTAACGAGGGTCGCTACATCTCTCCGAGACTATGCTCGGAATCCACTAGAACAAAGGGATTACAAGAGGTTACAAGTGATTCTGCTAAGGAAACCACTCTGTAAAACCCCTTAGAAACTACCCAAGGCTTACGCCTTTACAGCTTGTTTCTCTCACCCTTACAGTGCTTCTTGTGTGCTCAACACTCTCGCTTCTACTCTACTTTCTCTCTCTGGACCAATGCTTCTATTTATGGATGAAGCAACCTTGGTCTTGTGCAGCTACAAAACGCCAAAAGACTTCTCCCTTACAATTGTGATAAGGCCAAACGCCAAACAGCCTTCTCTTTGTGGTCCAAAGTCTGCTAACTCAACCCCAAGTAAACCTTACTTTAACCTGAGTTCTTCTTTGGTTAGCATTTGAATATTGCTAAGACTTGCTCATCAAGTTCTTATCTTCACACAAACAAAACAGCCTTTGAATCAACAACGTACACATCTTTTCGGATCACACACTGTCTGGCATATCGGAATGTCCGTGGAAGATGATCGCTGCATGTATCTCTCTCTGTTGCATCTTTCCCACTCGCAGACTTCTCATCTCCTCCACCAATTATCAAAGCAGAGAAACACAACAAGAAATTCAAAAACAAGCAAAAGAATCATCAAAAAAACAAAAAAAAACAAAAAAGTAAGAAGGTATGTATTTAAAGATAGAAAACAAGAAAGCAAATGAGACATTGTGGAAAATACGAGAGGGATAACTCTTTTATTTCAAGATCGATTAGAAAAATAACTAAGTGATCATAAGTGTCGCAAATAAAACATATCAATCTCTAACGATCAATGAGGGATTGACAGGATGACTGTTCTATTTGTTTTCACAAATTACACATAAGTTTTTCCTCATTATCAATAAAGTAATATAGAATTTTCCCCAAAAACTTATAATGTGAAAATACGCAAGGGGAAACAATTTATTACAAGATTTGATAAAGACTAACTAAGTGATCTTAAGCGTCAAGACAAATGAAACATAACCATCTCTAACAATCTCGGACCGGAGACATGTTCTATTTTTTTTTTCACAAATTACACATAAGTTTTTTCCATTCTCAATCAAAAGTAATCAATAATTTCCCCTAAAAACCTTTAAAATTTTGCAAACAAAGATCTTTGACACAAAAAAAAAAAACAGTTTGTATACTATTTTAAAATTCATGGTTTTATAAATTCTGTTAAAAAAAAAAAAAGAAGAGTGGAGAATGTTACCTCACCGCTCGAGGGAAAGAGCTAAAAACTCATCGGACTCGCCGTTTACTTCACTAGCCGTCGCCGAAGAATCCATGGTTCTGGCAAAGGAGAGGGAAAGATCTAAATTTCATCGGGCTCGGGGAGAGACCAGAGCAATGTTATGTAGCTACTTTGATGTGAAGAAAAGTTCTCTCACTCTCCCTCAGATTATATAATGAAATTTTGAAAGCAGAGAGCCGTTACAAACGGAGAAGTAGCCGTTGGGTTTAGCCCATTTTCAAAAAAGTAGCCGTTGGGTTCCTTTGGAGTTTGCGAGATTAATCTCATATGGGCGGGTCCACAGTAGTAAAAAATATACTTAAGTATTAGCTTGCATGGTAAAAAATATACTTAAGTTTTCGTCGTCTCTGGCGCCGATTCTCTACCAAAAAGCTACATTGTTGGGTTTCTCCTATTTTATGTAAATCATAAATTATCAAAATATCAATTTTCTGAACTTGAAATGCTAACTCGATTTTTTTGTTGAGCGACCCTTACATTAATCTCTAGTTTTTGTTGTCCACATTATTTGTTTCAAAAAATGGAATTAATCAATTTTTTTTTGTTACTGAATAATTCATTAAAAAACTAAGAAAAAATGAGCCCAAAATGGCCCAAATCATGATGTTCATATTTAAATATGTAGAAATAAAAGTCAAACACCCTTTTTACATCGTGGGTCACCAAAATCAACATGGGGGTATGTTTCAATAAGGATGCAAAACGAACTTAGGTCCGGTCTGGTATTTCTTCATTTAGTGGTGGTAACTTTGACAATACCCAAGTTGGAGAATTGTCCAACCACAGAGCTTCACCATTCTCCTTATGCTTGAAATCAGGAGCTTTCGCGTTTGTCTACACGTAGTTTCCAAAATGTTAATGAGAGTAGAAAATGAACACAAAGAAGCGAAATGGGAAGAGACGAGATCTTCAAGGTTTCTAAGATGCCACGAGCAACAAAGTTTATTATTGATTACCCTTTTTAATCTGTTGTCCCACCATTTGTCTGGATTCTGAACCAAGTCCTTCCAAAGCTCCTCTCCTACATATATTAAGACAGCTTATTTTACAAAACTGAGACAGTAAGTAAGCGCCAAATAGCTGCTGCCTAAGACTTGGTTAAATGAGAACTTACTTTTCTGTTTTTTCAATGTTGGCTGGGAGACTGTATTGGCCATTAGAGGTTGTTCTTGATTCGTCTTTAGAGGTGGTAACTTTGACAGTACCCAAGTAGGAGAGTCGGTCATCCACAGTGCTTCACCACTCTCTTTATGCTTAAAGTCAGGGGCTTTAGCGTTTGTCTACGCTTGGTTCAAAAACATTATTGGGGAATGTCAAAATGAACATTAGAGACTAGTGTCTTCAAATATGTTACCTTTCTTGATCTGTTGTCATACCATTTATCAGGGTTCTGAACCAAGTCCTTCCAAGATTCCTCTCCTGCATCTCAAGACAATGTCGTTATAGTAAAACGAGACAGTAACAACATGTTACATAGCTGCCTAAGACTTGATAAAAAGGAGAAGTTTACTTTTAACTTGTTTGGATGTTGGCGTTGAGATAGTATTAGGCATGAGAGGTTGTTCTTGATTCTTCTTTAGAGGCGGCAATTTTGACAATACCCAAGTAGGAGAGTCAGTCATCCACAGTGCCTCACCACTCTCTTTATGCTTGAAGTCAGGGGCTTTCATGTTTGTCTACACGTAGTTTTAAAAACATTACCGGGAAAGGTCTGAAAATAAACATGAGGGGGATATGTGCAGAGACTAGTGTCTTCATATATGTTACCTTTCTTGATCTGTTGTCATACCATTTATCGGGGTTCTGAACCAAGTCCTTCCAAAATTCCTCACCTATATTGCAGGACAGATCGTTTGAGGAGAACGAGATCGTAACAAAATGCCACATACCTGACTACCTTTAAGTTGTTTCAATTTTCCTTTAGGGAGAAAAACATCAAACTCAAGCTCATTGAGTTTTTGTAAAACCCAATCCGGAGCATCGTTAAGCCACAGAGAAAGACCACCACCAACCTTGCCCTTAAAGTCAGGATGTTTAGGTTTCACCTGCGCAGAAGAATATCAATAAACGAAAAGATCTTATCGAATATCATGACTGAGGCAGAAATGAATCCAAATCAAGTGTGTTTACCAATCCGCTGGCTTTACTCCCACGATAGTCCAACCACTCTTTAGGATTTTCAAGTAGATGATTCCAAGGATTAGAGGTCCCTTCATCCAAGACTATAACCTTCTTAGATCTTGCTGAAAAAAAGAATCAAACTGTTAGTTGAACATACAATAAAAAAAAGAATCATGAGAAAAAACAAAGGTAGCTCATAAGAGAGTCGATCAGTATGTATCTACAAGTTGAAAGCAACAAAGAAGTAACGTTAAGTATAACAAAACGTCATAAAGACATACCAGGCTGCTTCTTGGTGCTGAGTTCTTCTAATTCAGGCAATGGGATGCTGATTTCTTCTGCCTCAGGTGCGTTTACCAAATCCAACAACTCTTTAGGATTTTGAAGTAGATGCTTCAAATCATCAGAGCTTTCTTCAACCATGACTTGAACCTTCATTGTTCTTGCTGAAAACAAAAAAAACACAATATAATCAAACCTGTTAACTCGAACATTGTATCGAAAAGCTTGACTTGTTCAAGACCCACCACCACTTTAAAGCAACAAAAGGACTATAACAAGTTCAAGCAAAACAACATCATAAAAAGGACTGGAGAAAAGGCATACAAGTCTGTTTCTTGGTGCTGAGTTCTTCTATATCAGATGGTGGGAAGCTCATTTCTTCTATTTGGGGTGGGATCGCACCCTCTACAAAGTTGAGATTCTGAACCATAATCTGTTATAAAGAAACAACCTTCATACGTTATTATTATGAAACCAAGCAACTATACATATAAAAGGGATGACAAAGGAGACTAAAGAATCTAGTCACCACTAATAAGAATCTAGACTCAAGTTCTTGTTTTTATTTTGAAAATTCACCTGGACATTGGATTGAGGATAGGTGACAGTGGCAGGAGGTGAATCTATAAAGAGCTTCCCGGAGATATGAATCCGATCATCTTTCTTTACATGGTGAGCTGCTATTTTAGCTAATTCACCTTCGAATATAATCGGAATCCTGCAAATAAATAAAATAAATAAATAAAAAATCTCAACTTCAATTCATCAACACTCACAAAAAAAAAATTACCAGAAATCAGATGATTTTAAACCGGAGCGTTGAGAGATAACCGTCCCAGCCCAGGACTTTCCGTCGGAGTAACACTTAAATTGAACCGGTTGATCCACGAACCCGGTTAGGTTAACCTGTTTCGCTATTTCCGGTTTGTACTCAATCACCGTCGGCCGAGCCAACTCTTTCTCCGCCGTAACATCCTCCGATGATTCCGCCGCGCGGATGGCTGTGTATAAGCGGATTTGGTGAGAGATCGCCCATTTTCGAGTAGGGAGTTTGGCAGCTCTCGAGTGGTGAAGTGAGGAGCAGAGAGCTCTTGTCAACGTCCGAGAAACCAAATACATGGTTTCATACGAATCTGGTGACGTCTCCGAGGTTCGCTGAAAGTGTGGCCGGAGAGAAGATGAAAAGCCCTAGTTATCGGCGCCAAGGGGGTTTAAGGGAAACCAAATTGGAAAGTTTATTCTTACTTCGATCATAAATGTAATTTAATTGCGAGCTGATATTGTTATTATTTAATTCTCGTAAGCCTTTTAACATTTTTAGATCCAGAGGCCAATTTAGATTATTGGGCCATTTTCGAATTTGGAGTCGTGTTGTTCTCATTTTCTTTCTTATTCCAAATGTCACTCGCGAAATTTAATTTTTTTTTTTTTGGTTTTTTACAACAACTGGCGAATGACATTTGGAATAAGAAATAAAAACAGACTGCAAGAAAAGGCATACAAGTCTGTTTCGATCTTAAAGTGTTACATCAATATGCCATAGAAATAAATAAATAATCAACATGAAAATCAAACAAGTAAATAAAATTATAGCTAATCTAGAAATAAATTAATAAAGGTTGAACTAATTTTTTTCAGATAATTGATATTATAAGGTACTGTCTTCACTATCTAACAATAGTAATGTTTTAATAGATTGAGAATCAGAATATATCTTATGTTATATCCGGTGATCCCATCTGGCCAGATTATTTTCTTCAAAATACATTTTCTTCAAAATACATTTTTTTTCCGAAGTAGTGTAACCTAGTGATCAAATTTTAAATGTTTTTATGATATTTTGGGGTTCGATTTCCAGAAAATGTAAAATTTTAAAATATTGTAGGATACACAACATATCGAAAGTTTTAGATTTTTATAGGTAGAACCGTTTGTAATTTTTGTGTGCTATGAAGAAATCATGTTCATCAAAAATGTTGTACATGCAAAACCGTCCATCGATCTGAGTGTTACAAAGAAAATTACACCATGAAATCGTGGTCCGTGAATTTATTCGTCAATATCGCATATTTACAAGTAGTTGATCTTCATAAAATATAAAAATTAAAATAATATAATGATGTAATTAACTATTTGACCAGTATAAAAAAACATTTATCCTTCTTTACTTTTCAGTGGATTAAATTTTTATTCGTTATGGTCAAGATCATTTCTGAGTTATCCCATGTTTTCTTATGAATAATAAATCTTTGCTTTTATTACTAAAAATCAAAAAGATAATTTTTAATATTATCTTTCATAAAATTTTCTAGAAAGTAAAGTCAGTATAAGAATAAAATGGGCTATCATATAATTTCAATTTTTTTCTCTTATCTTAAATAATAATTTATATATTAAAGTGTTAAAAATATTAAAATATAAATATGTATATTTTCGATGTCAGTCTCCATTAAGTTTCATATAAATGATGATTGTAAAATATCATTAGGTTAATGCATTCTGATTGTAATATACATCCAATATAATTCTACTTTTGAATTTTTCTATGCATTTTATTTTTTCTGTTTATGTATTTTTATCTAGCTTGCAACTTATATTCTTGATTATTTTGAAGGAATATATTTCTTAAATTTTTGAAAAGATTTACTTCTAAGAATAATCATCTAATTGGATTAAGTACATCCCCTATATGCGATTTTCAGAACTACATCTATGATTTGTAAGTATATAAATATGTCATAAACAACACATACATAGACACAATAACTTACAATCAATCATCTGATATCAACATTTTTTTCTTTTGATAATGAAATCATCTTATCATCCTCACATAATGGTACATATGATGTCAAATATATATAGTTTCTCTTTTATTTAATATTTTTATTTCCATCTGACCTTGTTTTTGGATGTTCTAGGAAATCATAGTACGTGTTGTGTTTGTGTTGACGGTAGTCAATTTTGGATTTTTAAATGGCCAAGTCTATGATGTTCTTAAATTTGGTGCTAAGGGAGATGGTACTACCAATGATTCAGAGGTATTATCTCGATTTTTCCATTATAGTATATTCTATTTTAAAAAAAGAAAGAAAATTATAACACAACTCATCATTTTGAGCTGTATCAAAAGAAGCTTATGAAGTTTAGAATCACGTTTATTTTACAAAACAAAATGATGAAACTGAAATAATGATATATTTTCTTGCAGTATGAACAATTTTGAAATCTATACTTATTATTTGTGATGTGATTTTTTGTAGTTAACCTGTCATCTTAAAATTGTTAAACTAGTTAATGTTGTTGACCTTTAATGAATTTTTATATATAACTTATTATATAATTAAAAACGAATTTTGTATTAATAATATTAATTTATATGTTATATTAGATAATTGGTTATGCACTAATACAATAAAATTGTCAAAAATAAAAACATTTTTTAAAAATGATAATTCTTATATATATTGTGCTATTATCCAGAAATAATATTTTAATTATAAAGTTAAAAATTAAGATATGAAATAATTTGTAGTTAAAAGCCAACAAAAAAATTCAAAATCGCAATTCTATTCATTAAATGAATGTGCCATGATTCCCCAGCATGATTGGCACCATGTTTTTCTATAACAGTTTTCTTGTATAAAAACTTTTTGTAGTCAAACTAAAAAACATAATAACCAGGCCATATATTTACTATTTAATTTCTATGTTACCTGTTCCTACAAGTAGATCATAAGTGTTTTACAAATATTTAGTTATTTATCCACTAATTCGTATAAATTTATTTTTTTTTCTGGAAAAGGCATTTGTAGAAGCATGGAAAGCTATGTGCAGTAGTGGTGGGAGTAATAAAACCCTCCTTATTCCTTCAGATAATACATTTTTACTACAACCTCTAGTGTTTCAAGGTCCTTGTAACTCTCCATCTGTACAAGTTAAGGTAATACTGAAAGACTTATAATTTTAGGATCCATTTGAAAACTTATTTATTCAAAATATTATGTGTTCATTGGGAATGTATTTGTGATCAAATTTACAGTTGGAAGGAAAGATTGTCGCCCCTCTTAACAAAGCAGCATGGTCAGACTTTAAGTCATATGAATGGGTCAGTTTTAATAAAATCATCGGTCTAACGGTCCTTGGTTCAGGAACAATCAATGGACGTGGTTCATCTTTCTGGGAGGTGAAATATTTTTTTATATATTAAAAGAAAAAAAAATGTTTAGCTGTATTTATAATCAGAAAATGTGGGTCTAATGTTTTTTTTTCTCATATTCATTCAATCCAGGCCAATATGTCAGCTTCTAAACGCCCTACTGTGAGTACATATAGTTGTTCTCTATTAAATTGACTTTAAATTTTGCTACTAAAAGCTCATATCGAAAGGTTCTCTTTTTATTGTAGCAATTGTATTTTGAAGGATGCAATAATCTTGAAATAAATGGAATAGCCTCACTCGATAGCCCGAGAAACCATATCTCAATCCACAATTGCACACAAGTGAAAATCACGCAAATAAAACTTATTGCGCCTGGTGATAGTCCTAACACCGATGGAATTGATATTTCAACATCAACTGATGTAGAAATATATGACACTATCGTTGGAACTGGTACGTAGTTAGATATCTCTCCTTTTGGAATCACTAAATTTCCAATTTCAAATGGTATAATATGGTTCTTTGTATTTCAATATGTTAAACATTGCAGGAGATGATTGTGTAGCTTTAAACAGTGGAAGTATAAATATCAACATCACAAGGATGCAATGTGGTCCTGGACATGGAATAAGGTATATCTTTGATTAGTTTCTTTTTTCAACTTGTATGTGATTTTGTTAATGCCATCAAATAGATACTAATTTTTAATTTTTATTACAAAATATTTTCTTTATGTTAATGATTATATATAGTGTGGGAAGTTTAGGAAAAGACGGAGAAGAATCTATAGTTGAGAACGTCCAAGTGACCAACTGCACTTTCAATGAGACGAACAATGGAGCGAGAATTAAGACATGGCCGGTAAGAAATCTTTAACTATATTTGTTTATATAAGAATTAAATGAATTGTTATAATAATGATAAGATTTGTTTTACTTATTTGTATTTAATTTTAATGTTTAGAATGGAAAAGGATATGCAAGGAATATAGTTTTCATGGATATCACGCTTACTGAAACCAAAAATCCAATTATAATCGATCAACAGTATATAGACAAGGGACGTATTGACGTAGAGGTAAATTATTTTCTTTCATTCAGTAAAGTATAAAACTTCTAAGCAGACTTTAGGTTATTTCTATTTATTATTTATATTTTTTGTATATCTTCTTAAAAGGAATCATCAGCAGTGGCAATTAGCAACGTGACATTCACGAATTTTCATGGAACGTCAGGACAAGATGAGATTATAAAGATAGATTGCAGCGAAGTCACATATTGCAAAGATATTGTTCTAGATAGAATTAATATTACTACGGTGGATGGAAATAAGCCAATAGTTGAATGCAGTAACGCATATGGAAATTCGACCAATGCTTATGATGGTTGCTTGAAGACACAATAGTATATCTTTTTATATCAAATAATTTTATTTATAAATTGGGAATAATTTATCAGATGAATGTAATATTATATTATCATTTATCAACTATTATGTATTCATGATTGAATAAAATGTTTTATGTGTTAGATCATGTTGGTTTATTCATGATGATGGTTGATGCGATCAAGCATTCTAATTTTTGGTGTGTAGAAAATTATAAAACCAGATGAAGAAAAAGGAAACTAAAATCAAAAGACAAGTGTAAATAACTCGCAAACATGACCGCGAGTAATATTTTTAGAATGAAACACACATTCATTCTCCGGAGGTTTACTTCCATATGATTGTATAGGTGACTAATGATGGGATTAAAATGGTTTTGGTCAACAAAAATTAGGCTTTTTTATTTAAATAAATTTAAAAAATTCATAAAATATTTTCTTAATTTTAAATAAAAGTGAAGAAAAGAAAAAAAGACAATTAATAATATATTAAAATTAAAATTAAAATTCATTATATTTATTTACATATTTATATCAAGATTATATTTCATAAACACTTTTTATTCTTAAATGTTCACATATAATGGGAACTTATATGCAAAATAAAATGATGATTTTTGCCTTTTGTTGGTATAAAAATTTAATTTTTAACTTTTAAAATAAAATAGATATCTTCAAAATAAAATAAATATGGCATCATGGACTTATGATTCCCACCCCGGACTATCAATACAACAAGATAGGTTATCTAATAATATCATGACTATGTGAAGATACGCGCCTTGCAAGGGATGAAGACGCAGAATGAATATTATATATACAAATTACTTTTACATATTATTATTTATTTTGTGTTCATTACATATTATAAAATTATAAATATATTGAATAATTAAGAAGGAAGTAACTATATTATGTATATAATAAAATTGGAGTAATCAAATAAATCAAAATAATCCCTCTTGTTTATTTTTGAATAATGTTTATTGGTAAATAAATAAAAATAATCATTTTATTTATCTAATATGTTATATAATTAAATTTAAATGACATTGACATAGATATATAGTATATTTTAACATGGATAATTATTAATTAAGGCTTCCTACTCATATAATTTTATTAACATTTGTATGTTATCAAATCTTTATATTTTAAATCATTATTTGTCATCTATATATAATCTTTACTTTAATGATTATATATAGTGTGGGAAGTTTAGGAAAAGATGGAGAAGAATCTATAGTTGAGAACGTCCAAGTGACCAACTGCACTTTCAATAAGATGAACAATGGAGCGAGAATTAAGACATGGCCGGTAATAAATCTTTAATTATACTAGAGATTTTTTCCGCGCTTCGCGCGGATTATGTCTTATAAATTTATTTTATTTATAATATTATTTGTTAATTTTTTTCTTTTATATTAACTTCTTGTTTTTCCAATGTTAGTTTTTCTTAATTTAAATTTATATGTTAATAACTTTTCATTTTTTTGTTGTAGATGGAGAATTATATTTTTTATTGATGGTTTTTTGTATGTGATAGTGACATAAACTTTTTGAAATTTTAAAATAATATTATATATAGTACGGTTAACACATTAAAGAAGAGAAACATATTCAGACACATTTTACACAGGTTTTATATGCATAATTTTAAACATTATATATGTATATATTATAAGTTTGAAACATGTAAATGCTTTCTAAAGCTAAATACTTGTTCTGAGTTTACATAACTTATCGAAAGTTTTATCTCTTTTTAAATTCAAATCACAGAAAAAATATAAAAAAGTCAGTATAGATAGGTTTTTTGGGCTTTTAAATCAACACTGAAAAATTACATGAATCAGATAACAACAGTTTTGTAAACAACTGGATAAAATTTGACCGAGCCAAAGATTTTCACACAATATGTTCTTTCTTCTTCAAATTGCGAAGAGCCTATAGGCACAAGAAAAAAATCATAATTTTTGTTTTCACTTATATAACATTTTTTCTCCTTTACACACGAAGTTTATTACACTGCTATAAGCAATGTAGAACTCTATTCATATAAGATTCACATCTATGCATTTTGACAAAGAAGAATTTCAGCCATCTTTAGTTTCGGAATGTACCAACTTCAGTCATATACACTATATTTTCTCTATGATTCAAAACTTATAATTTTAATATATGTGCAGATTTCCATGTGAAAAGGCACGCACGCCATCTATCATTCAACCTATTACTTTTTCCAAAGTAAACACTATAATCCTCGTTTGGTTAGCTCCACAAACTAATCTCTTTGGATCAGTTTATCAAAAAATATGGATACTAATGTCAGAAAAGAATATAAACACTATCAACAATAAATATTGGCACAAGAATATTTGGTTCAAGGAACATATTCCACGTAATGCGTTTATATCATGGCTGGCTTTGCGGAGAAGACTGCCAACCAAGGATCGCTTGAGGCGTTGGGGATTAAATGTCTCAGGAACGTGCGCCCTTTGTAATCTGGAAATAGAGACTCACCATCATCTCTTCTTTGAGTGCTCTTTCTCTCGCTTGATATGGGAGCCTTTTGCTGCTGAAGTTTGGATTTCTCCTCCGGCTGATCTACACTCTGTTGCAGCCTAGATCAATCAACCTCGCGTCAACGTAGATGCACATGCTACTCCAGTCATCAAGCTCTACTTTCAGTCATGTCTCCTCACCTTCATCAGTCATCCTTGCCTCTTTCGACCGTATGATGCGTGACCGTCTCCTCTCTTACCCGGTAAGTTCTTCTTTCTCATCTTCTCTACTTCTTTTTATATTTCTTGTATAAGACTTCCTTAAGGCTTTTTTTACCTTGAGTTGTTGTTGGTTGTTTTTGTTTCCTTGCTGTAATAAGTTGTTTAAAAACAACAATGTAACCTTTTAGAAAATAATAATCTTAACATCTTACCAAAAAAAAACAACAAATATTGACTTATTTATGTGAATATATATTTTATTTTAAATCATTATAGTGGACGAATAAAACACCATAATTTGTACAACAAATTTTCTTAGATTCACCTCATCATACTCACTATTTTACCATTTTAATTACATAATTTTACATGAGCTTCTTCATCCTTCCCGGTTATTTTCTCTTTATTTATAACTACAATATAATGTTATAAATTATATATATTATAAATTAATAATTTATTTACCCTTAAAGTCTAACTATTAAAATATAACATAATTCAATATAGATATATGATTCTATTAATAAATTAGCAGTTACAAATTTGAAATTTCTAGAAATATCAAAAGTTGTATGTTAGTTAATTATTTTCTAAATGATATTTATTTTTAATTCTTTTTAGATGAGAATATTTTGGTTGAGGTGGATAGTGTCAAAAGCCTTGAATTTAGTCCCTTTTATATAGTAGGATTTGTCCTTTTTTTTGTACAACAGATGGATAATTTTAATTATATTTGCCCATATAAGAATTAAATGAAGTGTTATAATAATGATAAGATTTGTTTTACTTATTTGTATTTAATTTAATGTTTAGAATGGAAAAGGATATGTAAGGAATATGGTTTTCAAAGATATCACAGCTCACTGAAACCAAAAATCCAATTATAATCATTCAACACTATATAGACAAGGGACAGATTGACGTAGATGTAAATTCTTTTCTCTCTGTAAAATGTAAAACCTTTAAGTGGAATTTAGTTTTTATTTTATTTTTTACTTAATAGGAATCATTAGCAGTGGCGATTAGCAACGTGAAATTTAAGGATATTCATGGAACATCACGACAAGATGAGATTATTTACTACGGTCAATGGAAATAAGCCAGTAATTGAATGCAGTAATGCGTGTGGAAAGTCGACCAATTCTTATGATGGTTGCTTGAAGACACAATGATATATCTTTATATATCAAATTAATTTAATTTATAAATTGAGAATAACATATCAGATGAATGTAATAGTATATTATCATTGATCAACCATTATAAATTCATGATTGAATAAAATTGTTTTATGTGTTAGATCACGTTGGTTTATTCATGATGATGGTTGATGCGATCAAAATATGTTATAACTTTTCTGGTCATGGTATGTTAGTTTTGTAATTGACTATTTTGTGTGTTTTTGTAGAAAGTCTTCTAACTTTTCTTTATAACCAAAAAAATAGAAGTTTTTTTCTAATAAGCATATTAGTTTCCCAATTGAATGAAGTTTTATAGATTTTTAACTTTTCAAAAAAACTGCTGTATAAATCTTTTCGGGAAAGACTTCTATAGAAGTCTTAATACCGTCACATGAAATCTTCGATGTGTCGCAAGAAGTCTGCATATATTAATATTGCAATTGACCATAAAGAATTGAACATTTAATATTAATTAGAAGACTTCTTAAGAAGTCTTTTGGCGGTCTTCTTTTGTTTTATTCATGGATTCTTGTAAGAGTTCTATAAAACTCTTCTCTCAAAAAGTTAAACATGGTCAAGTGCAAAACTAATCTATGAAGACTTTTTGCAATATTTTGAAGACTTCATGTGTTGGTAAGAAGACTTCTACGAAAGTTTTCTTTGAAAAAGTCAAATATCTGAAAATTTTGGTCAATTGAAAAATTAACTTGATTATTAGAGAAGACTTCTATACAAATTTTCTCTTGTATTTTCGAAAAAAATTCAGAAAAATGTAAGTTAATATTTAAAAAGAAAGACTCTTCCTTCATAGATTTACAAAGAAAGATTTTTTCTTCGTAAATTTCCAACTGCAAAAGAAGACTTCTTTCTGAGTTATATTTTAAATAAACTTACGTTTCTTATAATTTAAAATGAATTTTAAAATTCTCATGTTATTTCAACTGTATTAGTCAAAATTAGGGTTCATGAATGAAATTCATAACTTAATTGGTTTATAATTATGAGGCTACAAACATTCATGTTTATTAATGTTTCTACCTACTGAGAGAAGAATTTTTTTAAAAATATTTTCTCCGTTAGTTTTTTTGGAAAAATTGTATTTTCAAGAGTGTTAAATAACTACAAGATATATTTTTAAACTTTCAAAAATATTAAGTAATTTCAAGAATATCAAGTCATGTGGTGTAATGTGTATTCTTAGATCATAAGATATACTTTTTAGTTTTCATGAGATTTAAGTAACTTCGAAGTCATATATCTATACATATTTAGTGTTATGAACTTATTTTATGATTGTTATGTTTTGGAACTTATATCATTGTGTTACAAACGTATTTTTATGTTTGTTATGTTTTGAAACTTATATTATTGAGTTATGAACTTATTGTTATGTTGAACTTGTGTCAACTCTTGTATTATTATAAGGCTCTTTTTTAATTGTTCACAACCATAATCTTAACAAAAGATTTACAGTGAAGACAATACTTTATGACTACAAGAACATGAATAAATGAAACACACATTAAAATATTGTTTTAATATATTAGAGATAAAATGAATATATTATTTACAATACTATATAAACTATCAGAACAAGAGTCTCATAACCATAAAAGAGAACTTGAGTTTTCTGCTTAAATTTTAGTATTCCGTTTAATTTGCGTGAAGTCTTCCGAGAAGTCTACTTGAGAAGTCTGCTCGTGAAGTATTTCGAGAAGTCTTATATGAAGTCTGATATATAATCTTCATATCTTTAAAAACTGCATATCTAAAAATGTTTAAAATGATTTCATGCAAAGAAAAATTTCAAAAAATAAAATTTTAAACTTAAATAAGAAAAAAAACAATTACAAAAACATAAAAACACAGAAATATGTCCAAATTTGTAGATACTTTTAAATGAGTAGAAGATAAAAACCATGAAATAGAAAACATGTAAAACAAGATAAAGTAGTAAAACGAATATGAAACATTATATTTTTGTTGCACCCATTTGAGAAAAAAATAGAGAATGAGTAAATTTTCTTTATATTGAAAATATTTCTATTAGGTTAAATATTTTCGGTTCGGAAGACTTCTTGGAAAGTCTTCCAACATAAAATGCACTAGAAGACTTTCAAAGAATCTTCTAAACCCTATTTTTACTATTCGTCACAAAAGATTTCCCAAGAAGATTTCTCTAGAAGTGAAGAAAAATTTTGGAGAAATCTACTAATGAAGTCCGATTCAGATCTGAAAAACATGGATATTCAAAACATTAAAATGGCTTCAAAAGAGAGAAACATTTCAAACATATTTTTTGTTTAAATAATAAATAAACAATCATATTAGGTTCAATCTATAGTTTTTCTTAACTCTAACATATAAAAACACAAGAATACATATCTAAAATTTATAGATCTACCTTTAAAGGGGTGGAAGATGAACCATGAAATTAAAAACATGCAAAAATAAGATAAAGTACTGAGAAAAAACATGAGACAAAAATATGAGAAATTGATATAAAGCTTGGTGTTTTCAAATTCAAAGAGATTGAAGAGAGGTTGTGGAGTTTTATAGTGGAAAACATTATATTTTTTTGTTGCAGCCATTTTATATGAAAAGAGAGAACGTATGGATTTTCTTTATATAAGGAGATAAAAATTTCAATTAAGTTAAATATTTTTGGTTCAAAAGACTTCTTGAAAAGTTTTCTAACATAAAATGTACTAGAAGACTTCTAAACCTTGTATTTACTATTTGACTCAAACGATTTCTCAAGAAGACTTCCATAAAGAATTTATATTTTTCCATACATGTTATATTTTTAAATTTTTTAAACGACTATAAATTACTAAAAATGAAAGAAAATCTCAAATTGAATTTTTTTAATCAGTGGTTTAACTTTTTGTTATACAAGATACAAATGATCATAAAATTTTCAGGTTAAAATATATGTATATATATATATATTTAATATTGTGTAAATTAAACTAGATACCATATAAAATACATGTTATTTTAATTCAGAAATTTGCATTGATTTTTCAAAATGATTATAGATTACTAAAACTATCAAAAGTCTCACATTAAGATTTTTCAAAATGATTATATATTGAAAGATTTTTATACTGAATTTTTGGTTAAAATTTTGTCCAAATCGTTTATCAAAAAGAAAAAGTTTTTGTCCAAATCATCTTTTAGCTTCAGACTTTTTTTTCACTTAAAACCCACATTTGGCTATATAAACCAATTTTAACAACGAAGACCGATAAACTTAACCGTTTTGTAGGAGAAATAAAAATTAACTAATTTGCCATTGTACATCAATCGATCACAAGAAAGGAAGCCATTTTTTACAACGAAGGCCGAGAAACATCGCAAGACCCATTTTTATCGTCGTTACATGATTACAAACAACAAACCAAAACAAAAGTAAATCACTCAAATTAAGAAAGAAAAAAAAAGAAAAAAGACTTTTACTCCTTGGTGATCTCCAAAATAGTGGTAAGTCTCGGCTTCTTGTATCTTCTAAGAAGCAAAGACGAGCAAACAACACTCACCGAAGAGAGTGCCATGCACGCTCCTGCGGCCCACGGCGGCAGTTGCACCCTCAGGACCGGGAAGAACACTCCTGCTGCTATCGGTATCGACACCACGTTGTAAGCCATGGCGAAAACGTAGTTCAACCTGATTCGTGTTAAGGTTTTGCGAGAGAGATCGATGGCTGTAATAACATCTTCTAAGTTGTTTCTCATCAGAACGTAATCAGCTGCTTCTATTGCTACATCGGTCCCTGCACCAATGGCCATTCCCACGTCTGCAGCGGCTAGAGCCGGCGAGTCATTGATTCCATCTCCAACCATCGCCACCGTGCTTCCGTCTTTTTGCAGTGAACGGATCACTTCAGCTTTTCCTGCTGGCATTACTTCCGCTCTCACGTCTTCGATACCAACCTGCACTCGTGCAGAACCGAACCGTAATGTAATTAACCAGAATAACCAAACCAAACCAAACCAAACACAATGAATTTCTTTTACCTCTTTGGCGACTGCTCTTGCTGTTCTCCAGTTATCACCTGTAACCATAATGGGTCGAACCCCCATTCTAAGGAGACCTTCCACGACTACAGCAGCTTCTCGCTTTAGCGGATCAGCTACTCCCATCACCCCTACTAATTGGCCGCTATAGGCTACAATGACTCCTGTCTTTGCGCTTTCTTCAAGCTCCTCAACAAACTTCTCGACGTGGTCTGGGATGGTTATGGAGTTTTCTGACATAAGTTTACGGTTTCCCACCTGATCAATGAGAAAGATAAAAAAACTTTATTACAGTTGCGAGAACAGGACCAGAAGCAAGAAGTTGATATAAACATGTTATGGAGTTTTAAACTCAAACCAGAATCAGCTTGTTGTCTACTAAGCACTGAATGCCTTTCCCAGGAAGGGCAGAGAAGTCTGATGTGTCCAGTAACCATCCAGCGTTTTGAGAGACTTTGTTACTTGTGTCGCCGTCCTCGGCAGATTCATCAAAGAAGTGGAAATGACGAGCGTACTCAACTATAGCTTTTGCCAACGGGTGTTCACTACTAGCCTATGGAAAGTGAAAGATGCTATGAATATCTTTAGTTACCTCACTAACAATGTAAGAAGCTAAGGGAAGAGGATTCAGCTTACCTCAGCGGAAGCAACAAGTGTGAGGAACTCTCCACGGTCCATCTCCGAGAAGACTTTAGCGGTTGTCACGGTAGCTTTCCCTTGCGTTAAGGTTCCTGTCTTGTCAAAGATCACATATTTCACTTTGTGAGCTTTCTCCAATGCATCACCTCCTTTGATCAATACACCATTAGTTGCTCCAACCCCTGTTGCCACCATAACAGCCGTCGGTGTTGCCAAGCCGAGTGCACAAGGGCAAGCAATTACCACAACGGATATTGAGAACATAAGCGAGAAAACAAAGTGAGTTCCGTTTTGGGGTAGCCATTCGTCTGGGTAAGCTCCAACAGCTCCACCAATTGACCTACACTTATCATTTGATTCAAGCAAATGAGAATAAACTAATCCCACATGTCTTCCATCAGCTAAGGAACAAGATCTCACCAGCCTACTAAAGTGAACAATGCCAAAGTGATCACCACCGGAACAAATATACTCGCAACCTGAAAAAATGAGGATACATTTATTCACATGCTAAAGATTATATCACATTTGTGACATGTTTATATAGTCTACTTACATAGTCTGCAAATTTCTGGATAGGAGCTTTGGACATTTGGGCTGTCTCCACCAAACTAATAATCTGGCTCAGAACTGCATCAGATCCCACTTTTGTAGCTTTGATGTGAAGAACACCATGCATATTAATAGTACCACCGATCACTGGTGAATCAACCTCTTTAGATACAGGAACTGATTCACCAGTCACCATACTTTCATTGACGTAACTTGAACCCCACACCACAACACCATCTGCAGGGATCTTCCCACCAGGTAGAACTTTTAATGAATCACCAGGATGGATCAGTAATGCATCTATCTCTCTTTCTCCTACAAAACGAAAGAACTGAGCCTCAAAAAAAGGCTGAATAATTGATGTTGTTAAGGAGAAATTCAATGATAAACTACCTTTGCCTTCGATTAGAATCGCTGTTGCTGGAGTAAGTTGTACTAGTTTCTTCATAGCATCTGAGGTTTTCCCCTTTGCAAGAGATTCCAAATATTTACCCAGCAAGACAAATGTTATCAACATAGCACTTGCATCAAAGTAAGTTGGTGACCAAAACCCAGTGACTGCCCCATATAAAAGAGCCCCAACAGAGTAGAAGTAAGACGCAGACGTGCCCAGAGCGACCAGCACATCCATGTTAGTTGAACCATTTCGAAGAGCTCTCCATGCAGCAACATAGAAACGCTTGCCAATAACAAACTGAATCACACTTACCAAGGCCCACTTCAACCAATCACCAACCATGAAGGGTCCACATCTCCATACCAGCACGGTGTCAAAAAGAGCAATGTGGGGGCAGATCACTTGAATGAAGAAGAGTGGAATCTGTATTCAAAAGAATCAAAATGAGTGAGTGTGTGTGCATTCCATAAAGGATGAGAAGCAGAGATAAGTTTACTCACACTGAGGGAAAGACTTGAGATAAAGCGACGAAACATGTTTGAGGCCTCTCCAGTATCTTTAGAAGTCAACCTCTCGTAAGGACTCATGACACGCAACTTGAACTTCCCATACCCTTCTCCTTCAATCCCATCAACCAAAGATCTCGAACTCACAACCTCAGGATCAAACACAACCTCAAGCTCCCCCGTTATCCTGTCAAGACGAAACTGCCTAACCCCATTCAATCTAGTAAGTATACCTTCAAGAACCTGAGCATCAAGCTCGTTCAACACACCATCAACCCTCAAAAGGAGCTTATCCTGCTGATTACTCTGCACAAGAGAACCCTCAAAGCCAGCATCTTCAATCGCAGTCACAATATCATCTTTACTGATCACGTTAGGATCATACTCAACTTCTCCCAACGAAGTAGCTAAAGCCACAACAGCTCGTTTCACTCCAGGGAGATCTCTTAGAATACCTTCAACAGAGTTAACACAAGCAGCACAAGTCATGCCTCCAATAGTGAACTGACCCACCAAAGTAGCTTGCGTCTTGGTCCCAGAAGTAACAGGCTCAGCCAAAATCTCGGCTTCAAATCCAGCGTCCTCTATAGCCTCTTTAATGTCATCTTCCTATAAAGATCAAATCTTTAATCCAAGATCTAAATTTGGAAACAATTATTAAAAAAAAAAAAAAGCTTCAATCCAGCAAGAACACAGCTTAAGATTTTTCAGACAATAAATTAAAAAAAAAATTATTTAAGAAAAAAAAAACAAAAAGGCAAAACCTTGACTAAGTTAGGGTCGAAGAGGACATCGGCTCTGTTCTGTAATAAAGCGACGGAGGCTTTGAAGACGCCGTTAACGCTCATCAAAGCACCTTCGACGGAATTAGAACAAGCGGCGCAAGTCATACCGGTTATTCCCACTTGAATCTTCCGTAAACCGGAACCGCCGCTTCCTTCCTCGATCTTACTCAGAGAATCATCGTTGTCGTCATAGGAATCGAGGAGACGCACTTCCTCCATGGCACCGATCTCCGCAGCAGTGTCTCCGGAGAGGGGAGTAAGCTGTAAATCCCGTCTACTCGGCGCCATGACGGAGAGAATGGATTTTGATTGAAATCTCAGAGAACCATTTTGTTGGATCCTTCTTCTTATGTAGAGACGAAGAAATAATAATAATGGAGGGTTTGGTTTTCTTTTTGAGAGATGGAGGAAGGAAGGTGGAGAAAGCAATTTGTCAACTAAAACACGCACCTAATTTTGACGATTTTACCCCTGGCCATTGTGTTGATTTCATGTATGTATATGAGATTCTTGCTGTCGTCATCGCACACGATCAAAAGTAAAAAGAAAGGAAAACAAATCTTTTTTTTATTTTACTGGCTTACATGAGTATCATTTGGGTTACAAAAATTAAGAATAATAAAGAACATGACGCCGTCTGTGGGTATCGAACCCACGGCCACGGGATTAAAAGTCACGCGCTCTACCACTGAGCTAAGACGGCTTTGATATTCTATTGCTACTTGTTTTATATTGGTATGCAACATGTTATCATTAGAGAATTTTGAATTTTTCGCCATAATAATATTGAATTTTCTTTGTTTTCAATTTTTATGTCGTAAAGCTTTAATCCATGGAACTTTATAAAATAATTTCTTTCCAAATTATTATTTGTAGAACATAAATGAAAGTGAAAATGATAGGAAGAGCTTCTAGAACCTCATCCAATTGTATGCGAGTTTGTTGAAATATTCTTAGAAACATGTTAAATGACATTTATTGTTGATTACAGTTGGACTTGTTGAGTTTGTTATTAGATAATGTACTCTTTCACAACACGTATGCTGCGTAACTGTTGTTTGACGTCGTCATCTACTAAATCATGATTTATTTCCTATGTTCAACATCTCATAGATTCATAGAGGTAGACGAACAAAAAGAAGAAAAAAACACCATGGTGGTAAATGTTTTTGGCACATAGCTATTCAAGTTTTTTTCTATAGCAAATTAGTTACAACTACTATTATTATTATTTTTTTGTAAACTAAAAACTACTACTATTACAACTACTATTATTTCCACGGCTAATTACTACTACTTACTTTTTAGTGGTTCGTTGTACTGCGATTCCAACTAACGGTGGACTTATGGGATATATCTTGATGTTTAATAGAACTACAATAAATGCTATTGTCAAAACCAAAAACAATTTATGATAGTTATATTATTATGTTTGAAGATAATGATTTAAAAATTTGGTTCACTTTTTACATTTTTATTGTGAACTTTATTATTGAAAGATTAATGATTATTTGTTTTATATTTATAAATTACATTTTCTTAAATGAATTAAAACAAAATTAAAAAAGCAAATCAATTCAACTAAAACGGCAATAGACGAAACCAAACTAAACCAAACCAAACACAAACCAATTTCGATTGGTTTTAGTAGAAGTTTTTTTCAAAATCAAATAAACCAAACTGAACCTGAATTCAAAACGAAATGCCCATTATATAGCATTTTATATCCACTGTATTTCTAAAATGCATTCATATGGATATATGTGAGTTACTCTTTTTCTCTTTCTTCTTTTTGCTATAATATAGAAGGGGTTGCTTTACTCAATTTGGAATTATTATAGACAACCAAATTTCTGAAACATTAAAAAGTAAGTAAATTTTGTAATAGTGAGTTTTCTTTTATTGGAAATGTGACTTCCACTCCACTGATCAGAAAGCAAATACACCAAATATACTTGTTCTCTGTCTCCATCATTATGCTTTCTATGAAAAACAAAGGAAAAGATAATAGCATTGGAAACTTCCACAGCTCCACTTATTGGTCAAGAGATAAGCTTTGACCTAAAAAGTATAGTTTAAGTAATCATAAAACGAACTTAGAATGTATTATTCATATTTTTCTTTCGCATAAACGTAAAGTTTAAGTAAATAAACACAACTTCAGAACGGTAAAAAGATTTAAACATAATACAATACTACTGTATTAACAAAGAAATCACTATATCTTTTCAGCTTTATAACCAAAAATGCATTGTTTATCAAAATAACCGACGACATGAATTATGTGCGTTTAAAATTATTAAAAGTATCTTTCATTTCTTTTTATCGCTGTTTTCTTTTTGTTCTCTACACTTTTCCTTTTCTTCTGAAAGCAATTTCTCGCTCGTTTCCAAGTTTTGAAAATAATTCAAATAAAAAGTTACCTATTAAAAAAGGATTTATATCAGACCAAAAATTATAAAACACGCATTATCAAAAGCTTTGTTTGGTCACTTTGGTGCATGACCCACCAACCAAATGAATATTATTTTAATGCAAATTCCTTTCTAATCTCGTGTGCATCGTTTTATCTCAATAAGAATGAGTTTAATACTTTAATACAGAATAAAACAATTAAGTTTTCGTAAGTCAAAGGCAAGTAATGTTATACAATAATGATGTTATAGAAATTAGGTATTAGGTATATCACATCCAGAACCAGAAGGCCGTTGAAGTGCTCTTGATTAATGTCTTAAAAGCCAGCTTATATATGTTCATGCGTTACATTAAATTAACCGCAAACAAGGAGAATAAAAGTAAAAGTCAACAAGTCGTTGAACATGGTTAGGGGCAATCTAGTATTTTTCCAGAACTTGAGATGAATGATGTTTTAGTTGAACAAAGATATAGGTTTAGTTGAGCGAACATGGTTAGTGTGTCAGTTTCTTGAGCTGTTGTTTTTTGACCTGTAAAGTCTCCAGCCACAGTCAACCTGTGGAATTCATGATCATCAAAGCATATTAAATGTTGGGGAAAAGGTAACCTTCTAAACTACTCAGAGACTTTCCATCCTTCACATCCTGACATGATAAAAGTTAATATGAACTGATCTGTATCTGACATAGATACCAAATGGATCTTGTTTTTAATGGTATTTCAGATTATGAGTTTTTACCCTAACTGTACCCAAACCCAAATGGATATCCGAAAAAATCCAAATATTTTAAAATCTCAAACAAGAACTTGTATCAAACCCATTATCAATCCCTAATATGTAACTAAAATATACTAAGATACTATTGAGTACATAAAATAATTATTTATTACATGAATAATTAAATCAAATTCTAAAAAAGTTAATCCAAATACTTAGTTCAATATATATATAAGTATTTGGTCAATAATGATGTTTGTATGTTTAACAATTGCTTTTGAAGTTCAATTATGAATAAGTTTGCTTCTGAAATTTAAACAATGTTGTCTGTTTAAAGTTTAAATATTTGGTTTGTTATGATATGTCTGATGTTGTCACATATAATTCAAGGAAGAATTCCCGAAATGATTTTGAAGGACAACAATATGGTTTGAGGAGATCACATACAAAATTTTATTGAAACTATTGGAAATATTTTGACTTTAATCAAGTACAAATCAATATTTTGGAATCGATAACTCAATTAATATCCAAAATCAAAATTATTTCAGGTTAAATCGTATCTTGGGCTTGTAACTAAACCTTAATCGAATCCGACTACACCCGAGCTAAATCTTACCCAAACTTTTATAATATCCAAATGAAGCTGATATTCATGAACTCAAAAAAAAACTAAAACTCAAAGGAACTGAAGCAAAACCCGATTGCCGAGTCTTACTCTAAACATAATCCTTCAACAAAGAACAAAAAAAATCATTTTATTTTCTAGCACATAAAAATTAATCTACGACTCAGACAAATAAGATGCATCAAAATTCGAAGATTATAACAAAAACGAGTTGTTAAATTACAATGTAGAACAGTTTTCCTTACAAAAAACACATTCTTAGTTTTCATCGAATAAATTATTATTTCTCCAGGCACCTCAAAGGAGCACTCCAAGTCGTGTTCTGCACATGCTTTGACAACGACATATACTTTCTCCAATCATCAAGAATAAGATTCAGATCATGAATCTTCTTCTCCAGACCAAGGCAACAATTACCATGCATTGTGCAAACCAAGTTTATGTCTTTGCTAGGTTCACAAAACCCACAAATGTAGACCGTATCAAAGAATCTAATCTTGACGCCGATCTTAGATATAAAAGGGTCGTTCTTGATCCTGTTGAACACATCTTGATCATGCAACCATGAATAATTCTGACGAGATTTGTACCAGAATTTGTAAAACTCGATGCTTCGATTGTTTGATCTCACGTATACGAAACCTCCGTTGGCCCAGTTGTCAAAACTGGTAGGGTTTCCAAAATACTTATCACACGCCATTTGAAAGTCTCCATCTGGATATAGTCGGGGAAATGGATCTCTAAGCCACATTACATCAGTGTCCTATATATATATAATTAAGTGATTAGCTCAGATTAATAACAACGTATAAGCATACTGACCGTTTGACCATTATGCTATTTTTTTATTCAACATATTACTAATTATAGCAATTGATTCTGTATATATCTTGAACAAAATCAACAGAGGGATGAAGAGTTAAGATCATAGGTTGATACCGTGAATATGAAGTTAAAACCCATTTCGAGAACTTGAATAAGCAGCTCGATTCTGCGCCACATCATGTTGACATAATCAGGAGTGTTGTAAGCTTTATCCCCAGAGAAATCAGTGTTCGTGGTTTTAAGGTAATAGCAATTAGAATGAAGTTGTGTGCATCGTTCAAACGCCTTGGGATCCAAACAAACCACTACCACATGTTTCAGAAGCTTTTGTGTTCCTTGTCCAAGACGAAAACTCTCTAAGAAGAGATCAAATATGGATTTTGGTTCTGCCCAAGCTTGATTTAGTGTCGTTATAATCACTGTATTGTTCTCATTCGACGCATTCTCCAAAATCTTCCTTAAAGCGATATCTGGTTTTATCTGAAAAACAAGTAAAGCAGATGGCCAACTATTTTTAGAAGACATAAAGAATTTTGAGAATATGAAACTGAAAATTTTTAGGCGTTGCAAAATCTTTCAATATTTGATTTATTATAAGGTGCTAAAGTTTTGCACCCACTACTAGCAACGTTGAATCATACAGGAAACTATACAGATGAAGCCGACTAAATCAACTAAACTAGTTAAAAAGACATTCAAGGGCTATAATCCAAATATGATAGCTCCTCTAAATCTAAACAAGTATATCGATCAAAACAACTGGATTCCACATGTGCAAATGGGTTCAAAATAAGGTAGATTCAAATTTATTAGTTAAAAAAATGAGATAAGACAGATACACAGAAGACTAAGGGGTAAAATATTTGAATCAGATCTGAATG
This sequence comes from Brassica rapa, assembly GCF_000309985.2. Lineage (NCBI taxonomy): Eukaryota > Viridiplantae > Streptophyta > Magnoliopsida > Brassicales > Brassicaceae > Brassica > Brassica rapa. The sequence continues at coordinate 28,006,362 of NC_024800.2, read as the reverse complement.
CTGATGAGAGCTTACCGTTTCTGGAGATGAAGAAGCGAGTAGAGAGGTGAGATTGTTGAAAGAAAGTTGTTGCAGAGGATACGCTGTTTTGTATAAAAACAGACATGAAGCCGTCAAAACAAGAAACAGAATCAAGATTCTTATTATTTCTTTTTGTCCGATCGCAAATCCTGTATCCAGAAACTTCCTGCGAGAAGAAGATGAAGAGGAGGAAGACGAATTCATATTTTTGTTGGAATTATTCTTCTTCTTCTTCGTTTTTTGTTGCTTCTTGTAATAACACCCTAAGGTAAAAAGTCGTCATTGGTATACTTGTTACAGAAACGTGCATTATATATTGAGGCGTTTGTAATATATTGTATACTAAAAACTAATACAAGTGGTGGTAGAATATTCCATTGTTTATGGATCTTGAATAATAGTTGATTTTTCTTTAATATTTTCGTTAGTTTTCAAACTGAATGAAATGGTTTCTTATATTACCTTGACGACAAAGAAAATGTTAATCTTCTAAGCACATTTTAGCATGACACCAACAAAAAAAATTGATGTTTATATGTTGCTTTGTGATGTAAGCAATCTAGACCAAAGAGGTGAGAGTTGGAGAAATGTAAATAATTTTTTTTCAAATCCACGGAACACTCTGAATCTCTTTTTAATCGCATCTTCCACATTATGCGAGAAGTGGGACATGTTACTTCTGCATTGATAAAAGTTTTTAAATTTCCAAATTGCTTGTTACAGTGCATACATATTGTGTTAGGAACATGTTACTTCCCCATCCTCAATCTTAGCCATATGCATTTACAACCAGGCATTTGAGTTTAGCTCATTCATATTATATATATGTACAAGTCCATGTGAACTTCCATAAGCATATTGTTTGTTTTTGGGCACGTATTCAAGCCGGCATATATTTGTTTTAGCTTCTTTTTTAATAGTCACCCAGATATTTGTGTTGAGAAAGTTTAAGATCAGGTTGACGCAGTCGATCGATGATCCACTGGAATCTTTGTGTTGTATTATCACATCACAATAACTTATGTTATTCTCTGAGGTTTCTATTAGCTTGGTGACATATTAAGTTGTGTAGTTGGTGGCGTCATAGGCAGATTTAGAAGACAAAATATTAAATGGATATTTTTATTGATAAAAAGGCACCAGAGACTCAGTATGCACAATGTCACAATCTAATTATTTGAATATTCATACGGGCTGGACCATAATAATTGACACATTATCCATTTCCTTTTAAGTTTTTTTTTTTTTTTGGTTGGTCCATATATAATAATATTTAGAACGTTATAATAATTTATAATGATTTAAAAATACATCTAAAATGATTGTCATCAATATATAATTGAAACTAGGTGATTGTCTGCGAATTCGCAGATATAAGTATTGTATGAAAATATATATTATGTATACAGTCGGATATAAGTATACAATGTCATATAATTTAAAACATTAAAAGGATAATTTTTAATTTCAAATAATTTGAAAAACAGTCGTAAAGTTTTCTATAAATTTAATGTAAAAATAACTCAAATAATGATTGCCATCAATATATAACTGAAACTAGGTGATTGTCCGCGAATTCACGAATATAAGTATTGTATCAAAAAATATATATATATATTATGTATACAGTCGGATATAAGTATACAATGCCATATAATTTGAAACATTAAAAGGATAATTTTTAATTTCAAATAATTTGAAAAACAGTCGTAAAATTTCTATAAATTTAATGTAAAAATAACTCTAATATCGAGGGAACTCTGACAGAAAGGTAAGATCCTTCCAAGATTATGTAAAGGGTTTTACTACCCTTCGTTACAGATTCCCAATATCTCCGACCAAATTATGCAAAGAATTTTACTATTCTTCATTAAATAATTCTCCAATATTGTCAGTTAAGACATGCCTAGTCTTATATTTGAAAATGCAGAACTCCTTCAATGTTTTGGATTTCAAACAGTTCTGAACTTGAGTTTAGCCCAACTCAGCCCAAGTTTGTCATCAGTATTGGTATCACCCTCCATCAGGCCATTAGTACCAACCTACACGTATATAAAATTGAATTGCTACTAAAAACAATTTAACTTTTATGAATTGCGACTCAAAACGAATTTAGCATTTATGAAGTTTCAGAGAACTAAAATCAGAAAGAAAACCAATGTGATTAGATTAGAGTCCTTAAAGACACTTCATTCTTTATACAATTTTCATCCATATCTATATTAAACATATCCTTAATCCTCCAAACACTTCATAGGAGCACTCCAAGTCGTGTTCTGCACATGTTCCGACAAAGACAGATACTTTCTCCAATCATCAAGAACAAGATTCAGATCATGAAGCTTCTTCTCTAATCCGATGCAACAATTTGCATGCATCGTGCATACCAAGTTGATGTCTCTGCTCGTTTGACAAAACCCACCAAAGTAAACGGTATCAAAGAATCTCATTTGAATCCCAATCTCAGTGATAAAAGGCTTGTGCTTGATTCTATTGAACACATCTTGGTCGTGTAACTCTGGATAGTCTAGACGAGATTTGTGCCAGAGTTTGTAAAACTCAACGCTTCTATTGTTTGATCTCACGTATGTGAAGCCACCATTGACCCAATTGTTTGAATCGAAAGGATCTCCAAAGAATCTATCACATGCCATTTGAAAATCTCCATCTGGATATAGCCGAGGAAATGGATCTCGAAGCCACATTATGTCTGCGTCCTATAAATTTACATAAACAAATCAAAACCATTAAATCAAGTCCCGTTAAATCAATACTATAACTACATGATTTGACCTACTCATTAAAAAAAAAAGGATTACAGAGGATTAAAGAGTTAAAAACCATAGATCAATACCGTAAATATGAAGTTAAAACCCATCTCGAGAACTTGTGTAAGAAGCTCGATTCTGCGCCACATCATCTTGAGATAATCAGGAGTGTTGTAAACTTTCTCTCCGGAGAAATCAGTTTCTGAGGTTTCAATTTGGTAACAGTTAGTATGAAGTTGTGAGCATCGTTCAAACGCCTTGCGATCCAAGCAAACCACTACTACATGTTTCAACAGTTGTTGTGTTCCTTGTCCGATACGAAAACTCTCTAAGAAGAGATCGAACAAAGAGTTTGGTTCTGCCCAAGCTTGATTCAGTGTCGTTATAATCACTGTATTGTTCTCATTCGACGCATTCTCCAAAATCTCCTTGAAACTGATCATTGGTTTAGCCTGAAGCAAACAACAACAAATTAGACCAAAAACTAAGGTTTCAAACCCTAAAGATCAGATGAAACAGAGTTTTGTATAAGAACTTACTGTTTCTTGAGAAATCTCTGATGAGTTGATATTTGGCAATTGTGAAGATGGAGAAGCGTTAAGAGAACTGAGATTGTTGACGTTAAGTCGTTGCAGAGGATAAGCTGTTTTGTATAAAACAAGACATGAAACGTCTTCTCTACTGCCAAGACGTGGTCTACTCTTCACCCTCCAAATCCTCCGGTTTTTTGGCACTCTCAAGTCTGGTTTACAGGAAGAATACCCAAGCATGCGTTTATCTCTTGGTTGGTGGCATGGAACAGATTGGCAACTCGAGACAGGCTTAGAGCTTGGGGTCTTGAAGTACCTCCAAACTGTCTCCTTTGTTCCGGTTGTGAAGAGTCTAGACAGCACCTGTTCTTTGATTGTGTATACAGTTATGAGATATGGATGTACTTCTGCTCACGCATCCAAGTTAATCCTCCCACAGGGTTTGAAGATTGTCTCAGGTGGCTAAAGACTTCTTCAACAGATCCTAACATCCTCTTGATCATAAAACTCGTCTTCCAAGCGGTTGTGTACATGATTTGGAAGGAAAGAAATAGTCGCCTCCACTCCAGCGTGAGTAGACCCCCTCAAGCCATCATTCAAGAGGTTAAACAAACCATCAGACTGAAGCTTGATCCCCTATCTAGGAACATGAGAATCACAAGCAGCTCCTCTCTCACTTATTTGGGTACTTGGTTAAGTATCTTTTAAGGGCATTGTTAAGTCCCTGCACCTTTTCTTTTTTTGGTAAAGGTAGGTCTAAAGGTTTGTAATTTGTTTTTGCAAAATAAATAAAGAGTTGTTTCTTAAAAAAAAAAAAAAAAAAAAAAAAAAAAAAAAAGACATGAAGCAGTCAAACCAAGAAACAGAATCAAGATTCTTGTTACTTCCTTTTGTCCGACCATAAATACTGAATCAAGAAATTTACTGCGAGACCAAGAAGAAGAGGAAGAGGAAGACGAAGACGAAGAACTCATTGTTTAACTTTTTTTTTCTTCTTCTTGGTCTTCGGTTTTGTCAATTCTTATATAACGTACGAGCAAGCCAAAAGTCATGATTGGCATTTTTGTAACAGCAATGCTCATTATTATTTGTTTGTTTTGTTTATTAATTTTTTACTTCTAGTTAAGATGGACTAATTCCAGAAGAAAAGAAACACAAGTGGTCGAATCGTGTATTGTATTTTATTGTTAATTAATTATTGAGTTTTTTTATATTGAGATTGATATATGAGAAATTCTTTACAATAGTTTTTTTCTGAATTTTTATAAACAAATTTCTTATAAAAAGTTTAAATTTGAAAATATATAATTTGAAACTATAAAAAAATCCCTTTTTATTATTTATTTAAATAGTTATTTATATTTACATATCTATAAATCAATGGGTAAAAAAATCTTTGATCTCTTTGATGAAATTTTTTTGGTCATTTTACTCTTCATAAGCTTTTTTTGGTAACAAAAACTAAAAGTTTGCTATTAAGAAATTGCCCTTGATATAAACCAATTCTCTCGAATACTAATTTTTATTTTTTTTCAATAAAAGAGCTATTAAAAAAAAGACTAAAAGATGTTTCATCAAAGAGGCAAAAGACTCTTATGTTAAGGCTTTATAAATATAAATAATTATTTAAATAAATAAGAAATTTTGTGTATAGTTTTCGAATTATATAAATAATAAATTAATTTTTTTTAGAATTTTCTTTTTTCAATTTTTCAATTTTTCAAAATTTTAAAATTAGAAAATGTTTTTGAAACTGTTTTAAAAATTTTTATTTTGAAATTTGTAATATTTTTTCTTTTAAATTATTATTCTCATCCCCAAAATTTCACCACTCAACTCTAAACTCTAATAATAGATTAGTTAACTATATGTATATAAATGTCTATTTACATTGTAGTGAAATCCCTTTTGGTCTTTTTTCTTTTTGGGAGGTGAAAAAAACTAAACAAATTATCTTCTCTTTTTTTGAAACACTTTTTTCTTGAAGCACAAACAAATTATCCTAGAAAATTTATTTTCATATAAATACAAGTAGTACACTAATGCATATTTTTTGGATTTTAGTTGTCGACTTTTAGTTTCTTGTTTCTAAATTTTTGGTTTTTGATTTTTATGTAGATATTAGTTTTCAAACACAAATTTGTTTGGTATTTGTATTTTAATATACTATTTTATAAATCTTTTTTTGAGTTAAGAATTTATTAAACTAAATTTTACAAAAAAATATTTTTAAACAGTATTTTACAGAAAGTAATGACTTAAAAAATAAAAGAAAAAATAATTGACAAAAAATATAAATATATTTGATTTCATATAATTACAAATGTTTCACACAATTATGAAAATAAGGGTTTTGTGTATAAGTTTGTATGAGCATTTTGCCACTCTATAAAATAACATTTAGTTAATCTAATGGTTGAATTTTTTTTGTCGGCCATTGCCAATGGTCGATGAAAAAAGTAGCATTTGTAAGAAGAAAAAAATGCCAACTTACAGACTTCTTTTTTTTTCAAAAGAAAAACTTGCAGACATTTTAAGAGAAAAACTTATATATTCTGATGTTTGGATTTCGTTCAAGAAAGCTCTTATTTTTTTTAATTTTAGGCTGAAAAACAAAAACAAACTTCATCCAAAGTCTACGAACAATCAATACTTAACTTTTTTTGGGCTCTGGTTATAAGTTATAACCAACGATCAACGAAAATGTTGATTTAATGTGTTCATGAAATTTTAATTTTTTTTTCCAGATTTTTGTCTCCAGAAAGCTCATAAAGTCGGCTTGATTATTATAATAATTCCCTATATATCAATCGATGATCATTTAAAAAATTGTAACATTAAGTTTGTATTAATTAAAAAAAAAACACTGCTTAAGTATCACTTAATTATAATGTCAATTTAGGTTACGTAGCAGCTTAAGATTCAATTAAAAAAAATATTGGTTCAGATTCAATTATTAGGAAACATTATATTAACCCAAAATATAAGAAGCATGTATTATTTTCTTAAATAAAAACTACAGAATTACTTAATATGATTAATATATATATGTCAACTAATGACTATGAATAATAAAGATTTGATTACAATTTTTAGATTTTTCTTCATTTTTGTTTAATTTTATATTATTAAAAAAATTAAACAATCATATTAACCATATAATAAAAATTATATTTTTTTTCTTATAAGTTATATTTTGAATTTTTTGAAATAACTTTAAATTGAAAAATGAGGAAAACCTTATATGTTATATTTTTTTATATGTTATATTTTTATATGTTATATTTGATTTTTTTAAAACGACTTTAAATTACAAAAATGTAAGTTTTTCTTAAGTATACGACTAAAAATATTAAAATGACATGTATCAATTCGATGGTTAACTGGAAACCTTTCAAAATCATATGGAAGATAAAAGTCAAAATAATTCAACTGTGGAAACAATACTGTTTATATTTTTCAAGAATGTGTTCAGCGAAAAAAAAAGATTTTTGTGTCATAATTTGGTTAATGTCCAATCCGATCAACCCATGATATATTAATTATAGTTCAGTTCCATAATTTTTAATAAAAATTGATCCGGTCTATCGGAAAGAATTTATATAATAACAATAAAAAAGTTGTATATATATAAATAAAATGATCAAATATATTAAAAAATTATTGATTATATATACAAATAAACTAACTTTGCGCAAGGCGTATATCTTATCATAGTTAAATAATAATAGAAGACTATACAATACTTTGACTAAAACTGATTGTCCAGTAGAGTGTAAACGCGTGGGTGTTTTGTATTAATAGTAAGTAATACAAAAATGTTTGTGGTTGTCAACTTGTCATGATAGGACCTTTCCTCACGTTTATTTACTTTTTTTTTTTAACTTATCATGATAGGGACTTTTGTAAACTATTTATGTGTTTATAACATTATATGAAACAAGTGTTTTTTTTTTTTGCCAACTAGTATTTTATATTAAACAAAGTTTATTACAAAAGAAAAGCCCAAAACAAATGGACAACAAGACCCAAACAAACAAGGCCTACAACAACACTACTAAGGCTCAATACCAGCCCAAATCAAACCCAAGTCTAAAGATAACTCAGTGACTACGAATTGACGTGTCAATCACACGAGAGAGATGGGACATGTGCTTGGAAACAACACCACCATCTTCACCTACCTGCAAATCGCCACCGTCTTCACCAGCGTGCAAATCGCCACCGTAACTCCACGGGGCATGTCCGGAAAAACACCGGGAACAGAACCAGAGCTAGGGCAACACCACTTCAGGCCTACATCTTCATCGCCTGACCACCGAGATCTCATCCAACAAGCCACACACACTCATCAGAACCTTCATCCAACATACACACCATTGGAGAGCCCCAGTCGACAATAACCGAGCCCCAGTTGAAGTTTCCGCTTTATTCGTGTGAAGTTTGATATCCCCTAAACTATATTTGCGAAGTAATTTTGCCACATCTCTTTTCTATAATCATTTTTACAAAAAAATGATGACATGGCTATCAAGATTGATGACATGGCTTATAGTTAATATGACATAGACAATCACATTTATTACTATATATATTTTTGATAAACTTTATAGAATATGACAATAACTAATACTTTATATTTAATGTTGGTTTATATTTTTGTTAAAATTCTTAAAATATGGTAATAATTCATAAATCATCACTAAAATAAATATATTGAAATATGCATTATAAATTTCGAAATACGTTATTTAATTATATTTTTATAATTATACAATTTTTGTTACTAATATTTTCAAAATTTTCTACATCTTTTTTAAAAAAATTAATAAATTGTTAATAGTAATTTTATTAGTTTGTTTTAGATATCTACAAATTTTATAAATATAGTTTAGTTATAATTCTTAATCTATATGATTTTTAGTAATTTTATACAAGTTGATTTAATACATTTGACCAAAATAAATAGATAAAAAATTTATCTAAGATTCAAATTTTAAATATATTACATATATATTATTAAATATAATTTAAAATAAACAAAATTATTTTTTTCTTAATTTTATGCTTAAATAATCAACTTTATATTAAATATTACTCAAAAATAATAAAATACATAATATTAATAAATTTCATTTTAAATATAATTTAATTTAAAAAAATATTATCACTGCATATGGTGCAGGAAAACACCTAGTATAGTTTTGGAAAGAGAAAAAAATCTGCATATCTAAAAATGTTAGAAAACTTTCAAAAATAAAACTTTTAAGCTTAAATAAGAAGAAACAATTACAATATGTTTAATATATATTTTTATTTGCATCTAGTATATATAAACAAAACTGTACTTTATATTATCTTAAGCTAGATGTTTTGCAACTGAAATAATAATAAAAATAGAAAATCAAAATGATTTTGAATTTATTTTTTATTTGGTTTTAACCTTCACAAGAAAAGAATATATCAAAAATTTAATAATCTATATCTTTATTTTTAGAAAGAAAGACAAACCATGAAAAATAAAATTTATGCTAAATAATAATAAAATAATCACGTTAAGTTGAATCTATAACTTTGTTTAGAATTAGCACACAAAAAAACAAATTGGTGAAGAAAAAATCTTAACAATTTTGGCAGTTTGCATAGCACACTTCTCTACTAGACTTCTATAGAGTCTAGTAAGGAAGTCTGAAGTCCGATATTATCCTCTGATCTTAAAAATCTGAATATCCAAAAACGTTAAATGACTTCAAACCAGAGAAAAAAATTTAAAAATAAATTTTCATGCTTAAAAGTAAATAAAAAATCACATTAGGTTGAATCTTTTGCTTTTTCAAATCAAATATATAAAACACACAAAAATATATATCCTTAATTTATAGGCCTACCTTTCAAAGAGTGGAAAATGAAAACCATGAAATGAAAAGTTTGCAAAAACAAGATAAATAGTAAGAAAAACATGAGATACAAAGATGAAAAATTGATATAAAGTTTGGTGTTTTAGTTTAAAGAGATTATAGAGAAGTTGGAGAATTTTAGAGTGCTAAACATTACATTTTTTCTGCATCCATTTGAGAAAGAAGGAGAATGTGTTAATTTTTTTTTATATAAGAAAACAAAAAAAATTCAATTAGATTATATATTTTTTGTTCGGAAAAATTTCTGGTAAGTTTTCTAACATAAAATGCACTTGAAAACTTCCTAAGAAGTCTTTTAAACTCTAAATTTACTATTCGTCCATGAAGACTTTCCAAGAAGTCTTCTAAACCCTAAAATCGTTGCAATAGGATTAGATGTTCATCAATCAAATAACTAACTAAATAGAAACAAACATTTCATTAGACATAAAATTAACTTATAAAGTGTTTAATATATAAAAAAACTAAACAAAGATATGTCAAATTTAAATATTTTCAATCCTTATATTATATTATGTTAAATTAAAATTATTAGATCAAATTATGCAAAACTCAAACCCTAAATGTTTGCTTGATGATAAAAAAGTCTCAATTGTATTAAATATCAAAATATACAAAATATAAACTACTCAATACTAATATGCAAATTTAAACATTGTATATGCAAATTTAAACATTGTAAAACAAAAAAAATCTCAATCTAAAATCTAACCCTTAGAATCTAACCATTAAAGACATAACATGTTAGAACCTTTTGTTGTTGAACCATAAACATTGTATAACATTTGGTTACCAAATCAATATATATTCTTCTAAATTTTTCAATTATATTAAATTTTAATTTATATACTTCATATTAACCCTTATATTGATGATTAATTAAAAATTTCACAAAAACTATTTTATACATTTTTAAATTAAATTATTAGATCAAATTATGATATAGACTACAAAATATTTATAATTTCTAAACTTTATATTAACCCTTATATTGATGATTAATTAAAATTTTAATAGAAATTATTATATACATTTTTAAATTAAATTATTAGATCAAATTACTATGTAAACTACAAAATAAGTCTAAATAGCAGACTTATTAGGAGGTTTATATATATGTAGACTTTTTTTTGTTATGTGTAGACTTACGAATGACATAATCGTAAATTATTGTTTTGGTTTTTTGGTCATAAGGGTTAAATAATACTTTTACCACCCTTTTAGATTAGTTTTGCATTTGATTGAATATTCAGGCTACTTTTACTGGTTAAAACCAATAAATATGTTTTTTTTGGCAAATTATGTTAAATTAAATTATTAGATTAAATTATGATGTAGACTACAAAATAATTTTAATTTCTAAACTTCATATTAACCCTTATATTGATGATTAACTAAAAATTTAACAGAAATTATAATACATTTTTTAAATTAAATTATTAGATTAAATTATGATGTAGACTACAAAATAAGTCTAGATAGTAAACTTCTTAGGAGGTATATATATATGTAGACTTTTTGTTACGTGTAGACTTACGAAAGACATAATCGTAAAATTACGTTTTAGTTTTTTTTTTTTGGTCATAAGGGTTTAATAATACTTTACCACCCCTTTAGATTAGTTTTGCATTTGATTAAATACTCGGCCACCCCTTTTGATTGCCTACTTTTACTTGTTAAAATCAATAAATATGTTGTTTTTAGCAAATTTCTCTATAATTGTTTTGGTTATTGGGCCAATTTTCCCTACAGTCATTAACTACTTCATTTATAAAAGTTTCAAAATATTTTTTAAAATGGTCCTACATTAATTTATTCAAAATACTTACATTTATATCTGAGTCACATTTCAAGTGCATTAATTTTACTGTCGATGATTTGAAAATTTATGAATTTAGAATTATATAAAATAAATTTTTAGTAAAATTAAATGGTTATTATTGTTTTTTTTTATATGTCCATTTTATTTTTAAAATTAACAGTTAGATTTTAGACCAACAAAAGGAAAAAGTCATCATTTGATTTTTCATATAAGTTCCCAGTATATGTGAACATTTAAGAATAGAAAGTGTTTATAAAATATAATCTTAATATAAATATGTAAATAAATATAATGAACTTTTAATTTTAAATTTGAATATATTATTATTTATAATTTTCTTCTTTTCTTCAGTGTCATGATTATTACTTATTTTATATAGAACTTTAGAAAATATTTTATGAAATTTTTGAAATTTTTAATTTATTAAAAGATAGAACCATTTAATCCCATCATTAGTAAACCTCTGGAGAACTGATGTGTTCTTTTTTAACTAAGAAAACAAATTCTCACGGTCATGTTTGTGAGTTATTTCCACACAAAAAAATTATTCAATCATGAATACATAATAGTTGATAAATGATAATATACTATTACATTCATCTGATATATTATTCTCAATTTATAAATTAATTTAATTTGATATATAAAGATATATTACTTTGTCTTCAAGCAACCATCATAAGTATTCGTCGACTTTCCATACGCGTTACTGCATTCAATTATTGGCTTATTTCCATCGACCGTAGTAATATCAATTCTATCTAGAACAATATCTTTGCAAGATGTGACTCCGCTGCAATCTATCTTTATAATCTCATCTTTTTGTGACGTTCCATGAATATCTGTGAATATCACGTTGCTTATCGCCACTGCTGATGATTCCTATTAAGTAAAAGATACATAAAAATAATAAATAAATAAAAATAACTTAAATTCTACTTAGAATTTTTATATTTTACAGAAAGAAAATAATTTACCTCTACGTGGATATGTCCCTTGTCCATATAGTGTTGATCGATTATAATTGGATTTTTGGTTTCAGTGAGCGTGATATCCTTGAAAACTATATTCCTTGCATATCCTTTTCCATTCTAAACATTAAAATTAAATACAAATAAGTAAAACAAATCTGTTGACAAAAAAATAAAACAAATCGTATCATTATTATAAAACTTCATTTAATTCTTATATAGACAAATATAAGTAAAGATTTATTACCGGCCATGTCTTAATTCTCGCTCCATTGGTCGTCTCACTGAAAGTACAGTTAGTCACTTGGACGTTCTCAACTATAGATTCTTCTCCATCTCTTCCTAAACTTCCCACACTAATATAAACATAAAGAACAAAATTTGTTATAAAATCTAAAATTTAATATATATTTGATGGCATTAACAAAATCACATACAAGTTGGAAAAAAAAATTAATCAAAGATATACCTTATTCCATGTCCAGGACCACATTGCATCCTTGTGATGTTGATATTTATACTTCCACTGTTTAAAGCTACACAATCATCTCCTGCAATGTTTTAACATATTGAAATACAAATAATCATATTATACCATTTGAAATTGGAAATTTAGTGATTCCAAAAAGATAGATATCTAACTACGTACCAGTTCCAACTATAGTATCATATATTTCTACATTAGTTGATGTTGAAATATCAATTCCATCGGTGTTAGGACTATCACCAGGCGCAATAAGTTTTATCTGCGTGATTTTCACTTGTCTGCAATCGCGGATTGAGATATGATTTCTCGGGCTATCGAATGAGGTTATTCCATTTATTTCAAGATTATTGCATCCTTTAAAATGCAATTGCTACAATAAAAAAAATAAAACCTTTCGCCACGAGCTTTTTGTAGCAGAGTTTGAAGTCAATTTAATAGAGAAATTATATGTACTCACAGTAGGGCGTTTAGATGCTGGCATATTGGCCTGGATTGAATGAATATGAGAAAAAAACATTAGACCCACATTTTCTGATTATAAATACAGCTAAACAAATTTCATTTCTTTTAATATATAAAAAAACATTTCACCTCCCAGAAAGATGAACCACGTCCATTGATTGTTCCTGAACCAAGGACCGTTAGGCCGATGATTTTATGAAAACTGACCCATTCGTATGACTTCAAGCCTGACCATGCTGCTTTGTTAAGAGGGGCGACAATCTTTCCGTCCAACTGTAAAGTTGATCACAAATACATTCTAATCAACACATAATTTTTTTCAATAAATAAGTTTTCAAATGGATCTTGAAAATATTAGTCTTTCAGTGTTACCTGAACTTGTACAGATGGAGAGTTACAAGGACCTTGAAACACTAGAGGTTGTAGTAAAAAGGTATTATCTGAAGGTATAAGGAGTGTTTTATTACTCCCACCACTACTGCACATAGCTTTCCATGCTGCTACAAAAGCCTTTTACCAAAAAAAAAAGATTTATACGAATTAGCAGATAAATAACTAAATATTTGTAACACAATTATGATCTAGTTGTAGGAACAAACAACAATAGAAAATAAATAGTAAACATATGACTAGGTTATTTTTTCTTGGTGACTACACAAAGTTTTAATACAAGAAAACCGTTATACAAAAACATGGCGCCAATCATGGCTGGGGAATCGCCAATCCTTTAGCACTTTCATTTAATGAATAGAATTGTGATTCAAAATTATTTCTACTGCAAGAAAATTATACCAAAATTTCAATGTCATCACTTTTGTTTCTAAAAATAAACGTGATCTAAACTTTACAGGCTCATAGCTTCTGTTTCTTTTTCCTGGAAATTTGATTATAGCTTCCCTTGATAGAGCTCAAACTAAAGAGTCGTGTTATAATAATTCTTTTTAAAAAAATTAAATAATATTTTAATGGAAAAATCGAGATTGCGTTTTGCAATATTGAGTCTGATTGGTAACTTTAGAGTAAATCAGAGTAAAAATTAAAGGTGGAAAATGGAGTAAAACTAAAATGGTGGAAATCAATAAAGTAAAAAAAAAAACTGTATTACTCTAGAAAAACAGAGAGTAAAGTTGGATGTGCATTTCTCTTTATTTGAATAGTGAGTAGAGTAAAAAAAAAAAAAAAAAAGATTTCTACCTGATTGGTGACTTGTTAGTGAAACACAGAGTAAATAATACTTTGGAGTAAAACGTTACGCTAGAGTGACTATACAATCACAACCTATACCTTTGAATCATCGGTTGTACCATCTCCCTCGGCACCAAATTTAAGGACATCATAAATTTGACTATTTACAAATCCAAAATTGAGTAACGTCAACACGAACACAACACGTACTATGATTTCCTACAATATCCAAAAGCAAGGTAAGATTGAAATAAACATATTAAGTCAAAGAGAAACAATATATATATATATATATATATATATATATATATATATATATACTTTAATCCAAATATATATATACACATATATATTATATAAAGAGAAAATATATTTAACATTATATGTACCATTCTGTGACGAAGATACGATGATTTCATTAACAAAAGAAAACGATTTTTTTGCTAAAAAAACAAACAAAAAAGATGATGGTCAAATGATTGAATGTAAGGTATTGTGTCTGTATCTATTTATGACACATTTATATACTTACAATCATATATTTTGTTCTGAAATTCGCAGATTTTATACCTAAAATACACTCAACAAGTTTATACATATAGGGGACGCATGTACTTATCCAACTAGATGTATATCCAGATTTAGACAAAAATCTTAATTCTAAAAGTTTATACATATAGGGGACGCATGTACTTATCCAACTAGATGTATATCCAGTTAGATTATTAGATTTAGACAAAAATCTTAATTCTAAAATTTAAGAAATAAATACTATAGAAACAATTAAGAATATGAGTTGCAACAGAGATGAAAATACATAAACAGAAAAAAAAATGCACTGAAAAATTCTAAAGTAGAATTAGATTTGGGTGTATATTATAATCCGATTGTTTTAACCTTATGATCTATAATATTATTTGCAAAATGATTTTTTGCAACGGAGCTCTCACGTTAAAAGTTAGACCGGTTAATGTCATTGTTACCCTTAATAAATATTTTTATATTTTTACTATATAATTAAAATAAATCAATACATATAATATCATTTTTAAAAACAAATAAGATAATTATTGTGTTGTTATCTTAATGAATTTATAAATATATATTATATAATTAAAAACGAATTTTAAATTAATAATATCATATTTAAAAAATAAATAATTCTTTTGTATTGTGTTGTTATCTTGAAATAATATTTTTCTGTTATAAATTTTTAAAATTAAGATATAAGAAAATTATCTATCTATACTATTATTTGCGAAGTAATTTTTTGCAACGGAGCTCTCACGTTAAGAGTTAGAGCGGTTAATATCGTTTATACCCTTAATGAATAAACTATCTAAATTAATAAAAAAATAAAAACAAATTTGAAATCTATCTGAATAAAAAGTGATTAAAATTAATAATAAATAGTTTATATCCTTAATAAATAAATTTTATAAATTTGTCAAAAATAAAAGCAAATTATCTGATTAAATATGTACAATTATTTGAGAAGTAAATTTTTGCAACGGAGCTCTCACGTTAAAAGTTAAAGCGGTTAATATAGTTTATACCCTTAATGAATAAACTATCTAAATTAATCAAAAAATAAAAACGAATTTCAAATCTATCTAAATAAAAAGTGATTAGAATTAATAATAAATCGTTTATACCCTTAATAAAAAAATTATATAAATTAGCCAAAAATAAAAACAAATCATCTGATTAAATAAGGGATTAAAATTAATAACCATAAGAATTATCTAAAATATAAATAATTATAAACGAATTTCTATTAATAATATTATATTTATATATTATATTAGATAATTGACTATAAATAAATATAATAAAATTTTCAAAAATAAAAACACGTTTAAAACATAAGATAATTCTTTGATATATTATGTTGTTATTTGAAAATAATATTTTATTATAAAATTTATAGTTAGATATAAAGCAATTTATAATTAAATGCTAATGATTTTCTAAAATAATTCTAATATGTGAATGTTTTTAAAATTTAACACAACAATAACCATTTATCTATTTTGATAAAAACTAATGAATATATATTAATAATATATTATTTATATGTTATATCAGATAATTGACTATAAGTAAATATAATATAATTCACAAAAATGAAATATATTTGTAAAACATAAGATAATTCCTAAATATGTTGTGTCTTATCTGAAAATATTTATTTTTATTATAAAATATAAATTTTAGTGTTTGATTTATCTTTTTAAAAACATAATTAACAATTTCTTATGTTGATTTTGATTTAATAGTTATAAATAGATAAATATTTATAAGAACACTATGTCCGCATATGCGGGCAGAACACCTAGTAATAAAATATTAATCAAGTAAAAACATTTGAATAAAGATATTTTCTAAAATATTTTTAATACTTGAGTGTTTTTAATGAAAACATTTATTGAATATAAATAATTAATTGTTTGATTTAAATTTTGTTAAGACTAAATAATAACTTATCGTATTGGTTTAATTTAAACTAATAAATATTTGTAAAAGGATTACACCTAATATTTTGTGAAGACTAAATAATAATTTATCGTATTTATTTATCTTAGCTTATTGTATATTTTAATTTATCATAAGAGTTTGTAAGTCATCTATAAGAGCTTATAAATTAATTTATAAAATAATTTTTAAAATTCCTACTCCCCGTTCTAAAACTCGGGCGAGTAGCCTCCAAGTACGCGGCCGCGTTTGCGCAAACCGGAGGCACGCCATGGCGAATTGAGACTGTTCGGAAGTGTAACGCAGACGAGCGAGTAAAGTCCGAGTTAACCGATTTATTGCAAACGTCGGCAAGTTTTTAAAGAATTCCGGTTGTTTGAGTTTCAGAAAACTTGTATAATTTGGTTTGAAAATCATATGTTGAGTTCAAGCTAACAATATATATATGTAAAACTGTACAAATCAATCCCCGCTTAATCTTCGATTTTCCCTCAATTCGCTAGGCCCGGACCGGCCACACGCGTTACGCCTAGCGTAATTCCGAACAGGGATCCTACTATACATTAATTGAGAAGTCACTTAAGATATTTTTGTTTTTGTGTAGATCATTTATGAATCTTTAAAAAATGTTATAAATTGATTAGTCGATAAATTTTAATATTTATTTATTTTTAATTAGATTTAATAATAAAAAATAAGTCTATAAACAGTTAATATCATTTGCCAAAAATCTACCCAATATTACAAATAATTATTTATGGTAACTATTTGGTGAAAATATATAAAGAATAATAATGTTTGATCATTTTTTTTATATATTTGTAAACTACATAAAATAATAAACCATTTTTTTTATTAAAATTGATATAATGATTTTATATTCTTATATAAAGCCTTATATTTGTATATAAAGTATTATAATAACTATTAATGTCTAATAAAATTCATACAAGCTTTATAAATCATTTATAAAAATTATAAATACATTTATAATTTTTTTATCTTAGCTAATCATATGTTTTAAATTTTGATAAGATGTTTTAAGTCATTTATACAAGCTTATAAATTAATTTATTAAATCTATTTTGAAATTTCATTTTATATTAAAATGAGAAATCACTTAATTAATTTTTTTGTTAGGTGTCGATCAAATAGAGAGTTTGAGAAATAATATTATAACTTGATCTATTAATGACTTTCATATATTATTATCTTATGAGTAAGAAAATAAGTTCTAGAACAAGTTTTATCATTATCCAAACGACCTAAATATAATCCACAAAATAATTTAAGGTAATTAAATATTTGATTTATATAATATATGTAATTTTTCATAAAATAATTGTTAGGAATCAAGTGTATCTAAACTATATAAAATATTTCAAAAGTTTCAGTATTATATACCTTCAAAATTTAAGCAATTTTATTAAAAATTGAATCATGAATATTATATATAACAAATTTTAGTACAATTATCAATAAAAATATCAAAAAGTATTTAAAATAGTCATATTTATCCTTTTTAGAAAATAATTATTCTTAGAAAAATATTTAACAAAAAAACAGATAATGTTAAAAACATATTTTAATTAAAAAAATTATAATAAAAATATTGTTACAAAACATTCAAACCTGCGAAATCGCGGGCATCCACCTAGTAAGATATTATTTTCTTAGAAAATCTTATGTAATATATAGTTCCACTAAAATCATAAATCTAAACTATTAAAACTGAAATACAAATAAAACTTCACCCTAAACTTTCCTTTATAATTACAATCATATGCCACTGATCTAAACACCCTAGTTTTACACTCTCTTTAATCCATTTATTTCCTTTATTAAAAAACGCAAAACCATCCTGTTCGGTAGACTATCTAATTAATTAAATTAGACCAGCAAGTACACATTTTGACTAGATTTATTTAATGCATAGTTGCTTTATGTACTAATATATGATGATGGTCAAAGATGTTTGAAACCTTTGTTGTCTATATTTTTCTAGAGAATATTGATGTTATAATGGTTAGTCCACTAATTTTAGGAGTATACGAAGTTTTACTAAATTAATTTATAAAAAAAATTGAACGATGCTCATGTACCATGAAAGAGAGTTTAGCATACATTAATACAATGTATAATTTGGTTAGAAATTTTAAAACAACACTAAAGATTATAGGGTTCAATATATAAAGCATTTACCAAAATTTAATATTATGTAGGAGTTAACACATAGATTTTGAGAAATTTTTTAAAAATATGACAATATTGTTTTAATGCATAGTTGCATCCTGCACTAACATATGATGATGTTGAAAGAGGTTTGGAGCTTTTTTTGTCTCCGTTGTTCAAAAAAAAAATAGCGATTTTTGTAGTGATTATTCCACTGATTTGGATAGTATTATGACTTTTTACTAATTAATTGATAAGAAATAGAGTGATTCCTATATACCATGAAAAATAGTTTAACATAAATTAATACAAATATAGAATGTGGTTAGAAAATTTAGAACAACACTAAAAAGTATAAGCTTCAGTATTTAGAGCGTTTAACATAAAACTCAATATTTTCGTAGGGGTTAACACATAAATTTTGAGAAAAAAATCAAAAAATATAACAATAATGCTTTAATGCATGTTTTCCTTATGTACTAATATATGATGATGGTCAAAAAAGAAGTTTGGAACTTCTGTTGTCTTCATTTCTCTAGAAAATAGCGATTTTATAATGGTGAGTCCACTAATTTAGGGAGTATATGAAGTTTTACTAAATTAATTTATAAAAAAATTGAACGATGCTCATGTACCATGAAAATGAGTTTAGCATGCATTAATACAAATCTAGAGTGTGGTTAAAAATTTTAAAACAATACTAAAGATTATAGGGTTCAGTATATAAAGCATTAACCAAAATTCAATATTTTGTAGGGGTTGTTAACACATAGATTTTGAAAAAATTTCAAAAAATATGACAATATTGTTTTAATACATAATTGCATCATGCACTAACATATGATGATGTTGAAAGAGATTTGGAGCCTTTGATGTCACCGTTTCCAAGAAAATAGCAATTTTGTAGTGGTTATTCCACTAATAAAGATAGTATTATGAAGTTTTACTAAATTAATTGATAAGAAATTATAACGATACCCATATACCATAAAAAAAGTTTAACATACATTAATAATAATTTAGAATGTCGTTAGAAAATTTAAAACAACAAAAAGAGTATAAGTTTCAGTATATAGAGCGTTTAACGTAAAACTCAATATTTTTGTATGGATTAAAACATAGATTTTGAGAAAAATCCAAAAATATAACAATATTGCTTTAATTCATAGTTGTCTCATGTACTAATATACGATGATCGTCAAAGAGTTTTGAAACTTTTGTTATCTCGATATCTTTAGAAAATAACAATTTTATAATGATTATTCCACTAATTTTATAATGATTATCCCGAGGCGGCAGCGAAACAAATAGCTGTTTTCTTTTCATCTTTGTTCTTCAGGGCCAGATCATTCTTGTAAAAGCAGATGCTTGATAAAACCCCTCCCTTGTTCTTCGTTAGGCAGGCGTTTGAACGGACAACATGATTGTTAAGATCAATTATTACCTTTGTAATTACCTTCTGAAACAGTTTGATACAGAGAAACATAAAGATATTCATGTATTCATCTCTTCCAGGAGTGAAAACTTGCCCAGGAGATGAGGTGTTTGTACCTGCAATATCCACTCTCACAGTCACAGCTTCCTGACTATTCGTTGTTCAGTTTCTTGAGAAGGGCTAACCGGCTCTGTTAAAATTGGTCATTTCATAATGATATTGATAGGTATTGTAACCA
Organism: Brassica rapa; assembly: GCF_000309985.2. Lineage (NCBI taxonomy): Eukaryota > Viridiplantae > Streptophyta > Magnoliopsida > Brassicales > Brassicaceae > Brassica > Brassica rapa. The sequence continues at coordinate 27,985,878 of NC_024800.2, read as the reverse complement.
AAGACAGTGCTTGAACTAAAACATATACATACAATATATGCTTCAACGTAACAGACCAAACTAGAATGCAAATCAAGTAATAAAGTTAAAAGGAACTGTCTAGTAACAACTTTTATTTCATTAACCTTCCAATTTGGAACAAAAACACACTACAAAGATTACAGGGAACAGACACACATCTGTAATATCAGTCTTATCCCCCAGATTAATTAAAGATAAAAGCTATAACAACAAACACTATAAAGCATTACAAAACATTACAACTTATCCTTTCATCTGATTATTCAAATGTCAAAATTCTCCATCTGAACACTGCTCTTCAAAGGCACATAGTCACCAAGATACCCACCGAGATGATCGTGCAGCGCCGACTTATCAATCGCCTGATGGTGAAAGCTCTTGCAGACATAGTAAAACACACTCTGCACAAGCAACCCAACAAGATTCACAATGACTAACACACCAACCAAGAACCCTCCAACAACAATCCTCGCAAACAACCCGAACTCATCTCCTCCACGAACCACCACACCTCCGAAAACACCAGCGATGAACCCGCAAAGAGCAAGATACATAAACACCATAGAACACGCCATGTGAGTCCTTCCTTTAAGCAACTCATAGCTCTTCCTCATAGCAGCGATCCCATAGACAGGCTCGAGAACAGAGACAACGCTAGCTAAATGCCACCAAGCGGTCATGTAAACATGAACACCAAGAAACAGAACGAAGATCACAACCATCGAGAAGACAGCGAGGATCACGCTCTGAAGATCGATGGCCACGATCAAGATCACGAGAAACATCAAGAAGACGGAGTTGTAGAGGAGCATACAGAGGGAAACCCATAGGAACGTGATGAAGAGGCGTTTGAGAACGAGAGGGATGGCGGACATTGTGGAGGAGAAGGAGACGGGTTTGCTGGTGTAGAGGGAGGCGACGGTGAAGACGACGGCGGCGGTGGAGAGGAGGGAGAAGGCGAAGAGGAAGATGATGTAGATGAATTGGTAGACGAAGAGGAGAGTCCACTGGTGGTTGGTCTGGGACTGGTCGGCGGAGGGAGGAGCGGCGTCGAGCTGGTTAAGGATGGGTTGCGTGAAGAGGGAGTGAGCGAGGATGGCGAAGGAGAGAGGGAAGATTAGGGTTAGGGTTATGAGGTAGAATGTTCTCGGGGAGAATTTGGGGATCGTGGTGGATTCACGGAGTATGCCTCCGATGCTGAGAAACTGTAGCTCCTCCGCCGCGAGATCCATTAGGTGGCACCTTTGTTTGTTGACGAGAGAGTTTGAGAGAGAGAGAGAGAGAGAGAGAGAGAGAGGGAGGAGGATGAGGAATGTTACTTCATGGTTAAAACAATTCTTTCTTTCTTGGGAAATGAGAAAATGACTTTTCTATAATTAGGATTAAAGACACGACACCAACAATATAGGGTCAAAGAAACATTTAAGTTCACTAATTTTTTTAAATTAAAAATCTACTAATTAAATTTTCTTTATGTTGTAATACAAAATTAGAAAAAAAAAATATATATATATATATATATATATATATTTGTTTTAGTAGAGGGTCATACAATACTCATATTTCACAAGTCACAACTATACTTTTGGAAAAAAATCTTATAGTTATAAAGTTTAGCTAAATAAATACATATTTTAGTTAAATTTGATAAATAATAGAAAGTCTGAATTTTTATGTAAAAGGGTTAAGAATCTATTTGCACACTTTATAAATATCAAAACTTATTATCCCTAATAAGAAAATCGAAAATTGAATCTACCTAAAAGTTAAGATATGAAATAAATCCGATACAGAGCGATTTACAATTAGTTTATTATTCTTTGATATTAGTATTAACCAATGGATAATCAAATTAAACCTAAAATGACCCGATTAAAATATATAAACCGACTTAATTGACCTAATAACTAGATCTTATACACACGATTTGAAACCGACTTATTTAACCCGAAAAACAAATATATTTTTGGTGTTCAAAGAAAAAAACATATAGTTATAATTTTAACGAAATGTGAAGAATTGGTCACCAAACAATTTGATCAGCGAATGAAACAAACGAAAGGCTGAAAGGGTTAGTTATCCCTAAAGCCACATCGCCGGCAAGTTCTTCCCTCATCCTCTAGCCATGAGTTCCGACAGACTCAGCGACTTGCCCGATCCTTTGCTAACTCAGATCCTCTCCCACCTTCCGATCATCGATTCCGTCAAAACAAGCGTCCTCTCAAAGCGATGGGAGTCCCTCTGGCTCACCGTCTCAACACTCGACCTAAACGACAGAGACATCGCTCCACCTTACAAGAAACTCTTCGCGACCTTCATCGACTCCTTCCTCGACCACAACTTCGAATCACCCCTCCTCCAAAGCCTCAAGATCAAGTACGACGAGTGCAACGTGAACCTCTTCCCGATCAGCGAGTGGATCGCCACAGCCGTTGATCTCCGCGGGATCCACCATCTCGACGTCGAGATTCAGAATCCGATGCACGTCGTTGACTTCACGCCCGCGAGCGTTTACAAGAGCAAGACGTTGGTGTCGTTGAAACTTAGCCACGTGAGGGTTAGGAATCTGATGGAAGTCGTTTCTCTGCCTTGTCTTAGGCTCATGTCTCTAGAGAACGTTTGTTACGGTAAAGACAGTGCCGTGGGAAGAGTCTTACAGGCTTAAGGCAAATTTTAAAAATAAACTTATTACAACTATATTAAAAACAATTTGCAATATGATATATCGTTTTTACCAAATACACAAATCTAATGCTGTAAAAGAATAAATTTATACTATATTATGTCATATAAAAAAAAATACATGAATTCAGAAGGTTAGTTAGTCTAATATATGGAAAGGGTTTTTAAGAAAATAAGTTTAAACTATTAGATTATAAATTATTTTAAATTTTAGGATTCTAAAAAAATTCTTTTTCGATACATTGTAGGTACGCCTCTGGGTAAAGAAGGTGATTTGTGCGTGGAGAAGCTTATCTCAGGCTGTCCCGTTCTTGAAGATCTTGAACTGGTGAGGAAGTGTGATGATATGGTGAAGACTCTGCGTGTGAGGTCTCAGAGTTTGAAGATGTTTCGTTTAGAGTTTCGTTCGGGGATGGGCGGTGGTGTTGAGATTGATGCTCCTGGGCTTGAGTATATGAGTTTTAAAGATTGTCAGTCTGATAGGATTGTGGTGAAGAACTTGAACTCATTGGTGAAGATTGATGTTGATAGTGGGTTTAATGTTAAGTTTGGTGACAGTGAGGATCTTATAAAGAGTGATACTATCCGTGATTTTTTCACGGGGGTTTCTAGTGTAAGACAGATGATCATCTCTCAGCCTACTCTAGAGGTGTATATAAGTATTTGATGATTATCTAATTTTCTATGAAATGATTCTCACATGTAGCCTTGTGTTTCTTCTTGCAGATTCTTTATCGCTATTCCGAACTGGTACCGGTTGCTGAATTTCAGAGATTATATCATTTGCAGGCTGCGTTTTCGACCTCATCGTTACAGTTATTGCCAGCCTTTCTTGAGAGCTGCCCGAATCTGAAAAGCCTGGTCTTGGTAAGAATCTGTTCTTTGATTTGAATGGAACTATGGTAAACTCATCTTTTGTTGTTTGCAGGACTTTTCTGTTTCAGCGGAGTCAGAGCAGATCAATCTTACCAATGTGCCTCGTTGTTTAACATCGACTTTGGAGTGTGTTGAGATTAACAAACTGATTACGAAGGAAGAAACTGGGATAAAACTAGTGAATTACTTTCTTGAGAATGCAGCAGTACTCAAGAAACTTTCTGTGAGTTTCACTGATTCTCCTATGGCCGACGAGGATTTAGATACCTACAAGGAGCTTCTCACATCTACAAAGCGTTCTCGCATATGTCAAGTTTTCATCAGCTGATGATGCTGGTGGGCACATGAGCATTTGTCTTTGAGGAGGGAATGATCAATTCTCGTGAAACTGCATTTCGTTGGTAAGGTTTATTAGGATTTGAACTTGGGAATTAATAGAACAACAAGAGCGTGATGGGGAAGATCAACAGTAAGCTCATGAAAATGGCTAGAAACAAGGAGGAATGTGCATAAACCTCTTTCTGAAAATAAGTGACTAAAGTTGTAATAATGAAAAATGTGAAGTAAATCGCAGTTACCTAGTCTCTCGTAGGTTTCTGGACATTTTGATGAGTAAATCACACTCTTGTTCTTACTAGTTATATAATATTTTCTGTCAATGACTCATGCTTCTTTGTATACTTAATGTAACCGAGTTGACATAAGGTTTGCCGTGAGTGACAACAAACCCGGTTTACTTCTTGCCTTCTTAGCCTTTTGGGTAGCTTTTTTATTTTTACAAAATTGAAATCAGTGTCTATTCATTTTCCGTCTAGACATTTTCTTTTGTCTTTAAAACTATTTTTTTATCGCTGATTTTTTTGTACTAATTTTATCTTCTATGGTTAATTTTCTATTGGAGTTCCAAAAAAAAGGTTAATTTTCTATTCTTTGCCAATTTTCATTTATTAAAAATACGCCGATTTGAATTTTATTAAAGGTTTTGACAAATATGAAAACCTGTCTCCAACAAGTTCCCATGAATTACAATTTTTTTTTTTTAAAAAGATCATGAATTACAATGAATTCCTTTTGCAAAAAAAAAAACAATGAATTACAATTTCTCATGGTTCATTAATTATGTTAAAAATCTTCAGGTGTTAATGTTCTGTACAAAGCTGGATTGTTTAACCATCCATGAATTAAAGTCAGATTAATGCATGCTTTGAATCCTTTGATCGCAATCTCCGTTTCAGTAAAAAAATTCACGTGATCGAATATGCAAATAACGTGTTTGACGAATTGTCGTATGTGAGAGCTGAGAAGTCTAGTCTCTAGATAAGCCAATTTTACTGTATTGTTGTTGACTTTCTATGATCTATGTTATCTTATAACTAGAAAGATGTCAAAAATATCTAAGATAATACCAATATTTGTCAAAAGACAGACTTTTCTTTCTTCACTCTAATCCAATTAGCTTTTTGTGCAAGCCAAAGTTGACTCAATGTAATCCTTTATTACTTACCATCAAAGAAAACAGTTGAAGACTCGCTACATCACTGGTCAATTTTCTTACATTCATTATTACATTCACCCTTTATATAATTTATTTACTCATTCTTGATCAATTTTGTCACTTAATTTTGGTTTGTAGAATAAGTATCACAGATGTAAGATCATCAACAGCTGAAGTTGTCCGATGTTGTTGCACCTTGATTTAAGTAACTTGTAATTTTATAATGTTTAGATGTTCTGAAACAATTGTGTTTTCTACTCTCCAGTGAACATCAGCAATGGCTGCATCATCAGCTAACGAGAATTCGGATAAACCTAGAAGAACCGTAACATCATTCCGCAACTTTGTTTCACAGAATCATGATTCTCAGTTTCCAGCAGAATCAGGAAGATACCATTTGTACATCTCTTACGCTTGTCCGTGGGCTTCTAGATGCCTCGCAGTATTAAAACTCAAAGGACTTGATAAAGCAATAACCTTCACGGTCAGTTTATATATCATTTTTCTAGACATACCCATTAAAATTTTCACGAAACATGATGTGACCGGTCTTGTTCTTTATTAGTCTGTTCAACCTCTTTGGAGAAACACAAAAGAAAACGATGAGCATATGGGATGGGTTTTTCCCGACTCAGATAAGGAGGTTCCTGGAGCTGAGCGAGACCACATCAATGGTGCGAAAAGCGTTAGAGAACTTTATGACATTGCTAGCTTGAACTACACAGGCAAATACACTGTTCCTGTAAGTCACTATTATTTCATATACTTGATGTGTCTTTATTTTAAGTCTAGCTCTGTTACTTTATTGGTTTCATTGTTTGAGGTAGGTTCTTTGGGATAAGAAACTTAAGACAATAGTTAACAATGAGAGCTCTGAGATACTCCGAATGTTCAGCACCGAGTTCAATCATTTTGCGGAAAACCCTTGTCTTGATCTTTATCCTCCCAACCTCCGATCATTAATCAATGAGACAAACGAATGGGTACACCATGGGATAAATAACGGTGTTTACAAATGTGGTTCTGCTACAACTCAAACAGCATATGATGAGGTAAAGCAACTTTGCAGTTTACTATATCGATATGGCATTAAAAAAGATTGATTCCAACAAGTTTTGTTTTCTCTTTATAGGCAGTGAAGCAATTGTTCGATGCATTGGACAAATGCGAAGAGATACTCCAAAAACAGCGGTTTCTTTGTGGAAACACTTTGACTGAACCAGATATTCGGTTATTCGTCACTCTCATAAGATTTGACGAGGTTGTTTATGCTCTCAACAAGTTGTTATGTTTTGGGTTTGTAACTACGGTTTGTTGAATTTACCGTATGTTTGTGTTGTAGGCTTACACGGTGATCTTCAAATGCAATAAAAGACTCATAAGGGAGTATTCAAATCTCTTTAACTACACGAAAGATATTTACCAAATCCCCGGGTTGAGCAGTACAGTGAAGATGGACCATGTCAAGCAAAATTACTATGGAAGCTTTCCTTCTATAAACCCTCTTGGGATTGTAGCTCATGGACCAAACATTGATTACTCTTTGTCTCACGACCGACATAGATTCTCCTAATAAACAGCATCGACTACCTCAAGAGTGTGCTTCTCTTTCTCTTCAGAAACCCCTTTTTACATTTGACCTATTGGTTTATGTTTTGCATTGTGAACAACAATTATGTTTTTTTAGTCTTAATATGTTTCGCATATGGAACTGAATATTATATGTAACCCAAAATACAGTATGAGAGTATATGACCAGAACAACTATTTTAACTATAAAACTAAACTTCGGTAAAGATGAAAACAACACTACTAGAAAAAAAAATTGTAAATTGAATAAAATAAATTTTACAAAGTGTTTCTTTTTGGTTTGCATATGAGAAAATTTGTTATTTAAAGAGATTTCTGGATTCCACTGCTTGACGATTTGCTTCACTTTCCACTTAAATTTTTTTTTTTAATGAATTTTAAGTTGATTCAAAAGAAAAATAAACGTTTTTGCACAACTGAGTTGCTTAAATATTCAAAACAAAAACAATTTGATGATAAAAATAAAAGGCTCCTCATCTCGTTGCCAACCAAGCTTGCATACATCCCTCATATCCTCTTTCTAGTTGCATTGCAGGGACCGTGAAACCTCATTGTAGGATCACTTCTCTTGGGTTTCCTCTCACGGCCACATGATCCAGAAATCTTTGTATCAGGACAACCATTGACTCTATGAAATGGTAATCTGTAGTGTCACTGTCGTATACAAGTGAGAGATATCAACATGCTTGTTCAAACAGTTATCCGCTTCTGACTGAAATTAGAATTTGAACTAGTAACATGCTTAAGACATACCAAGAACATAAGATTCTAGATGTAACTGCCTAGTCGGCTACTGACTTATTTAACTATGGTCTAGGGGGGTTATTAGTTTAGATTCTAGACTAAAATTTTCAGCTACAACTGATAAGGAATAAAACACAAAATATAAGGAACCAAAAGAAAAGAAAAAACAAAAAATCAACCTTTGTTCTGCTCGGGGCATGCCTCTTATGTCAGGAATAGTAACTAAAGCTTCCTCCCATTTCTGAGTTCTTTCTAGCTGGTGTAGATGTATGCGCTGCAAATCTCTAAACTTATCGCCAAAGTCTCCTCTAAGTTCTTTCACAACCAAAGGATCAAGATTGTAGAATATGGGAATCACTATGAGACGACCTTGATCCCTAAGTTCCTTCATCTTGGCCAGCCCATCCAAGCTCCTATCTGAGTCGGGGTAATTATTTGAGAAGATTACCATTGCGATCTCGGACTCTTCTATCCTCGTCAACAGGCTAGCTAGGTCTGTGTTCAATAACTCGTTCTCGTCTAAGAAAACATTTATATTCGCTCTTCTCAAAGCAGGGTCGAGAAAGCTTACGAAGTGGTTGCGCACGTCTTCTCCCCGGAAGCTGATGAACACTTGAGGCCCTATTCGGGTTGCAACTGATGACGAAGCAGCCATGTGTGAGCTAGCTTCTGGGGAAAGAAAAAGCAGAAACAGAGTTTTTGTTGAGTGTTGGTTGACCTTGTGTGTTTTGTCAAGTTGTTTTGAACGCAAAAGGATTATCCAACGTCTTAATATAATCAAAAGGTTGGGTAACGTTAATATTTAAGTTGTCAACATGTATAATTTTTAAAACATGTCAACAACTTGTCGAAGAAATTTGAATTGGTCGTTTAACTCTATCGACATCCCGGGTCCATGAACTGGTTCAACGTATCTATGAGTTTTAGGACAAAAATATTGATCGAAATATATACTTTCAAAAGTTCTTATTAACCAGCGGAAATACATGAACATGTAACAATCTATGGGAGATATCAGATATACGATAGATGGATCATGGACACATGACATACTCTTCATTGGTTACGGATGTAGATGAATAAATTCTAAAGGAGAAACTCAGTTATTGGGAACAAGAAACCAACAAAGAAGAATCTCACCACTTCATTCGGAGTTCAAAACTCTTTCATGGGTAATGGAATGTATGCTACAGGCATCGATGTGTTAAGCTTTTGGAACGGATTGTAATGATCTAGTCTCGATTATTCAAGATCCAAAAGCAAGGTTTATCTTTTCCACTGAACTTAAAAAGCTAATAAAGCTAAAGAATATGTTCTCAACTGTTTTTATTCCTCTTATTGAAAATGTATTGTCTGATACATTAGCGAATATCTTTTTTATAGGGAGTTATACTATATTAGTTTTTCTTTTCCGGTCTGGTTCACTATACACAAGTAATACATTTTTCCCTTTCATCTTCCTTATTTTCATCCATATTTTTCAATAAAAATAAATTTTAAAATAGAAGCATTCTTTTCATTTGGAACACCATCATGCTCACATTTTTCATTTTTGTTATTTAAATTACAGTTAAGCATTATTTAAATCAAAATGATGGAGGTGATTGGTTAGGCTGTAACTGTAGAAAAATTACTTTAGAAATTAGTCTCTAGAATTTTTTGATTTAACTTTAAGAGATGTAGCTTTAAAATTTCCTACAGTTAAAAAAATAGGGCTTTAGAAAATAGAATTTTTACAACCATTTTTTTTTGTATGTTTTTGCTGTAACTTTAGTTTTGTGGTTGTAGTTTTAAAAACTAAGATAAAGCATGATTGATTTTATTTAAGGTTGTAGATAAAAATTAAAGCTAAAGTCACTTCCTACAACCCAACCAATCACCCCCGATGTTGTTTTAGACTTAACGGAGATTAACGCTGTGTAATCAATCCGTTATCCGAATTAATGTTGTTTTTAATTTGGTTTAGTCAAATTAAACCAAATTAAATTGAAGTTTAAAGTGATTATTCAAACTAAGTTAGTGTTTTAAATGGTCCAATAAAAAGTTTATATATTTTTTTAACTAAATTTAAAAGTTTATGATTTAAATGACAATTTCCCTTTTTTTTCCTTTGAACTTTACTTTTTACTTTTCTTTCATACAACTTTTTCTGAAACTTACGTTTGTCTTCGGATATTAGAGTAGAGCCACATGAAATTATATAAATAAAGACTTTGTTCATAACAATATTATAAAATCAATAAATTACACCACTAGCAATAATTTGATAATATAATTTTATGATTTACAACTTTTTCGAAACTGACATAATTTACCACGTCAGCACATCACAGCACCACCGCATCACATATGCCGTTCGCATTTGCATACGTCAGTTCCGTCATCACTCATGACGATCGCACTTTCTTTAATACTATTTTCTTGGTTTCGCTATAACCAATAACGTAAACAACACGTGAAAACAAGATATAAACCTACTATCTAAAACTTTTTTACACTAATAACGCGTAATAATGATTTTGTATTTTATATCATAACAGAAGTCATAAACTTTTTCGTATGTAATGTTTATTTAGATCACGTGTGCTCAGTGGCGGAGCTAGATGTAGATTTTATAGGGGTCAAAATTATTTTATTAGAGGAAAAATAATCATGCATGGGTTTTGAACCGAAGACATGGGGGTCAAAGGAATAGAATTTGGCCATCTCACCACAAGAATAACACTGAAAACAAGCCTAAATCTAATTTTGTATAGATTTCATAGGGGTCAACTGACCCCCCTCAACCCAAAGTGGCTCCGCCACTACGTGTGCTTAATTAATTTTTGTATAAATATTTGAATTATTTTAAAATAAACAAATTGACAAATTGAATAATATTCTCATATTTTTTCTAAATTACCGTTGAATTTAAAAAAATTCATATTTTATTTAAAATACAAATATATATTTTTATTAAAACAAATCTCTTAAATGTTTAACTGATTTGTAATGATTATTAAATTCATTATGATTATGCATAAAATTTGAGATATTACTTTAAAAGGATGGAAAATAGATACAGTGTATTGCAATTTTCGGTTTGATAATTTGAGTTAAATGGGTGTTTTATAAATTAGATGTATTATAGGCTATTAAATCAAATATCTAAATCATATAAACAGTTTGGTTAAGAAACATGTAAGGTCAAAACCTTAAATACAATTATACCCTTAACTACATGTCCAATGTTAGTGTTAAATTGAGTGGTATTTCATAAAGAAACCATGAAACCACGCGTTAATGGTCTGGTGGCAAGTGGACGGACCGCACTTAAGCATCTTATCCGATAGGTAAATGGTTTGAAGCATAGCTGCTGGTGGATTTGTGATGATTATTTTGAAAGATCTTTGGGCTTAATACGGAGAATTCTATGTTCAAACTACACATGATCACTGGTAGATTAACATGGGGTGATTACCAGCCTCATGGATGCCTTCGGCGGACTATACCTAAATTTCTGATGGACGGTCAAGGGAACATTTGGATACCAGAATCATAAAAAAGTGAAAAAACCATGAAGAGACAATATTAGTTTAATTAATGTTCATGTTTTAATAAAGAGATACTACTAACAATTTAAAATAATAAATTAAATTATAATATGTAAATTATAAATTGTTATGTTTTGTAAATGTTATAGTAAACCATTAGTAATATGGTAAATGAATTATATGTCAATAATTATGTAAAACAAATATTTATATGCATAAAAGTGAAAACGAACATCCACTCGTTTAGTTAGTTTGAGGATATTTTAAAAACTAAAAATGCTTAAAATATTTTCTCTTCGTACTTACACGTCAATTATTAATATATATTTTTCGAAAATCTTTTCATAAGTTTTTTCAAGAAAATGGTAAAAAAAATTTCTTATAAATTTCATGATAAAAATGAAAAATATAGACTAAATTAGATTCAGAAGTGATTGTATATCACAAATAACACTTTATATTTTAGCTACAAATTAATAACCTAGTTCCAGTTCATGAGTGACAAATGAATTTTCTTATAGACTGCGGGATTTGTTAGTTTTTGGAATAAAATGATGGTTAATTATATCTTATAATATTCTGACAACTTGATTTGAATGACATAAAATTCTCATAACATCAATTTCACAACTATTCCAAAAAAAAAACTACAAAGAAAACATACCAAAGTAATCTTCTACAATTTGAAAAAAAAAAGAATAAACAGAATGAATATATTCCATATTTAACCAATTCAGTTAACTTTTTTTTTGCCATCTGGAATTTTTATTAATGGATCAAAGTCCAACAAGACAAAGTCCATAACAGTAAAACACAAAGCCCAAACCTAAGGCCCAACTATACAAAACTCTAAAGGCCGCAAGCCCATAGAAGAAACCCGTTGAGGAAGGAGATGAAGCAGCCCACCACGTGTTCGGTTGCCCTGCAACCAATGGACACGCGTCAAGGCAAGGACACCTCACTTCATCCGGCGAAAGAGAAGCGGCAGGATTGACCTCCGCCGCCAGCGGAGCATAACCGGCGAAGAAACGGATCAGAGACTCGTTCTTCACAGAAACCCTAGACACTTCAGATCTATGCTTCAAAGAAGATACTCAACCTACGTCAATCGATCCAACAAACCGTAGACTTACGGATGGAGGAAGGAGAATCGGTCGGATTAGAAACCACGAGAACCATAGATCGAAACAAAAACGGGATGAATCCGATGAAAGCCGCCGTCAACACCAAAGCTAGTGAGACGCGGAGACTATAGCCAGCCGTCTTCATCGGAGATGAAGATGAGAACGCCGGAGGCAAAAGCCGGACGACCACCGTGGAACAGATGCGACGCCGGAGGCAGAGAACCAATTCAGTTAACTTTATTCTGTCATAGTTTTTTATTTTATCTGTTGTAATATCCCATTTTACCTAATTACTTTACTTACTTTAGTGTTTCCCATTTACACCGTAAACGCTTAAAAAGATGAAACGTAGCCATCCATGATTCCTAGCAACTTGTCCATGAAACCTTTTGGCCTCATACACGGATTTTCCAAGTCTTTGTTTTCTCTTTTGACAACTTTCATTCGAGTCTTTCTTTATGCACTAGGGATTAACCCGGGCTACGCCCGGGATTTTTATTTTTATTTTTAATTTAAGTTGTTAAATTATTTATATTTAGTTTATGATATATATTTATATAAATGTTAAGATGCATGTCATAATTAAAATTTATTTTTAAATTTTAACACGTTAAAGTAACATATTTTTTACTATTTAAATATTTTTTGTAATTTTGTTGGCTATCTAGTTATCATATTTAGCAAAACTATCTGTTGAGTATTTGAATAAATGTTTTAGATATTTAATTAAACTGCAGAGTATTTTCGGTTCGACCACATGCTCAACAATCTATCGATCCGTAAAAAGATGGACGATCTCCTTGGCCAGGTAAGTAAAATTTTAGCAAAATATCTTTGATTTTCAAATATTAAGTATATAACTATTCTTTTGAATATTGTTTTTTAATTGTATTTTTGATTAAATTATTGTATTATAATGTTTATGTAAATATTTTTTGTGATGTTTGAATTTGTGTTGTTCGTATACTTAACCTAGATGATATTGATGTTTAACAATTTATTGTTGTCCGGAAAGAGAAAATAATGATATATCAAAAAGTATCTAATACTTGTTAAATGATAGTATAATGTAAATTACATCCATTATTTGAAAATAACCATTTGTTGTTTTTATTTTTTTTAAATCAGAAATTATTTTTATTTAAAAACATTATTCATATATAATATATTAGTTTAAGTTTGGAAGATTAATCTATATATATAAATTATGTATATTTAAAAAAAATTAAGATATTATATATTGAGTAACTGAATAAAAGCTGAATTTCTTATCTTGAAAATCAAATATTTATATTTTTGTCTTCATGTTGTACTCATATTTATAACTCAGTATGTTTTTTAAAAAACTTAGTTTTAAGTAATAAACGAATTTAATAAATTAAATTCATCCCCTATATGTTCTGTAAACTATATTTGAAAACTCTCTAAAATTATATTTTAAGCATAATATTACTATTATTTAATTTAAGTTATTTTAAGCATAATATATGCTAAACCAACTTAAATTATATTTACAATAGGACCATCCTAAACCGGTTAATAAACCAAAAACAATACTAAACCAACATGAACCAATACCTGATTCAGCGAGGAAGGAAGTGTTTCGGGATAAACGCTTGAATGATTATTAACTGTAATGGTTTGATCATGAAAGAGCTAGTACGAATATTAACAATAAAATTATGGATTAGATTAATTTAAATTTGTAAGAATACCTTTGAGTCTATGAAAAGCAATTCAATTCCCATGAATAAGTTTGGTTTTTGAAAGTTGCGGGTTTCCCAACAATGAATCCACCTAACAAAAAGTTTGTTGTTATAAAAAATCTCTTTCAAGGTCATTAAAGGTTTTTGGGACGGCAAGAGTTGATGGTAGAACCATTTTTTTGCTCGAGTGCTTTGAAGTTTTCCTTGATAGTGTGAGGTTGATGGAATAATGAGTTTTTTTTAAAATGTTTATTTCCATTTCTTATATTTTTTATTTACGTAATATAATATATATTTTTATTTTAAAATAGATATTTAAATCTTAATGTACTTTTTCCTTTTTTAAATTGTGTATTTACTTTTATCATATATTTTACATTTTAAGATAGATGTTTAATGCTTAATGAACTTTTTCCCTTTTTTAAAAAAATTGTGTATTTACTTATTATTATAGATATAATTCATATATTATATATTTATATTATTTAATTATTATTTATTTTCCTGTATATGTATTTCCATTTCTTGTACTTTTTATTTACTTAATATCTCTATTTTACATTTTCAGATAGATGTTTAAATCTTAATGTAGGTTTTCCCTTTTTTTTTAAATTGTATATTTCCATTTGTTATACTTTCTATTTACGTAATATCTATATTTTAAATTTTAAGATATATTTTTAAATCTTAATGTAATTTTCCATTTTTTAAATTGGGTATTTTCTTATATTATATATTTACTTATTATTTATTTTTCTTTATATTGTGTATTTCTATTTCTTATACTTTCTATTTACTAATAATTTTATAATTTAAGATAGATTTACATTTTAAGATAGATGTTTAAATACTAATATACTTTTTCCATTTTTTAAATTGTGTATTTCCTTTTCTTATACTTTCTATTTGCGTAATATCTATATTTTATATTTGAAGATAGATGTTTAAATCTTAATATACTTTTCCATTGTTTTTAAGTTGTGTATTTTTTTTTCTTATACTTTCTATTTACTTAATATCTATATTTTACATTTTAAGATTGATGTTTAATATTTAATGTACTCTTTCCATTTTTTAAAAATTGTGCATGTACTTATTATTGTATATATAATTCGTATATTTATATATTTATAATATTTACTTATTATTTATTTTTCTATATATTGAGTATTTCTCTTTCTTATACTTTATATTTAGTTAATATCTATATTTTATATTTTAAGATAGATGTTTAAATTTTAATGTATTTTTACATTTTTAATGTAAAACGGCAATGTTTAATAGAAGAAGTTGGACAAATAGTCAAATAGTTATATTTATGTTTTTTTTTTTTTTTTATAAAATGGTAATGTTACATTATGGAGATAAGCCGCTTTTTTTTTAGTGAAAAATGGAAATCTTACATATGTTTAATGTAGTTTTTCTATTTTTTTATGTTGTACGTTTACATATTATTGTTATTTTTAAATGTAAAATGGTAATATTACATATGTTTAATGTAGTATTTTCATTTTTTTTATGTTGTATGTTTATATATTATTTATTATTTTCGAAATTATATATAATGTTTTTTTACAAATAGTAATTTTACATTATGGAGATAAACCGTCTTTTTTAGTGAAAACTGGTAATCTACATATGTTAATGTAGTTTTTCTATTTTTTATGTTTGTTATGTTTACATATTATTATTTTTTTTAAATTAAAATGTAAATGGTAATCTTACATCGTATGTTTATGTAGTATTTCCATTTTTTATGTTGTATGTTTACAGTATATTTATTATTTTTGAAATTATATATAATGTTTTTATATTTTTTTATAAAATGGTAATGTTACATTATCGAGAAATAAGCCGTCTTTTTTTCAAGTGAAAATGGTAATATTTACATATGTTTAATGTAGTTTTTATTTTTTCGCTTATGTTTACTAATATTTATTATCAAATTTATTTAATAAATTTGCGAAAATTAGTAATATTAAAGTGTAAAACTATATTTTATGCCACATGTCATCTTTCGGGAGATGTTTTTTTTGCTGATGTGGCGACCTCTATGGAGCCTCAAAAGGTCATTTTATTAGCACTAGGGATTAACCCGGGCTACGCCAAGATTTTTATTTTTTTCTAATTTAAGTTGTTAAATTATTTATATTTAGGTTATGATATATATTTATATAAATGTTAAGATGCATGTCATAATTAAAATTTATTTTTAAATTTTAACACGTTAAAGTAACATATTTTTTACTGTTAAATATTTTTGTAATTTTGTTGGCTATCTAGTTATCATATTTAGCAAAAACTATTTGTTGAGTATTTGAATAAATGTTTTAGATATTTAATTAAACTGTAGAGTATTTTCGGTTCGACCATATGCCTCAACAATCTATTGATCCGTAAAAAGATGGACGATCTCTCTTGGCCAGGTAAGTAAAATTTTAGCAAAAATATCTTTGATTTTCAAATATTAAGTATATAACTTTTTTTTGAATATGTTTTTTAATGTATTTTTTAATTAATTTATTGTATTATTAATGTTTATGTAAATATTTTTGTGATGTTTGAATTTGTGTTGTTCGTATACTTAACCTAGATGATATTGATGTTTAGTTTAACAATTTATTGTTTTCTGGAAATAGAAAATAATGATATATCAAAAAGTATCTAATACTTGTTAAATGATAGTATAATGTAAATTACATCCATTATTTGAAAATAAACCATTTGTTGTTTTTATTTTTTTAAATCAGAAATTATTTTTATTTAAAAACATTATTCATATAATAATATATTAGTTTAATTTTGGAAGATTAATTTATATAATAAAAATGTATAGTTAAAAAAAAATTTAAAATTTTATATATTGAGTAACTGAATAAAAGCTGAATTTCTTATCTTGAAAATCACATATTTATAATTTTGTCTTCATGTTGTACTCATATTTATAACTCAGTATGTTTTTAAAAAACTTAGTTTTAAGTAATAAACGAATTTAATAAATTAAATTCATCACCTATAATGTTATGTAAACTATATTTGAAAACTCTGTAAAATTATATTTTAAGCATAATATTACTATTATTTAATTTAAGTTATTTTAAGCATAATATATGCTAAACCAACTTAAATTATATTTACAATAGGACCATCCTAAACTGGTTAATAAACCAAAAATAATACTAAACCAACATGAACCAATACCTGATTTGGCGAGGAAGGAAGTGTTTCGGGATAAACGCTTGAATGATTATTAACTGTAATGGTTTGATCATGAAAGAGTTAGTACGAATATTAACAATAAAATTATGGATTTGATTAATTTAAATTTGTAAGAATACCTTTGAGTCTATGAAAAGCAATTCAATTCCCATGAATAAGTTTGGTTTTTGAAAGTTGCGGGTTTCCCAACAATGAATCCACCTAACAAAAAGTTCGTTGTTATAAAAAATCTCTTTCAAGGTCATTAAAGGTTTTTGGGACGGCAAGAGTTGATGGTGAAACCATTTTTTTGCTCGAGTGCTTTGAAATTTTCCTTGATAGTGTGAGGTTGATGTTGATGGAATAATGAGTTTTTATAGGGACTTTCTTGATGTAAAACTATACATTTTTATTTTTTTTTGTTAAATGTGGTATTTCCATTTTTATATAATTTACTACCATTTTAAGATAGTTGTACATTTTAAGATCTATGTTTAAATCTTAATGTACTTTTTCCATTTTTTAAAATGTTTATTTCCATTTCTTATATTTTTTATTTACGTAATATCTATATTTTATATTTTAAAATAGATATTTAAATCTTAATGTACTTTTTCCATTTTTTTTTTAATTGTGTATTTACTTTTATCATATATTTTTATTTTAAGATAGATGTTTAATGCTTAATGAACTTTTCCATTTTTTAAAAAATTGTGTATTTACTTATTATTATATATATAATTCATATATTATATATTTATATTATTTACTTATTATTTATTTTCCTGTATATGTATTTCCATTTCTTGTACTTTTTATTTACTTAATATCTCTATTTTACATTTTAAGATAGATGTTTAAATCTTAATGTACGTTTTCCTTTTTTTTTTTAAATTGTATATTTTCATTTGTTATACTTTCTATTTACGTAATATCTATATTTTAAATTTTAAGATATATTTTTAAATCTTAATGTAATTTTCCATTTTTTAAATTGGGTATTTTCTTATAATATATATTTACTTATTATTTATTTTTCTTTATATTGTGTATTTCTATTTCTTATACTTTTTATTTACTAATAATTTTATAATTTAAGATAGATTTACATTTTAAGATAGATGTTTAAATACTAATGTACTTTTTCCATTTTTTAAATTGTGTATTTCCTTTTCTTATACTTTCTATTTGCGTAATATCCATATTTTATATTTTAAGATAGATGTTTAAATCTTAATATACTTTTTTATTGTTTTTAAGTTGTGTATTTCTTTTTCTTATACTTTTTATTTACTTAATATCTATATTTTACATTTTAAGATAGATGTTTAATATTTAATGTACTCTTTCCATTTTTTAAAAATTGTGCATGTACTTATTATTGTATATATAATTCGTATATTTATATATTTATATTATTTACTTATTATTTATTTTTATATATATTTAAAATTGGAGATAAACCGTCTTTTTTTAGTGAAAAATGGTAATCTTACATATGTTTAATGTAGTTTTTCTATTTTTTATGTTGTATGTTTACATATTATTTTTTTAAAAATTAAAAATGTAAAATGGTAATCTTACATATGTTTAATGTAATATTTCCATTTTTTATGTTGTATGTTTACATATATTTATTATTTTTGAAATTATATATAATGTTTTTTGTTTTTTTATAAAATGGTAATGTTACATTATGGAGATAAGCCGTCTTTTTTTCAAGTGAAAAATGGTAATCTTACATATGTTTAATGTAGTTTTTCTATTTTTATGCTGTATGTTTACATATTATTTATAATTTACGAAAATTAGTAATATTAAAGTATAAAACTATCTTTTATGCTACGTGTCATATTTTGGGAGAAGTTTTTTTTGCTGATGTGGACGCTCTATGGAGCCTCAAAAGGTCCCTTTTAAATTGGAGATAAACCGTCTTTTTTTAGTGAAAAATGGTAATCTTACATATGTTTAATGTAGTTTTTCTATTTTTTATGTTGTATGTTTACATATTATTTTTTTAAAAATTAAAAATGTAAAATGGTAATCTTACATATGTTTAATGTAATATTTCCATTTTTTATGTTGTATGTTTACATATATTTATTATTTTTGAAATTATATATAATGTTTTTTGTTTTTTTTATAAAATGGTAATGTTACATTATGGAGATAAGCCGTCTTTTTTTCAAGTGAAAAATGGTAATCTTACATATGTTTAATGTAGTTTTTCTATTTTTATGCTGTATGTTTACATATTATTTATAATTTACGAAAATTAGTAATATTAAAGTATAAAACTATCTTTTATGCTACGTGTCATATTTTGGGAGAAGTTTTTTTTGCTGATGTGGACGCTCTATGGAGCCTCAAAAGGTCCCTTTTATTAGTAAGGATTTCCGACCATTTTTTCAATCCAAGCTTACGTCATCATTGATTTATTTGGAATTACTAAATATTTTTCTTTTATAATTGTTTCCCTCAGCTGTCTCTTTCTTACACCGTCACTTCACCTGTTTGTGTCCTCTTTCTTCTCAAACTCTTATATATCCTTTTAAATAATATCCCTTTCAATCTTGACTTTTCCTCAACCTCTCTCTTTCTTCCCTTTTTTTTCTTGATAAATAGATTCCAATTTGGTTCTTTCCTCCCTCCATTTGCCTTCTCTTTGATCTCTTAATCTTGCGGTCGTGATGCAGATCACAAAGCCATGGTTTTGATTCTTCAATAGATCTATTCTCCATCGTTGTTCAGATTCTTTTTCTTCCTCAAATTCCAAAGTTGTCTTTTTTCTTCCTGGGTTTGATTTGTTTTCCTTATTTGAAATGTAAAGTTAGGGCCTTTGAATCTGTTTATGACTTTGAAAAATCTTGATCTCCATGGATCAAAGTTAGGAGCTTTTTGAGTTAAAGTTTCTGCAAAAAGAACAAAAAAAAATGGCTACTTTAACTGAGCCATCATCATCCTTAAGCTTCACGTCTTCTCATTTCTCTAATGTCTCTGTTGGGTCTAACCATTTCTCACCAAGCTCAGCTTCTAACCTCGAAGTTGTTAGTCTAAGCAAACTCAGCTCCAATCTTGAGCAGCTTTTAAGTAGTAACCCTGATTGTGATTACACAGATGCAGAGATCATTGTTGATGGTGTCCCTGTTGGTGTTCACAGATGCATTTTATCTGCAAGAAGCAAGTTCTTCCAGGAGCTGTTCAAGAAAGATAAGAAAAGTTGCAAGATTGAGAAACCAAAGTACCATTTGAAAGAGGTGTTGCCTTATGGAGCTGTTGGGCATGAAGCTTTTGTTTATTTCCTTAGTTATATCTACACTGGGAGGTTAAAGCCATTCCCTTTGGAGGTTTCCACTTGTGTTGATTCTGTTTGTGCTCATGATTCTTGTCGACCTGCTATTGATTTCGTCGTTGAGTTGATGTATGCTGCATCTATTCTCCAAGTGCCTGAGCTTGTTTCGTCTTTTCTGGTGTGTAAAAAATGCTTTCTTCTTTGTCTTCTTGATTCAGTGATTGTTTCATTTCAACAGTTTCTGCTTTTTTCATGTTGTGTGTGTTGCAGCGGCGGCTTTGTAACTTTGTGGAGAAGTCACTTGTTGAGAATGTTCTTCCCATTCTTTTGGTAGCTTTCAACTGTAAGCTGACTCAGCTTCTTGATCAATGTATTGAGAGAGTGGCTAGGTCAGATCTCTACAGGTTCTGTATTGAAAAGGAGGTTCCTCTAGAAGTAGCAGAGAAGATCAAACAGATTCGTCTCAAGTCTCCACAAGAAGAAGAAGAAAACAGTCCCAAGGTTTCGGATAAAATCCTCAAGGCGTTGGATTCAGATGACGTTGAGCTTGTGAAGTTGCTTTTGACTGAGTCAGATATCACTCTAGATGAAGCCAATGGTCTTCATTACTCAGTGGTGTATAGTGATCCCAAAGTTGTTGCCGAGATTCTTACTCTTGATATGGGTGATGTCAACCACAGAAACTCACGTGGCTACACGGTTCTTCATCTCGCAGCCATGCGCAAAGAGCCGTCCATCATCATATCTCTTCTCAAGAGAGGTGCCAATGCGTCTGGCTTCACGTGTGATGGACGCAGTGCGGTTAATATATGTAGAAGATTGACAACTCCAAAGGATTATCATACGAAAACAGCTGCGAAAGGGAGGGAAGCTAGTAAAGCACGGTTATGTATAGATCTCTTGGAAAGAGAAGTAAGGAGGAACCCTATGGTTGTTGATTCACCAATGTGTTCCCTTTCTATGCCTGAAGATCTCCAAATGAGACTGTTATACTTAGAAAAGAGAGGTAATGGACTGATAATTAGTGAATTCTTATTGATAATTTATGACATATTTGTTAATGCATCAAATTTGATTTTGCAGTGGGGCTTGCTCAGTTGTTCTTTCCAACAGAAGCTAAAGTGGCTATGGACATTGCTAATGTAGAAGGTACAAGCGAGTTCACTGGTCTTCCACCACCTTCAAATGGGTTAACTGGAAACTTGAGTCAGGTTGATTTAAATGAAACTCCTCATATGCAAACCAAAAGACTTCTTACTCGTATGGAGGCTCTAATGAAAACAGGTAAGACAATCTTCACTCTTCTTTTGTTCTTTTCTCTTGGCTGACTTCATTACTCGTTTCACAATGCAGTTGAGACCGGTCGTAGGTACTTTCCATATGGATCTGGAGTTCTAGATAAGTACATGGAGGAGTACATAGACGACGACATTCTAGATGATCTACAGATTGAGAAGGGATCTCCACAGGAGAGAAGATTGAAAAGAATGAGATATAGAGAGCTTAAGGATGATGTCCAAAAGGCGTATAGCAAAGACAAAGAGTCTAAGATTGCACGGTCTTGTCTTTCTGCCTCTTCCTCGCCTTCTTCTTCGTCTTCTTTAAGAGATGGACTGAAGAACTCAACATGAAACTGTAGTATAAGTTCAATGTGGTTTGATATCTTTGCTGAAAAAGTTTTTTTTTTTTGTTTTGGGTGTTGTTTAGATACTTTAGGTTCAGTTTAAATAAAAGAGGGATGGGTAGTTAGTCTTACAACAGTAAAATTACTTACTAACCCAAAACATTCTAACTACATGCAAGTATGCAACCTTTTAAATTTTAATATTTTGGTATATACTTTCAGTTTCAGACTATACAAGAGAGACTCTTCAGATACCTGAAACTAAATCAAAACAAGGAATACCATAAAACATAGATGAGAGACATGATCACATGTCATAGCTATCTTTACATAGTTGGAAGATATGGACTAATGGAGGACAATAATAGAGTACAAAACCAAATTGTCTAAATAACCTGCAATAATGCATCCTGGACAAGAACTGTGGCAGGTATGTCCCAGTAAATAGTTATTAGCTGGTTGCTTTGGTCTACATCAATATTTGGTCTCTTTCAACAAAGAAAGCGTTTCAAGTTGGCATCATGATGTGTGCCTTTCCTCCTCTCAGTAGCCACAGAAGAAATGGTATCAACAGAGCACAGGCCAATAGGTTGATAACAATTTGTTGAGCTTTTCAGTCCAGGCGAAGAACCACTTCATTGAGTTTAGTAGTGCATCAACATTAGCTATCCAGGAGGATCTCTGTTCTTTCCGCTTTCAACCAAGTCTTTCCTTGTTCCATTTGTGGGCATTTATATCACTATACTGATGAACAAACGCTTCAGTCAAACTCAAAGGCGATAATACTTCAAGATGCGTCAACATATATTCTCTCTAACCCTCTCTTCAGGTAGATGATTTCTTTATACTTTCCCAAGTAGCTGGACCTTCAGGGTGGGAATTAACAAAGTATGACAAAAACCTTGTATTAGAAATACCCACAATGGTGCCTAGTGTCAGCCTCGGCACCACTGCATCTCGTTCCCTCAGCCAAATATACATTGAGAATCTCTGATTTATTCTCTCTATACTATAACACAAATACGTAGGTGACTCTACAAGAGATTCCACTGGATAACCTAAATAATCTTTTAGAAGGTTGATCTTCTTCTCAATGACATCTTTAGGTCTGCTGAGTATATGAGGAGCCCTCTTAACAACCTTTGTAACCACATTATAATCCAAACCAGCTTTCACAAGGCAATCAAATCTCTCTTGTAGCTCATCTCCCCTCCCTTGGAACTTCTTCAGGGCACTCACCATCTCATCGGAGTTCTCTACATATCCTATCTTCAACAAGAAGGCTCTCTTCTCAGCGTTCCTAAAATCTAAAGAATCAAGTTCGATCCTTCTGTTTGTTGTTTTAGAAGCTAAACTGAACAGTTTCAAAGGCTCTTCCTTAATGATCCGATGTAACTCTTCTCTTCCGATCTTCAGTTTACTGCAAACAGCCTTTGGTCCTAGCAGAGAAGATGAACAGATAAGCTTCATGTGTTGCTGTAAAATACTAACGATAAACTCCTTTTCCATTCTGATACGCATCATGTACTTCAAAGCCGCCAAAATGCTTTTTGCAGACTTCTCCAGCAACATCTCTGGGTGGTCTCTCACTAACTTATCGATTTCATTCATCTGAAGTCCCACTTTAAGCAGCTTATCAAACATAACATAAGCTTTCTTCCCAGAAGTTTCACCCACCAAATCTGGATATGTTTTCAAAAGACCACTCAGCTTCTCCTCTTTGAACCCCATCTTCTCAAGAAGCTCCAGCGTCTCAAGAACACTCCCCCAGTTATATGTTTTTCTATCAGACAAATACTTCCCAAGCCAATCACATGCCATGTCTAAACCCTTTAACTTACCAACCACAGCAACAAACTCACTATCAATACCACCGACCAGAAGCGACGGGCAATAAGTTACAAGCTTAATGACTATAGGCTTCCCAAGACCCAATCTCTCATAAGCTTCAAGTTTCGACAACAAAACCCCATTCTCGTATCCGAAAATCTCTCTAGCTTCTTTATACACACAACCAATCTTGCTACGAGGAATCCCATAGTTGCAAAGAACATGGAAATTCTCAAAGAGGACACTGTCATCACTCAAAAGCACAAGGTCCCGTTGGAGAAACCGAGAGATCTCAGAAGGACGCAGACCAAGACTCTCGAAAAAGGGTTCAAACTCGTTGATGGGATTGTACCTAAGAAACTTAGTCAAAGACTGAGATATATCCTCTTTCCTAGTATCGACCTTGGACAACAAAGAGGAGATGAACCGAGGGGAGTTGTGACTTATATGCTCTGCATCAACAAAGCTGAGAGTTCTAGTGTGATGCAAGTAATCAAAGAGAGCCTTTTGAGCTTCGTTCTTCATAGCTCGCGAAACACGGTTCCCGAAAACGCGTGTGGGTGACTGAGACCAGTGTCTTAAAGAAGACTCATCACCCCCGCAGACAAATCTACCACTTTGGAAACATCTAACGGTAGAAAGTTTGGATTTTGAAACATGGGTTCGATGAGCAATGGAGGAGAGAGCAACGCCGATGTGAAACTGAGCTCTGAAACGCATCATTGCAACCTGAGACTAGGGTGGAAGATTCATTAAAAAAAATGGTTTTTTTTTCTTAGCAATTCATCGAAAGAATTGAAATTTACCATTACGCGATTGAATCATCCATCTTCACCTGATTCGTCGCTCAAAATCTCTCTCTCTCACACACACTTTGCTAAAACCTCTGTTAGGGCGACCACGACACCAAGAGATGTAAATTGCTAATTGGTCCTTGAACTGTCATTTTCTTACTAATATGACCGACCAGGCGACCAACTGTTGTTTTGTTCCCCCTCAAATTAATAATGGTGTAAATTAACATCAAATATTAACGTTTGGCTTTTAGAAATAAAAAAATAGAGAAATAATTTGTATAAAAAACTTTTGTAGCTAATGTTGTACAACCCCATTTGTCAAAATGTACATTTTTTGACAACAAGGAAGTTTAATGCGTTTTGAAGTGTATATCTTCCAAGTACGGGGTATCATAACATGTAAAAAACAGGCAGTCTCCTCTTTGCAATACGAAACTACAAACTTTTTAATAAAAAAAATCTATAGTTTAGTACTTCTTCGTTAACCTCTATTTGTTAAGGGTGTTGTCTGGAATTAAAGATAAATATACGGATCTTTCCGTAATTTCATACTTGTTGTGTCGTATAATTAGGAGTGGACAAAAAAACCGAACCAAGCCGAGTCAAACAAACCAACCGATCGAAACCGATTCAAACCAAACCAAAGTCTATTTTAAACAATTCGGTTGAAGATTTCTCCAATCTGAATGGTTCGAACCGAACCGAACCGAAAAACCGATATGTTTTTGTAATTATTTAAACTAAAAATGTTAGTAATGCCATTATACTAAAACTGAACCGAACTAAATCAAACTAATTATAATTTATTTCAGTTAGAAAAGATAGAAAAATACTAGAACTGAACTAATCGAACCCGAACCGAACCGAGAAAAAATAACCGAAGTGCGTATTCACAAGCAGTATAATATTTGTTCCTTTGATTTCTCTCTCTCTCTCTCTCTGCTGCTTTTTGCTATCGTCGTCAAGAGCTAGAGAGAGAGAGAAAGAGGAATCGGTTGTTTGTTGTGGAAGCTGCTTAGCTCTCTCTTCTCCGTCTTTCGATTGTCAACGCGTTTATCTATCTCAACTGCGATCTCGTTGATCAACAATCATGGCCACCGCTGGAAACAAGAACATCAACGCCAAACTGGTTAGTGTGCTGATTCTCTTATTAAGCTATAGATTCTGTCTGTGTACACTCGGATCGTGAATTCTCTGGAGAATTTTGATTGGATCGTTGATTTCCGATTTGGGAAGTTGAGCTTCTTCCGATCTCATAGTTTCGTAGATTGCATGTTTTATCAGTAGAAAGCTAGGGTTTGGAGTAAAGGTTGTATCTTTTCATAGATTATCAGATCTCAAATGGCAGATTGCGTTTAGCTTCTTTGTTTGTATCTCTACTTGGAATGATCTTAGTAGGTTTGATTGTTAACAATTTATCATCTAAGATCATCGCTTTAACTAAGTTATCTCTCTCTATGTTAGCTTCTGCAGCAGAAGATAGTTTCTGTATCATTCCTTTATTTTTTTCTGTTTTGGAGTTCTTCAGGTATTGCTTGGGGATGTTGGAGCTGGAAAATCAAGTCTTGTGCTTCGGTTCGTCAAAGATCAGTTTGTTGAGTTCCAGGTTGGTGCCATTAGTTTTTTTTATTTCCTAGAGATTCTTGAGGAGGTTTTGATACTTGTTGTGAACAGGAATCAACGATAGGTGCAGCTTTCTTCTCTCAAACATTGGCTGTGAATGATGCAACTGTCAAGTTTGAGATTTGGGATACAGCTGGTCAGGAACGTTACCATAGCTTGGCTCCTATGTACTACAGGGGTGCTGCTGCTGCCATTATTGTCTTTGACATTACTAATCAAGTACCCCCATTATTCTCTCTATCCCTTGATGCTAACTTACAGCTGTGGGCCTACTTTAACTCTCTTTTTTTTTTTTGCTATTGTCTGTCACAGGGCTCATTTGAGAGGGCCAAGAAATGGGTTCAGGAACTGCAGGCTCAAGGTTCCGGTCTAGATTCATCATATAGGGTTGCTAGTGAAGCGTATTTGCTATAATGGGGATTTGACTATATATTCTTGTGTGTGTCAATAGGTAATCCTAATATGGTGATGGCTCTTGCTGGTAACAAAGCTGATTTATTAGATGCAAGGAAAGTGTCTCCAGAGGTAAACCAAATCTTCCTCTCCTGGAATTCAAAGTGGATGGAAAAATGCTAACTCACACTTTTGGGACAGAGATTCGAGTGATGGAATTTCTGAATTGTGTTGTTACGTAGTTCATGATAGTTATATTATTTGTCTCTCACCTGCAGGAGGCAGAGACATATGCTCTAGAGAACAGCCTTTTCTTCATGGAAACTTCAGCCAAGACTGCAACAAATGTCAAAGACATATTCTATGAAATCGGTGAGTCTTTCTTACATTCAAGCAACCAATTTCAAAACGAGTATCTTGCTTTTGACTCATTTCCTTTCCACTTTTTTTTTCTTACAGCAAAAAGGCTACCACGTGTACAGCCAACAGAAAACCCAGCAGGAATGGTTCTCCCCAGTGGGCCAGCAGCTACTGCAGTGAGTTCATCATGTTGTGCTTAAGAGACCTCTCTCTTGGTTAGTCACAGTAGCAAGAAACATCGAGACTCTTTATGTGTTTTCTTCTTGTCGCTTTACTTCGCTTTGCATTGTATATCAAGATGTTTCCAACCCTGTGGAAATCTAAAGATACTTGTATTTGAAGAGGTTTGAATCTTATTTGTAATTAGATATCACAACTTACTATGCGTGTGATCGCTTCTATATATTTTGTGCACTAAAATCCTTTTTCATTGCGTTAATATTCTCCAAGGTTATGTTATCTTTGATGAAAATATTCTCTAAGGTTGTGTTATCTTTGATGAAGACAATGTTTTCAGAAACATAGAGAACAAAACCTGTATAATTCTTTTAAGGTTTTCTTTTTCTTGATGAAGACAATGTTTATAATGTTTCAAAAGTTTCAGAAACAGCGACAACAAAACATCTTGACATCCAAAAAGGAGAACAAAATTGCAGAATGTTTAAATTAATATGATCCAACCTCAGAATATCAAAAGCCATCGATACTATTATAAAAGTAAAACCTTCTTCAAGACTCCACGAGTTTCAGACGGGGAACAACATTCATCGACTGGAGTTCCTGTAACCATTGTATAAAGCAGAGAGAAAAAGAGTTATGACAACTGAAACAAGCCAGAAGAAAACTGTAAAGAGTTGAGTGGAGATAGACTAATCAAATACCACACCAGTAAAACTGGAAACACCACTGCTTCTTTACTAATTTCAGTTAGAAATTGCATTTTGATCCAAGTTCAAAATTATCTTATCATTTACGAATGTGGACCAAGTAGAAAGTTTCAGTTTGACAGGCAAAACAAGAAAAAAAAACAGTGTTTTTACCTGGAAGAGGAGCTTGCATGCGTAAGGGAGTTTCATAGTTGCAATGCTATCACCATTCTTACATGTTGAACAAACTGCTTTCTTCAGCTTGTAATCGTAATATCCCAATAAACCGCAAGCTCTACAAACCTGCATTTAAAAATGTTTGTTAGTAGTGTATCACACATATTTATTTTTCATACAATGTTGGAATGAATGATATTTACCTGAACTTCAAAAGGATCACTAGAAAGCATGAGCCGCTCATAGATCAACATGCTCGCTCCATAAGCAATAAGGCAATCTCGTTCCATCTCTCCCACTCGTAAACCTGTGACAGCATTAGAGATGCAATTGAGAAAACAAACAACTCATGGTTAAATCCAGAGTGAAGATACAAAACAGGAAAACTTCAAAACTAATTATTAAATGGAAAATCACCAAAACCTAGTGTAAAGTATCATAATCTATCTTAACCATAGTGGCATATTAACTTACCTCCATTTTTAGATTTCCCTTCAGTTGGCTGTCTTGTCATCATCACACGGGGTCCACTCCCTCGTGCATGCATTTTGTCCAGGACCTATTCAAAACATAAGTACACAAAAGCAGATATAATGTTATTTTTCCGACAAACCAAACTCTCTACGTTTAAATAGGTTAGAGGAACCTCACCATATGTTTCAATTTCTGATAATATATTGGCCCCATGAAGACGTATGTCTGTAATGGCTCACCACTGAGACCTGCGAGACTCTCAAGATCGTCAGGTGTGATGTACAAAGGAAGAATACCTTATATGGCTTTGTAGTAAGAAGTTTGGATCTCATTTGTCTTTGTTCAATTTCAGTGAATCTAAACTACTTTTTTTATTCAAAGAATATAATAACCGACACTAGAATGGGTTTTAACATATTATTGCAATTCTGAAATGTTGTGAAGAATCATAAAGCGGTACCTGAGTATAACAAGTCCTTCCCACAGTAGGAAAAGCCATGCTTCACAAGGGTCTTACTGAAATGATGCAACTTAAAACGACATTAAACAAAAAGTTTCAACAGACAAGAAGAAGCCTCATATATAAGAAACTGTACCTTATTTCCTCAACCTTGTCAGCGTGACCACTTTCTTCTCCAAAAGCACTACCATAATGAAATCTACCTGAAGACACCCCAGCCTTACTCCCAAGGAGCTCTATCATCTTACCTACTGTCATACGACTGTGACAAAAACAACGTTTTTATAAACGCCCCAGTTATAATACAGATCTCAAGTAATCTAAAACTTCAAATGACACTTCAAACTTTTTGAATTAAAGGGATTAACATAAACGTTCCAAGTTGGGTACCAACACAGAAAACGAATTTGTCCCAACTGATAGAACCACTTTACTTGTTTGGTACCATGAAAACTTCTTAATAGTTGGGGCTACGAAGAATATTTTATAACCTTGGAAACCCATGAGGATTCATGATCAAATCAGGGCAAATTCCACGCTCAGAAAATGGAAAATCTTCCTGCTGAAGGATTGTACCACATACACCTTTCTGCCCATGTCTACTGCTGAACTTGTCTCCAAGCTAAACAAGGCACACTCGGTTAACATTGTAGAACATGGCGCCTAAAAAGAAAATAGTACTGAGCATAAAATTTCTCACCTCTGGCCGACGAGTATGCCGGATGATACATTTTATGCATAAATTGCCGTTCTTGTCAGAACAAAGAGCAACTCTATCTACCACTTGCGTTTCCCCTTCAGGACCTTTAAAATACTCTCGGGCCGGACGATATTGACTGAAAGTGCACAACATATTGTCAGTTTGCCTTTAGAGTTATAAGAAACAATCATGATGTGGGGAAAAGTTAGTGGAATACCTATCCGATTGCTGAGATGTAATGTTATTTCTTGTGTCCACAGGGACTTGCTTATTTATATAGACATCATTCGGTCTAATAATTTCTCCTGGAGATGCTATTCCATCATCATCCAGTATCTAAAAGAAAAAATAGTAGTCACCATGAAAACATATCCACCATGTTTTAGCAGATGGAAAGCACGGAATAGGAATGTTATAAGACCATCTTGTACAGTTTACGCCAGTAATGTCATAACTTCTATGCAGTCAAAATTTTCCTAATGAAGTCTCTATTTTGAGAAAGAAAAAAGGGAACAATTTAAAAAAGCAACAATAATATAGTGTTTGCTCCCTCCAATCAGAAATGGGAATATGTATTATGTGCTCAGTGGATTACCTAGGACTATTTCTACATCATCTAAAATATCCACTAAGAATAAGCATTTGCAACGAAACTAATTCTAAAAGCAAAATCTTTGAATTTGACTTGACAAGTCTAGGATATGTCTGTACCTGCATCTTTTCCGCGTCTGGACCTGTTCTTTGTGGCCTGAGTATTCTGTCTACTGCATCGTTACCATACTTCTGGCAAATAGCAACAAATCTGTTTCACAAACGTGAGAAGCAATAATAGTTAGTGTAAGAGACGATATCTCAAAGGAACCGACTTTTGCCTCAAAGAGAAATCCTACATACTTTTTCATAACAATGCAGCGAACAAAACCCCGATCCAAGGAAGCTTTGTTCATCACTATCGCATCCTCAATGTCGTATCCAGTATTACTCATAACAGCAACTGTTGCATTTTGACCTGCTCCAAGTTTATCGTATCCAACCTGTTAACAAGCATACTTTTTGTTAGTACCAAATTATTAATCCATTCCTATTAGAGTAAAGACACTTACCAATTCAATGGTCCTTGTTGTCAACAGAGGTCGCTGTGGATACACCAATAGGTAAAGCAATGAGTCCATCCGGTTTAACTATATACACAGATTGTAAAAGGTAAAGTCAATGCCTGAGAGAAAGCAAGATATAATAGAACATGGTGCAATGGAGAAGACAGAGGCTAGTGATTGGAGTTCACATAACCAACTGATTAAGCAAATCATTATAAAGAACAACAGGCAACAAGTAATCTAATTAAGTCCTCAAAACTGGGAAGCAGTAAGCTTTGCCTCAAAGAATGATATGGAGAGTATAAATGGACTTGCCTGGTTGTAAGCAATATTTCCCATAGCTTGTTTTCCCATAGCACACTGCACGCAATGTAACAGGACTATTAACCCGATGCAAACCAACAGAAATCTCTGCTTCTTATGTCAGAGGCACACAAACCTGATACGTATTTCTAGGTGACTGATTATGGTGAGGGTAGGGGATAAGACCAGCAACAACACCTAAGATGGTGAATGGTTCAATCTCAATGTGAGTTATGTCTTTCATTTTCTTGGGGCTACCTTCGTATAAAGCAATCTAAAAACAAGGAAAGGAACAGTGATGATTTTCGACTGCATATGGTGCAATAGAATATAATACATCTAGAAAAAACGAAGACTGGCACGAACCAATGCATTGTTTTCCTCATTGACATCAAGATACTCGATCAAACCTTCACGAATAAAGTCATCAAAGGTGCGAACACCATCCTTCAAGGAAATACAAATTAGTCAACCGATGTCATTAACTTATACCACTAAGACAAGTATGCATGAATCTGGGAGAGTAAAACACATGTACCTGTAATTCCTTCATGTGGTATTGTTTAACTCTTGATACTCCATTATCGGCTATAACAAGTGGACGACACACCCGCCCACCATCAGAAGCAACGTAAACACAATGCTGATTAAAAAAAATTCTTCGGAGTCAGTCCCAGTTAACATTTGTGTATTCAAGAGAAAAACTTGGCAGAGATTTAGGGAATAATCGTTTCCCTATTATTATTCCCTAAATCTACGAGTTTGTAGTATTCTAAATGAGATCATCACTCGTCAACTGTATTTCTACTCTGAAAATCACTCAGATGAGGCTGCTGAGGACTCAACAAATATATTTATGTAGCTTCCTGAGTCTATTTTAATTCAGAAATCTTAATCTTAATTCCAAGCTTTAACGGACACAAGCTATAACGTGCATTTAAAATACTTGGATTACCAGAAGAAAAAAAATGAAAACTGGAGGAAGTACCTGCTTTTCGTTTATGAACACACTGACGAACTCCCCAATTTTCCCAGCTCTACGCAACCTTCTAAGAGAATTGGCGAAGTACTGAAACAATAGAAGCTAGTGAAGAGGTGCAAAGATGTGTAAAATGCTCAGTGCAGATCCGTGTATTTGTAAAAAAGGTACCTGTGGCCTTCTATGTTTGCCAATTATTAGCCCATTAAATATGACCAAAAATGAGTCTGGAGTATGCAGCTCCTCTGCTGATAGTACTTCCAAATCTGTGACACCCAATTTGTAGCACTGTTTCCGGAAAATCAATTAAAACATAAGGATTCAAAACCAGATGACTAGGCAAAGATAATGAGAAGGGTATAGTGATTCCGGAGGTATCCATCTCAAAGCCATAGAAAAGGGCGATTAACGTGAGTAAATTGACTTAAAGTTGATAAAATAACAACCACATACCATAGCAACCAATGGGCCTTCCTCTATATCCGTTGTGACATGAGTCATTAACGCCAAGTTCTTGACAAGACCACAAGCTTCGCCTTCTGGGGTATCACACGGGCATAGCATGCCCCACTAATAGAGCAAACACAGTGCAAAAGATCAAACTAAATGAAAGTTCAAAGAGAAGGCACTAATTCTCATAGGCTTATAAAGACGGCATCATTACCTGGCTGGGTTGCAAAGATCTAGGCCCACTAACTTTTCTAGACTTCTCGAATTGTGGCGAAATTTTCGTAATAAACCCCATGCTCCCAATAAAAGATAACCTTGTCAAAACCTATATAAAAATATTTCTTTAAGAACATTGTAGCATGAAAGAGGCTGGAGACATACACACAGATGTGTATAAAGAGAGTGAGACTGACCTGTGTCATGCCTTTCCTATGCATTCTGAACCTTTTAATATCGAAGTTTCCCGTTGAAAGGGTTCTCTCTAGTCCAAAAGAAATATTATGATTCTTCTCTCCAGTAAGACACTACAAGCACACCACAAAAGAAAATTGAAGTCGTACGATCAGTTCGTTTCATTAAAGTAAAATCGATTCCATCCATGTTTTCCTAGGCCAAAAGCTACATAGAACAGTAAATACCCTAACTGTAGCAATTCAAGTAGTAGCGGAATACAGAAGGGAGATGTAAGTTGATAAAGCAATTGCCAATCGACATAATAGCACTAACACCTAGCTAACATCAACCCATTATGAGCCTACTCAAAATAGCAATACGTTTTACTTCAGAACTATGACAGAAGACCGTTCATAGCTAAAGCAAGACATGAACTAGCAAGGCAGTATATTTCTACACTTACTTGTGAAAAATCAAAACGGCTTGCCCGGGTCGGTTTTTGAAGGATACCATCTACCTTTTTAATGGCCTCAGTGGTCATTGTTTTGAACAAATCCTGTAGCAACGTTAAGGAGGAAAACCACAGGTAAGGAATAGAGTACACACAAGTAAACACTGCGTATGGTGATAAGTTCCAGTGATACCTCAAAGAGAAGAGATATTAGTTGGCCAGATAACTCCAACCGCTTGTTACCAACATAATCCTACATGAAGACACATTTGAGAACATAGATAAAAGCTCTGTAAATTGTCGGGTTATAATAAGACTTGTCTCCAGATCATCCTTAGTTTATTCTCAGATGATAGACTAACAAGTCAGCCATCATGATCACGTAAGTCTAAAAAATTAGTGACATTTTGTAAGCTATTTCAGCATGTCCCTCCCTATTTTAAACTTGTCCTCTTTAGGTAATCTAACATGTTATATAGCAGTAATCCTAAAAGTAAATAACCAGAATTCAAATATATTCCACATGTACAGAAAAAGAACTTTCGAGATATAAGGGTTATGGTATTACCTTGTCATCCATGGCATCTTTGTTTAACATTGCTTCAATCATTCGCCTCAACATCACCCCAACATAGAAACATTTTTGGCGATAATTGTTGTCACGCACCTTAAGGGGATTTAGCAATCAGTAAGCAAATACTAAAATATTAAGAACCAAAAGAAGTTGAGATACTTACAGGTACGTGTGCAAGGAATAAAGCTCTGAGAATGTATAGAGCTTTGCCATCCTAGCAGATCATGTAAATATACAATGTGAAATTCTTTACTAAGCAAGAAAGCTTTCATATTAAAATTTTATAGGATCAAAGGCATATTTATCCATCTGTCTGAAGTTGAACCAGGAGTTTAATAGCGGAGTAAAGAATAAAAACCTTTTCAGGAGGTCCATACGATGATTTCTTCACCTACAGAAATTAATAAATAAAAGAATATGTCAGTCAATCTTGCCGCAAATTGACAAAAATCAGAAACTACTGTTAAAGGATAGTCTATTCTTTTCTTCAGTGGGTGTTTATTTCTCTCGTTACATCACAAAATGAAATGGATGCAACTAACTACAACCACAAAAAGTCTGTATATATCTTTTCAATACTGATAGAACGAGCTATGGCCCTTTTAAAACACTAGAAAGAGCTCTTTTTGACAGGGCAGTAAATCTATTCTGTTTTCTAGGTAACTTTTTAAGTGGACAATATGTGAATCATTCAACAGGAAATTTTTTGAACAACTCTCTAAGAGGAATAAAATACTGCACCTTTGCCTCAAGATAGTCCAGTGCTTCTTGTCGTGTAGTCACGCCTTCACTAATACACTCCTGAAAATAGATAAGCCTTTCGATGGATAAATATGACGCTTCACAGATCAAGGTTCATCAGAACCACAGGTTGAACAAAATGACATGGAAGAAAAAGCAGGTAGCTATAACACTTGCCTCCATAGAAGGTAGTAGTGACGCGCTAAAACGGGGATCCCTTCCAACCATTTGTACGATCTCTTGGTCACTCTCCATTCCCATAGCTTTGAGGACGATTATAATTGGAATCTACGACAAAATACACGCTCAGAAAATAGTCCAATCCTGGAAGATCTACAATTACAGAGGAGGACGTGATGACGTATCTTCACCTTTTTTACAAATTGATGTAGAAATAAATATATCTTCTCCTTATCCATCTGAATAACCGTTTTGCTTTTCGTCATTTCAGTGCTGCTTGTGACAGATGCATTTATGCTGTGAACAAGCAGTAAAAGAGAGAATCAGCAAACAATGAAACTTGGGTACGTGAATTATGATAAATTTATTTGGCTTGACAGTTAATAATAGTTATGAGGAATGATGCTTGCAAATACAACAAGGACTGAATTAATAAAGAGATCACTTACTTCCCCTTTTTATCACAATCAATAATGATTCTGTTCTTCGAAAGTTGTTCTTGTATCAACAACACCTGAAATGAATAGCAAACACCAACACAATCAATAGAGGCTTCAGGTCACGCGAGAAAAAGAAAGGATTCCAAGGAAATATGGGATGATTTCATTCACATAAAAAATGAACGTCAACTACCAATTAGAACAAAAACAGTGCTGAATGGCCAAATAAACACAAAATCTAGTATGAACTAAAGAGAGATATAAAACACAACAGATATCCAAAAGTCAAAGTGCAGACAAGTAGCCAACATATAGACTCCATAAGATAGTTGTACGAAGATTATGTATACAAAGCATGAAGTAATGTTACCTTCTCGGTTCCTTTGATGACAAAATATCCTCCAGGATCAAGTGGGCACTCACCTGGAATCCAAAACGGAATACAATAAATGTGATGTAACAAAAATAAGCAAGGCTTGAAATAAAGGTGAAATACAAACCCAATCTTGCAAGTTCCTCTTCATCTTTTCCATGTAATACACAGCGGCAACTCCGCAACATAATAGGCATCCTTCCGATAATAACGTTATCCTGAAACAAACATTGTTTTCAGCCTGAGTTGTTGTTGACAAGCAGCAGCATAATGTAGTATAGATACATTTATTTTTCATTTTTACCTTTGCACTTATTGTCGTCTGTCCATGACTTCCATGAACATATTCTATGTCGACAAAGATTGGGGCAGCATATCTGAAATGTAAAAGAAGATGTTACAATACATTTAAAACAGTCAAGAATGTAGCATATTCTCAAATAGCAAATAGAAGAAGGTCATTACGTCATATCAGCTAATCGGCACATGTGTGGATTGAGTTTCTCCGCCATACTAATGCTTAAAATACAGGGTTCACCAACTCTGACATCCTTAAACCTGCACCAAAAAGTTCAGTTTTTTTAACGCGCAATCTTGTGGGATAGAGTCAGAGAAGGACTGAAAAGCCATCAAGTATTCTGCTTTTTCTTTCCATAACAATATTCATAACACAGATAAGACGATAAGAAGGTTAGACCTTAGATAAATCGATGGGTCCAGAGTGGATGTAATACGAGAATTAGCACGAACAATCTTTCTGATCCCGACGTTGATGAAGTAATTGAATGAATCCAGGTGTTGCTTCACAAGTCCTCTCACCTAGAAAAAAAAAAGCCAAAACTCTTTAGGAATGCAGCAGTCACACACCAGGCTCGTATAAACCATAAACGAAAGATTGTTGTGTCCTGTGTACCTTCAAGAACTCGGGAACAAGCTGGAACTTATCAGCTGTAGACTTGATAGGAGCTGAAAGCTTTTGCTTGTCAACGAAATGGTCATCGTTGGTCAAGCTGCAAAGAGTCACATTGGAATAAAATGTATGAACATACAATTTAATAACATAAACGAAGAAAGCACCAAAGCAACGTACTCTAGATCTTCGTGACTGAGTCCCATCACTCTTTAGCTTGCAGTTCAGCTGTCAATTATCTGAAATAATCCATGGAGGAAATATAAATAAAAAGGTAAGGGAGACACCAAGCATAATATGCAAAAGATAGCATAATCAACAAGTTTAAATAGAAGCTTAGACTAAGAGAAGTTCACTGAAATTGAGTTTTTTACAATGGTGACTCAAAGTGATACCAAAGAGAAACAAAGTTGCATTTTTTTTTGGACCAAAGAGAAGATAAGCACCGCCGAAACATACACCTTTTGTTAGAAGAAAAACAAGCAATTGATCTGTGAAAGAGGTGATGGGAAGAGATACTAACAGAGCGTCGGCTTCTTTAAAGAGGTAGAGTCGGAGAAGCGAGAGAGATGAGATGAATAAAACCCTGCGGTGGCTACTTATGCCCAACTTTTTTATTACAGGCCCAGAAAAAAAAATGTGAGTGGGGTTTTGTATTCGGTTTAGTTAAATTGGAATACTGGTAAGAATCGGTTTAGTTAAATTGGAATACTGGTAAGAATCGGTTCATTGAAACGTTTAGGTGTTTTCATAAATTAATTAAAAAAAAGAAGAGAAATATGGAAATAGGGCCGGAACTTTTAACCGGAACCGTTTACCGAACCGGATCTGATCCGAAATGGACCGGTTCGGTTTCAAATATGGCCATATTATCCGATGGGTCATTGCTTCTATACATGTGGGTATCGGATACCCATTTAAACCGAAATAGATATCATAAAATCCAGAATATTAACTCAAATCCAGATTGGAAAAGTGCTTATGATATCACCTGCCTATGTTACCACCAGATCACTTATGATATTTTAGAGATTCGAATCCGGGTTGGCCACACTAAAAATAGAGTATGTAACCATTGAATCACTTCAATTTACGCATAAATCATTGTATTTAGTAAATATGTATGTGATTTACATAATAAATGGATACTCGATACCAATTCAGAACCAGTGATATTCGAACCAAAATCCAAACTGAAATCTACTAAGTACATATTGGATAGAGAATTCATTTATCCGAAAGATCCGGATTCGAGTGGATTTTACCCGAGGTTTGATCCAAATATCCGAAGTCCCGGACCTATCTGGAAACATATCTTCTAGGCGTGAAGCCAAATAAAATAATCTTCAAAAAATAGTAGAAAAATCAAAGTTTATTCTTTTTAAGGAAATCAAAGCAAAGCAAAGAAAAGAAAGAGACAGAGAAACTCGAGAAACAAGGCTTCGTATATTCCTCCTACCTGCAATCTAGGCGCTTCTTCTATCTCTTTCTTCTTCTCTCTTAATCTTCTTCAGCTGCTGCAACAGTTGTGAACTACCAACACCGAAATCGCCTGTAAGAAAACCAAAACTCCTTACTAGCTTATACTCTGCTTATGCATGCAACATCATCTAAAGCACCATCATGATTTTGTTTTCGAATTTGTATGACGTTCTCTAGGGTTGTAGATCATAAGGATGGGGGAAAGAGAGGAGGAGGATTGTTTCCCGACTCAGCTAATCGATGGGAAGGGTGAATTCAACGTGGAGGGTTTGGATACTTTCGTGAACAAGACCAAGCTCTCTGATTCTGGACTCTCTTACGCTGTTGTTGCTATCATGGGTCCTCAAAGCAGCGGTATTGACTTTTGTTTTCTTCTTCTTCCTCTCTTATTATAGCTAACTCCAGTTAAAGATACTGCCTTTGAATCTTTTTTTGAAGTTTTGACTTTGATTTTGGGTGATCAACAGGGAAGAGTACACTTTTGAATCATCTTTTCAAAACCAGCTTTAGGGAAATGGATGCTTTTGCCGGAAGGTTTTTGTCTTTTCTTTATGTGTCAATGCCATGTTTTTAGAGTTGAAATTTGTTTGACTTGCTGTTTTTTTTTTTTTTTTGCCTTCGTTTTTCTTTCACAGGAGTCAAACAACCAAAGGTATTTGGATGGCTAAGTGTGTTGGGATTGTGCCTTTCACACTTGTCATGGATTTGGAGGGTACTGATGGTAGAGAAAGAGGCGAGGTACGATTGGTTTAAGGTTTCACTTGCTAAGTATCTGGAGACTTGATATCTTGCAGATACTTTTATAATTTTGGTTACCTATTATTGTTGTCAATGGTTTCAGGATGACACTACATTTGAGAAACAAAGTGCCCTCTTTGCTCTTGCTGTTGCTGATATTGTGCTCATAAACATGTGAGTCTCCATATTTTTTTTGGCTCTTCTTCTGATAACTGCTGCTGCTGATGAGTGATGGTATATATATATTACATGAAAGTAGAAAGTTAACGTTCAGTGTTAGTAGAAGATAGATATAGTTTCAGATTGATCACCCCACTCACTACTTGTGCATTTGATATCCTTTCTGAATCTTAGCTCTTAAGTACTATGTTAAAAGTTAGATTTGAGTGAGCTTAGTAAAGATCCACCAACACAACATACAAGGTTTGGGCCATTAATAACATTTTTGTTAGATTATTAATGAAATAATGAACTCCGTAGGTGGTGCCATGACATCGGAAGGGAACAAGCTGCCAACAAACCATTACTGAAGACAGTTTTCCAGGTGCTTACACTTGGAACTTTATCTTCAATCAATGGCTTCGATAACATGGTCTTTATTGCTTTTATAGGTCATGCTGCGATTGTTTAGCCCTCGGAAAACAACTCTTCTTTTTGTCATACGCGATAAAACAAAGGTTTAGATTATGCAATTGAATATGATTCTTGACTGTGAAGTCATACTTCTTTGATTAACATATGCTATTTTTCTTAGACTCCAATGGAGCTGCTTGAGCCTGTTCTAAGAGAAGATATTCAGAAGGTAACACACACAGACACTCTCTCTCCCTCAGTTTCGCCCTCTTTCATGTGAGCACCGATTATACTGCAGATATGGGATTTAGTTCGCAAGCCTGAAGCACACAAGAATACACCTCTAAGTGAATTCTTCAATGTAAGTTGATAGTCTTCCCACATAGACGATGCTTCTATCTAGTTAATGTTGTATAGTTACCAAATTTTCTATCTTTTCCTTATTCTGTAATTGGTTCGATATGTGCTTGTAGGTAGAGGTGGTTGCCTTATCCAGCTATGAAGATAAAGAAAAAGTGTTTAAGCAAGAGGTATTATTCTTATATCTAAAACACGTCTCTTTTTGAAGCATCAAAGTAATCTTAAGACTGATTCCCTTGATTCATGCGAACTTCTAAATAGGTTGCTGAGTTGAGGCAGAAGTTTTTCCATTCCATTTCACCTGGGGGACTTGCGGGTGATAGACGTGGTGTAGTTCCTGCTTCAGGGTTCTCTTTCAGCTCCCAGGAGATTTGGAAAGTTATAAAAGAGAATAGAGATTTGGACCTTCCTGCTCACAAGGTCTTCCATTCACTAAATTCTATGTGGTTAAACCATGTTTTCTGGTCTTGTCACCTAATACTGTTTTGTTTATGCTTGCAAGGTAATGGTTGCCACTGTTCGGTGTGAAGAGATAGCCAATGAGAAGCTACATCACTTGGCAACGGATGAGGTATTTTTCTGTGGCCTCCTTACCTACGCTAACTTATCTTGCTGATTTAAATGGTTTGTGAGACATAACACGGTAGACTCTATTTAGACTTGGTTGGAGTTGCAAAAAGCCGCTGAAGATGGTCTGGTTCCTGGTTTCGGCAGAAAGCTTACCTCTATCCTTGAAAAATACTTATCAGAGTAAGCTCATATTGTTTTGATTCGTGAAGTATTTAACCCATAGGAAAGAGATTTAACGTAATCTTGTTTCGCTTAACACTTCTTAGATACGACGCAGAGGCAATATACTTTGATGAAGGAGTAAGAAAAGAAAAGCGTCTACAGTTGAAATCCAAAGCTTTGGATGTAAGAGTTCCTCCGTATTTGGGTTTTAATAGTGTCGTTGACTCAGGAACTGGTTACATAAGATAGTTAATGTCTCTTATTTTCAACTTTAATCCAAATTTTCAGTTTGTGTACTCTGCTTATGCTACCATGTTGGGACATTTACGATCCAATGCACTGGAATCGTTCAAGATCCGACTGGAACAGTCTCTGAATCAAGGAAAAGGATTCGCAAATGCTGTGCGGGACTCCCAGCAGTCTTGTCTACTTGTGTTTGACAAAGGATGTGAAGGTGAGGGTTCCTATTTCAGGTTTTGCTTCAAAAGTAGAGTCTCCTTGTTAGAAAAAAATTGTTTTGGCCAAAAATACAATAACGTTTTGGACTAGACTACCTCCTTTTATAAACTGTGTTTCCCATCAGATGCTGCGGTTACACAAGCAACTTGGAATGCATCAAAAGTCAGAGAGAAGCTTTGTCGTGATATTGATTCCCACGCATCTTCTGCACAGACTGCTAGACTATCTGAATTAACTGCCAACTACGAGGTTCTGCTTTGGTTCCCTCTTCATCTGATTTCTTAGCTGTCAAGTGGTCATATTAATACTTGTTTTGCGTCATGGGGTTTTTCAGAAACGGCTAACTCAAGCACTGAGTGAACCTGTCGAGTCTTTGTTTGAAGCTGGTGGAAAAGAGACGTGGCCTTCCATAAGGACACTTCTCAAACGGGAGACTGAAGCAGCTGTTACAGATTTTCTGGATGTGGTTACTGGTTTTGAGCTAGATCACGCTACAATTGATGATATGGTTCAGAATCTAAAGGACTATTCTCGGAGTTTAGTGGAGAAAAAGGCTAGAGAAGAAGCTGCCAAAATTCTGATCCGAATGAAAGACAGGTAAGAAAAAGATGAGAGTAGCCTCCTATTAGTAGCCCTTTTAGTAAGTTATCTCTGCTTGATATCAATTGTTCCAAACATATTGCAGGTTCTCAACAGTCTTCAGTCATGACAAAGACTCAATGCCACGGGTCTGGACTGGAAAAGAGGATATTAGAGCAATCACAAAAGATGCTCGCGCAGAGGTAACTTCTTAGATTTACTAGCCAAGGGGGCTAAGTTGATGTGATGAAACTCACTCTATATGTTACTATCCCATAGGCTTTGAGTCTTCTCTCTGTGATGGCTGCGATACGTTTAGACGAAAGACCAGACAAAATTGAGAGTACTCTTTTTTCTTCTCTCATGGATGGAACTGTATCCGATTCATCTTCCCACAACAGAAGCTTGGGAGCTTCTACTGATCCGCTTGCGTCTAGCTCCTGGGAGAAGGTAAACAGCATGATACAGTGACCTCTAGTTCAGTCTGGTTGATGTATATGCCATTATTATTGATGCATCACACTAAATGGAATACATAATTGAACATATTAATTAGTCCACTTAACCAAAGTTTATTCGCATTGTGGCACATGATATGGTAATACCGATGCCGCTTCCGGTTGTAGTCAGATAGAATCTACCAATGTTTGGTTTTGTGGATGCAGGTTCCTCCAAAAGATGTGCTATTGTCGCCAGTACAGTGTAAGTCTCTGTGGAGACAGTTCAAATCTGAGACCGAGTATACCGTTACCCAAGCTATCTCGGCACAGGTGATTTTGCAAGTCTACCTCAGAATTTCTGTGTGTTCTATACATAATCTAATCAACGGTATATTTTTTATCCATTTCTGGTATACAGGAAGCTCACAAGCGGAATAACAACTGGCTTCCACCTGCTTGGGCGATCGTGTTGATGTTCGTCCTTGGTTTCAATGAATTAATGATGCTCTTGAAGTAAAGTCCATTATCTTTGTACTCCTTCACATTTCATTCCAGATTCTCCATAAAAGTGTTTCAGCTACTTGTTAGATTCATTGGCGTGTTTCATTTTTGTGGAACAGGAATCCTTTGTACCTCTTAGGCCTGTTTGTGGCGTTTTTACTCTGCAAAGCCTTATGGGTCCAGCTTGACGTTCCTAGAGAGTTTCAACATGGCGCAGTAAGCACTCATTACTCTCAATTGTTTCAGACACAAGACATTATCTTTAACAGCAGGTTTCCTGTTATGATAGCTTGCTGGAGTACTCTCCATCACATCAAAGTTTCTTCCAACTGTTATGAATCTTCTAAGAAAGCTGGCGGAAGAAGCTCAAGGAAAAACAACTCAAGGAGTACCAGAATACTCAGCTTCCCAAAGCTACAGACACCAATCTCCCTCGCACTCCATCTCAGAATCTGTCTCATCAAACATATCATCATTGGCTGATGATGATGCAGAATACTCGAGCCCTGCTCTGGCTCAGAGACGAAACACCAGCAACGTCCGAGAAACAGAGATCTCTGAAATGTAAACCAACTTAGAAGTGAAAGAGTTACCATAGAAGAGTATGGGTCGGTACTGTAGTTTATATATAGCTGATGTCGAGACTTGGAAACGTAATCATATCGAACAAAACCTTGAAGAAGTAACTCAAGTTTTTTAAAATCTTGGTTAGCTATATAACCAACTTATGTTTCCTTGAAGCTCAATTTGTATATTCTCTGGCATTCTTCTTACGCTAGACAAGGAAAAAAAAAATAGTAGAGCTTTGGAATCTAAAATAGACATTAGTTTGAGAAGAAGCTTGTTGATGTCTGAAAACTAACCTAAACAGTACATTACAAAGAATCAAATATGTTACAGCAGCATGTAGCAGCAATAGATAAAATATCATCAACCTGAAAACTTCACCAGAAATAAACAAACACACGACGGTATCATCTGAGATAGCTTTCTTGAATTGTTTCTTCAAGACTTGATCTTGTGCCTAAGTTTTTGAATAGTCAAGTCTGCACCTCCAAACCCATCCATTACACCTTTTGCCGATGGAAACTCACCTCTTGCAGTTAAACTAGCAGAAAAAAAAAATGGAGCAAATGAATAATGCTCCAATAAGCAACAAAAGAAATAAAAGGAACATCCAAATCAAATACCAAACCTGCTTCTCATGACCACACAAGGCATGCCTATCATCTTTGCAGCAGAAACTCCAGATTGACTACCAGCAACAAGTACACAGTTTCTAACAGGTAACCCAGTATACTCTGCAGCAGCACGCAAAGCAACAACAATTTTCTCCAATCTAGAAAAATAAATAAACAAATAAAGAAAACGAGAAATTATGTTATTGTTTATGTTGAAGTATTCAATTGAATTTAATTTTTTTTTGTACATAAGAAGAGAAAGTTCCACCTCTCAGATGAGCTTGTGTCAATGTCCACACTTAGCTTTAGCATCGATGCAACTTCTTCTGCTATCCTCTGTTTCTCAGCGGATGCTAGTCACAAAAAAAAAAAGTTTAATAGCATGAGATTTTTACTGCAATCACAAGACAAGATCTTAGATCAAGAGTACTTGCAAACTGTCTCCGAGCTCTATCTATACCTGCTTTTTTTACTTCCTTGACTAGTTGCTCCTCTAGACTTGAAGAAACTCCTTTGCCTAGAACAAGTTGTCCATACATACTCTGTTCCACCTCATTGTCTCCGATAACCTTCACATTTGGAAGTCTTTCTTCGCCAAGCATCTCGACAATGGATCTGTTAAATACTCACATCAAAAGGACAGAATAACAATCAACATAACCGAGTAAAACTCTACGTAGGATTGTGCTTATGCTAGTGGATTGTTTTGTAAAGACAGGAGGGAGAATATGTATAGGAGACTAATGAGCTTAACTAAAATTCCAGAGAGAATTTGTTTTGGGAGCTTAGCTACTTACAAGGCTACTTTGTCTCCACTCTTGAAGTAGGCTGTTACGATAGCAATGGGTACTTTCTCTGTGTATGCATTATCGATAAACCTACACAAAAAGATTCAAGCACAAGTAAAGAAGAGTCTCTACTTTTTTGTTTCAATCTAAAAGAGGCATATCTAAAGAGACTCACTCTTGGACTCCAGTCCTCAGAGGTAAGCTTTTCGACATCAGAAACTCATCCATGGCATTTTTCTGTCAGCAAAACAAGTTGAAGTTAAGCAATTGGTGGAGTTATCAGACCTTAATTACCAAGAGAATAATACTTAGCTGAAAATAACATCATGTTCAAAGTATTAGTGCAACCTTTTCTCGCAATACACTTTTTACAAAAGTGCCTTTCTCATTGGTTGGCAAGGAGGAAGGCCATCCAATCTGAAAAGAGGTAGTAGATATTATACAAGAGAGAAGAAAGAAGCGTAAGCTGTCGCATTACGCTAATGACACTCAAGCAAAATAACTGATTAACTCACCTGGTTGAAATACAAAACCAACATTTTCTCTTCATCAGCAGCACCTTTTCTGGAAATAATCAACTAAATTTTAAGACAAGGAAATGCAATTGTACAATGAAAATCTAATCGTCTATGGCTCATGTCCAAGTGAAAATAGAATCTAAAACAGTTTGAAT
This sequence comes from Brassica rapa, assembly GCF_000309985.2. Classification (NCBI taxonomy): domain Eukaryota; kingdom Viridiplantae; phylum Streptophyta; class Magnoliopsida; order Brassicales; family Brassicaceae; genus Brassica; species Brassica rapa. The sequence continues at coordinate 27,940,916 of NC_024800.2, read as the reverse complement.
ACAGCACAATCATTCAGCTTAGTATCTAATAGACTTGTATAAAGATTAAGACCCTCTAGAAACAGATATGATAAGAAACAACTTGGTTCTCTAAGGTCACATATGCAAGAATAGAATCAAATCTTAAGCATTTCAAAAGTAAACTTCAAGAAACAAAAAGCCAACTAGAAGAACACACAAGTCACATAGGTGTTATATATACCTCAAAAGGTCTGCATAAACTGGTTCAGGCCAGTTAGCACAGTCAAGGCCAAGCTTTTTAAAAGCTGTAAATTCACAAATAAGAGAGAGGCAACACCATCAGAAGAAAAGGAAAAAAAGAAGACAAATCATAACTACATTGAATGCCTGACGATTTTGAAGAATACTAGAAAAATGAAGACGCACCTACATTGAAAGCCTGGCGATTACTAGACCATGTATCAATCATTACCCTGAGAACCAAACAAAGACCGAACTGAATCAAAAACAAGAACTTGCTCCAGTTCATAGAATCTCATCATCACAAAGTTTGAAGCTTTGCTTCTTCATGGGAACTTACCCATCAACCTCAAGTATCACGGCGAGTTCTTCAGATGGGTTAACATCATCTCGGCTGGCTGATAAGCAGGGCGCGGAGGATCTCTGTCTCTGCAGTCGGAGGCATTTTCCGAGAATCTGGGATCTTTCTGGGCAATCAAGAAAAGCCAAGGAACTTGGTCGTGGTCTTCTTCCAGTGTCGTGTGACGAGTGAATAGTGAAAGGAGGAGACTTTGTGCAAGAAGAAAGCTGGAGGTTGTTAAGGATCGAACGAGCAGCTATTTCCATGGCTACCTTCTTCTTCTCTCTCTGTGTTTCTGCTGATTCATACCATTCAATGATTTATTGTTATTATTATTATTCTTAGCAAAAAATAAATCACTGATTTTTATTTTATTTTTATTTTATGATTCTTCTACTTTTTGGTCTTATCTTCTTCTCTTTTTGAATGCTAAGTCGAATGATATATTATTTCTTTCAACATCACTTTACTAGTAAAAGTGATGTCTTTTATCCAATATAATCAAATGGTATACTGCAGCAGATCCCTGGTTGACTAATGGTATTCACTCAGACCAAACTCAAATCACATTTAGAAAAATTTGATAGATTCATTACATAACTCGCTTCAATAGCGTACAACTGTTTCTATTTAACATGAGATACAACTTAAAAAGATACTGTAATAACAAAATCTTGGAGAAGCTATCAAAAGCAAAATCAGTTAAACAACAAAGATGTTAATCAAAGCGATTGTGGCCTTGACCACAACTTACACTTCATCTGATAGGGGTATCTCAGACAGTGACAACTCTCATCTTACCATAGTGGAGGAAACTTTATCACGATGACTATACTTAAGCAAATGGAAGTATAGAGTTGCCCAGCGAAAGAAAAATGCAGGTGATATAATGCATAGTTTTTGTTCAATAGCATCGAGCGTACTTATTAGAAGGAAGCTTGATTAGCTTCTCAACATCCTTTTAGGATGATGAGTCCTCGTTCAAGCCGTTGGATTTTATAAAATGCCACAAATAGATATATAATCAAACATTAAAATACACCGACCACGGTTCCAACAACTGAACCGACCCATGTAGAGAAGTCAAGTTCACATGGTTGGGCATCAAAGTGCCACAGGTCTTAGAAAGGCCATAAGATTATATCAAGAGTAGCAGTTTTTAATAATCATTACCTCTCATGAATGGTTGTTCTCTTGTGAGCGTCTTCTGTGCTCTCTATCACCATGATGACTACTACCTCTGCTCCTCTTATGGTCTTCTTCACCGTTCTCACTATTGTGGCGTCTCTTTCCTTCTGTCTGCTTTTCAGGAGGGCTACTTTCCATTTTTCTCTTTCTGCTATGCACTGGGGAGACATCGTTTACCATTTCACCTTCTTCTGCATTTTTAACTCCTTTAACATCTCGAATCTCACCATGTTCTGCACCCATGAGATCAGAGTTCTCTGCCTTTGGCCTGCTCTGTGCATTCCTTTGCTTCGCCTTTTCATCCTCAACAGCTAGTTCCACATCTTCCAATTCTCTTTCAATCAGATCATCCTCATCCATCACATCCTTTTCCCTCGTTCTTTCACCGAGCAACTTCTTAGCCTTTTCTCGCTTTGCCTTCACCTTATCCCGAAGCAATTTCAAGTCTTTTGGCGATTGGATGATTGGGGCATCACCTGTTGTTTCAACCTTTCTAGATTTAGGAACAGCGCCATCATCTTGAAGCTCTCCACTCTCTCTTTCTGAATTCTCCTTCCCAGGTCCATCAGCTAAAGGTCTAGAGTCATGAGCTGGATGATTTTCATGATGCGGGCTTTCTTTTATTTCTCTCTTGATCTCCTCTTTGTGATCAATACTGGCATTAGCTGCCTCCCCACCCCTATTATCGTTGTTCTGACTCAAGCCGTCTTTTGATGAACCCCCATGATTATCAGAATTTGAATGTTCGTGGGTTGAACGTACTGATGTTTGCCTAGAACCAACATGATCATCGGTTGACGCTCCATTTCTGGAGCCTGGCCGATGAGCTGACGCTCCAGCTACACTACTTTCGACTTCGCTTCCTTGAGATGCAGGGACACGGTTTTGCTCATAAAGCTCAAGCATTTGGTTGCTAACATCTGAAAGATACAAAAGGCGATCACTCTTGAAATCATATTACAAACAGGTAATGCAAGTCAGACAATGAAACAAGAGCAGTCATATTCATCATCTACATACCCTCTAATTGTCGAGGTGTGACATCAAACTCTTGCCACCAAACCTTCTCTCCATCTGATGGTAACTTCACTTTAAGGAACTTAGCCGCAAGAAAAATTGCACCAGCCGCAATGTGATGAGGCTTAAATTGCAGGCAGAGTGATGTCCGCAGACTGCAAGCCAGTTTGCATTGTATGAAGAGGAAAATACAAAGCACATAGAAGTAATGGAAGCTTTAGAAGAAAATAGCACTTCAACGTACCCATCGTTAACAAAATTCCACGCAACTTGGGCAAGAGCATTCTGCGCAACCTTAAATTTCTTTATTGCTTCTACAAGCGGTTTATAAGGATGATTAACATTGAAGTCAAAGCCTAGTGTAGAGAGTACTATTTTTTCTCCATTTAATATAAGCTCTTTCTGTTGCTCATATACTTCCTGCAGAAGTGATATACATCAGATATGGGGAAATCCCAGATACTTTTAGTTTAGCTAAACGGAGGCAAAAGATCTGAGAAGGTTCATTAGTGTGATGATTACCTTTTGCTTGATTTTCTGTGCAGCACCAGGATCCTTCTTGTTTATGATCTCATAGGATACAAAAATAACTTCTTTCAAGGGGTGTGGAGTTTCCTCAACCTTTCCAGCAAGGAACATACATACGGTTGCAATTGTCTGTGAAACCAACACGAAAAAATTGCTCAGTATCTAATCTATGTATTTTTTTCCTGCTCTAAAAGTATAAATCAGCACTGACAATCACAATTCATACACCATGCATAGGATAAGAATCAAGCTAAATCTGTATCAAAGTCACAGCCAAACTATCTGTTCACAGAGAAGTGTACCCTCTAGAACTACCAAGAAAAATGCCAAGGAGATGGAGCCAATATATACAAAAGACTACCAAGGATCCAAGAAACGGAAATACCTCGGATTCCACACTACAGCCTAGAGATTGGAATAACACAGACTAAAGCCCATTTTTAAAAGCCTCAGGTGCAAAACAATAAACTCACCCTTCTGTCATTCTTTGCATGTGATTGGCGAAAGAAGAATCGATGACAAAAGATAATCGCTGTAGCTATTGTAACCTGAGGACTGTTCGGAAAACTATATCAGCCACTTTAAATGAGAAGCAAGTAATTTGAAAGCCTTGAACAGTACAGAAATCATGACTACCGGGAGTAAAATTCAGACAAATGTGACAGGAATGTTTTCACCATGTCAATGAAAGAAACATTGAGATAAAATAAACAATAGTCACTATCTTTTCCCTTGTATTCATGTCAGTCAAAGACACGCTAAGATAAAATAAAACATCAAATTACAATTATATTAAACCTAAGTGTAAAGGGGTAAGTAACTATATTCTGAACACAATGTTGATGGACAACTCGGGACAATTATAATGCCAAGCAGTTCAATTTAAAACAAAAGTAAGATGAAAGAAAAAGAGCACTTACACTTTGAGTCTCATGCCCAAGTCCTGGAGAAATGTACAGTAGGATTTACGGAGGTAAGTTTCCTTCTTCAAGTCAATACCATCCAGCCTCGAGGGTGAATTTTCTTCAATTTCTTTTCTTGCAAAGTACCAGCGGGAACCCTCGTCTTGCTTTTCATGAGAGTTCCTGGAGTGAGATGAAACTCCACTCTCATTGTACGAACATTCCCCAGCTAGTACTCCAGCCATTATTGTATCTTCTAAACTCAACTATTATCCCAAACCTGGCAAAAAATCTTCACAATTGCACTAAGAAAAATTAGCTTTGACTAAAAGATGTGTGAAGAACTTGATAAGGCAAAATCTCATCACTAATTAGATACATTCGAGTAAAAATTCAATCTTTATTGTGTTTTTTTATGCTCAGAAGACGAAACCATGCCGATAGAACTAGCAATTGAGGAGGGACAATCAGATCCAAAGGGAAAATTTAAATGGAAATTCAATTGATGGTGGGAAACAAAAGAGACCCAAATCCATAGAAGAAAAAATTCAATTAGAGTGAGTAAACGAAGGAATGAATGGTAGATACTTACCTTAACCTGCGATGAAATTACTTATCGAATTGCAGGAGGAGGAGACGAAGAAGACGTGAATTGAACGAACCCTAACCCTAGAAGTCGCGATAAACGAAGGATAGGGTTGAAATCAAAGAGTCTGACTGACCCAGAGAAGCTGAGACAGATTCACTCTTTCCTTTTTCAGAATAAAGGAAATTAATAATCATTTTCTTTCGGGGTTGCTAATCACCTAATCGTTTTCTTCTTTACAGCATCTCTAATCTTATCTTCTTATTATATAAAGTAATGTTTTACTAGCTCCATACGCTTACATATCAGAAAGTCTAGCTCCTGCACTGCGTCACTTGTCTTTGTATTTGTCATAATTAATATAAATTTATAAAACTTTTATAAATAACTAGTACATATTTAAAAATATTATAGTAATATTAATTAATAAAATCTTACACTAAAATATAAAATTATAAATAAAAATACATCATTAAATATCAAACTATAAGCAAAATAACATATCATTCCATAAAATGATTTTCGTAATGCTCCATCTTCAGTTACAGAAAATTTATTTGCAAAATATTTTAGAGGTTTTAGAGCAAATTTACTAGTTTTTTAGTGTTGTTTTAATATTAAAATATATGTAATAACTATATCTTCATGTATCTGTTTAAAAGTTATTTTTATTAAGTTTCTTTTCTAATATTCTTGTTGTCTAATTCTAGTTTTAAAATATTAAATCTTGTTTTTAAATTTATTTAATTTATGTGTAAAATTTGAATTTATGAAAATAAAATTGAAATATTTTTGATATACAAAAGTTTTAATTTTAAAATGACAAATGAGAAAATACTTAAAAATCATAAATGTGACGTGTAATTAATTATAAGAACCAAAATGCAAATAAAAAAATGAAACTTCAAATTTGAAGTTTTGAGTAGTGAAACTTCAAATACAAAATTTTACTTCTTAAGAGGATCTACAAAAGGAACTTTATAACTTCAAATATAGAGTTTTTTGCTCTAAAAAAAATTTAGAACTTTAAATTTAGAATTTGAAGGAGTGAAACTTCATATTTGAAGTTTCTTAATTCAAAACTCCAAATTTAAAGTTTCATCTTTTATTTGCATTTTGGTCCTTATAATTAATTACACACCACATATATGATTCTTAAATATTTTCTATTTATCGTTTTAATCTTTAAAATTTTTGTATATCATAAATATTTTAAATTTATTTTTATAAATTCAAATTTTACACATAAAATTAAATGAAAATTTTCAAATAAAATTTATAATATTTTAAAACTAGAATTAGATAACAAGAATATTACAAAAAAAAAACTTAATAAGAAACTTTTTAAGAAGATACATGAAAACATAATTACTACACAAATTTAAATATTACAACAACAAATTTTCTCCGGAACCTCTAAAATATTGTCAAAATTTTGTTTGTCACCGAAGATGGAGCAATACAAAAATACTTTTATGGAATACTGTGGTATTTTGTTTGTAGTTTAATATTTAATTCTGTATTTATATTTATAATTTTATATTTTAGTGTAAAATTTTATTAATTAATATTAGTGTAGTATTTTGTATATGTGCTAGTTATTTATAAAAAAATTTTGGATTTATCATTATGATGACAAATATAAAGATTGCAGTGTAAATTATAATAATTTTGAAGTTAAATTTGAAATTTTGCTTTTGGAGAAAAACAACTTGAAACTTCAAAATAGAGAGTATTTTTAAAGATATTCTAAAATCCAAAATTTGAAGTTTTGAAATTCCTTTTTGAAAAGCAAAAAATTTCATATTTAAAGTTATAGAATTTCTTTCCAAGATTAGAGCGAAGATGGATATCACTAGAATTATAAGGCTTGGACTGGCATAGCGAGTGAACTCGCATGCTTATTTTCTTGGTTCGTGGGTCTCACTCCATCCAAGAAGTCGGTGTGTTACATTTTGGAGGACTTCAAAGATTTATTTACTATCTCTCCATTCGTCAGGTTAATTCAGAAGTAAGTATTACATGTTGCTTCCAATGCCCTCAAAGTTACAATTCCCCATTCCAACTCACTGATTCACTGACACAAAACACAAAACTGAAAGCCTTCTTTATGTCCCTAAGATCTCTCTTTCTTATTATTGCTGCCAAAAATAAAAATATCAAAACTCGTGTGCACTAACAAAGCTCTGCACAAGTTTTTGTCGTCATTTTCAGCTTTTCCTTCAATATAACACGATTGAAGTTCAAATTTTCAAGAATAGAGCATGCTTGAAGCTATCCGATCTTGTTCAAAACGTTGATAGGCTCTTCTAGTTCTCAGAAACAAGACAACACTTGAGCCCAGCCCAATCACCGACAAGCATCCCCACCACACAAACGTTAGGAAATAACAGTCTCGCCCCATACATATAACGGACCCGGTCTTTGACCCAGCCGTGCTATGGGATTCATAGACCAAAGCAGCTAAGAAACCGTACACCAACGATCCTATCGGTATGTTTGTGATGAGGATGTTGTGGTTAACCCCGACGCTGTTGGGTCCAAACAGCTCAGACGTTATGGAAACAGCTGCTGCGAAAATGAAACCGGAGCTTAGACCGATTAAAGCTGTTCCTGCTTGTAACGCTGACAAACTCCCTGATGATGCCAGCAAGAAAAGAGCGACTGTGGTTGGGAAAAGAGCAACGGCTAGCCACCCGGTTCTAGCGAAATAAAACTTCCTGCACAATTCAGTAAGATCATAAATCTTCTCAAGATGCTAGAAACAGAGGAGTGCAAAAAGGGACTTACGCTCTGATATAGTCTGGTGTTGCTGAAAGCAACCGACCAAAGAATGAGAAAGACGAATAAAGCGTGACAAGAGTTGTTGTCTCAGAGCTTTGTCCTAAAGATTGCGCAATCTGTCCGAGGTTGTTGCTATAGACAAGTCCAATCGTGCCACCGCAAAAATAAGCTATATAGTAAAGCCAGAAGTCTGATCTGCACAAGAGCAGATACAGAGGATGTTCTTCTCCAAGCATTCCAAGCTGGTTTCTTCTAATGAGATTACTGCAACAGGATCTGTTGTTTTCATCTTCAATGAAACTCTTCTGAACAGGAGTAATGGCTGTTCGCAGTACTACATCATCGTTCAGCAACTGATAACCGTCGAAGCTAGCTTCACGTGTGACCATTCCTTTATGTATCTCAAGCTCATCGACATCAACAAGAATGAAACCAGAACCTTCTAAACGGAAACTGGAGTGGACTTTGTGCAGATACCAGTTACGAGCGTAGACTAGACCAGGAAGGCATAAAGGGAGAATCAAGAGAAGAATCGATCCACCAAAGAGGAGACGAGCTGAGGTTACACCAGAAGTCTTCGAACCAAAGAGAAGCAGATAAACACCGTTCAAAACCGCTAATATGTTGAGCAAGAGAAACATGAAAGAGTCTCTACGAACTCCGTCTGGTGGGAGAGGCTCAAGAGGCGGTTGGCGAAGAATAGGGATGAGAGCAGCGAAGGAGACGATGAGAGGTATAAGGGCGTTTAGGAGAAGGTATAGCTGTGTGGAGATAGGGTTGATTGCGTTGTAAGCAAGAGTGTATAAGGCAGCACTAAGGCCGTTGAAGCTGACTGTGAGAGAAAGTGCAAGTGATCTGTTTGCAGGGAAGTTTCTGATGCAGAGCACAAAGCAGACTGTGTTAAACCAGCAGATACTTAGCCCAGCTAGTAAACAACACAGAAACACCTGCCACAACATTACAGAAACCATACTTAGCCATAAGGAGTATCTGAGACCATGTCACAAAGTTAAAAATCATTTCTCCCAAGAAAGTAAAAAGTTCTTAAATTGGCTAGGCTCACGGCTAGATAATTCAAATAATTTCCTACAGCAATAATACTTTTTATGCGAATTCAATATTATATTCATCACAAGACAGAGATCCTCCACTGTAAAGGAAAAACAGTATTTAAGTATTTTTTGGCGACAAAGAGAAAAAATATTAATATATACACAAAACAAAACTAAGATCCGATCACAGGAAACTATAAAAATTCTCTGTATAGTCATCAAATCCAAGATTAAGCCGAAACAGACCAAAGAGAATCACGTGCCAGCAAACAGTCAAACGCAACTTAACTTCTAAACTACCAATCCACCAGTCAACTATCAACAAACCTTCAGAAACTTCCAAATCTTGTTTTCGTCTCATGTGCAACCAAAAAAAAATTATAATATAAAAATATGAATACTCTAATAATACGTAGTTAACATGAAGCAAACTACTAAAAACACTACTCTGATTTTAATATATTAAGTCACAAACAACTGAAACAAAATGAAATATATACACAGAAGAGTTTCAAAGATATAAGAGGCTTTTAAACATGTTCCCAATCAAACTCATTCCATCTGCGAAAACACTAAATCATTTTTATCATAATGCTAAGAGTCTTTCATCAACATGGTTCATATTAATTACTCTCTCTGTTTCATTATAAGTGTCGTTTTAGATTTCGGCACACGGATTAAAGAAACAATTAATTTTGTACATTTCCTATAAAAAAACATTATTACCTATACAACTAACCATATTTCAACCAATAGAAAAATAAATTTTACATTGAAAATCGAAAAAGACACTTATTTTGTAGGGAAAAAAATTCTCTAAATCGACACTGAGGAAGTATTTATCTTTGATAAATTTCTTATATTTCTGTAAATATTGTCAAGAAAAATGATGTTCTTTATTAATCATCTATCTACAAAGCTGAAGAAAAGGCTACATTACTTAACGCTGAAGAATCAAATAAATGTTTCAACAATCAAGATTAGCTTATAACAATAACTAAAAAAAAATCGAATTGATTCACCGATTAAAACAACAGAGACATATAATAAAAAATGCTTAAAAGAAGAAATGATTTTACCAGGATGTACGGCAAGGAGATAACGTTAGTGATGACGAGCCACTGGACACCATACCCAACGAATCCCATTGTCGCCGCAGCGAAGAGAACCGTCCAGAGAGGGAAATACAAAAGCGCGAGCCCCGACGACCAGCCGAAAACCTTCCCGAGATCGGAAGCCACGGCGAGGTAGTTCAGCTGCACCTGAGATATCCCTAGAACCGATTTCAAATCCGACGAGTACGTCGAGAAATCGAAATTGGTGCCAGTGAAGGCTTGAATCCAGATCGTCGCCACCAGAATCATCCATTTTCGCGACTGTCCCGCCATCTCTTTCAACTACCACCACCGTCGTCTTGGTAATCTCCGAGGTTGGTTCCTTAATCACTGGAGATGATTGTTTTTTATTTTTTGTTAGCTGGTTTGTAGAATCTGAGAAAAACAGACGGTTCAAATATATTTATAACAAAACAAAACAGAATAAACGAATCATCATATACAGACAAGAGTGTTGTGTATTGGCTTACGTGGCGGTATTTCATATGAGGTGTAAACCGAGTTGGAATCAATTTTATTCGGCAATCGAATTTATTTGGTTTTTTATTTTGGTTTCGAAATGTCTACTACGATTTCGGTTTGGGCAAATGTCAATAATAGCACATTTTACCTTTTGAAGTTTATGTCTCAAAAATAGTACTAGAAGGAGAAAGTCACAAAAATGACATTCATTAAAGGGTAAAATATCCCTAATACCCCTGGTTTAAATTAAAAAAATAAATAAAAATAAATATAAATAAAAAAAAATTAAAAAAAAAAATTATAGTTTCAGATTATATGTTTTCAGATTCGAAATTTTTATAATTTTTTTTTGAATTTTTTTTTATTTATTTTTTCAAATTTTCTTTTTATAATTTAAAAATACTTTTTGAAACTGTTTTTAAAATTTTTATTTTTTATTTTAATATTTATTTTTTATAAAATTTTAAACCCTAATTCCAAAACCCCATCCCTTAACTCTAAACCCTAAGGTTTGGATTAATTAACCCAAGGGGAATAAATGTATATTTACCTCTTTAATGAAACCTATTTTTGTGACTTTGAGCCTTGAGTGCTACTTTGGGAATAAAAACTTGGTTTGGTGTTATCCTAGTCTTTTTCTCTTTCGGTTTGGTATTATATTAAAAAGTATTGGAGGATAATGATTTATAGTTTTTTTTTTTTTTTGAAACACTGATAATGATTTATAGTTGAAATATAATACTTAAATTAATGGGCTTATTTGCTAAATAGCCAAAAAAAAAATTAGATTTTGAGAGAGAGAGTAGAGAGAAATAGGAAGAGAAAGTAGGAGAGAGAGGGTGTTTTTAGTTAGTTAGTGAATTTTGTTTTTTTTTTTGTGTTTACTGGATGCAATTACCCTAAACTAATTAGGCTAAAGGTGGATCTCGAACAGCAACAAATCGTGTGAAGTAGAAGTATAAAGGGTGGCCAGCATTTAGAATTTCGTTTTCAGATATTGAAAAAAAAAAGACCGTTATCTCTTTAGTTTCGTCGGCTCCCAAACTACGACATGGTAGTTATATTTCTTATCACTTTGCTTGCAGATTTAGAAGTTGGACCGGAATGGCGGCTTGGTACTTGAATCTGTAAGTAGAGGGTCATGTGTGGTGGCGTGCAGAGCAGACTCAAAAAGTAGGTGGTTTAATGTCATTTTCTCGCCTATGTGAATTTTAGAGGTTAAGAGGCATACCATAAATCATAAAATGGATGTGTATTCGTCAGACCAAGTCAAGAGTTGAGTGTTTCTGATCCTCCCTGGTCGTCTATGGTTATGTCTGATAATGGAAGGGAGGTGCTTCACATTGGACAAGCAGAGCTTCAACTTATACAGGAGAAGATGCTCCTCCGGTTTTTGTAGGCAAAACATGGAGAGATTGAAGCTTTTCTGCTTGATCAAAAAAAGAATTCTGAGAGTCTGAGACCTATTTGTCATCACGTTGATAAATAAAAAGTATGAAACTGAACCAAAAAAATTAGTTATAATGTTGACAGTGTAAATATGTGGTGGTGGCCTATTGAAAATTGATTATTTCCAGATAATTTTATATATATGTTACATATATTAATATACTCTACAAAAATACTTTTATTTATACAAAGAGGTTCATTTCTTTATTTTACTTAGAAACAATTCCACTTAAATCTCTAATTTTTTATTAAGTTTTTAATATCCATTTTTTTGCTATCTGGTTTAATACCTTAACTAATTATTTTCATTTTAATACTTAAAACTTAACAATATACTCATTTTCATACTCAAATTCTGTTGATTTTAATAATAAATAGTAATAAATTTAAACAAAGTTTAAAATCTCTAAAACTTAAAAGAAAAATATTTAAAAAAATTAGTCTTAGTTTAAGTTTTAGGAAATAAAATATTTCAGTTTTAAGATTCATTTTTTTGTCATAAAATTTTAAGATTCATAAAAGCTTGATTTTGAATGAAAATATAATTTAGTTTAAAATTTCAGAAAACAAAATCTTAAAAATTATTCCAAAATTTTGCGATTATTTATAGTTTAGGTACTCTTATACCTAAAACTTTAATAAAATTAAAAACTGTAAAGAGATTTTCCTGAATTTTGGAGATTTTTTAAAAAATTCTTTGAAACTTATAAATATTTGATTAAAATGAGAAAAATTGGATATTAAAGTTAACACTGTTTAAAGTTAATGTACTAAAAGCAAAATAATTGGTTAAGTTATCAAACTAGAAAACAAAAAGTTTGGATATTAAAAACTTAACAAAATCTATTTAGGGCATTTTATGGAATTTTCCTTTTTTATAACAATTTTTTTTTGAAGATTTCTTTTACGTATTTTAGATATTTTAAAAAGTGCCCGTCTAGATAAGAAGAGTAGTTTAGAAAAGATATAAAATTAGTAAAAGATAAAAACACAACAAATTTTTTATTGTTCAGTAATAGAAACATATTATAAACTTGATGATACAAGATTATATAGTAGAAATATCTCTTATATTTCTGTTTTATTCAGGAAAATTGTTGAAATTTAGAAAGCATAAAGGATGAGACTATCCAATAATAGGTATGTTGGTGACTGGACCGTTGGGGCAATTGTCGCTCGGAACATAGAGGACAACACGATTACAACAATTGATGGATGGTAGATAGACATCTTGAGGATATATAAAAGCAGTCACATGTGGATTATCACTTTCTATCTTTTTCTTTGCTTCGATTCCGCTCACTCCTTTTAGCTCTGGCCACTCCACCTTCATTCCTACAAACACCAACTACAAATGCTTAATATTTTGTATTACAGATGGTATTAATTTTTTTTTTTTGAGAAAAAGATGGTATTCATGTTGGTAAATACATATTTGGTAAATACTTTTATTTGTTATTTTTCAATATTTCTACTAAGAAATGATTTTTATAAAGTTTTAAACCTTTCATAATCATTATGTTTATTTTTTTTTATTAAAAGTCATATTAAATCATCAGGACCATTGCCTAAATAAATTGATATGATCTAGTCTAATAAAAATTTATTCATTCAGAAATTCATATAATATTTATAAGTTCAATAATGTTACTAAAATGAAATTGAGTTACAACATAAAAGTGAAAGAAAAATAATACATTTTTTTATTAACACTGGATAAATAAAAATAAAAGGAAAAAGAAAGGAAAATTGTAGAAAATTATTTTATACTAACTTTGGTTTCATATTTGATACTATTAAAATAAAAATTACGATCACAAGTTTACAAATTATAGTTTACCGCTATTACTGTTATTGAATACTGTCAACTAGGGCTGGGCAAATAAACCGAACCCGAAAATCCGAACCGAACCCGATCCGATAAAAATGAATCCGAACCGATCCGAACCCGACATAAATACCGAATGGATCCTGTTTTTTGGTATTTTGGGTTATGGGTATTATCCGAACCGAACCCGGACCTAAATGGATATCCGATAGAACCCGAAACATTTAAAATTACAAAAAGAACTTCTACCAAATATGATCTTAATTATTAATATGTATCCAAAATACTTTAAGATATTATTGAACTTCTAAAATAATTATATGTTACATGAAGGTTGATTGTGGAATGTGGCGGTTGATGCCTGAAGTTTTTAGATTTTGGTTTTGTTTTTATTGAATAATGTTTCTCATTTCATGAGAACTTATTTTTTGTTTTATGATTTCATTTATCTGGTTTTCTTTCTATCACTAACTATATTTATCTTTCGCTTGATTTTGAATGATCACGTTTGATGTTTTTTCTTATTTTTGAATCGATTTTACTTATGTTTTGGCTATTAAAATATGTACAAATCATGTATTTTAAATCTGAAGAACCGATTTCATTTATATTTTAGTTACAAAATAGGTACAAATCAGGTATTTTTAAACCGAAGAACCGATTGAGACCCGAACCCGAAAGTACAATGGGTTATACCGGTTCTTTGAAGATTTACTAACCCCGACCCGAACCCGATAGAACCCGAACCGGTCCCGAACCGAACTTTTATATAACCCGAATGGGGTTGATTTTGATAAACCCGAAAAACCGAAACCCGAATGGATAAAACCGAAACCCGATTAGGACCCCGAATGCCCATGCGTACTGTCAACATTCTTTTCTTTACTAAAATTGTAAACTTAGTACTCCAAATGAAACTGACTCGACTTGGAACACAAATACTAATTAAATCTACGGTGTGATATTGATATGTTAAACCAATTGTTCGATTATCATGAGTAGAAATACTATAAAAGATACATGAACATTACCTGGGAAGTGAGACTGGCATGCCCTACCAGCACAATCACAAAAGTCACATCGGGGACCAAGAATTGGACAACTGTTTTTCATTTTGTGTTTTCACTTTCGTGAATTTCTACTTAACAAGGTAATTGATAATCTTTCTAACGATACTCTGAAACTATTTTCTCAGTCTACGTAATGATAAACTATATATAAAATCATGTATTGTTCTATCAATTAAGGAGCCTAACAATGAGTCAACGAAAATGATCAGACTGTATCTCCCAATAATGAACGAGTTAATCGTATCATATATTAATTAAAGACATTTCCCATTATTTTTAGACACAAATTAAAACAGATATGTTAGTTAATGATACGCTGATTTGATATGAATTGCGAATTATCTTGCCTTGAACTGTTAAATGATTTTTTCCTATAATGAATCTCATATATTTAACATTGATCCCTTTGTTTGTCACAAATTATTATTTTTGACTGGTGAAATGATATTTTACCATTACTTTTTGGTATAATATATTTATTTTTTTACTGGAATTGAATTTTTTTTATATTTCTACTAATATAACTTATTAACAATGATAAATGACATCTCTTAATTATTTTAAACATATTTATATTTTAATTAAATTACAAGTCATAATATTCACCAAAAAAAGAAAAAAACTAACTATATATATACTATTAGCATAACCAAATAATTTTAGTTTGTAAATTAAAAAATAAAAATAAAAATATTGTATTCATGTAAATTTATGTTAATATATCTAAATAATTGGAAATAGCAAATGGTATTTTATATTCATTTTGAAAATATTTATATGAAGAGCAAATTTCATTTTTAGATATTAAATAGTATGGTATATTTGTAGATGAAGATTAGTCATCACTAAAAGAGATATTTTTAATTAGAAGATAATTAAAAACTTGTAGATTATTTAGTGGTTTTTTAACATATTTGGAATAAATAATAAGAGTATGAAAAAATTGAAAGAATCTATAATTCTATACTATTAAAACAGAAACACATTTTATCTATTTACATATATTTAGTTCATATTATTTTGTCATATATACTAATTAATTATTTTTAGTGGTTAATATTTTCCATAATATTATAATAAAACCTTTTTTACCATATTTATAGCAACTAATCGAAACTTCAAAATATGGTTTTCAATTCGAAAATATATATATTTCTAAAATTTTATCTTAATGTAATTTGACAAATGTTCTGAATTTATACTATTAAAATATAAGCATTACTTTTAGAATAATATTGATATTAAGTGATACATAAAGAATATGTCAATGACACTAGTGAAAATGTAAATTTGTAAATAATTAAATGATTTATAAATTATGATTAAAATACAATTATATATAGACCGGGAACAGGTTAGTGCTATTTTGTTATTTTAGTATAATTATTTAAATTAGTTTGAGTATTTGTGTATTAAATGTTTACCTATATTTATTAACTCATATAATAATTTATTATAAGCTATTTTGTTATTTTATTATAATTATTTAAATAATTTAAATAATTATACTAATAAGATTTGTCCATTTAATTATTAAGATAAAATATAATTTTTATATGAGTTACTTTTTGTGTATTAAAATATAATTATTAACTCAACTATATATATATTACACATATTTAAAAGTACGTGTCAAAATCTAGTCAATAAAATTAAATGATGATCCGTTAATTTTGGTTTACTACTTGTTTAGGTGGCTTCAAGAAAAAAAAATTATTTATATATATAGACCGGGAACATTAAGCTTTCAATTTTTGACCTAAGGGAATTTTCATTGTATAGTATCTGATATCATATTTATTATTTTAAGTAATTAAAAACTGAAAACTAAAACACAAATAAGAGAGAGAAAGAGAAAAAAAACACTAAAGTTTTTGTTTGAGATACTCAACAAGAAAAGGTGAGTTACTCTCATTACACAGGTTGCATTATATGGCTTAATTTTTCCAGTATTAGATTTTAATTCAATAATTACATTATATTAATATACTATTATTTTGTTTAGAATCCCATTTTCAAGTGCTCTTAAAGATCGGCCAAAATTGCAATCAGAGGCAAAGATGATCATGGAACACAACAACATCAATAAATTAATCAATTAAGTACAGAAGTTTAAAATACAGGAAGTTTGAATTTTGTTGTTTTTTGTTTTCAATTGAAAGCTACAAACAACAAGCAAAAATACAACATTTAGATTCAGTTCCAGACAAAACCCAATGAATGTTTTTGGATCTTTTGCAGAATCTGAAACTCTCATACTGTAATCAGTGTAGTTCAGGTGATGGATCATGTCTACAAATGTCTCCACGACATAGAGGACATACTCTGCATTGCCGCGAAAGCATCATCAGATCACGAAAAAAAAATCGAAAACATTGTCATCACAAATCCAGATTTCATACCTGTGAATCTCTTTAAGCCATTTATCCACACATGTTCTATGGAATTCATGATGACAAGGAAGTGTCCTTATAGTGTCTCCTTCTTCATACTCCACAAGACATATATAACATCTGAAAAATTACGGCAAAAAAATGTTTTAACCATAATGACTCGACATATTAGTAAGTAAAAGAACCAGTTAGTAGATATTACTGTGAGGAATCTTCGCTTTGTGATTTAGTATACTGTTTTATAGGTAACAAGTCCACAACGTCGTTAGGTGCAGGAACAGATCCTATTGATGATACTGATGGTTGTTGAGAGGATAATACAACAGATTGCTGATGAATTTCATCAAGAACCTAAAAATGAATACACTATAAAACCTTAGCATATAGCGAGAGAGAACCGTGTGGCAAGAAGTTGTTACTGTGAAGACATGTAATATACCTCGAAGAGAGCTTCAGCTAGCAATACTATCCTTGAGATGCTAGCTCTAGCGTTTGTTTCATCGGTTGTTGGTGTTGTTGTTGTTGTAGTGGAACCACGGTTAGTACCTGCACGGCATGTGCAACGACCTGCTTGGTCTAGACCTGATAAGACACAAGCCCTATCATGATGGCCTGTGACACTCTCAAACCGGCTACCCAATCTTTGAAGAGCACGAACCTGTTACATGAGTTGATTAGATTTTTTTAGTTGAACAGAGAAGGCATCAAAGAATGAAACAACTAAACTAGTTTGCAAACCTGAGATCTTATTCTCCTCCTTCTCTCAAGGAAATCTGATCGGTGTTCTAATAAACCTTGATACCTCCCTTCTCTGACAAGAGGACTTGTCGTCTGTTGATCTTGAACTCCGAATAACGTTCTTCTAATGCTAGAAGCAGAACGGTTTAGTAACGACGCTGAAGTCACAGGAGTGTCCTCCGCTGCTGCAGTGTTATCAGCAGAGAAGAGATCAGTATCATCTTCTCCTTGATGTGAAGGACGGAATGTGAAATCAGAGAGTGAAGACCGGCGAAGAACTCTGTCACGGAGACGTCCAACACTCAGAGTCCTGCTAAAACTAACATTCCGATCAACGGAAGGTTCACGAACAACTTGTCTTTCCATACCATTACCTACTACTCTCGAAGAAGAACGATCTTCTCCATATCTCATTGCATCAATGTCTCTAACTACATTGTCAATCACAGGGTTCCTCGGAGACTCAACTCTAGCAGGTTGTATGACAGATACTTCTCGTGGGTAAGTAGTGTTGAAGGATCTAGAGCTTGAAGCTCTGCTAAGTCTGGAGCTTATGTTACCAGGAAGGAATTTGAAATGCGAGAAAACTCGACTTGGAGTGGAAGATTCTTGAACCGAACCGCCAACGTTGCTTACAGCTGCTTCTTCTTCAACAACAACACCACAATCATCATCAAGCTCAAGCTCGTTTTTATCTTTCAGTTCTTCATCATCATAACAATCTTGTGCATCTCCCTGATTCAAAGATTCCATCCTCCTCCTTCCGTTACATACCTGGAGAGATCAAGACTCTTAGTTATAAATCAAGATATTGATAGGCACTAAGGATGAAAACGAAACCTGATGATCAACGTCATCGTCACTGTCGTGAGAAGTAGAAGCGAGGCAAGAAGAGTGAAGAGAGCAAAGGAGACTCATTGGTTTTCTCCTCCTTCCTCCACCACCACCAGGTTCCGTAGAGGCTCGGCACGATTTGCTCCGCCCAGATCCCATCTTCTTCCCTCTTCAAAGCAAACAACTTTTAGCTAAAACTACATCATTGCCACAATCATCAAAATCAAAACCAGCCATTCGAAATCTCCAAGTTAGAATCCAATAAAGATCGAAACTTTCTCCACATCGAAGCTCGAATTCGACATTGACGATGGAGAATCGAAATCCCTAATTATTGAAATTTAGATCTGAATCTCGATCGAGAGAGTAAGTACCTCGAAATGCGAGGATATAATGTTTGTAATGAAGGAGGGAGAGAGAGAGAGAGATGCTTTGATTGAAAGGAAACGTTTTTAGGTGATCGGAGTTATCGAAGAAGGAGACGAAGCACCTATCTGCGATAGAGAGAGAGAGAGAGACTTTTACGGGACGAGTGTTGTTGTTCGAACGAGAGGGAACACAAAACCAACCTCCACATTTCTTTTTCTTTTTTTTTTCCCTTTTTTCAAATTATTTTTAACGTTTCTTGCCTTTTGAATTTTTTTTTTTATCTTTTTACTATCATGATTGGAATCGATTAACGACTACTATAATTTTAAAAAAAAAGTTATTGAAACGGTCATAGTGGTGGACACCAGGGGTGGGCACTTCGGTTATTATCTCAGTTTGGTTCGGGTTCGGTTTAGTTTGGTTTAGTTCGGTTCTAGTATTTTTCCAACTGAAATAAACCATAATTTGGTTTGGTTCGGTTTGTGTTCGGTTCGGTTTGGTTTGTATTCGGTTTAGTTCGGTTTGTTTTTTGCATCAGTTTAATTAAGTTCTCCTTAGTTTAATTTTTTGTTTAAAAAATTATGTTTTAAAACATAACTTGTGTATGTAAACTAAATTAAATATAAAACTGAAACAAAAACCTTTTAAAAAGTCATAAAAAGTATATAAAAATTAAAACAAATGAAAGTTAACTAAAAAAAAATCCAACATCATTAGTAATGTCTCTTATATCATTATTAAAAAGCATGCACTGAATCATCTTCCATGTGACGCTATGGAGAAGAATTTTTGTTTTTAATAAAATTTGCTTTAGGTTTAAGATTTAGATTTAATATCCACGTTTACATATATAAAAATATAAAAGTACAGAGTTTTCTATTTTTTTAAATTAAATATTTTGATGATTACATATTAGGTTAGAATAATATATGTTAATGAATGAAAAATGGAAAATATGTTGTTTGGTATTAGAATTTTAGTATATTGCTATTACTAATATTTATAATTTAAATAATTACAAAAATACTCGGGTTGGAGAAATCTTCAACCGAATGGTTTGAAATAGATTTTGGTTCGGTTTAATCGGTTTCAGTTCGGTTGGTTCGGTTTGACTTGGTTCGGTTGGTTCGGTTTGACTTGGTTCGGTTCGTCTTTTTTTTTGCCACCCCTAGTGGTAGGGGTGGGCACTTTACCCGATATCCGAAGTGGCACCCGAACCCGATCCGAAAAAACCAAACCGAAATCCGAACCGAAGTAGCAAAATACCTAAACGGGTATTGAATAAGGAGAGATTGGATACCCAAACCCGAACGGATAATACCCGAACCCGAATGGATATCCGAAGATAACCGAACATATGTATAATTAACCTTATATTTCTAGTTTATATCTCTCATTTTATATAAAATATTTATATTGATACTACACATAATTTAAGTTCATATGATATACATACAATTCCGGAAAAAATGATTTGCTACTCACTTAAAATGCATGTCAAGTTTTTTATTTCAAAAATTAACAAAAAGTTATATCCAAAATTAAAAAAAAAAACTAAATTAGTGTCTTTTTAGTTTTAAAATGTTATGTCCAAATCTATTAACCATTCAATCTATTAAAAATAAAAAATTAGTTAACTAAAAGTTATATTTTTAAATACAATAAACTCGAGAAATGAAAATTTTAATATTTTTTTTCAAAATCTAAATATCCGAACCCGATCCGAAATAACCGAATCCGAACTAAAAATACCCGAACCCGACCCGAAGTACAGAAATACCCAAACGGGTTCTAGACCTCTATACCGAAATACCCGAAAATCCGAAATATCCGACCCGAACCCAAACGGGTACCCGAACGCCCACCCCTACCTAGTGGAAAAAAAAAACTTAGCTATAAGACCAAACCAATAAGTTGACAAAAAAAAAAAAACAAACCAATTAACCAAGCAATAGCATGAACTACTTCTTGAAAACCAAAACAAAATATAAAGGCAAAGAACACAACAAGACATAAACTAACGGATATCTACCATTTTCTAATACAAGAAAATAAAGAAAACACTCGAAATTAACAAAGAGTGGGGGAACAGAAGCAGCAGACGTGGGACTGCAACCAGACGGGAATACAGCTGGAAACTTTTCCTGCGAAGAACGAATCCTACTACGATCATCAAAACAGAAACACGCAAACGAGAATCTAAACCCACATATCCACTTTATCTTCACTCAGAGTTTAAATATAGGACTTTGCATCCCCACAAGAAATTGAACTTTTTCTTCAAGAGGTTAGTTAGCGATGTTAATCGGGATGGCCTTGCCGGTACAGTCCAAAATCCATAAGATCTGTAAATATTTGAGTTTTATCTACCCCAGCCTAACATTCACACAATTCGTATCCAATCCAAACTAAAAAAAAATTAGGCTTACATACTTGAAGCCGAGTCCGTTTTTCTAGATTTTTTAGAATAATTTATTATTTAATAGTATAGCTGAGATTTTTATCATTCTAAGCATCTAAATTTTCATAAAAACAATAATTTCTGAACTATTTTCTTTCAAATATAAAATCAAATTAGATATAACAAGACTTAAAATAATCTGATGTATAATTAAAACTAAATATATAGATAAACAACACTAATACTTAACGACGTATGTCTACATGAAGAAAAAGATACAATTTAAAATTTTGAAATGTGATTAATGTAATGATTAAAGAGTAGTAAGGTAAATTCACATCTTTCGCATTTTCTTTGCTAGTACTTGGATCAAAATATTAAAACGCTATGCCAATATCAGAAATAGTTTCGACTACAACAACAAAGCTTAACTAAAATTAAAATTTTAGGTTTTGCGAACCAGTTTTATCCTAAACGAGCTTAAACCCAAACGGATTTAATCCGAAAAGTTCATTTTAAGCGTCTATAACTAAGCACAAACTCAATAATTTATAGGACGGGTTTAGGGCACTGAGATTCGGCCTAATTGACATTGTCTAAGGTTAGCTTTATAACAACTGAACCATAAAGATTAGTGGACAAATTTGCTTATTCTTCTTAACTAAGGGACTTGTTTTTTGGTGGAGAGAATGCGATAACTTCTTTAGATAGAGAAGATTGTATGAGACTAAATGAAATGGCTAAACCAAAAACCCCTCCAGATAGCTATCACTTATATTTATTCACTTATAGCCAACCTTCTCCTCTTGTTCAAGGATCTATTTGCTTTACAGACTTGGACTACTTTATAAAACGTATACATGGTGAGATTTAACATACAATCAATCTCGCATGTCTACATTGCTAAAGTTGTGGTTCTTAAAATTATTTGTATGTTTTTGCAGGTGACATATACAGAGATAAAGAGTGAGTAGAAATCAAAATTGAGTGATAGAAGTTGTAGGGTTTTAGGGGATTTAAAGCAAGTCGTTGCTTGAACTTTGAAACATCAAAAAAAAATGTACCTCTTCTTCACAGGGACTAAATTTGATATTAGATATGTAAACCCCTACACTCTATACGAGTAACTAATTATCACATTTTTCATTGCAAATGTTTAGGTAAAATCTAAACCTCATTCATAATTTATTTACTTTTAAAATTATACAGGCGAGTCTTATACTGGTTTTGGTTTTAATTTTTAAATAGTTAAATGCAATTATTCTGAACCCACTCAAGTAGAGCATCTACTTTTTCAGATATATATTGGCAACTTATGCTTACAAGTAGTCAGTCATTGGTAGGTACAGAGAGTCCATTTTTAAATAAGATGCTCTCTTGCACACGTTTTTTTGTTAATTATAAATAATAAAATGAAAAAAATGTATTTTACCTCAAAAATAATACAGGTAAAGAGGAGATAGAAAACAATGTAATAATCTAATACTAAGCCTTTAGGTTGGAGTTCGGTCCTGTCCTTGAATATCATTGTTTGTACATGGCAACAACTAAAGGATTAAACCGAATTTAGTCAGTAGTAAAGTATATTTTGAAGAAAAAAAAAGAACAAGAAGATAGTTAATGGGTAATTGACGGGGCAGGAAGTGTTGCACCTAAAACCTTTTGACTAAATTGCTCGAATCCGATTTCAATGATGTCATTTAACTTTGGTCCAAAGTTACATATTTTTCTTGTACTATTACAGACATATTCTGATAAGATTCAGATTTTTCAGCATTGTATTCTGATAAGTTAGAAGAGCATAGAAGAACTTAGAAATGGATCGTTAGTAATTTAACCTTAAAAATTGTGCGTTGTTAAATCCGATCAGGCAAGAACTCCTAAACCACAACTGTGATTAAAGCAACACCAAAAGAAGATTATTCAAATTATAGGAAACTCTACTACTAACGGTGTGTTGACATCAGAGAAGAGAGTATATAAACGAAACCAGGGGTTTAGAGGATTAAAGCGTTTAGCCATGCGTGACTTTTATAATTAAAACAAAGGTTTAAAGTAATTTTAGGGTAAAGGAAAAAAGAATCAGATTGACAAAAATAAACCCATACTCTCAACTTCAAATAAAGTATTTCGAGTGCAACTACATCTTTCTCCACCTCTGTTCAATCCAGCTTTATTATGTCATTCACCAAAAAGATTCTCTCGGTCATACATTAGCAACAATCATAATCCTTCACAATAACCAACACAGACACGTTAACACTATATGCTTCTGTGCATCATTTTGTTTCTATATTTACACTATCCGAAAAGGAAACTATTAATATTATTCGAAATAAACCATTATCGAAACCAAAACGAATCTGAAAAAAAAAATGGAAATCAACTTTAATTTCTATTAAAAGATTCTTCAAAACTTGCTAAAAACTCCTATTCTGATCCATGATAAACTCGAATCCGACAGCATCATTAACTTTGATTCAGATGACCAAGGTAAACTCAGAGATTCAATAGAAGGAACTTACCTGAGATTCAAAAGTCTCAACACCCCCATTAAGCATAAAGCTTCGAGATTCAGAATCAACACATGAGTGTGCATCACAAAAATCTAACTCAATGAACCAATCTTTAACCTATGAAGAATTCAAATACGAGATCTATATATAGCTAAGAAACACCTTAGATCCTGAAATTTCAAGAACATAGCCATTAATCATCATGCTTGAAAACTAATTAAAAGATTAACAAAGAAGAATAAATCCCCAATTACAAGATATTTGATGAGTGTGTCAGATCTGAAAGCTGTGGACTTTTTTTTTTCTTTCACGTCGGACTCGGATTCACTTGATACAAGGCGGGATCCGATCCCTGCTCACAAGCCAACCATGGAAAGCCACGTGGCGGTGTCAGCCAATCAGTTCCCGACCTGCACCAAGCGAGTCAGAGGCCGCCGTAACATCTTTTTAGTCCTCCTCCTCGGACCTTCTCTTCTCTCTCTCTCTCTCAATTGAAAAGATAGAAAGAAGAAAGAGAGATAGAGAGAGAACAGTTACCATATCTGGCAAAGATTTGTTCTCTCTAAATCTAAATATCGTGGATAGGTTAGCCTCCATTGATGTGTATTTAATGAGAATAACAGACCATTCATCTATAGACGCGTGTCTTCTTGGAAAAGTCTTCTCCTTTCGCACCAGTCGTGTTTCCCGAGATTTTAACTAGATTTGGTTTGAGTGAAAAGAAAAGTAAGTACTATTATTACGCGAACTCTCACGTTACTCACGTGGAACCGTTGTTTGAACTTTGTTTTGGTTTGTTTAAGTTTGTAATCTTCTTTTGTAAATTATATCCTATTGTGTTAAGTCAAAAAAATAATCCAGTAAAAATGTTAATCATGACAAAAGCAATTACTTCAGGTTGCTTTCACAAGAAATATGACTTCTCATAAAAATTTCGTTTCCAAGCATTATTCTCAACGTAGTCTTATCATGCCAAACCTTAGGACCCGGCTCTGGTCAAGGCCCAAAACTTCGTTAAGTCCAGCGTTTTCCAAGTCCAAGATACAATAACTCCTAATTACATGTAAAATATAGTACAATTTACCTCCCCCAAAAAGTAGTTAGTAGGTAAGTGCCGTGACGCAAGTGTTTATGCTTTCCACGGCTAAAAGAATATAAAGTTTCGATAAAGTAACTTTATGTTGTAAGGATGAAAAATAAGCTTCCTTCGTGACAAGAAAACTCCAATATCATGATTTTTCTTCTATATTTACATCTTTGGGAGAGAGGGCAAGATTGTTCATTTGATAATATTATGAAACAGTTTATTACATTTATTTTAGAAAAATAAAAAACCGGCCCCAAAAATATTTTTTTAAAACTAATTAACTAAGTTTAAAAAGAAAAATCAAATGAGAGACAAAGAGAGTTCCTAATGCTTATGAGAAGAAGTGCAATGAGATGGGATGAAATTATGATCAGACGGTCTAAACCTAAGCTCACAGCTAAGGTTACATTCGAACTTGACCGATCCTACTGGCCCGACTCGCCATCGAGCCTTTGACCCACCTTTAAGTTCGAAAACAATCACATCTTGTTTAATCGCGTAGTCTATGGCTTGCTTCATTTGTGTACTCAATGGTATTGGAGATGACTGAACCACGTAATGAGAGAAAACTGATTTCTCTTTAGCAACTACGAACTCATCCTGTTTTAAATACGCTATTATTTTACCTTCATAGCTTAGCTTAAAATTGGTTTTATCAAACAAAGCAGGAGCCTTAGCATTATCGTTCTCTGCGCGAATCACAATCGTCAACTGCGTCTGCATGACTCCAACTATATCATACCTGGTTCAATAAAAGCAAAGAACACAAGAAACGGATCGCTAATGCTCAAGATTTCAAGAAAAAAAAAAGAAAAGGAGGAAGAGTTGTGGAAACCCGTTACTTTAAGAGGTCGAGGTGAGCATACTCAACACTAATGATGGGAACTCGCGGGTGAATGACCATGTAACCAACGAAGATTACAATGCCACCAATTATCACAGCAATAGATATGATGGCACAGATGATGCCGGCACACCAGATGAAAGGGCTTGTAGCATGGGTAGATGACAATCTTGGCATTATTATGTGGCTCTCGGTCTGGGGTTTTGGTTGATTTAATGAGACAGCATCCAGGCTGGGACCAAGTTCTTGGCTCTTTTGGTGAGAGGTATGAGAGAGGATATAGGTTACTTAACACTAATTGGTGGAGAAAGCCTTGGTATCTTTCTTTCCCTTGGTGTAAAGGCGAAGATGGGCTCTGCAAGTAACTTACATAATTGTATAAAGCTTGTAGTCATCAAGAGTTTAAGGAATCTTCTAATATAGTGCCTTATGTGCTTTTTCGTTATATATAAAGAGAGAAATTCTTAACTTGTAAGTGTTAAAAATTTGCTTTATGTTTATATGTATATTAGAATATTAAATAACAAAGTTTATCTATATTTAATGGTTTGCATATACCAAAAGGTTCATGTTACTTTTGTGTCGCTCTACATGGAGAACCAACATTCTCTCCTGAGGCTTAAGCAAGGAACTTCGAACTAGCCAATATGATAATGCCTACAAATCTTGAGATATTGGTTACCATAAAGCTGTTCTTTACCCGAAAGAACTAAACTCCAAAACAGAGTGCTAGAATGCGAGTGACCAACAACACCATTTTAAGGGAGACAGAACTTCCTCGATCGGCCTCTTCCACCACAGTAACCATAATCCAAGTTTAGGTAGTAGCTGCGGTTCCGCCGCTGTAGTTTGTTTGTGCAGCGAGATGTGCACCTTGACCTGGTTGAAATTGCCTTTGGAAATGGTTACAAAATGCCTGAAATAAGGATGAAGAGAAGAAAAAGGTCCATAACTTTGTTTAATGATTTTTGTACACAAAATATCATGGAAAATTGCCAAAAATATCACATTCATAATACCACTTTTCATGTTTACTTTAACTATTTTATCTTCATTTTTATAAAGAAAAAAAAATATTTATAACTTTAGGGTAAACTAATCTAGACTTAGGGTTTAAAGTTGAGGTATATGATATGATTTTTAGAATGTGGAGTTTAGTATTCTAATATATATAAAAATAAACACTTTAAAAAATTTAAAAATTGTTTCAAAAATATTTTCGAATTTCATTAAGAAATTAAAAAAAAAACTTTCAAAAAACAAATTTCAAAAAAGCAAATTATAAAAAGTTTGAATTTGAAAAAATATAATTCAGAAACATTAAAAATGTTTTTTAAATATTTTTATTTATTTAAATAATTATTTATTATATATATATAGAACAAGAGTATAAGAATTTTTTACATTTTAATAAAGTATGTATTTTTTAAAATGTCTCTTTAGTGATGATAAACATGAACAATAATATCAACAATGTACTAAACATGAAAATTCTCCAAATATCATACATGGAAAATTTAGTTAGTATTTTGTTATACGAAATGATAAAAGAAGTTAACAAAATTAGTTATTAAACAAGAATTTGTTGACAAACTGCAAATTTTGTTGGAAACTTGCCTTGAACATTATTAATTCCATAAATCGATATACATTACATCGATAACAAAAGAATTTACAATTGAGAGAAATGACATAAAAGAACAAAATAACATTAAAATTCTCTGTAACCTATTTAATCCTCTACATTTCCTAAACCTAAACAAAAATTTCTATAAAGATAGAATATAACTGAAATCTATGTACACTTGAGAGTTCCGTTTGTATTTTTTTTCTTTCTTGTTCCCTTCTCATTTTGTATACTAGGGATTAACCCGGGCTACGCCCGGGATTTTTATTTTTTTCTAATTTAAGTTGTTAAATTATTTATATTTAGGTTATGATATATATTTATATAAATGTTAAGATGCATGTCATAATTAAAATTTATTTTTAAATTTTAACACGTTAAATTAACATATTTTTTACTATTTAAATATTTTTTGTAATTTTGTTGGCTATCTAATTATCATATTTAGCAAAACTATCTCTTGAGTGTTAACATAAATGTTTTAGATATTAAATTAAACTGTAGAGTATTTTCGGATCGACCACATGCTCAACAATCAATCGATCCGTAAAAAGATGGTCGATCTCCTTGGCCAGGTAAGTACAATTTTAGCAAAAATATCTTTGATTTTCAGATATTAAGTATATAACTATTATTTTAAATATTGTTTTAATTGTATTTTTTGATCAAATTATTGTATTATAATGTTTATGTAAATATTTTTTGTGATGTTTGAATTTGTGTTGTTCGTATACTTAATCTAGATGATATTGATGTTTAACAATTTATTGTTTTCTGGAAATAGAAAATAATGATATATCAAAACGTATCTAATACTTGTTAAATGATAGTATAATGTAAATTATATCCATTATTTGAAAATAACCATTTGTTGTTTTTTATTTTCTTTTTAAATCAGAAATTATTTTTATTTAAAAACATTATTCATATATAATATAATAGTTTAAGTTTGGAAGATTAATCTATATATATAAATTATGTATATTTTTTAAAAAAATAATTTAAGATATTATATATTGAGTAACTGAGTAAAAGCTGAATTTCTTATCTTGAAAATCAAATATTTATATTTTTGTCTTCATGTTATACTCACCAATCCATCATTGATATTTATAACTCAGTATGTTTTTAAAATAACTTAGTTTTAAGTAATAAACGAATTTAATAATTAAATTCATCACCTATAATGTTATATAAACTATATTTGAAAACTCTCTAAGATTATATTTTAAGCATAATATTACTATTATTTAATTTAAGTTATTTTAAGCATAATATATGCTAAACTAACTTAAATTATATTTACAATAGGACCATCCTAAACCTGTTAATAAACCAAAAACAATACTAAACCAACATGAACCAATACCTGATTCGGCGTGGAATGAAGTGTTTCGGGATAAATGCTTGAATGGTTATTAACTGTAATAGTTTGATCATGAAATAGTTAGTATGAATATTAACAATAAAATGATGGATTAGATTAATTTAAATTTGTAAGAATACCTTTGAGTCTATGAAAGCAATTCAATTCCCATGAATAAGTTTGGCTTTTGGAAGTTATGGGTTTCCCAACAATGAATCCACCTAACAAAAAGTTCGTTGTTATAAAAAATCTCCTTCAAAGTCATTAAGGGTTTTTGGGACGGTAATAGTTGATGGTAGAACCATTTTTTTGCTCGAGTGCTTTGAAGTTTTCCTTGATATGTGAGGTTGATATTGATGGAATAATGAGTTTTATATGGACTTTCTTGACTCCCTCTGTTTCAAAATACATGAAGTTTTAGGTTGGGACACAAATATTAAAAAACTTGTTTTTTATCTAAAAAGTATCACTAAAATATAAATTAAAAATTATTTAACCAATCACAAAACATACTAGAAAATATAATTGGTTACACAGTTTTTGATAAAGTTAAAAGATACCTTGAAATATGAAAACATCATCTATTTTGAAACATCAAAAACTCTCTAAAACATCATCTATTTTGAAACGGAGGGAGTACATTTTAATTTTTGTTTTGTTTAATGTGGTATTTTCATTTTTATATAATTTACTACCATTTTAAGATATATGTACATTTAAGATAGATGTTTAAATCTTAATGTATTTTTTCCATTTTTTTAAATGTTTATTTCCATTTCTTTTACTTTTTATTTACTTAATATCTTTATTTTACTTTTTAAGATAGATGTTAAAATCTTAATGTACGTTTTCCATTTTTTTAAAAAGTATATTTCTATTTGTTATACTTTCTATTTACGTATATCTATATTTTAAATTTTAAGATATATTTTTAAATCTTAATGTAATTTTCCATTTTTTTAAATTGGGTATTTACTTATATTATATATTTACTTATTATTTATTTTTATTTATATTGTGTATTTCTATTTCTTATACTTTCTATTTACTAATAATTTTATATTTTAAGATAGATTTACATTTTAAGATAGATGTTTAAATACTAATGTACTTTTTCTATTTTTTTAAATTGTGTATTTCCTTTTGTTATACTTTCTATTTGCGTAATATCTATATTTTATATTTTAAGATAGATGTTTAAATCTTAATATAATTTTTTCCATTGTTTTTAAGTTGTGTATTTCTTTTTCTTATACTTTCTATTTACTTAATATCTATATTTTACATTTTAAGATAGATGTTTAATATTTAATGTACTCTTTCCATTTTTTTAAAATTGTGCATTTACTTATTATTGTATATATAATTCGTATATTTATATATTTATAATATTTACTTATTATTTATTTTTCTATATATTATGTATTTATCTTTCTTATACTTTATATTTTATTAATATCTATATTTTATATTTTAAGATAGATGTTTAAATCTTAATGTATTTTTTCATTTTTAATGTAAAACGGCAATGTTTTATAGAAAAACTTGGACAAATAGTCAAATAGTTATATTTATGTTTTTTTTTTATAAAATAGTAATGTTACATTATGGAGATAAACTGTTTTTTTTTAGTGAAAAATAGTAATTTTACATATGTTTAATGTAGTTTTTCCATTTTTTTCATGTTGTATGTTTACATATTATTTTTATTTTTAAATGTAAAATGGTAATCATACATATGTTTAATGTAGTATTTCCATTTTTTATGATGTATGTTTACATATTATTTATTATTTTCGAAATTATATATAATGTTTTTTTACAAAATAGTAATGTTACATTATGCAGATAAGCCGTCTTTTTTAGTGAAAGATGGTAATCTTACATATGTTTAATGTTTACATATTATTTTTTAAAAATAAAAATGTAAAATGGTAATCTTACATATGTTTAATGTAGTATTTCCATTTTTTATGTTGTATGTTTACATATTTTATTATTTTTGAAATTATATATAATGTTTTTTTTTTTATAAAACGGTAATGTTACATTATGAAGATAAGCCGTCTTTTTTTAAGTGAAAAATGGTAATTTTATATATGTTTAATGTAGTTTTTCTATTTTTTATGCTGTATGTTTACATGTTATTTATAATTTTTGAAAATTAGTAATATTAAAATATAAAACTATATTTTATGCCACGTGTCATTTTTTGGGAGAAGTTTTTACCGCTGATGTGGACTCTCTATGGAGCCTCAAAAGGTCCCTTTTATTAGTATAGATTGTATCTCTCAATATGGTAAGAATTCATTACTTTCTAGCTTTCGAAGGCTAAAAGGTATTCCTGTAATTTATTTTCACATGTCAACCTCTGGTTTTCGTTCCAAAGCAATAGGCAGTCCATTCTGAGGAAGAGCAAACGGTCCATACTGAATTCCTTCACTTGGTCCTACGATTGACCACCTGAAAATTACCAAAAATATCACTCATAAGAAGAAGAAAAAAAATTTCAAAAGAAGACTAATCCAACTATGTTTCAAGTCTACGTCAAAAATGACAATTTGCAACTAACTTGTACTTAGTGGTGAGGTGATGGATTAGAATGAAGATTTCAAGTTTAGCTAACTCATTTCCCGGACAAGAATGGATCCCATTCCCAAATGGTATGAATGTATTCGGCTTCGGCGCAACTTCAAATCTCGATGGATCAAATTTTCCGGGATCCGAAAAGAAATCAGCATTGTGATGAATGTTTCTGAATAGCGGCAATACTTTCCATCCCTTTGGTATCAAGTATCCTGTAGAAACCATGTTACTTAGCATAAGTCACATGTAAGTAACACATTGGTATAGACATGATCTAATATTATGCTTGTTACATACCTTCATATTCGACATCTTCTACAGCTTCTCTAAATGTGAAAGATAAGATTGTAGCAACTCTCATTGTCTCTTGGACGACTCTAGAAGTAAGTGTCATCTTCCTTGTGTCTTCCCAAGTGAGACCCTCTCCTTCCTTTTTCCCTTTCCTTATCGACATTTGTTCTTCCTGTTTTACCCAACAAAACCTCATCAACTTATGAAATTGCCACTCCTTTATGAGACTTTCCATAAGTGTCCTTTTTTTAAAAAAACATGTACTTACAGTGACAGCTTCTAGGACAGTTGGATTATCTGCTAAGTACTTGAGGATCCACGTCAGCACACTCGCGGTCGTGTCTCTTGCCGCGAAAATAACTCCGATTATGTTGTCGGAGATTTGCTCATCGGTTAACCCTTCCTTGTCTTCCATGAATGATCCGAGAAGATCTTTGTGCGTAGATTGGTTTTGTCTTCTTTTAGATAAGATGTTAGCGAGGATCTGAGCTAGCTCCTTGCGAGCTTTCATGGCTTTGTGGAATAGTGTTACCGGGAGATTGATCGGCATCGAGTTGTAACCTTTCTCAAGAATGTAGTAGCATCGTTTCAGATCTTCTCTGTACAAGACTGCGTCTTCTCCGAGTATCGAGATCAACGCCACGTTGAAAGTGTACTGTTGATACAAAAAGATCGTGTCAGAGACAGAAACAGAAACAGGGGAAGCTCTGTTTTTAAGACAAAGAGTGACGAAAGATGTGGAGGCTTACTGTTTTCATTTCTTGGTAAGTGTTGAGTTGAGTTCCATCCCAAGAACTGAGTGATTCTCGAGCGATTGATTCAATGTTAGCGACCATGTTCCTGACTGAATCAGGCATGAAAGCTCTCAAGACGAGCTTTCTGAGTTGAGCATGGTAGTCTCCTTCGTGGAAGAAGATGGCGTGCTTTCCAAGCATCCTCTCTTTGCTCGCCGGAAAAGTTGGTTTAAACAAATGAGACTTGGTAACCAATACGAATTTCGCTGCTTCAGGGCTCGAGATCATCACACATGGACATCCTAACACATGAGTCTTGAACACCGAACCGTATCTGTTTTACCATATAATAAATAAATAAAAAGTCAACTTTTCTGTTTCAGACAGCAAATTTTTAAATTTAGTTTTTTTTTTTTTTAATTGTGTGCAAAGTTAGACCTTCTTTGTTTTGATGCGAAGAACACATTAGGGTCTTGCGAGTAAAGCTGGAATGTTTCTCCGACGTAAGGATAACCCATTGTTCCCGGAGGAAGAGGGAGTTGCGAGGAGGAGCTACGGCGGGATCCGGCGACGGAGGCTATTAGCCGGAGCAAACAGAGAAACAGAGCCGCCACAAAGAGAGTGAGGAACATGCTGGAGAAATCCATTAATATAAGTTTTTGATCAAAACCCAATTCGTCACTTGAAATATCTTTGTGGATTTTCTCTAATGGAGGTTTGTTTGAAATGGAGAATCAAGTGGGAGAGATGATTTGGTTTTATAGGCAGTGGAGGGGAGAGAGGACTGGGAGTTTCCTAAAAGGAATTTTTTTTTTGTCGAGCCAGCTCATTTGAACAAGAGTGACGAGCGCACGTGTCGAAGAGCATGCAGGAGAAGAAAAAAAAATAATAGCGCGTGAGATTTTGACCAGAATTAGCCATCGTTAATTACTTATATTACTATAATATGTTTTTTAATTAGAATAAAGTCAAGGAAAGGGGCAATTTGGCTCTTAACTAGCGACAAAGGAGAGGTAATGGGCGGTTTTAATTAAATGTTTGCCATGTTTATTGAAGGCTACACCTACACTTCAAGGATTATATAACTAGTTTAATTTGTAGCTCCAACTAAGTAGTAACCTCTTGTGTTTATCTGTACTTAAGATATTTTTAGAAGTAAAAATAATCATTGAGATAAAGCATAAAGAATAGAAATGGTTGATGATACATGTACTTCTAATGTTTGGTTTTAGTAGTGTTTATCTATTTTTAATCTGTTGAAGATGGTATATGCAAGTTGAAGGATGGTATATGCAAATAACCACACGCGCTACATACACGCATACTAGTTTTTTTTTTTCTGAACAAAATACGCATACTAGTTAAGTTTGATAAAAAAGCTCATTTAAGTTTGATAAAGCTCATAAACCACCTTTGAGTCCAATACTAAAAATACTTGACAAACAAGGATAATACTAAACATATTCTTTTAAGTTCAAATGTTTGTATCACTCAATATATCATAAGATTCATGCCAAATTTAGTATTGCTGTTTGATATGCTTTATTGTGTATATAATATAAATATAATATATATATATATATATTAAATCAACTGCAAATCTTGGTTTTAGCAAAAAAAAAAATGTAAAATATGAAAAATAAAACTTTATTTGGAATGAATAAAACTATAAAAAATCAATTTATAAAATAATATATTACATAAACATATTTATATTGACGAAAAGAACGATATAGTTGGTTAAAATCACACTAGAAAAAAATCAACACACCCGACCTAATCGTACTATAACTTGTTTCATGTTAATTATTAGTAATAATCCATAAAAGCAGTTAAGCAAAAAAAAAATCCATAAAAGTACAATAAAAGCCATAAATTGAAACATAAACACTTCTCTATGGTAAAAATCTTCCCACATGTATAAAATAGCACAAAATAGTTTTGTTTTAACTCCAACATATAAATTAACATTTCAAAATAACATAAATTATTATACATAATATTTGTTAATTTAAATTAATTTGTAATAAAATCAAACCGTATTAATTAAATTAGTTTAAAGTTTAGATTATTTCATTATGAATGGTTTTGATTTCATCGGTATGAAATTTATGATACTAAAAATAAACTGGTGATGCTATGTTCAAGAAAAAAAGTTCGTTTACTTTAGTTATTTAATAATAAAACTTTTTTGTAATTAGTAATTTTATTTTTTATACTTTGTCGCCGGCAGAAGTTCATCAGTTCTCCTTATTGCGGAGAGGTTCCAGCTCACATTGCGGAGTTCTTGTCCTTTCGGAGTGAGCTGGCTCGTTGCAATGCCGAGGGGACAGTAAAGCCCAAATGTACGTGTCTCCGAGACCTCTGGCTCTAGCCGATACCTTAAATCTCAAGAGGTTCATTGTTTACAGATTCTAAAGTAGTTTTTGGTTTTTGAAACCAAAATCAAGATTTTAAAGAAATAGATTTCCTATAATCTAGGGAAACTAGTTTTTTCAAATAACTGTTTTTCTCTGAAGTTTTTATGGTTTTTTTCAAAATCCAACGATAGTTTTCAATTTTTTTTTTAATTTAAACTTTTTCTACATTTATGCATTAACACATGAAAAGAAATAAAAACAATAACTACTATAAAAAAAATCAGCTATAGTAAAAGTCTTTGTTTAATAATATAATACAAAAGTAAGTTCTATTACGAACAATTTTAAAACTTGTAAATAAAATAAAATTAGTTATTTAAATTTATTTTTATGTAAGGTTTATATGTTTTTTTGATAATCTATTTTTTCTTAAAAAACAAATCAAAAGTCTCTTGGTTTTTCTCTACGACCAAAAAATAATTTTCTTTTTAAAAAAAATTCAATAATTTTAGTTATATTTTTGTGACATAAATGTTATAGAAAATTAATTAATTTTTTAAGTCTATATATTGTAAATTTGTTACACTTTAATTTATTTTTGTGTTTACAAAATTTAGCTATTACCTTTATATATAATAGTTTAATAAAATATAAAAATATACTCACGTATAAAAATTAAGTCTACACATAGAATTAATTTTCATTTTAAAATGGATTTATGACATAAATATATGTATTATCAAATTTATGTATCTATGTAGGAATTACGATAGTTTTAGTTTGTATTTATATTTTTTATAATGTTATTAAACAATTTATATGTCTTTTTATGACAGTATTATTATTATTTTAAAAGAAACATTTGGCTAATATTTTTATTTTATTAATTTTAAAAGGAAATCCCAAAACTAAAATCAAAATCTAAAACAACCAATCATGTTTTTCAAAAATAATATCTACTGCAAAAACAACAACCAAAAATCAAAAAATAAAATCTAAAAACCAAAATCCAAAATCTAAAAACCAGAAACCAAAATCTAAAAATCAGTAAAACAATCATCACCTTAATATGATAAAAGAAGTGAATGGAATAACCATGTGGTCATGAAACAAAAGACACAATACAAAACATTCAGGATTAAATATTCATGATCATATATCACTAACAGTAAACCCACTTGTTACTAATTTGATTATTCATAAATAATAATCTCTCTCCCACGTTCACCGTGCATTACAGCCATATATTGTTAGTTTTCTTTGTTTTATTTTATTTTGCTAAAATAGTTAGTTTATTAATACCTTATACGAATTAGTCAAAACCTACGTGGTTGACATACAAATTATTCAAAACCTATGTGATAAGAACTTAATTATATTATATGTGAATTAAGTTTGACTTTTATTTTTTCATCATACAAGTAGGTTTAAAATAGAAATATGATCAACTTCATTAAGTATTTTAGGTTTGAGAACGTTTTAATATCCATTGACTTTTGTTTTGTTTCTATCTAATGTCAACTGACTTTGTGCCTGTAAAATAAAAACATAACTATTTTCTTGGAGGATCTATGACCAAAGACTTTGAGTATTTATTTGCCTACTTATAAATTTTAAAATTTAGTCTTTAACTATTACCAAATATCTTGTAAGATTAATACATATATTCAGAAGTAGTATTATTTTAACAACAATTGTAACTAAAATATTTTTTAAACATACTAGTTACACCATTTATGTCCCACCATGGATAACAGTTTGATACACCAGATATTGTGTAAATCACGACTTTTTTTTTATCAGTTAAAGAATTCTAACTTTTATAAATAGGTTCTTGAAATCTAAACTAATATGTGATCATGTTATAATCGATAAATAAAACATAAACCTATTTTTTTCTTAAAAAGCAGCACCGCACGAACACTATATATATAAAACTACACACACTTTGACGCAAAATTAAGTTTGAATTTGAGACAGTCAAAATCAGATCAGATCAATAAACTTATGATCAAAACAGAGTTCAGTGGTATTTGTCTTATCAAGGTTGTGTGGCCTCCTTAATCCGCTTACAAGATAAGGATATGTGACTTTTTCATATTGAAGAAATATCTACATCTCCACGTATCGTTTAATAATTACAAAACTCATAAACTCTAAAAGTAGAGTAGGGACTTATGGTTGGGGAAGCTGATCATAGACCCATTACAAATTTAATGTTTCTTCAACAAGAAACATATACGCGGTCGAATAAATATGATGCATCGTTACGCGGCCGTAGATAGCGTCTTCCCTGCTCGTGGTACGTCGTACGTAGTCGCGGTACGACTTCTCAATTTAATTTAATTATAATTATATACTGAACTATTATATGATATCTCATATCTCTACTGAATTTAATTAGTATCAAACATGGCGTGCAATCATGCTGGGTTTATTACATCGTAAATGAGAATATTCAAACGGACAATTTCATAAAATTAATATACTAACCTACATGCTTTAAGCCAAGCGTGTGGTGTAGCAGTAGCGTTTTTCTCCCCTTAGGTTAGGGAGATAATCAAATTTAGTTTTTTTTTTTTTGACAAAGAAGCAAATCAAATTTAGCATTATATTAGTTATATTTCTCCAGTGTAGAATTTATCCGGATACAAAAACAAATTATATATGTTGTTTTCTTATATAAAACTGGATTAATGAGTTCATAATTTTAAAAATTATAAACGAAGCAAGGCAACAAACAGGGACGGAGGCAATTAGGAAGGAATGGGGTCAGCTGCTCCACGTTTTTTGAAAAATATTTGTTTTTACTTAATAAATTTGTAAAATACTTGTTTTTATATAATAAAAATTGTACCACATGCACAACAAAAACCCTACGTTTTAACCATCCGAAGCTCGATTTTCTCTCTCCTCTAACTTTCTCTCTAAACGCTCGATCCTTTGTTTGTTGCCGTTTGCCTCCGGCGAGTCGTGCCTTCTCCGACGCCGGAGGGCTC
Source organism: Brassica rapa (assembly GCF_000309985.2). Classification (NCBI taxonomy): domain Eukaryota; kingdom Viridiplantae; phylum Streptophyta; class Magnoliopsida; order Brassicales; family Brassicaceae; genus Brassica; species Brassica rapa. Next base: position 27,903,249 of record NC_024800.2, on the reverse strand, counting down.
CTCCTAGTTACCCTTATCTCGTCTTCTTTTTTGCCCTTCTCTCCCCCTCTGGTTCCCCGCCGATATGTGGTCGTCTCTGGAGGTTTGAGCTCTCGCCGGCGGAAGACCTAGGCTGATTCCGGCGCTGGTTTGGTCTCTGGTGACTCTGCGAGGTGGGTGTGTAGTGGCAGGTTGGAGGTTGTGGTCGGCTTTTCGGGTTGGGTTCGCCGGACGTTCATTTTTTCCTTTAGATCTACGGCGGTTCCCTCTGTTTGACGGCGCGTGACTTCAGGAGGTGGCTCCTTCGCCCTGGATCTGCTCGTCTACCTGCTCTTCCCTTTCCGTTATCCCGGCGAAGTGGTGCGGCGGCGCGTGTCTCTCTCTTTCACTTGGTGTCTTGTCGAAAGCGGTTTCTCGGTCTGCTTCTGCTCGGGAGGTTGCGGCGTCGTTTGTTCCACGTCGGCGTGTTCCTCGGATCTCTGGTTCTCGTCGTGTGGCGAGCCGGCGGTTCCTGGTTCAGCGCGTTCACCGTCGACCTGGTTTTGGACAACGAGTCGTCTATGGCTCTGGATCCGGCTTGGTTCAAGTGATTCCTCTTTGTCTTCCTCCTCTCGCGGCCTCTCTCTTGAAGCGCTTGTGGTGGTTCTCCGCTGTGAGTCTTCTCCGGTCCTTCTCCTTGCGGCTGTGCCTCTTTGTCTCGTTCTTGCTCCGTTTGCCGGTCAGTCCTCTGGTTTTCAGAATCTGTCCATGGTGAGTCCTATCTTCTCCGCGTGGTCATTCGGTTTGGGTAGGTGCTCGTGTCTCCATGTGTTGATCACATCATCCCTGCTCTGGAACCTTTCGCCATGGCGAAGCAGTTCCGGTGGATGTGCTCTTCCGGCTTATTAGGCTGGTAGGTTTGGAGAGCTTCGTGTGGGTTGGCGGCTGTCTCTCAACCCTTTTTTGTGCAGTTCCCGTGGTTGTTTTCAGGGTTTGTTTATCTGCAGCCTGTTTGTTGGTGTTTGGAATAAGGCTCGGCTGGCTAGTAGGTGAGTTTAGGTCTCTAGTTAGTGGTTTGTGCGTGTTGGAACTGGATTTAATGGTCATTAGCGAGCTGTTCTTGGCTGTACCTATCATTAAGACTTGTTCATCGGGTTCGCCAATTTCTCCCGGGCTCAAGATCTCGTAATTCTCTGCGGTTCATCCTTTTGCGGCAAGCGACTTGTACCATTTCTGATGGGTCTTTCGTGTGGGCTCTTTGCTGGTTGTACCTTCCACTTCTTGGTTCGGTTTGAGTTGTTGTTTAGTTGCTTTTAAATTTTCTGATTCTTGTTATCTCTGTATTCTGTCAAAAACTTAAAATTGGTAATGATAATCTTAACATTTTTACCAAAAAAAAAAAAAAAAAAAAAAAATTGTACCACTAAAAATAAAAAGTTATCCTGACTAATTTTTTTTGATCCGGTACAAAATGTTTACGGTTCTGCCACCGGTAACAAATCATAACTAAAATACATACGTATGAAATATTCCAAAACATTTCAGCACAGCATATTTAGATTAGTTCAGTAATATTGAAATAATTTTATATATTAGATGAAATTGTGAATATGAACCATATTTATACAAGATATCTTTTCCCTGTGAAAATATTTCTTTTGTCTTCATGAATCTACTCCTGAATCTAGCAATTGTTAATTGATATATATTATGCATTTATGATGTAATACAGCTAAAACAATTATAACAGACAGAGTTAACAAAACTAAAAATATGTCTTATATATAACCATATTCCTATAAATACAGAGTTAATCTAAATATTTTTAAAATAAACTTAAGATCTGAATTGCAACATGCAAAACAACTGCAGTGCTTTCGTAATAAAAACAAAATATATAAATACATATGCATATATAAAGATTTTTGTTGTTATTAACTGTGATACAGTTTTGGACATTTGGAATTTTAATAATCAAAGGACATACATTAATACCAGAGAGAAAGCTGGTCTTGTATATCAAATATATATACCAACAGCTTACGTACGTATGCATACATCACATCGTACCTGATATACACTGTACATACAAAAAATATACCGCTATGTATATATTTTACGATGTAACTGAAAAACTATAGAATCAAATTAAAGATAAAGAGGCTAAAATTCTCTCTTTTTCTCTCCTATGACTAAAAATATGGAATCAAATGAAAGATAAAGAGGTTAAGCCACTGAATAGCCAAAATTCTCTCTCCTAAAGTTTGCATAATTTGTTTTTTTGTTTTCTTTTCGTCGCTTCTCTAATTTTTGGTATGAAAGGGTTAAATCGTTCTATCTCCCTGGAATAGAGCAATTGGCGATGGTTGAAGGCAGAGCCGTTCCTAGAGATTCTTATGCCATAGGCGAATTTTTTTTCTTAAAATTTTACCAGAATGATTTGCAATGAAATAATACATTTTTTTTTATAAAATAAAAGTTTACCCAAAAAACTTGTTATTTTATGGTTTGTAAAAGCTGCAACACACAATATATATCATCTTTAACAGTAATAATCATATTAATTTTCATTAACAAAGCTTACTTTACAATTTTAAAATAAATAATAATGATATATAAAAAGAAAGTGGTCTAAGGATATTAATAGTGATTTAGATTCAAAATACCTTTTTATTTTAACACTTTATAAATATAAAAGGTAATTAACAAACTCAGAAAAATATAGAGATAATAAAATAAAATAAAAAAAACTAAATGTAGATATAATTGTAACTAATTATTTTTAAAAACTAAATTGTGATTGTAGAAAAGAAATCTTAACAATATTAATAGTCATCTAGGTTTAAGTTTAAGAAAAAAGTCACGCATAAATGTTTTACCAATTGACCATAAAAAATATTTTTTGTATAAATGTGCCCTACAAACATAAAACTGATGCCCTAAGCAAGTGCTTTAAATTTTCTTCACCAAGCACGGCTCTGGTTGAAGGTGACCTCACTTTCTCCATAATGTTGAGGGGTGGTCTCCGGTTGAAGCAAGGGGTGATTGTCACTCCAAGGTTGAGACATGCATCTTTTTCGGAGAGTCCGGTGGCTCCGGACATTGCTCGAGGACAGTGATGCACTGATGCTTCTTTAATGTGAAAACCACTGAAAACAATAGTTGAGATATAACTGAAATATCAAACTGGGTTTTACAGCAAAACCGGGTCACTGGTTCTAAGGTTTTCAATGGTTTTTGGCTGATTTTACTGGTTCAACTTGAAATTCGGTTTTGGAACGGACTAGGCTAAATAAAGGAGTCACAGTTGAACCGTTTTAACCGGTCGGTCCAGTCTGATTTTAAAAACACTAGTGTAAATGGATTGAACGACCTATTAGAAAGTGGCATCAAATTTACCACTGTTGAAAATTAATAGGCATTGATTTAAGGTGTTTTTATTTTTGAAAAATAGAATTTCATGGTTTTGAAATGATAATACTTAAAGAATTAGTAATAAATTATAACAATTATATATATAAAATCACCCAAATTATGTACGTATCGAAATTCACATTTTTAAATTGCTGATTGAATACACCGATAGTGTTGGGTAAGAAATCAGAAACTATTATATAGGTCACCTTGATCATACTCATCACTTCTACTATAGAGCAAAGTAAAAATCAATATATACAAGAACATAATATATAAAATCTATAAAAACAGAATATGTCATTAGAAAAGCCATAGATAGTTTCATAGTACACGTCCATATAATAATACCATGTTCATTATTAAGCCTGAATTATCGCAATTCGAACCAGCGATCTCTAACCCGACGAAAGTTAAACTTATAATGTTTGTGATTTATTTGAAACATCTGGTCAGTCCAGAGAGACATATCAAAGGGGCTTTTACATCACTTCCACTTCTTGAACTTACCTCCTCCAAACATCCCATGCCCACGTTTAAACTTGCCTCCGTGATGCTTAAACTTCCCGTGCTTCCCGTGCTTGAACTTACCATGACCATAACCATAGCCATGACCATGGCCATATCCGTGACCATATGCAGCGTGTCCGTAAGGGCTGTGAGAGCTATGAGCTACGTGGTGAGCTCCATAGGCTGCTGCAGCACCAGCAATCATACCCCCGATTCCTCCTGCGTGTCCTGAAACAAGAGTAAAGACAAATCAGATAAAGTTAGCATAAATCTACAAAGCTATCGTTACGAAAACAATACAATTAGACTTTGACCCACACAGCTGTGTGGATATTTTTAAATAATAATGTTTTTCAATTTGTAGTGTCAAATATTTATAGTTGTTCAATGATTTTAATTATTTGTATATGTGTGACATTTTTCATATTGTATTGTATCTTGATAAATAAATCAAAAATATATGATAAATAAGTTATTTCTTATTCGATATCTATCATTGTATAAATCATTTATATATTATATTTTGTATGAGTTAATCTAACAATTAGTATGTATATTAATATATTTATTTTACCAAATATTTTTTGGCAAAAAATAATTTATATTTTATGAAAAGGTCTCACAATTTTATGAAAATTATTACCTTTTCTATATTATCATATTCTTTAATATATATGGGAAAAGGTTAACTTTAAAATTAAAAATATTTAACATGGTTATATATTTATATTATATATAGTGGAAGCACTTTTTGTTGGGGATGGGTTATTTTGACAAAATGGTAAACGTGTTAGACTGATCCTTTAATGTTTTATGTTATGAGTGTTTTTGTATCCCGGTTATATATGTTAGTTGATGTATGCGGTTAGTGTTGATTATTGTAGTTTAAACTATATAAATTATAATAGGTGGATGAAATGTGTATATTTCTAGGGGATTGTCAAATTATAAAAATGCCATTCATAAGATCTTGTGTTTTAGTTTAAAATCAGTGGCATAAATTGTAAAATTCCACATGATAGTAAGATATGAATTTTAAAATTACATCTTTATTAATAGAAAAGATATCAGAAAATACTTTGTTCCTGTTTCTTTCTAAAGTAAAATCTAACACCAAATATGATACCAAATCTTTGTTTATCGTAACGACATATATACAAACACTCATTTTCAACATCTTCTTGAGTTAAAATCTACCACATATATGATACTAAATTTAAGACTCTATTACGCTTACTTCATCTAAGACAACTTCAATTATTTTTAAACTTCTTAACAAAGAGACATTTAAAACATTTAAGATACTGTCAAGCTACAGGGGAGGACTAGAAAGGTCGTTAGCAGGAGGCAATACAGACGATACAGTACCTGAGTGATGAGCAGGATAGCCAGTAGGAGCATAACCAGCATGACCAGATGCAGGAGGATAACCTCCATAACCATGAGCTGGAGGGTAGGCACCAGGTGGTGGAGGGTAACCTTGATGTGGTGGGTATCCAGCTGGTGGATAAGCCCCAGGACCTGGCGGGTATCCAGCGGGTGGATACCCATGAAACCCTCTGTCTTTGTCACCTCCCATGTTCTCTCAATCAACAAACAAAACCTACACAAAAAGACAATAAACACCACTTGGTTTAGGCCAAAACAACAACATAATCCAACCCCATTCAACTTGCAAAAACAAAGCGTGAACTTCAAGCTTTCATCAGGCGATCAAGCAGAAAAACAAGATTCAAGTAACGAGCTAAACCAGGAATGTAATGAATCATTGATTAGCTTAGAGATCAACGTAAGTACTCCCAATCAAATTGCATAAAAAGAGGCATTAACGTCAAGCTTTTTCATCATGGTATGAAACAGATACATCAGAGTAATCAATAAGTAGACATAAAACTTGAAAGAGATGAGAGCTTTTTTACCCGAGACGAATAGCGAGAAATGTCGAAACTGAATTGGAAGATAGAAAATATAACGAAGGTGTTTGAAGATATATATTGATGAGTTTGCTTTACACACGTACAAATATTTCCTTACGCTTCTTAGCAAAAAAAGAAAAAAAAATTCCTTACGCGGCAAAGTTTCTGAAAAGGTTTATTTCATATTTAGTCCTCGTACTTTGAGGATGAATATAATCTGACAATTATTCTTTATATATATTAATGAGGTACACATTTTCAACAAGAATAACGACACGTACTGGTGTTATTAATGAAAATTTAGAAAATATATTGAAATATCAAAGTGAAATGAATGGCTAACTGAACAGTTGATTTCAATTAGAGCGATTTTTCAGTACTTATAGGGGCGTTTGTGAATTATAACTAAAATATAGGGGTCAAAGAGACAGAGATAAGAATATATGTGTTACGTACTATTTTAGCGTTGCGAGAACGCGTAATGGATCCGTGATTCTACGAACACACATACGTAGGGATAATAAAATGCCTTTTCAGTTGCACTTTAATGGAAAAATGCCAAAAGGATCGAATCTACACGAAATTAATTATGATTTTCTTATTTTTTTGGTAACAAACTAACAAATTAAAAATAGCCACATGAGAAGATTGATACTCATTCCCCTGATTTTACGTCAAATATATAATTTTAGGCACGAAAAGGTCGTCCGTAACATAGGTTTGGAGTTGGGGAACTCGAAACATATGAAGTTACAAGATCCTCAGCTCGGGTCAAAGTACTGGTCGATGGTTTGAAGCCATTGATAATGGAAGCTGCTATGGATTTTGATTCCGGAGAGGAAAGTATCATCACTCTAGACTATGAAAAGCTTGGAAACCACTGCTCCATTTGCTACAGACTATCTCACCTCCAATCTCAATGCCCAGAGAGGCCCCCTCCAGCTACTAATGAGAAGACAGATTCCAACCTGCCAACTCATTCACATAGACAAGAAATTTCGACCTTTCCTCACGCACCTCCCAGGAACAAAGTGCCCCTGCTGCTAACTACTACAGACCTTTCCAACAAAGGCTTGACCGTCATGGCAAACCTTTTGGAGATAGGGTCTCTTCTGCCTCACTTCGCCCCCCGGGGCCGAGAAACAAAATCGCTGCAAACTTAGACCAACCTCGACCTTCTTTGGAACGTGCTAAGACGCCAGACGCAGAACAGAATGAACAAAGCTACACCTCTCCACCATACACAAGGAGAAGAACCAGCCAAGCTGTTGATCGTAGGAGAGATAACCGTAGGGAGCAAAACCATCGATCCCCTAACCTGCAATGGCGACCCAAATCACCGGTACTCAACCAGGAGGTCACTCCACCTAGTGCCCCCTTCATCCCACATACCTCTGTAGAGCGCAACTTGGATGTTGCAGATTTTCCTCCTCTCCCGGTAATCCCTTCAAGGGAAGAGGTCATGGAAGAGCTTCGAGTTGTCACTCTCCAATACATGAACTGTCCAGATCCTGTAGAGAGAGAAGCAAGGAAGCAAAGGGTCCTACAGAGTGAGCTAAATGGAGTCGTGGAGGAAACGGCAACCCACATACTGCAAGCTTCAACATCCGCAGCATTAGCCAGCTTAGCTGCCCCACAAACACTCAATCTTTCAGAAATCCCTATCCATGAAGAGGGTCCTGCGGATGTTCCAGAAACTCATACAAGGAAACGGGGCCGCCCTCCGAAAGTTCGAGACAATAGAAATGTGATCAGGCTTAGTCCAAAATCGTATTCTGGCATGGGTTCAAAGAAAAGAAACTTGGTTCGTCTCCAAGCCTCTCCAGGATCGACGTCGCGAGTTTCTCGCCAATCACGAACCTCTACTCGACAGAACAGGGCATCAACGACAAGTAATGCTCCCCCGATCGTTTTAATACCAGCTATCTCGAGACAGCAGACGGATTTTCCTCTGCTAACTCCCGATCTTCCTTAGCGATACTGAGCTGGAACTGTCGGGGGCTGGGGAACCCAATGACAGTCCAGCATATTAGGGAGCTTCGTCAGCAAGCATCTCTAGACATCATATTCCTCATGGAGACAAAGAATCCGGATCCCTTTGTTCTCAAAGAACTGAACTTCCTCGATCCTGATCACCATTTTCTTGTCCCCCCAGCCAGGCCAAACAGCGGAGGACTCGCCCTATTTTGGAGACAAGACATAGACCTGCAGATTATCTCCTCTTCTAAGAACCTCATTGATACTGTAATTTCGTATAAAGGCGCTACAGTCTATGTATCCTTCGTGTATGGTGAACCTGAAGTATCTAATAGAAATATTATTTGGGATTCGCTGATTGATCTAGCTCAGACAAGAACTTCTGCGTGGCTTTTAACGGGAGATTTCAATGAAATAGTAGATAACAGCGAGAAATCCGGAGGCCCGGAGAGGGCTGAAGGTTCTTTTGGCGCGTTCCGAAACATGTTAGCCAGCTGCAACCTCTTCGATCTCCAACATTCAGGAATTAGCCTATCATGGAGAGGCAAAAGGCGGACTCACCTGGTGTACTGCAGATTAGATCGATCACTTGTCAACCCGGCTTGGTCGGATAGCTTTCCCTCCGGAAGATGTCAGTATCTAGGTTTTGAAGCGTCTGATCATAGGCCCCTAATCACGGTCTTTGATTCAGCTAAGCGCAGGCGGAATCGTCTGTTCCGCTTCGACCGTAGGCTCCGAGATAATGAAGAGGTCAAGGAACTGATAGCGAATACCTGGAACTCCAACCCAGAGGCTTCCGTTAACTCAAGACTGGCTCAGTGTCGTCGAGCCTTATCAACCTGGACAAGAGAACAACATTTCAACAGTAAGGAGAAGATCAACAAGCTGAAGCAGAATCTGGACGAGGCCATGACTGACCCCCAGGGTAATGATGATCTCATCGCCTTACTAAATGCTGAACTTATGCTGGCGTATAAAGCGGAAGAAGAATTCTGGCGACAACGGAGTAGAATTATGTGGCTTTCACTAGGAGATAGAAACTCTGGCTACTTCCATGCTGTGGCCAAAGGACGAAAAGCCCGTAACAGAATGTCGGTAATAGAAGATTCAAATGGCATTGCCTACTATGAAGAAGAACAAATCGCAAGCCAGATCACTGCTTACTTCACAGAGATTTTCTCTTCGCTCAACAGTGATGCTACTGAAGGAGACACGAGAGAGATTGTAGGCTCAGCCATCAGGCCAAGCGTCTCAGAGTCAGCAAATGCGAGACTAAGCGCCATACCTAACACTGCAGAGATTAAAACCGCTTTGTTTCTCATCCATCCGGATAAAGCTCTTGGGCCGGACGGATTTTCAGCAAGTTTTTTCCACTCTAACTGGAGTACAGTAGGCACTTCACTGATCCGGGAAATCCAAGCTTTCTTCCGAACAGACCTTCTACCGACTGTCACCAACGTTACCTATGTCAGGCTCATACCAAAGTCCACAGGCGCCAAGCTCGTTTCAGACTACCGACCGATAGCTCTTTGCAACGTTGCCTACAAAGTGATCACAAAAATCCTCTCTCTCAGATTGAAACCAATTCTCCAAGATATCATCTCTGAGACACAGTCGGCCTTTGTCCCAGGGAGAGCCATATCTGACAACGTACTTATAACCCACGAGATCCTCCACTCTCTCAAAACATCGGAGGCCGTTATCCGATGTTCCATGGCCGTGAAAACAGACATGAGCAAAGCCTACGACCGTTTAGAGTGGCGTTTTATCGAGGAGGTTCTGACACGTTTTGGTTTCGCAGCCCCCTTTGTGCACCTGATCATGCAATGTGTGACCTCAGTAGCCTATTCCTTCCTAATCAATGACTCAGTCCACGGCAAGATCATCCCGTCTAGAGGGATTCGTCAGGGAGATCCGCTGTCCCCATATTTATTCATCTTATGCGGAGAAGTGCTCTCTGGGCTGTGCTTAAGAGCTCAGCGCATCGGACATCTTTCAGGACTGCGAGTGGCGATACCTGCACCGCGAATAAATCATCTTCTTTTTTGCGGACGATACTATGTTTTTCCTTGGCACGGACGACCTTAGTTGTATCTCGCTGATGGAAATTATTCACAAATACAGAAGGTCATCGGGACAGATGATTAATGCTTCTAAATCTTCCATCTTCTTCTCAGCCATGACCCCGCAGGTAATACGGGAACGTGTTAAATCACACCTCGGGATTGAGAAAGAGGGCGGAGTAGGAAAGTATCTAGGACTCCCGGAACATTTCGGTCGACGGAAGAGAGACCTTTTCACTGGTATAGTGGATCGTATAAGACAACAGGCTGCGTGCTGGTCCTCCCGACAACTCTCTCCAGCCGGTAAACTTGTTATGCTAAAGTCGGTCCTAACCGCCACTCCGGCATACACGATGACTTGTTTCCAACTGCCAGTGAGTCTTTGTAAGCGCATTCAATCCGCACTCACAAGATTCTGGTGGGATGAGTCCCCGGAAAAAAGGAAAATGTGTTGGGTAGCTTGGGAAACACTCACTGCACCTAAAGCATTGGGAGGTCTTGGTATCAGGGATATCCAAGCTTTTAACACGGCCTTACTCGCAAAACAGTCTTGGCGGATCATCTCGAAACCTGATTGTTTACTTTCCAGAGTTCTTAGAGGCAAATACTGCAGCAAGGTGTCTTTTCTTGAGGTAGAACCTCTGAAGTCCGCATCCCATGGGTTGCGGGGAATTCTTGCAGGCAGAGACCTCCTGGCAACTAACCTGGGTAAAGCCATTGGTGATGGGGAAAGCACTAGAATCTGGAAGGATCCTTGGCTGAGTCCCCTTCTTCCGACCAGACCCATAGGACCTGCAAATGAAGAACATCAGGACCTAGTTGTGGCGGACTTTTTATGTCGAGGAAATACAGATTGGAACATTCAGAGAATCAAGGAAGTGCTACCTAATTATCTGACTGACATACTGAATGTAAAACCGAGCATCATGGGAGTTCCGGACTCGTTTGTCTGGCTAGCATCGAGGTCAGGAGTTTACACTGCGAAATCTGGATATTATGTTGCTGCATCAATGGAGTTAGCTGCTAACAGAGTTGAGGCGAGACCCCTACCAGATCAGAACCTTTACAAATCCATTTGGGCTAGTAAAATACCACCAAAGCTATATCTATTTCTCTGGAAGATAATGCAAGGAGCACTAGCGCTTGGAGAAAATTTGGCTAGGCGAGGCATCCTCAACAACATCTCATGTCGCCACTGCGGAGAACCAGAGACCACAGATCATTTGTTTCTTCACTGTGTCTTCACACGACAGATATGGAGCTCACACATCTGGTCTTCTCCCTTTGACCCAAGGCTTCATGCCACCTTTGCGGAAGCTTTCATCGGTTCAACAGCGGCCACTAATCTGCCACCATTAGGAGTAGCGACTAACCTTTTTCCTTGGATTACTTGGGGAATCTGGACAGCAAGAAACTACTATGTCTTTGAGAATAGAGTCTTCACACCTAAGGAAATCATAGCGAATGCTATCAGATTGGCAAGAGAATGGAGCATCGCGCAAACATCTCCATATTCATCTTCCTCGCCACAGCTCAGCCGAACGCTTCCACCAACTCTGACATCCCCATTTGTAGTCTGTTTTACTGATGCAGCTTGGCAGGCTGGATCAAAGAAGGCAGGCTGTGGATGGATCTTCACGGACCACCGGGATGCGTGGTTGAAGCAGGGAACGAGTACCTTCAACTACACTTCATCGCCACTGATGGCTGAGGCTCTCGCCGTCAGAACAGCTCTCCTCAATGCCCTCGAAGCGGGCTATACCAGAATCTGTATTAAATCAGATTGTCAAGCACTTGTTGCTATTATCTCCTCGAAACAACACCCGGCGGATCTCCACGGAATCACTCGGGATATCGAGTTTCTATCTCTCTCTTTTGATTGTATCTCCTTTGTTTTCATTTCCAGAAACTTGAACTCGGCTGCTGACGCCCTTGCAAAATCATCTCTGTACTCTGCTCCCACCAACTAGTTTGTTTGGTTTGGGTTTCTTCTATATTATTCAGTGTTCAAAAAAAAAAAAAAAAAAAAGTTTTAGGCAAAATATTTTTATTCATTAGTTTATATAATTCAACATATGATTAATAATCCTTATTTTCGAGCTTTAACCTTTATCTTATTAAGAATTTTTTGTAGGATAGCTTTTTTAAAAGTTTTTGTCACAAAATAGCTCTAAATAGTAGAAAATGACTAAAATAAGTTTTATTAAAGGGTATATATTTTTACCCTGGAATTAACTAATCTAGACTTAGGATTTAGAATTAAGGTGTGGGGTTTTGAAGATATAGTTTTAAATTTTAAAAAATAAAAATTAAATATTAAAATTTTAAAAAATAAAAAAGATTATTTTGGTCATTTTTTTTTTGAAAACTATTTTTGTGACAAAAACTTAAAAATAGCTATTCGAGAGAATTACCCTATATTTATTGTTTGGATTTTGTTTTTATAACAAACCATGATAAGAAAAACTTAAACATGTAACATATATGAAATTTATTAAAAGATGAAGAGATAGAAAATAGGTAAAACGCCATTAGCCCATCCACAACACACATCTGATGCATCTCCCGTCAAGGAGTAGCTGGAACGCATCATTGATGTCCTCAAATTTCATCTCGTGTGTCACAAATTTATCCAGCTCAAGCTCCTTGCTCATGTAGCGTTTAAGAAGAAGAGGAATGTGTGATTTAGCCTTTAAACCACCGAACAACGAGCCCATTAGAGTCTTCCCGTTGTGAAGAACATCGGACGAGTTTAAGCAAATTTCTGAACCTGGCTTGTCCACCCCTAACGTTATCGTCTTTCCCCATCCCTAAACGTTGATTCAACCAAAAAATAAAACTCTGAACCTTATAATTTATTTCTAGGCGTATATCAGCGATCATACCTTTCTGCAACATGCATACGCTTCTTGAACCAAAGAACTGCTTCCAACACACTCGAAACAATAATCTGCTCCCCCACCAGTCATCTCATTGATCACCTAAACACAAAGATATAAATCAAACGTATAATATATAGATGTTTATCCATTTCCATGGACGCAACTGCGAAGTATCATTACCTCGCTCACACGCTTGTTTCCGCATGTCATCGAGTTTACAAACTCAGTTATTCCAAATTTTTGGCCTACAAAAAGATGATGATTTTATAGCAGTTATGATTAATTTACTAAAAAAACAAATTATGATTTAATACGATTTTTGCAAGGTAAGCTATAGACAAAATAAAATATCACTAACCAACTTCGAATTTTGTAGGATTTATATCGACACCAATGATTCGAGAGGCACCACAAAGTCTTGCACCCTCAGCAACCTAAAATTGCACAAACCTTAACCAAACTCAGCACCTCAAAATTAAAATAACTTATTGAAATTTGCGACTTTACCGCTAGACCGATAGAACCAAGTCCAAAAATCACAACAGTTGATCCTTGTTCAACTTGGGCAGTCTTCCAAGCAGCACCAACACCTAAATAAAAATTCATTAGAAATCAAACAAATGCCAAATCTCTGTTACAGTTTTATTGACTTACCAGTGGAGACTCCGCAGCTGAGGAGACAAGCACGGCTAGGAGGAATAGAAGAATCGATCTTAACCACGTGAGCGACATCAAGAACAGTGTATTCACTGAAGCTCGAGACATTTAAGAAATGAAACAGAGTGTTGCCATTCAGGTCAGTGAATCTACTGGAGTTTTCGTATCTTGGCATCCATGGTGAGACCTTGAAGGGAAGTCTGCTGCATAAGTTGCTCTTTGGAGATTTGCAGTCAACACAGTCACCACAGTCTGCCATAAATGTTGGCAGTACAGTGTCTCCTACTACTACTTCGGTGACGTTTTCACCCACACTCTCCACAACTCTGTATATTCAAATTTCAATTCCACGACATAAATTTATTTAAAATAAAAATTGTGTTCCATTTCAAAAAAATAAGTTGCGTTTTTAGACCCTTTGAAGCATAACTTTGCAAAAAAAAAAAATTGCAACAATTGGTTTAGGTAGCTTAGTCAAAATGTAGCCAAAAAGCCAAAAAAACTTTGCAACAATTGGTTTAGGAGCTGTGATCTTAAACAATACGTAAGTCTTTAAGGGAAGTGTATAATGTTTAATATTTGGTTGATACTGGCAACATGCTTATCAAGCCCTATGGAAACTGATTTATTGTGCGTCAGACTAAATAATTGTTTTTAAACATGAAGTTATGAGTAACTGGGGAATATAATCCGTAAACATACGGGAGTGATTGGGGTTGGAGTTGAAGTCTAGGTGGTACGAGGTCAAGGAAGATCGGTTCAGTGTTGGTGGATATTATGAATGTATATGATCTGTTAAAAAACATAGTTTGTTTGATTGGGTTGGGTGGTCTAGTTGTCTCAATGATTATTCAAAACCTTCTGTCTATTCTTGCTAGACATGCAGAAAAACATCTATGATTGGCTATCCATACAATTTTCAAAGAATAAAATATCTATGTTTGTGTTAATTGAATAGCGATAATAGATGTCTCTATACATCTTTATCGCAGTCAACGAAAGTTTATTAACGTTAGCACCCCAGTCCTTAAAAGTCCAAAAGCCACTTGTTGTAACCTCTCGTGTGAGGTTTGAAATGAAGCACCGTATTTGATTGACATAGAGAATTTTATTTTTGCTACTTGTCCTATAATAATAATTTATTATGAAGAGAAGTTGACCTAAATATTTTTTTGGGAAAAGACCGAATATACGTTTTCAATTTCATACACAGGATTGCAAATATATTTGTTTGTTTCTGTAAAAGCTTGAAATCTAGCGGTCATAAAATATGCAGAGTACATATTATCTCAATAAGATATTTAAAAAGTTTTCGATCAGTAACATCTTTAAAAGGTTTAAAACATGATAAAATTTGGATGGGTATAGTATAGACTAACCCAATTGCTTCGTGGCCTAGAATCCTAGGAAAGCAGGCTGGAGGAACCTGCGTAAACAGCCAATCACAAGACGTTATAACTCTGATTGTAAAGTAACAACGACCACAATATATTAATCCGATAATATTTTACTCAATAAAAATTAAAAATACTATCAATGGTCATTGGGTCAATACTGAGTCTGATACATACGTTAAAGAACTAATTTTGGATCTACCGAAAATCGTGAAATACTGAAACATTTTATCAAGAAATAACATCATGTAAATTCATTTTTTCCGTTTTTGATGTCTTCAATGATTTTAAATAAACTTTTTTCATGTAAACAGAGAATAATAGCTAAAATCATGAACCATAGAAGAGAAGAAAAAAGAGAATACTTGGAGTTTCCAGAAGGTGATGTCACTGTGGCATAGAGCTGTACAAATGATTCGGATCCGAACCTCGTGAGGCTGCGGCGGCGCAACCAGGATTTCTTCCATCACTAGTGGCTCTCCGGCCTTCCTACAAACCGCCGCTGCCATAGAAACATAAAAGTCAACGCTAGTCAATGAACGACACTTATAGATAGAGGGCCTTTCTTTCCTCTACACTAACCTTTGCAACGGATCGGTTTAAGTGAAGACTTGTCGCCGGAGGACTTGTTGTTTTCCATCTCTCTTCCTAGTTTTGCAGCTTTGGCCTTTGTGAGTCTAGTGCGTTGCTGTATTATGTCTGTATATAAACTTGTTCTCTAGATTTATTACCATTTTTGTCGTTGTAATATTTAATACATTTCTTTTCTGTTTGTGTTTATCTGCATTCGGTGCATCAAAAACTTTCTCTATATTGTTTAGCAGGTGTTTCCTTTCCTTAGCGCTTGGGTCCATAAATATTTTATAATTATTTGTTAATAAATCAATAGTTAAAAAATATAATGATATATTATTATCTACATTTTCATTTGAAAATTCTTACATATTATAATTTTCTTCAAAATTTGATTGTACACTATATAGATTATATAGAAATAAATATTAAAAATCAGTCAATATTCTGTTTTCAATTATACAAAATTAATAATAATTTTACTCTACTCGATTAATATTTAGTTATATGTTTTCTGTTTTTTTATAATATTAACCATTTTTATTAAAATATTTTTTAGATAACAGCACAATATATTATATATGAATTATGTTTTTATATTAAAATATATTTTTAGATTTTGGGTAATTATTATTATTATTAATTTTAATCACTCAATCTAATCAAAAAATCAAATTCATTTTTATTTTATGGCTAATTTATACTATATTCTATTCACTAAATGTATAAACGATATTAATCAATCTAACTTTTAACGTGAGAACTCGAATACGAAAGCACTTCACAAATAATAATATAGATTTATAAAGTATAACATTGTATTTGTAAATATAATATTTTTTAATTATTGTTGTATAAATTTCTAGATGCATATAAATACTATTAAGAATTTTTTAATCATATTTCGTAGTTATATCGTTATTTGAGTGACATAAGCAATTAATTTATGTGTTTAGTATTTAATTTTAGTTTTTACTTATCAGTGACTTATTGGATGTATAATTGTTATTTACTAGAAACATATTTGTATCAGAATGAATTTTTGTTTTTGTTTTCTAAAATTGTATAAGATAATTTTATATTAGTCGAAAGATTATTCCGAACTCTGAGCTGATAGTGTGATAGCCAGTTCACAGCATTAAGTGTGTTCCTCCCGGAGCCGACTGGATCAACCGAGAAGATATATAAAAAAATATTCATATTTTAAAAAACATTGTAAATATTCGATGAATTCTGACTAATATCAAATAGTTTTATTAATAATAGGTACAATAAATTAAGATGATGATTTGTACTAATGCTAATTAATATTTGATTTATTTAAAAATCTAAAACTTTATAAAACTTGATTTAATTGACTATAATATGTAGTACTGAAGCTGATATGGGTGTATAATACATGAAAAAAAAATTTTATTTTTCTGACGAAGCTTTTAGTTATAATCTATAGTAAATTATCTAATTTCGTTCAAAAAAGTAAAGTAACTAACTTTCATTTATTTTTCTTTATTACATGAAAACTGTGAGAATATTTGAGATATGGTACAAATTTGATATAATTGATTCTAAAATTTTTAGTAGATTTCATGCATAACATAATCATTTATAATCTATTTTAAATTTTAACTGTTAGAAATTTGTTGAAATTTCCTTATTTGTTATTTGCTTAGTAATATCTTTTAAAGTGTATTTTTGTTATGAATGTGTATTAGCTAGTATTCATATAATTTTTCTATATCATATAGATGTTCAAAAAGATGGTTCTAAAAGATTATGATTTACTATATTTACAAAGGCAGAGCTCATAATTTTTAAGAAGATGGGAAAGAGATCTGTTCTTTTGACTATATTTATTAGGATATTAATACAAAGTAAAATAAGATTCCAATTGGATCGAGATCAATACAAAGCTAAAGAGTTATCAAAATTAATATGCAAATTAATATGGGTTGACTTCTGTACACCCCTCTCAACTAACTATCCCACATTAAAACCCTTCTGACTTTTAAGCTCTTTAGAGCATCTTTAACCCTAGCACCCCAAGTGGGGTGCTTAATTTTTTTTTTTTTTTTTTTTGGTTTTTTCTCTGATTTAAAAAAAATAATAAATAAAACGAACAAATTGCGGGCCGCCACGTGTCAGTGGGGCCCGCGATACAGCTCAAGCACCGGCGCCAGATCTGGCGTTTTTGGCATCGCTGCTTCTCCTTTTTTGGTGGAACCCACCCTTAAGCACTCCTCTTAGCACCTGCTCTTAGGCCATCATTAACCATGGAAGCTTAACCATGGGAGCTTTAAAAATAAAAATAAAATAATGGATGAGTGGGTCCCACTATTTTCAAATATTGAGTGGTTTTAAATTTTTTTAATCAGAAAAAAGAAAAAAAAAAGAAAAAAGAGAAAAATAAACATCCCAAATGGGGTGCTGGGTTAATAATGCTCTTGGAGCACCAGCATCGGTGTTTTTTTGGAAAAATCTCTTGCTGCAAAAATTAATTAACAGCTAAACATTAGCAGAGAGAAACATCAAAAGGTAAGACCATCTTCGATTGAGGTTCTTCCTGTTAGAGTTCTTAATATATGTATTATGTGTATATATATATGTAAATAATTATGGAATCCACAATTATTGTAGAACCCCATAAATAAGGGGTTTTAAGAATTCTTAAAACCTTCTTTTAAGAATCTTTATCTATGGGGTTCCACAAAAATTGTAAATTCCACAATTAATTATACATATATATATATACATATATCCATATATACATAATACATATATTACTTATACTTATTCTCGAAATGTTTTTATGTGAATAAATGAAATTATTATTTTATATTTTAAAATATTATTTTATTTA
Source organism: Brassica rapa (assembly GCF_000309985.2). NCBI lineage: Eukaryota > Viridiplantae > Streptophyta > Magnoliopsida > Brassicales > Brassicaceae > Brassica > Brassica rapa. The sequence continues at coordinate 27,885,048 of NC_024800.2, read as the reverse complement.
ATATATTATATTTCAGTTTAATATTTTTATTTTACTAAAATATCAAACATAAAATGTTACAGCCAATAAAATATTATTTATTTTGTTTTACATAAAAATTTAATTTGATAGTTTAAAAAGAATTGGGCTATACTATTTAATTTCAAAATTAGTTACTGAAATATATAAAATATGGTCAATATTAAATATGATAAACAGTCAAATGATAATTACCTAATGACAATATATTTATATTTTTTTAGAAATGTTATTGTTTAGATGTTTTTTTTTGTTAGGAGAATATTATATATGAGTAATTTTAGGATGTTTAGTTAAATTTTTAATGAATAGTCTAATATAGACTTGTGTATGGTAGATAAAAAATAGGACTCTATTTTAATAGAGTAGACTAGATTTTGATCCGCGCTTTCAAAGCGCGGAGGTTTTTTTTTTTTTTTTCAATTGACAAATATTTAGTAAATGTCACATTTTCATATATTTGTGTTTTATTTTATAAAAGACTTAAACTTTTTATCTTTATTTATCGTATTTCATTTTAAATGACTATTTATGTTTAAAAAATTAAACTTTATTTCTTTAATGAATTAATTTGGTATAACTCTGATAAATTAATTTATTATCTGGTTAATATTTTAATTAAAAAAATTATATACTTTTAATAAAGATTTATACTTTTCAATGAAAAAATTCAATTATTTTTATGAATGCTTAAATTATATTAAGAAAAAAAATAATAATAATTAAGAATAGTTGAAAAAAATTATTCGAACTTGGACTCAATGGCCAAAGGAAAAAAATGTGAGAATTATATCTGATTTCTTAATCGGCCCAAATGGTCCAAGAGAGATCTGATGTGGACTGGATCCGAAAATAATGACCCAATATAGATGTGTTATTTATATTACTTGATTGCCATTAATGAAACATGCAATGTTAGTAAAGGAAAGTGCATGCTAATGTAAAAAGAACAATAAGATCCTGCTTTAATAGTATAGATATGCGGTTCAAAAAAAAGGTTCTAATAGATAAAAAATGAAGTTTAAGAGTCAAATGAAAATCAGAAAATTAAGTTAATATATTATGTCAGAATGTCAGATGTATAAAAATTGATATATTAAAATGATAATAGAAATTTAGTTGACGCATTATTGTGGAATCAATCAACTAATTACCAACATCATATACTGGAGAAAGATGGAACTTAATCACTACATGTAAACATTTTTGTAAGGGCGATTGTATAGCAAATTACAGACAGATCTGCATAAATTACAAAGAAACATAAAGACTACAAAGAAAACATCATCTACTTTTGATTCATTGCACTCCACAGATGTTTTACCGTGAAGAACACATGCAGACTTGGTATTGAGACAGTAAAGATTCTGAAACTGAACGAAAAGGCTGAGACTTTTGATCAGCAGAACCCAAAGGAGCGATCTAACTCCTGCTCACTCTCGCAGTTGTATCCAAATTCAAAAGCTCGACCTAAGTAGATACATCACCACCGTTCACTTATATGTTGGAGATAAAGAGTATAAACAGAACAGAAGGAGACAGATATGTACCAAATCGGCCTCTTCCTGTTAATACTTCAGCTTCTTGTTCAGCTTCTTCCTCATCTGCGTCTGAATCATCTTGTACGAGCAAACTTTCAGAACAAAGCCCTGAGATAGTACACACCATGTTCCCACTCTCCCGACAAAATATTACTTCCTTGCAGTTGTCATCACATACTGTTTACAAGACCACAAAACACAAAAGGATAAGTTTAAACAACACAAGCAAATTCATATTTTTTTACAGCGCTCTTTTCATTTCATACCATGAACATTTCCAGTCTCTTGGCATATGAAAACGTCGTCGATCTGATGGTAATCACATTTTGTTCCCAAACAAACATGGCCAACAACAGCCTTATCGGGAAGTCCTTTGCTTTTCTTCCACATAGATACTTTGTCAAGTACAGTTTTGTCAAGAACTATCTGGTCATCCACCATCTAAAGCATTGCGAGAATACATCAAACTATGATTCGTAGTTGAAGAAAACAAAACAACAACAACTATGAAAAGCACAAATTACCTGGGCCGCAAGAGGTGCTTGGCTTCGCTTAGCTGCTTGCATTTGAATGTAATACTCTTTGAAATCCGTCGGACAGCTTCTGACAAGTTCAATCATGTCCTTCTCGTCACGCTAAATTTCAACATTGAGAAAAGAATGACACCTCTAATACCAACTCACAGCACTATTTTATGTACTCTTCAACAATGTCACAAACAAAATGTAAACAAAACAACTCACATCAATATAAAGCTTCTTCCAAGCACACTCACGTAACATTCTCGTTGAAGGCATTAAACCCCACCGGATACAGTACCTGCAAACAAAACCAATCAAAGGTGTACGTTTTTGAGTACAAAGGATTGATTTTGAAAGATCCAAGAGAGCTTACAGGCGACGCCATAAGGATTCATCAGAGGCAGCAAAGTTGAGAAATTTACACACTAAAGAACATGATAGAAGATCCTGTAATAATCACATTCAAACAATTTGGATCAAACGCAACCCTCAAGATTATCAAGAAACGAATCACAAAACTATAGCTTGAGAATACAAATGAACAATAAGTACCACCTCAGAGGATAAGAACTTGAAGATATGACGAAACAGCTCTGTAGGAACTTTGCTGAAAACTCCACTCTCTATTCTCTTTACAACATTTCTATCTCTGTTGCTACGATCTTCCTTTTGATCTCCATCCTTCTCTACAGCCTTTGCTTTGTCCTTGTCAATACGTTGTCGTTTTGGTTCAGGTTCTTTCGTTTTTTCTTCATCCTCAACCTATTAAAAACACAAAGAATCAACCTTTCATATGAAAACATGAACCAGATGTATCTGATCTTGATTAAGACAGACCAAACCCAGATTCGATGTAATAAAATCAAAGATAATATGAATTACACGAAAAACATCAGATTTGCAATCTTATTACATGAAACTGAAAAAAATAAAATGATAATTGAGAAAAAAAAATACCGAGGAGACTTCTGATTCGAGGAAGCGGGCGAAGCACTCGTCTTCGTCATCGGAAAGAGACATGTTGTCGAATGGCGAGGATCGGAGCTCCGGTGACGACGGTTAATTTTATGTGGCCAAGGAAGGGACAGAGAGATGAGAGAGGGTTGGCGATGAGATTGGAGATGCCTTTGGGCCGAGCGGGCTTTCATTAATGGGCCTCATAGCTGAGGCTTTCATTAATGGGCCGCAGCTATCCTGTGGGCCTTTTGGGAGGGTCTGGCCCATACCCAACATATACCGGGTCGATAAGTCGGGTGTCTCTTTCCTCCTCCTCGAGAGTTTTATCAAATCCACTTTCCCCAATTTCTCTCCCAAAACTCTTCTTCTCGCTTCAGCCATGACAACCCTATCTCTCTCCTCCTCCTTCAAACCTTCCCTCGTTTCGTCAAGACTCAGCTCATCTTCCTCCGCCTCTTACTCTTCTTTCTCCAAACCCAACAACCTCTCCCTCAAACCCACCAAACTCATTTCGCCTCCCTTGAGAACTCCAGTGAGATTCGCGAACGCTTCAATCGAGATGTCGCAGACCCAGGAGTCAGCTATTCGCGGCGCCGAATCCGACGTCATGGGTCTTCTCCTCAGGGAACGAATCGTCTTCCTCGGTAGCAGTATCGACGATTTCGTCGCCGACGCCATCATGAGTCAGTTGCTGCTCTTAGATGCTAAAGACCCTAAGAAAGACATAAAACTCTTCATCAATTCCTCCGGTGGCTCCCTCAGGTTAATTCTCGATCTGGGTTTCTTCCTTAGTACCAAAAGTTTCAGTCTTTAGCTTCTTAGCTTTGCCCTCGCTTCTTTGCTGTTTTGTGATGCGAAAGTTCAAACCTTTTCGGTGACTTTGTTTGATTGGCGTTGAGTTATCTAACTTTATGTCCCTTTGTTATCTGTGTAGTGCAACGATGGCTATATACGATGTGGTTCAACTTGTGAGAGCTGATGTTTCCACGATTGCTCTCGGCATTGCTGCATCAACAGCTTCCATCATTCTCGGTGCGGGAACTAAAGGCAAGCGCTTTGCGATGCCCAACACGAGGATAATGATTCATCAGCCTCTTGGAGGTGCGAGTGGTCAAGCTATTGATGTTGAGATCCAAGCTAAAGAAGTTATGCACAACAAGAACAATGTCACAAGCATTATTGCTGGGTGTACTAGCCGTTCGTTTGAGCAGGTTCTGAAGGATATTGATAGGGACCGGTACATGTCTCCGATTGAAGCGGTGGAGTATGGTTTGATCGATGGGGTTATTGATGGAGACAGCATCATTCCTCTGGAGCCTGTTCCTGATAGGGTGAAACCGAGGGTGAACTATGAGGAGATTAGCAAAGATCCGATGAAGTTCTTGACTCCTGAGATACCTGATGATGAGATTTACTGAAAAGCCAAGCCTCGTCCAGAACCAGGTGAATTGACCGTATGAGAGACTATAGCTAGTTTCTGGTTAATGTTTAGCCATTGATTCTTCGTTTGTTGTCTATTGAAGTGTAATCTAATGTTTCTTCATCGTTTTATTTTATTTCCAGGGATCTTCGAGTCGTAAGTTTAGAGGAAAAAGCTCGATAACTTCTGCGGCCAGGTTTACGAAATGGAAGTTGCCTCTGTATCTCATATTTTTGCTTATTCAGAAAGATAATTGTTCTTAAAGACTCTGTTGTAAGCATAACGACTTAAAGAAGCTGTAGTTGTTCATTTCATTTATCTTAATCTCGCTCATTACGCACTCCCTAGAAGCTTATAGTGATGAACCCCGTGTTAAAGGAACAGTTGTGTAAGCTAAAAAGCTGAACTATTCTACTAGAGGCAATAAATTAACCAACGAACAGAAGATGCAGATTCTCACACAATAAACGTAGAGAGTTCCAGTGACAAGTCTGGTTCATCTAACTCCGATATTGAAACGTTAGGAAGCAGAGACACCTCTTCATTGGATGTTCTACGCAGAGAATTTGGATTACTTCAGCAAACCAAACCAAACCAATAATGTCCTTTAGCAAAGCCGGAATCATCAGAGATCTGGTTGTATCCAGAACCCGCGGTAACAGTAGATGTTTCAGCAACTGTATTCGCAGCTAACGCTCTGAGACGGTAACGTTCAGCTCTTGACTCAATGACCTGTCCCAAGATGGAAGCTCCAATGGTCAAAGCCACGGCAATTTTCGGCATCAGCACAGACTTCCTGAGCATAGCTATAAAAGGCACGCCAGCATGAACTGCTACAAACCAAGAAGGCGAGAACTTGATAAGTGATTGCCGGTTGTTAAAGTATTTTGTTGTAGACTTTTTTGTATGAAGCACGTGGTTGTATTCGGTGAGAAACCAAACCGAAAACCGTGACTATTTGGTAATGGAGATGGGATCACATGCCGTTTTGTCGTTTATTATCTGATCCAACGACACAAGATTAGTGGACATTATAGATTTGTTTGTGAACTGGGCTAATGAGTTTTCCTTTATTTGGTACGAAATCAATCATAAACCGAAAACAACTATGAACATCTAAACCATTTTCATGCCAAGTTCACACCCCTTTTCCCTCTCCCCAAACCACTATAGTATGCCTTTCAATAAACCAAAGAAAATAAAAAACACTTTTACCAACCATCAATCATACAACCATTGGATAAAAGTAGACGAGCCATAACCTAAAGAGTAGGTTTCACTAGAGTTTCTTCTCCTTACTCTCATTCTAGATAACAACATTATCCCAAGAACATGTCATTCAACATAACAACATTAACCCAAGAATAGTGATTATCATCTTCCAATTATTCAGAAAACATGTAACAACAAGAGTCTCTCAAAATCAACTTCTCTCGCTAACTAATTGGCTCCAGACTTAGAGCTCCGAAACCCTTTCTTAAGCTCAGTAACTCTCTTCATACAAGCTGCCTTGGACTTCTTCCCAGGCACAGCAGCTGCAACCTTCTCCCATCTCATGGCCGCTTCTTTCGGAAAAGCTTTAAGAGCATTGAGCAGAGCAATGTCTTCTCCATTACTCCAAGTCTCCTCATCTCCTCCCGCGTCTTCTTCTTCTTCTTCTTCACCCAATCTCGGATCCGAAGAAGAAGCTTTCCTGTTCTTCAGAAACTGAGCGTAATCATCACTCTCGTAGACTTTCTTCTCCCCAATCTCTTTCGCCTTCTTGATCACATTCTCCGTCTTGTACTTCCCTCCAAACGCCGCCGCCACCGCCTCCCACCGCCCAGGCTTCCCCGCCGGATGCTTTACCAGCTGCTTCTTCAGAATCTCCATCTCTTCTTCACTCCACTCCTTCACAGATCCATGAATCTCACTCCGATCGCGATCCACTTTTACCGGATGTGGATTTTCCGGCGGTTTCTCGCTCTTCGTCACTTTACTAGATCGCTTGTTCCTCCTCGATTCACGTTCGTTATCCGTCGAGTGCTCCTCCTTGATCTCCTCCGGCTCCAAGATCTGACCGTAACCGACGCGGATTTTGCCACCGGTGAGGGGAGGAGGCGCGAAAGGACCGACGAGGAAGGAGATTGCGAGCCATAAGAGAAGCGATTGGGCAGGCTCGGATTCGAAGTAGAAGAAGGAGAGTGATAGAGTGAGGAGGGAGATAACGACGGAGATTGAGATGAAGATCTTGCTAGGGGCTTTATGATCTTCCTCCTCCTCGTCATCCGTCTTGCGGCGAGAAGAGGAAGGACGAGATTGGAAGACGAATCTTGGCTTGTCTTCGTCGTAAAACTCCATTGCTCCTCTCCCGATTTGTCTCGTACTCTTCCTTCTGTGTGTAGAGGAGGTGAAATTAAACAATGCTGGAAATTAGTATTGGGCCTTTTTAGATTGGGCTTTCGTATATTTAAAGCCCATATAGTTGGACGAAGTTGATTTTATAAATCTACGATGTTGAAGGCTTATTATGTGATAACTCAGATTAGGAGGTTTCATGTTTATCACGTGTAACAACTTGTTGGCATGGAAAGCAAAGCATGTTACAAAAGGAAAAAAAAATAAAAAAGGAAAGCAAAGCAAAGAAAAGCAGAGAGAATAACAAAAGGATATATGAGACAGGAAGATGTTTTCGATAAGGTTCGAGACGGATTATTCGGATTTGGAGGATATGACCACGAACCTGATGAATTGGTTAATTTTTGCGACAGAAATTAAAGTGTTGTGAAAACCAGGGGAAAATTTTGAAGATGTGAGGCTATCTTATATTCGGTCATGCGAACGGGCTAGTAAAAGATGCAAAAAATAGAAAACATATTTGTTCTCATATAAATCAAATTCGGACAGAAAAAATGCTATTCGGAGAATCGCTATTGGCATGACTGGTTTTCCCGCTACCACCCGCAAACGCAGCTTTTGCGGTTGGTAGCGGTTGTTGGCGTTTTGCAACAATCGCTCAAACCGTTCCAAACCGTTCCAAACCGCTCCAAATCGCTCCGAACCTCATAAATTCAAAAGCTGGTTACAGCTAGCGTTTGCGGTTGCGGGCGGTTGCGGGAGGATAAAAAAAATTTCTTTTTTTCCAAAACAATATAAATACAAAAATAAAAATATTCAATAAAAAAATTAAATTAGAATTATAAAAATGCTAAAATATATCTATTAAATTTTAATTAATATTATAAAACTTTAAAATAAAAATATTTTCTATATTTAAAAAAAATTAAACTATAACTTTCTAAATATAACTTTTATATTTATTATAATATTATTATTTTTGATATTTTTATAATTGTATAAAATGTAAATATTGTTAATTTATTATTTAACCGCTGTTGCACTTGGTAGTTAACCAGTCATAAGTATCCCGCAAACGCACCAATTTTTAACCGCAGAACCAGTCGTACAAATCTCTTAAAACCGCTAGAAACCGCAACCACCCGCATCCGCAAACTCCCGCAACCGCAACCGCAACCGCTGCGGTTAAACAAGTCAGGCCCTTAATCTAGTTCACATGGGCAGCGGAAAAAAAAAGGGATAAATGTTTGGAGAAGCCGGTCATCAAAATTTTCAAAATCTCACGGTTCAAATTAGTGAAGACGTCATCAACGATTAAATCAACGGTTTGCATGTAATTTGTTAATGTAGGGTCGAGATGAACTACAACCCACAAGACACGACCATAACATTGCTGACTAACGATAAAATATTCCTTTTATCACGAGAGATAGAGCGGTGAGATATTCCAAAAGTAGGTTTCGTTTTGTTTATTATCAGTAACTATCACGAAAGAACCTCACAAAAATACGCGGCGAGGAGATAGAGCGGTGGAGTTTGGGAAGGAGAACTGTAACGGCCCGGTTCCTAGCCCAAAAATTTTCTTAAGGAGAGCCCGTTAAGACTGCAGCCCATTAGGGTAAATGACCTAGGGTTCCCTCCTTTTCCTATAAATAAAGCTGCCTCCTCTCATTTTTCTCTCATTCTGAAACTAGAGCGAAGCTCTGCAGAGATTTAGAGAGACTAGAAAACCCTAGCCGTCAAGCTTCCCTTTTCCTCTTCTCTCTTCTTCTCTCACGCCTCCTCTCTCTCCCTCTCCCTCTCCTTTCTCTTTCCGTTGGTTCTCTTCCTCTCTCCTCGCCGTGAGTCCCCCGAGAGCAAGCCGAGCCGCCGGTGGTGGTGGTGGTGGTCGTCCAAGTGGTGATGGGGTGATCGTCCGAGTGTGGTGATGGTGGTGGATGTGTGGTGTTGTGGTGGTGACCAGATCTCGTCTCTCTTGTTTACTTGTTCCAGATCTGTTCAGATCTCATCCCCTTTGTCTCCTGTTCCAGATCCAGATCCAGATCTAGGCTAAGGTGGAGTGTTTCGAACCCAACCTTCTTTCATGGTTCTGTATACTCCTTTATGTTGGAGTTAGGCTTGATTAGACCCTGATTGGGAGTTAGGTTGATAGGACATGGTATTGCTAGGATGATAGATGAATGAATCATGATGCATAAGAACCCTCATACTGATAAATGGGACTTGATGAACTGAATTGAATTGTCGTGGTAATGATTGATTGGTAGTTGATACTTGTATGTTTGGTTGTGTTGTCCCATGTGTTGTTGTGATTGAAGTTAGGATGCTAGAGAGGAACAAATGCTAGGATGATAGATGAGCAATGATTATAAACGTTATTGAAGTAGAACTTGAATGCGATGTGTATTGTGTGTGACACCGATAACGGGTGGCGTCTAGTGATTTAGTCCAAGTTCAAGTATGAATGAAAAGGGAAAGTAATTGGGAATGGGGAGGATTAAGTGAAAACGATAAGGAAGTGAAATGATAAGTAAAAGTATGAAAGAAGGATGTTAAGGTTAAGCATGGGTGGGAAAGCATATAGAGAGTCTAAGGTTTGTAGGTGGGGTAAGTGGTCCAAGCTAGGTATCCATAGGAGATGTGGCGAATCCACATGAATATGGAAGCACCCATAGGAGATGTGGCGAATCCACATGAATATGGGGTAGAAGCCTAGTGGGGGGCTACCCACTGAGGAAAAGAGGAAAAGAGGAAAAGAGGAAAAGATGAAAAGTTGAAAAGGATGTGCATTGTAGGGTTTTAGCTCATGGTCGGGTAACGGGGAGTTAAAGGTGTCATAGGGTCGGGTCGGACGGACAAGAGGAGTCGGTTAAGTCTAGGGTTTGACGCGTGTGGCAATGAGTGAGATCATTGTATTGATTGATCGCTAGGTTGTTAGAAATGAATGGAAGTGATTGTGGAAATTGCAGATAACATTAGGAAATGATGAAAATGCATTAACTGATTGTAGTGGCTAGTCAGTCCTAGTTCCCGCATGGAGTAGTATAGAGTGTCATGCGGGCAGGCTGGTCTAGAACCACTTCACTGAGTAACTTGTTGCTCACCCCTCCATTTCCATTTTTCCTGTGCGCAGGACTGTAAGTAGAAGTATATGGATGTGGGTATGACGGTATTTCAAAGAAGGTTATGCGCTCGTCTCTCGGGACCAGTAACGGGACACGTAGGGTTGTCTAGATGAGTAGACACGTGTCCATAACGCCCCTTCGATAACCCCGGTCGGACTCCGGGGAATCGGGCTGTTACAATTGGTATCAGAGCGGGTTAAGATCCCTTAGTTCTGTCCTAAGGGATCAGCATTTCCGACGTTTTCGAAAAAAAAAAAAAAAAAAAAAAAAAAAAAAAAAACTTGTTTTCATTAAAAGAAAAGAGTTTGTAAAAGTTTTGTTTCTTCTAACACTCCTGGAAATGATTTCAAAACCACCCATTATATCTATACGTTATTATGATTTTGATCGGATCCATTGTATTTGCAAAATTTCTTTTTGAGCTTAATTCATTCATTGGTTTTTAAAAGATCCCCGAGCAAAGTTGTTCTCGCCTTGTGTGCCTCCCTTGTATGATGTGTGATTGTGTGAGTTCCTTTTGTTATCGGATGTTAAGTTTGGAAGTCTAGGGCTTGGAATTCGGGGACGAATTCCGATTAACAGGGGAGAATTGTAACGGCCCGGTTCCTAGCCCAAAAATTTTCTTAAGGAGAGCCCGTTAAGACTGCAGCCCATTAGGGTAAATGACCTAGGGTTCCCTCCTTTTCCTATAAATAAAGCTGCCTCCTCTCATTTTTCTCTCATTCTGAAACTAGAGCGAAGCTCTGCAGAGATTTAGAGAGACTAGAAAACCCTAGCCGTCAAGCTTCCCTTTTCCTCTTCTCTCTTCTTCTCTCACGCCTCCTCTCTCTCCCTCTCCCTCTCCTTTCTCTTTCCGTTGGTTCTCTTCCTCTCTCCTCGCCGTGAGTCCCCCGAGAGCAAGCCGAGCCGCCGGTGGTGGTGGTGGTGGTCGTCCAAGTGGTGATGGGGTGATCGTCCGAGTGTGGTGATGGTGGTGGATGTGTGGTGTTGTGGTGGTGACCAGATCTCGTCTCTCTTGTTTACTTGTTCCAGATCTGTTCAGATCTCATCCCCTTTGTCTCCTGTTCCAGATCCAGATCCAGATCTAGGCTAAGGTGGAGTGTTTCGAACCCAACCTTCTTTCATGGTTCTGTATACTCCTTTATGTTGGAGTTAGGCTTGATTAGACCCTGATTGGGAGTTAGGTTGATAGGACATGGTATTGCTAGGATGATAGATGAATGAATCATGATGCATAAGAACCCTCATACTGATAAATGGGACTTGATGAACTGAATTGAATTGTCGTGGTAATGATTGATTGGTAGTTGATACTTGTATGTTTGGTTGTGTTGTCCCATGTGTTGTTGTGATTGAAGTTAGGATGCTAGAGAGGAACAAATGCTAGGATGATAGATGAGCAATGATTATAAACGTTATTGAAGTAGAACTTGAATGCGATGTGTATTGTGTGTGACACCGATAACGGGTGGCGTCTAGTGATTTAGTCCAAGTTCAAGTATGAATGAAAAGGGAAAGTAATTGGGAATGGGGAGGATTAAGTGAAAACGATAAGGAAGTGAAATGATAAGTAAAAGTATGAAAGAAGGATGTTAAGGTTAAGCATGGGTGGGAAAGCATATAGAGAGTCTAAGGTTTGTAGGTGGGGTAAGTGGTCCAAGCTAGGTATCCATAGGAGATGTGGCGAATCCACATGAATATGGAAGCACCCATAGGAGATGTGGCGAATCCACATGAATATGGGGTAGAAGCCTAGTGGGGGGCTACCCACTGAGGAAAAGAGGAAAAGAGGAAAAGAGGAAAAGATGAAAAGTTGAAAAGGATGTGCATTGTAGGGTTTTAGCTCATGGTCGGGTAACGGGGAGTTAAAGGTGTCATAGGGTCGGGTCGGACGGACAAGAGGAGTCGGTTAAGTCTAGGGTTTGACGCGTGTGGCAATGAGTGAGATCATTGTATTGATTGATCGCTAGGTTGTTAGAAATGAATGGAAGTGATTGTGGAAATTGCAGATAACATTAGGAAATGATGAAAATGCATTAACTGATTGTAGTGGCTAGTCAGTCCTAGTTCCCGCATGGAGTAGTATAGAGTGTCATGCGGGCAGGCTGGTCTAGAACCACTTCACTGAGTAACTTGTTGCTCACCCCTCCATTTCCATTTTTCCTGTGCGCAGGACTGTAAGTAGAAGTATATGGATGTGGGTATGACGGTATTTCAAAGAAGGTTATGCGCTCGTCTCTCGGGACCAGTAACGGGACACGTAGGGTTGTCTAGATGAGTAGACACGTGTCCATAACGCCCCTTCGATAACCCCGGTCGGACTCCGGGGAATCGGGCTGTTACAAGAACCTTTCTGGATAAAGTCTTTTCCCGTGACGGAGCTTATGCCTATTGTCCCTTGAGGTTAATCAAAGATCTTGGCGAATTGTTTCTAAATAGATTTTTAGGGTTACGATTCTGTGGGATATACTCTGTTCTTCATTGCTTGCAATTATGGTTTTGTTATTGTGTTTCCTGATATTCCTAGGAGTCTATTGGAACTGGATTTCATTTGCTATTAAATCGTTATTGTTTCTAATTCCATGTAGCTTCTGATATTGATTCTTCTTACTGCTGTTTGTGTTCATTATCAGGTTACACTTGTAGTGGATTTGCTTCTTTTTGAGACATGGAACTAGATTACATGTGCTCTGGCTGCTACCACTTTCGGGTTTTGTCACTGCAAGAAGCACTCGATTTGCGGTTTCTTGCGCCTTCAGACTTCCTTGTTGGCTCTTTCGTCATCTGCACTTAGTGTTCTCCGCCATCTTTATGGAAGGTGCGAGTCAGGTATGTCTTTTTTTCTCTTCGACTCTATTATTTTCAATAGAGCAATATAAAGAAGAGTATTAAAAAAAGAGTTGCAATCGTTCCCAATTCAGTTTGAAACGTGGTGTTTTTGGATTAATTTGAAGATTATCTCTCTTGAGATTCAACTATTCCTGAAACAAATATGGAGCTTTTATATGAAAAATCTTAGAAAAAAAAATTGAATATTATTGGAATATTAGTAGTTTAGTGAAAAAAAAAGAAAGAAATTTAGAGAAGGAAAAAAAGTGCTATGAAGAATCTAGGAAATCTCAAAAAGGAATACTATATGATAGAGTTAAAGGATATTATCATATACTCCAAACTTACATCTTATTATATCACTGCTGAATTTTCCTTCACCCCATATATTTGTTGAAACTAAGATTGTTTGTGTGGCACCTTTGTTTTGTGCAGGGTTGATGTCTGCAAGTTATCATTCCTTCGAATAGGCCTAGAGTCTCTCATCTAAACCTGGTCCCTAGAGTCAAAAAAAGATCCTGTTAGTCCCTATTCCATATCTGGTTCTTGTAAAAGACTGAACAAGGACGTATCAGTTTCTTTTCAAGTTTTGACATGTGGTAGCTTTGATAGTGTTGTCTTCTGAGTCTCCGAACCTCTTGAGTGAATTGTTCTCAACATTCCTACTTGTTGGTTCATTCTTCATTGAGTCTTTCAGTTCTCAACATGTTTTGTCTTCTTCTCTTGCTGTCTTTCTTTTACCTTGATGGTCAACCAATTGGTTTTCATAAGTAAATAACGGCCAGCCTACCCAGCGGGAAAATCTTCGAGTTTCCCTGGCATACGAACAAGTGGAAGATTGAACTTATAGAAACATTTCAGTTCTCTAGAGACAAAAACCAAAGGAGATAATATACTGTAGAGGAGATGGAGAGGTAGGTTTGATTTCTAGCATGTTTTTCTCTTATCTTTGGCTGCAGACCCTTGATTTATATATTACCTCTTTACTTTTCGATGCCTTATGCAACCATAGGTATAATTTAATCAAAGAAGTTGGTGATGGAACTTTTGGGAATGTTTGGCGAGCTGTCAATAAGCAGACGGGTGAAGTGGTAAGTAGTTGTTTTCTCTGAGATATCAAGGCTTTTTATGGTACTGAAGTTTTTTCTATGAACAGGTTGCGATTAAAAAGATGAAGAAGAAGTATTACTCGTGGGAAGAATGTATTAATCTGAGAGAAGTGAAGGTATTGTTACTCCTTCACCGAAAATGTTCTCAGTCTTTCTTCTTGTATGTTTGCTGATTCCTCTCTTTTCTCATATTAGTCGCTTAGCAGAATGAACCATCCAAACATTGTGAAGCTGAAGGAAGTCATCCGGGAAAATGATATTCTATACTTTGTGTTCGAGTACATGGTATACTTCTGCTACTTCTTTGTTTGATCTGTTTGCTATAGCCTTTTTACTCTCCATTTCCCTAAACATTCTTTCCGTTCTTACTCGATCAGGAGTGCAATCTTTACCAGCTTATGAAGGATCGCCCTAAGCTCTTTGCAGAATCTGATATCCGAAATTGGTGCTTTCAAGTCTTTCAAGGTCTTTGGTACATGCATCAGCGTGGATACTTTCACCGAGATCTTAAGCCAGGTCATTGATAGCCTTGAGTTACCAATAAACACCACCACATAGTTCGACTTTTTCAAATCAAAATTTCCAAGTTGTTCTACCGCAGTCTGTAGTTCAAGACGTTGTCAGTGCAACATGTGTATTTTTTTTCTGATGCAGAGAATCTATTAGTCTCTAAAGATGTTATAAAGATTGCCGATCTTGGCCTGGCCCGGGAGATTAACTCAAGTCCACCTTATACAGAATATGTCTCTACACGCTGGTGAGATTCACTTCCTTGCTGCTTTTCTAAGAAAATCAATCTGTATTGTAGTTCAATGATATATATATATATGCTAAAAAGTGTGTTTCTAACAGGTATAGGGCACCTGAAGTACTGCTACGGTCATATGTATACACGTCAAAAGTTGGTTAGTACTCCCAATATACCAATAAAAGAAGTCTTTCCATATGGTATTGGTCCATTTGTTAACAATGTGTACGTTTTGTGTTACAGATATGTGGGCTATGGGCGCTATTCTGGCTGAGCTGTTGTCTCTTCGCCCTCTTTTTCCTGGAGCTAGGTACTTGGCATTACAGCTTTCCTTACTTAATAAACAATGCTGCGGATGTGATGTTAAGCTACCAAAATCTCTTTCTTTTTTTTTATGTATGCAGTGAAGCAGATGAGATACATAAAATCTGCAGTGTGATAGGCAGCCCAACTGAACATACATGGTTGGAGGGGCTTAATCTAGCTAGCGTACTAAATTACCAATTCCCTCAGGTAAACACTCGCCCAATTCTTCAATGTTTCTGGAGAAAATAAAAGCTTCACTAGTAACGATTTGTTTGTTTATCTTGCAGCTTCCCGGTGTACACCTTTCAAGCTTGATGCCGTATGCTAGTGCAGAGGTGGTTAACCTTGTTGAGCGCCTCTGCTCGTGGGATCCCAGCAATAGGCCGACGGCTGCAGAGGCTTTGCAGCATCCGTTCTTCCAGAGTTGCTACTACTATGTTCCACCATCTCTCCGTGCCAAACAGTCTGTTGGAGAGAGAGGGCCTCTCGAGCATCAGCAGCAATCCCTCAAGACTAATAAGGCGCCATTCAACAGTTATGCTCCTCCATTTGGTGCTTGTCAGGCTCAGCGGAAGCTGGAGATGTCTAATAAGATTAACCAGGACACAACATGGAACAAGAAGGCTGTCGGAAGTTATCATGTTAGAGATGCTAGGTATATACCACCGCCTGGAAGGAAGTGTCCTTGTAAGTAAAAAAAATTCACATCAAACTTTTGTTCTTTTGTTGGCATAGTTTGATTACTCATCTGAAGGGAAATCAAATGGTGCACATTTGCAGCATCGATGAACAAGAAGTGGGTCTTTCCTCGCGGGTCATCAGAGACTGCAGTGGCAAATGCAGCGGTGGGCGGAGGAAGATGGAGGCCGGCGATGAAGGCAGGGTGGGTGGGAGAAAGTGGTGACATGTTCCTTAGACCTATACAGCCTCCAAATCCTTACTCTAGGAGAATCGCTGGTTAAAACCGAAAGGATGACTCACTCTTTTAAGTTATCATCATCTTCTACTACCCGAGGGTCCATGGTCATTTCAAGACAGCTATGTTTGATTTCCTTTTCCAAAAACTCTCTTCCTTGTGCATGGAGCTTATTCTTCTGCCTTGTACTGGTTTTAATGTTTCGGTCATGGTTTGGCTCTGTATATTTTCTTTTCTTTTCGCAACAAAGCTCATAGACGTTGGACCAAACCTTGTTTTCATCAACTTCGATGGACAGTAAAACAGCTATATATGTAATCTCGACTCGGCCATGTATATAAACGTTTTGCAACATGCGACTGAATGATATGTTTCTTAAGTTAGTATCTGAAAGTGTTGTTCTTTTAACTGAACAAAACCTTGAGAGATACACAGTTCTTGTCTACCTACGCTTGCATCTGCAGTTTATGAGAGTTTTTAAGTACAGTATTAGCCTCTCAACACATGTAGATAGAGATATGGTAGATCATTTCAGTTAATTATAATGCATTTAAAAATGCTTCATAGCTCATTTAGAGTAGCTAGCATCACCAAAAAAAAAGCAAAGCAAAGCAAACATACCAAGCTCCTTTATTAAACAGTTCACAAACAACACCACTTGAAAGCAAAACATCAAATACAAAATGAGAAGCGAAAACACAACAACAACAATGAGAATTAAAAGGAACATAACACACAATAGCAGATTCCAATTTTGACAGCTGGAAACTCTTAGTTTAGACTTGAGTTTTTTTGCGCCAGATTCCAATTCCATCGCAGGGGCAGAAACTAACTTGAGGAGACTGATACTTATCCAAGAACTCCAGTTTTGGAAAGAGTTCCCCAAGCTCTCTCCACTCCACTTTAAACCTGGGAAGAAATTTCAGACGTAAGACCTTGACTTTGCACTCCTTTGTCTCCTCAGTCTCAAACTTTCCAAATCCAGTAAGTTCGGTTCCTCCTTTAATGTAGAGTTTCTCAAGACCACCAAGTTTATGTGGCTTAAGCCATGGGGGAAGATCCCTATCAGGAAAACACTGCAGGTCCAGTTTCTTCAGGTTCTTAGGAAGCTGAATCTGCTTTGAAACCTTGGGAAGCTTTCCTTCTTGGGAAGCTTGTCCCTTAGGAGGAGCCCATGTCATCGTTCTTATTAACTCTCTTACTACCCCACCAGTAGTTTCCACTTTCTTATGTTCATTAATACCTCCCCACGCCACTTTAAACTTCTCAAGACTTTTGAACTCCTCAACAGCCAAGAACAGATCATTCACACTGAAATCACCTTTGTTTATCGTAATGCTCAGCTTCCTCAGCTTCTCCAAGTGCACCAACTCAGCCAACGTGCAGACCTTCTCCTCATCATTAGCATCACTCACCACAAACCCCTTGAGAACCACCAAGTTATTCAGCCAAGACAGCCTCTTAGGCATGCGGTCTATCATGTAGCAATCCGTAATGTCCAAGTAAGTCAGCGCCTTGAGCGAATCTATCTTCTCCGGAAGCTTCTCCAAGTTATAGCATGCTCTAAGGTCCAAGATGATCAGCTCACGAAGCTTACAGACAGCGTCGTCAAGCCTTTCGATTCTCGAGATCCCTTGGAAGCTCAAGAGTCTTAGTTTAGTCATATGCTTCAAGTGTCTCATGAGCTCTGGATTCTCAACCTCGATGTGCCGCTTGGCCGTTCTCTCCCATCTGCCCAAGTAAAACACCTTGAGGGACTTGAACACAGTTTTTGACATGGGACCAAACTTCTTCTTGGCTGATGGTTGGTCCTCAGAGAACCACTTGAACGCGAAATCAGGAAACCTCTCGGAGACATTGAACACTGTCTCGATGAGATTCACGTCTGGCATTTTAGTAGCTTTTGCTTCTGGTTGGCTTGATGACCCCTCCACAAGGCAGACCTTGTTTAAGTCTGATTTGTGCATGGTTGGCTTCTCCCCTTTACGGTAAATATCAAAGAGTTTGATCTCCTTTGAGATGAGAACCACTGAAGAATGCACAAAGGGAGTCATCTTGTAGCTATTTGGCTCCTCTTTGCGTTTGTTTTCAACAGGCTCAATCAACCTTTTCTCAACGAACTCGTCAAGAATGGCCTTCACAACATCTTCAGGCCTCTCATCATCAGGTTGAGTGCCCTTCTTGGGTTTGACATTCTCTTCAGGTAGAATGCCTTCCCCAATCCACCAGTACATTAGCATCGTTCTGTTCACCTCTTGGTTCTCAGGGAACACAGCGAAGCTCAGCAGACAGATCTTCTTGTGGTTACTACTAAGGTTCTTGAATTTGTCTCTTACATGTCTGAAAACTGCGAGTCTTTTGAGATCTTCTTCATTGACATGGATAGCAGGCAAGCATTCAATACCTTTGCCGTTGTTCTCTCCGTCGCCACCCTCAGAGTCTAACCCACCAGGCTTTCTGCGTTTGTTGGGCAACAAAGGGACCTGACACATCAAGTTAAAGATCTTCTTGTTGATATCCTCAAGATCTTTCTTCATACCCTTGGTCAACACAGCATTTGAAGAAACCTTCTCAACTTTCTTAAGCAGCTTTTCAAGTGGAGTGATATGTTTCCCCACCTCATCTGCAACTTCGCAGCGAAGGTCTTGCAGCTTCACCACGTCCTCCTTGAGCAGACGTAGGTTACGTCTCAGCTTAGGGATATAACGCTCGGTATCGTCCTGCTCGGTTAAAGAAGGTACAGGGAGACTGGTCGTTTTCTTCAGCCCTTCTTTCTCAGGGACTTGTGAGGGGTTGGTGAGATGAGCAACATCGCTTCTAGACGTTATTAGAACTTGTTCGTTTTGGGATGGAGGGACAAACTTCTTATGCAAATTATCCACGATTTCGAGGATGTCTCTGATGGCTGGCGTTGGATCATCTTTTGTCCTCGGTGGTAAGATCACTGTCTGCTGATTCGAGGGCTCCTCAGAAGCCATGAGCACCTAGTGGTCAACGACCTTTCTTCTCAGCTAAGCTAAATCAAACAGACAAATAACCAAAACAAGAAAGGTTGGTTATAACAGTGAACAAGTCATCATTTTTTTCCAAAAAAAAAAGAAGGAAATATATCCAAGAAAATAGCACAACTCATAACACAGTTCATGTCTGAAATTCTACAGAGAATCTTACTACCATCTCTCTCTCTCTCTATCTGTCTTTCTTTCTTTCTCAAGTCAACTCAAGCTATGAAACAAAATAGAAGAAGCAAAATCAAGAAAGAAAGAAAAAATATGTAAAACAGTAATGGATTTTTTTTCAAGATTCCTGTAGATCGAAGCGATTCCATAACCAAATCAGTAATCGATCGGAGAAATATATTTTCTGTAGAAAGCGTTGGAACAGAATCTTACCCGTTTCACCGGAGAAGAAGCGTCTCCCTTGCAACTTCAAGTCAACTGTCAAAAACGGATATGAATTTTTGGCTCAACTATGTCAGTGGCTAGGGCTCGGAAATTTTAATCATTGCCCGCGGGCTCCGTCCCGTTTGATTCTATGCGGGGCGGATGCGGATCGAACCATTTGAAATTTTTAAATCATGGATGCGGGTCTGGATCAAGATTATTTTGAGCTAGACAGATGTGAATCAGCCGAATTTGAGTCGCGAGAATCTGCCAATCCGTAAATTAAACAAAAAAATTTCAAAAAAAAATATTTTTCGTAAAATATATAAAAAACAATAAATATTTATATAATTTTAATTATAAATATATTATTTTAATAGTATTTTTTTTTTTAAAATAACTATTATATAAATAAAAAATAATTATTATATAATTAGAAAATAATCATTTTTAATTAAAATAACTATTTTTAATAAAATTAGTATTACTCGCGGGTTTGGCGGGTTACCCGCGGGTTTTGACGGGACATGTGCGGATATAAAAGTTTTTGTTTGCGGATTATGCGGATCGAGTTTTTGAATCGAAAAAATGATTTGATCCGCGGCAGGGCGGGTCGGGGCGGGTTGACCCGCGAACCCAGCCCTATCAGTGGCTACGAGATTTTCGGTTTACTACCTTAACCGGGCCCAATTTAAGTATTTGGTTTAAGCGGTTTTATTTGAAAGCTCATCTATACTATTATTTATGAAGTGATTTTGCTTATTTGTCATGTTCTCCATGATTTTAGGTAATTTTGATTACTTGTCATGTTTTTATTAGTAGGTTTTAACTAAATCATTGATTTATTATTTGTTATTAGATGAGTCATTAATATATTAATTACAAATTATCCTTAATGAATTTTGTATATAATTAAAAATGAATGTTAATAATATTAAATTTCTATGTTATATTAAAAACGAATTTTAAACAATATCTTTACTGAATTTTATATATAATTAAAATGAATTTTATTTTAATAGTATAAAGTTTATATGTTATATGTTACATTAAATAATTGATTATAAAAATAAGATTATTCTTATATATATTGTGTTGCTATCTGAAAATAATATTTTATTATAAAAGTTAAAAAAGTTAAGATAAAAAAAACAATTGATAATTAAATATTAGTCAAGCAAAAAAATTATATAAATATATTTTCTAAATTATTTCTAAGATATTAGTGTTTTAAAAAAAATTAACACAATAGTAAGTATATATTTTGATAAAAAAAATATTTGACATATATAAATACTTTGATGTTTGATTTAACTATTTAAAACCAACATAATAAGTTAAAAGATAAACTAATAAGTATTCATAAGAAGTTTATGCCCGCATGTGCGGGCAAAACACCTAGTAGACATATATAAACTCTATGAGAAACTTAATTATAATAATTGTTTAATATTATTTATTTATTTGTTTGTTTCAGTCATTACAATAAACAAAACAATAATACTCTTTATCTTCTTACATAATAAAACAGGGTTTTTTCTCACCTCTTTGCGCCACGTCAGCACAGAGGGAGGGGCAAATCCCGACACGTGTTGCCATACCAAAGCCTCTGCGATTTGTTTACTTCAGCTGTTCTGTAATTGAGTGTTTGAGAGCTGGGCTTTTATTAAAATGAATAGGTTAGGCCCGTACCTTTAGCCGATTTAGAGACTCAATTGATATTAAGGTTCGTCGTCGTCTTCCTCTTTCACATGCGACCTCCGCGTCGATCCGAAATCTGTAACGTCTCCCCGAGGCAGGATGACTTTTTGGTTATCTTGATAAAGTATCTGAATACAATAAGCTCCATGTAACCAGGTCTGATCCTTGATCAAAACTCCTGATTGTTATTATATTAATTCCATTATCAACTTTCGTTCCTATCACGAAACCAACGAAAAGGT
The DNA here is from genome assembly GCF_000309985.2 of Brassica rapa. Taxonomy (NCBI): domain Eukaryota; kingdom Viridiplantae; phylum Streptophyta; class Magnoliopsida; order Brassicales; family Brassicaceae; genus Brassica; species Brassica rapa. The sequence continues at coordinate 27,863,895 of NC_024800.2, read as the reverse complement.
TTCAATCGCAATCATCGCCACCATGACTGTGCTATCATCTACAGATCGAGGTTCGCTATCATCTCTTTTCTCTAATGGTTTGCATGTTGCGTTCTCATGATCCATCTATTTTTGCTTACTGGTTTGATCTTTTGTTATCTTGTCATGTTTCATTTCTGGAGAATTGGTTGAGTTTTCATTCGTCGATCACCTGATATACCAAGTAATATGATTGGTTCTGTCAATGAAATTGTGTTTTTGATTCCGAGAATTTCGCGATTTCTAATTCTTAGATTGCTTTCATTTGTAGATCATGCAAGGGATTCATTATTGCATAGACTTATGGAATCAGAACTGTATAGGAAATGAAATCTTATTGAGTTTGTGAATGAATTGTAGATAACGCTGAGAAGAAGGTGAAGAGTTCGTATTTTGATTTGCCGGCTATGAACGTATTCGTTGCATTTCCTCAAGCAACTCCAGCCTCTAAGTTCCCAACGTGCAGTAAGGATTTTTTTCAGAGAATATACATTTTTTTTGTTATGTTTTGTTGTGCTTTTGCTTCAATCTGTGTGTTTGTATACTTTATTACAGCTTCAGACTATTATCATTTCAGTGAACTATTGACTCCAGAGGAGCAGGCTGTGCGGAAGAGAGTGAGGGAGTTCATGGAGAAAGAAGTTGCCCCCATTATGACAGAGGTTTGTCTATCTTTGTGTTTGTTTGTTTACTTTGATATTATCATTGCGTGACATCATCCTTCTTTCTTTGATTTTTACTCATCAATACTGGGAGAAGGCAGAGTTTCCGTTCCATATCATTCCAAAGCTTGGAGCTTTAGGTGTTGTTGGTGGCTCTATTAAGGTATGTTGAAATGCTTTGTTTCTATTTTTTTTTTTATATGTGGATGGAAGATTCGTTTTTTAATTTGGTCGGGCTTATTAAGGTTATGGCTGTCCTGGCCACATCACAGCCAATGCCATTGCAACAGCAGAGATATCTAGAGTTGATGCAAGCTGTGGGACTTTTAATTTGGTCCTTAGCTTGGAGAAGGTTCCATCTCAAGACATAGACTGATATTCAATTAATGATCCCACATCAATCAGCTAAAGACCTGCATGTATATCTTCATTATCTCATTTGTTATTATAACAGATTGTGGATTTCCTTGGCACTGGAGAAGTTGTTAGAATTAAAACTCCTAATGGGTGGTGCCTGCCCGTGGATTCTCTTCCTTCACATGTTCATTGTGCCATAACGCCAGCGCAGTTGGGGGATCTCAGTTTATCAAACTTTAGGTTCTAAACTCACCACTACCAAACAATATCAACACTGTTACGCAGGTACCTAAGGATGTCTGCACCGTCAAGAAGCCTCACAATGGTTAGCTTCACATCATTGGGAGTGTCCAAGCCTAATGCCCATTCATGCTCCTTTTGTTTCTAATTTTCTTCTAAGTTTGAATAACATGTTTAGCAAGTCCCTTCCTCTCTGAATTTTTTTGTGTGCTCAACTTTTCGGAATATTTTCTATGTTTAATCTTCTCAAAATTTTCATTTTGCTTTGCTTGGTCACTTAAAAGTCCACCCAATCTTAATTTATAAAAAAACATAATTATGAAATCTCAGTATATCTTTCATTTTAGGCCAAAAAACATGCTGCATTGTTATTTTTCAAATGACAAACAGATGCTGAGTTTGCAAACGAACTTGAGGAAAGGATGGGCCCCAGTAAGATCATAAGAACGAAAACCTGACTTAAATTTCTTACCGATTAAACAAAAATAAGTTTTTTTCTAAACCTAACAAAAATAAGTTAAATTAGCGGAAGCTTCATTATATGATTCAATTGGTTTAAAAAGTAAGCATCCTAAGAAAACTTTAAAATAAATAATACAAATATCGTTTCTTAATTAAAAAATAAGAATCCTGATCAAATTATAAATAATAGTTATATTATTAATAAAATGAAACGTCAATATTAAAAATAACACCCGAAGACAATAACATAACTGATGATCTTGAAGTTACTCTTACGATCACATATTACAACCAAAACGCGACTGCAAGACTTGACGTTGACCTTATCATCACCGATCTTGAGTGAACTAATAGGCCTCCAACTATAGAAGAAGAAAATGATGCATGCATTGTATGTTTCGAAAATTACAACAATGGTACCTATCTATGCTCTCTTACTTGCAGTCATACTTTCTATTTCCGCTGCATTGATTAATGGCTTCGTACAAACATAAGTTGTCCCATATGTAAAAAAGTCATCTATGATTCAACATTATTACAATTGATAAAGAAGTCTCTTATGTTCTAATTTTCAGTTTCATTAATATACTGTTTTGGATATTTGTATTAATTTTTAAACAAAACATATAAATGTTTTTTCCTCATTTCCTAATATTTTCCATTGCTAGAATTGGTTTCTTACCCAAAAAAAAAAGAAGAAGAATATATGAACAAAAATTTATTACACATGTATAAATTCAGATTAATCTCTAAAATAAAATTTCAAATGTCGTTCTTTCTATATACTGTCCACGATCACTTATGCTATTCCATTTGAACAAAGCTATTTCAAAACAAAGGAATATAATACAGTCGCTAATTAATCACTATCAAATGCATCATTTTTTTGACGTATTTTCATTTTCATTTTCATTTCTGTGAATATACTTCTTTTATTAAGACCATAAAATGAATTGTAAATTCACGTAAGAACAAAACATATGAACCCGGCGCGTAGCGCCGGAATACCACTAGTTTATTTATATGTTTGAGTCATTAAACATAAATAACTAGAGCATATTAAATGGTAGTACATATTGATAAAATTAGAAAATGATCTAAATATACTATACTAAGTCTATCTAAATTAACAAATAGTATAGACTAACTTTAATTCACAAGACCTGGATGTGATTGTGGTTACAGAGGAAGCAGCGGTGGTACAGACAAAAGTTATAATGGCGATAGTGGTTACCGCAACGGCGCTGGAAGTGAACATAACGGAGTTTGGTGATGATTATGAAGGAAGCGGAGATGGATTTGAAATACAATGTACACATTACAGATCTGATAGTGATGGTCGTGGTAGCCGTGGTTGTGATGACTATGGTGGTAGTTGTTACGGTAGTGATGGTTTTGGCTTCAAGACGGTGATCTTTGTTACGGAGTTTTTTTTTTTGTCAACGAAAAAAAAAAAAAAAAAAAAAACTCCGTAACAAAGATCACCGTCTTGAAGCCAAAACCATCACTACCGTAACATTATAGTGACCGTGAGGATGACTATGGAGGTGGTGGTGATCATGGAAGTGACTGCGGTGGTAGATTGTTGTTGATAAAGATAATTGAAGGAATGTTTTATAATTTACTAGTAGAAATAAACAAATAAAAGGGTATATAATATACATTGTAGAAGAATTTTTTTTTAGTTAGATTTTCAATTATAATATTTTTTTTTGTTATTCAGCCTAATTTCCCAAGTTATAAAATGTAAATAACTAAGCATATTAAGATAACTAAATATAATTCAGATGTTTTATATTTTCACAAGTATTTAAAGATTATGTTGTAATCTAATGTATTTTTCAAAAGAAATATTAAAATATATTTTTATTAAAAATAGACATTTTTTGAAAATAAATTCACCTCATGTGTTATTTAAAAAATATGGTACTGAATTTTCATGTTTTCTTATAATTAATTTAATTTATAATAATAATAATGTCAATAAATTTATCATTAATTAAATAATAATAAATAATTTGTTTCTAATGTTTTCTGATATTTTTCGTTTTCATGGCATAATTTATAATCAGGTACATATCAATGAAGCATAACCAAACAACATATGGTTTAAGTTAAGATAGTTCGTGTTTTCATAAAAGTTTAATTTTTATTGTTTGTTATATTCTGATCTGAGTTCACGGACCACTTTAACTTTGAATAATAAAATAGTTTTTTAATGTCAAAAATAAAATATGCATAATTTATAAAACAAGTCAAAATTTAAATTAAATAATATCTTATATATATTTATCGTATTATTATAAATACATCATAATATAATTAGATAATTTTATTATTTACGGTGAAACGGTATTTTAAAATATTTGAAATTTTGAACTCCCCAATAAAATTTTAATTTCTTTTATAAAACATAAAACATATAAACAATTATACTTTTCTATTAAATTAAATTTGTAAAATAATAATTTTCTGTTTTTAAAGATATAAATCTTGTGTATCTTAAAATGTAAAATATGAGTTGTTGAATATTTATTTGAAAAAAAAACAAATACAAATATTTATTGTTTCTTAAAATCATGTTAAAAAAAATCAGAACATCAGTTTTTAAATATAGAGGAAAAAATATAAATATGATAATGTACTGCAAACTGATAAGAGAGAGAGTGTGTGTGTGAGAGAGAAGATGTTGACTTGGCTTTGTCACGAAGGCAAAAGGGTCAAGAGCGAACACTAACTCACCACCAAAGAAACCTCATCTTCATCATGTCGGAGAGTCGCCGCCCAGGTTACTTCAATATTTTAATTTGATTGATGTATTTTAATGGATTTGTGTGTCTATGTGTGATTTCATCGAGCTTGATGTGTACGGATTGATAATCTACCTTAATCTGATTTTTGAATTTCAACAATATAAAACTGTGTTACAGTCAAATCGTATTTGATTTTTCAGATCTTTCTGTTGGATTCTTACAAGTCTGGAAGTGCTTCATGTTTAAAAAAATTCAGACATGGTTGAGTTTGTGTCGTATTTGCAGCCTTTACATGTCGTCTAGACAGATGAAGTATTATTATTTACAAAAAGTTTCAGAGATGGTGGATTTGTGTCTTCTTTGAGTGACAAGCAGCTCTAACGCAGTATCTTTTTCCAGATTCCAATAATGCACAAGCTCGCCAAGATATGGAGGACGAGACGTTGTGTAAAGAGATACTCAACGTTCTGAGAGAAGATGGGTCTCAAAGAGTTTTGCTGGCTGGTAGAGCTGGAATCGGGAAGACGAGGCTAGCAAAGAAGGTAGGCGAGTACGCAAGCATCTACAGAGACGAGGCTAACAATGGGTATTGCTTTCTGACCCTCTGCTTGCATCTCAACAACAAGTTCGAGGAGGAGGATGAGTTGTCGCTTTATGAGAACATAGCTTCCCAACTATCTGTTCACTCTGATTTCGAAGAGACTGAAGTGGATGATAGAGATGAGGATGAGGAGGAAGAGAAGAAGCCTAAAGAGTTGTTGGATGAACTGAAGAAGAATATCATCAAAGAAATAGCAAAGAGGGAGATGGTGGCAGCAGATATAGAGGCTAAGGTGGCTGCGGCTAAACCCAAGAAGGAGGCCCCGGAAAATGCAAAGAAAAAAGACGAGTCGGCTGAGAAGGAAGCAAAGGAGCTTGCTGAGAAAAAAGCAAAGAAGGAGAGATATCTTCTGTTGATTCTTGATGATGAAGGAAGCATGACCAAAGAAGATGTGGTGATGAAGGATTTGAAGCTTGAGAGGTTTCTTATAGATGAGATTCTTAAAGATCACACACGTCTTAAAATTCTCATTACAAGACGAAAAGAAGATGAGGAGCCTACTGATGTGGCAACAACAGACACAAAGGGTAGTGGGTCACAATCCGGGGAAGATGAAGTAAAAAGTGATGATGATAGTGTGTCAGAAGACAAAATAACTGATGCTGTAACAGACACAAAAGGTAGTAATGGGTCACAATCCGGGGAAGATGAAGTGAAAAATGACGATGATGCAACAGACACAAAGAGTAATGGCTCACAGTCCGGGGAAGATGAAGACACAAATGACGATGATAGTTCGTCAGAGGACATAAAAGCTGATGTTGCAACAGACACAAAGGGTAGTAGTGGGTCACGATCCGTGGAAGAGGAAGTAAAAAAAGACGATGGTAGTGCGTCAGTAGACAAAATAACTGAAGAGGGAAGTGAACCCCCAGCCACGGACAAAGCACAGGTTCAGGAGGTTGATGTGAAAGATGTCCCAACTACTGACTTGCAGGAAACTACAAAGCCAACCGAGATGACAAAGGCTTTGCTTGACTCAATCGAAAAGTCTATGGATGATTTATTTGTGTCTACTGGCACAGCAGAGTGGATAAAGATATCTGACATGGTGGAACAAAGCAAGAAATCGCCAGCTGCAGTTGCCGTGCTAGCCAATTCCCTCGAGCAGATTACTAAGAGCAGCACCAATCCAGGAAAAGAAGAGATTGAAAAACTGATAAAGAAAGTTCTTTCAGCTGCTGACAGTGACAGGTCTGACAATCCACTTCTGTGTCTTTCATATGAGCTACTGGAAATTGGGTTCCCGTTGAAAGATGCTATCCAAGACTGTTTTTGGCATAGCTTGGACTTCTTTGAGCACTGTGGCTGCGTTTACTACCGTGACCTGATCACACAATGGATACTCGAAGGCTACTTTGATCCCGTTAGGTCGGTTGAAAAGGCGTACCAGGATGGTCACTTAATCTTGATGGAGCTTATAAACCGCGGGATGCTCAAGATACAAGAAAACAATGTGGTGGTACCAGAGAGGGCCATGAGCACTTTGATTGATCCTCGACGACGCGGGCTTCTTGGTAGATCACGGCTTAGATTCTCTAGAGTCTATTGCGGTGACAAGAAGAAAGGTATAGGGAAAATCACACAGATAGATGATATGATCAAGACAGTGCAAGCGAAGAAAGGAGACAAGGCTACCACCGTTCTGGTTAGTGGAGACCGTCTGCGTCGTGAGACTCCTGAAAAGTATTTTAAGAAGCTGAGTGATCTTGAAGTACTTGGCCTGTTCGAGCCCACGCTGGACCCTTTTGTCTCGGCCTTTTCGAGTCTTGTCAAACTCAGGGTTCTTGTAATCAGGGACTGTGATTTACTGACGGATATTGAAGAGCTTAAGGCTCTTAAAGAGCTTAATGCTCTTGAAGTCTCTGGTGCTAGCTCCTTGAATAAAATCTCTGATGAGTTCTTTAAAGAACTGTCTAAACTTCAAAGTCTACATCTCTCTGGGCTTCAGATCACTACTTCTCCTTCCAGCATCTCTGAGCTGAAAGAGCTTCACTGTCTCATCATCAAGGACTGCCCTCTCCTGGAGGATTTGCCAGATATACAAGAACTCGTTAAGCTTGAGGTTGTTGATGTTTCCGGTGCTCGCGGGCTTCAGACTTGCTTCGACAACACGAAAGGAGAAAAGAAAAACAAAAGCAAGAACAAGAACTTCTACCATCTGACAAGACTCCAGCTCCTTGACTTCTCCGAGAGCCAAATAGAGCGGCTACCGATATTTCAAGACTCTGCCGTGGGCGACAAGCTTCACTCCGTTAAGCGGCTCTTGTTGCGTGACTGTAGCAAGCTGAGAAGGTTACCTAGTTTGAAGCCCTTGTCAGGTCTGCAGATTCTCGATCTTTCGGGTACTACAAAGTTAGTGGAGATGCTTGAAGTGTGCTTTGAAGATAAGAAAGAACTCAAAACTCTTGATCTCTCGGGAACCAATCTTAACGAGTTGGCGACGACCATCGAGGAGCTGTCTAATCTCAGCAAACTGCTTCTAAAGGATTGCACCAACCTAGAAGTTCTCCCAAACATAAAAAAAACTCACAAAGCTCGATGTCATTGATGTTTCAGGATGTAGTAAGTTGCATACGATCGAAGGATCATTTGAGGATATGTCTTACCTGTGTGAAGTGAATCTCTCTGGAACAAAAGTGAAGACACCAGAGTTGCCAAAAGAGACAAAAATCACTTGTCTAAAGCATATTATTCTGGCAGATGGAAGGCGTTTCGAAGGTGAGGAATGGAGCAAGATAAGGGATGAGATTGAAAGTAAGAGATCTGACGAGGCAACGTCTTCAAGTGAAGAGATAAGAGAGGAGGTTCAACAGAATAAAGTTCCGGCCAGTGATAGTACTGAGAAAAGAGATGTCATCAAGGAACGTCTTCGAAACGTCCCCATTGAGAGGGAGATGTATAAGGAGATACTCTCACGTTTTGATTCCGCAAGTCAGCAGGAAGTGATGAAGATCCATGAATCTAAAGACCTACAAGGTGAAGCTAAGTTTGTGTCCTTTGTGGACATTGACTCAACAAAGCTCAAATCATTCTTTAACGAGACCAAATCGGTGAAGTTTTGCTCGCTACGGATGTGCATGGATATAAAAGACCTTTTCGTTGAAGTGGACGAGGAGAGTTTGGGAACACTGGAGACTTTGTCGATTTCAAACTTTCCATTGTTAGAGACTATCTGCTGGGGTGGTAACAACTTCAAGAATCTGAAGAAGCTAAGCATAGATTGCTGTCCGAAAATAAAAACGCTTTTCCCGGAGGCATCACAGATGCCTAGCAGCCTAGCGGAGCTAAACATAAACTATTGTGAGAAGCTTGAGAAAGTTGTTGAAGGAGTCGAACTGTCAAGTAGCCTGAAATTGCAAGTCAAGAATTGCCCAAAGTTGCAAGAAACTGTAAGTTGCACCTTTCTATTCTGATCACCTCTCCAGTGAGCATTTAGGACCAATGACCGTCAATGCTCTTTTGCGTGCCTACCGTTGTAGCACATGTCAAAATTCATCAGGAAAGGAACAGTTCCGAATCCAAATGGTCTCAAAAATAAGTCGCATTCTATGTTTTGCATATCATTTTTGCCAATTTTTAGTAGTGTTCATCTTAGCATTTTACACACTGTGTATTTGCAGGACTGGGTTATGGTAGAGCCCCCTGAAATATCACCACAAGAGTGAAAAAAGATCACCAAAGTAGATGGAGCAACTTCACTCTGCACTAAGAATTTGGATCGTTGTTGCCTGTAATTATTTACGTATTCTTCTGTGTGTGTCTGAACTGCTGCGCTTGTTGAATAAGGACCGGCTTTGAAACATCAATCTTACCAGCCTTCTTTCTGTTTATTTTGTATGATATTTTCCGGTGTTCTAAAAATCGTTCTAGACGGTCGCTTAGGCTATTTTATATGATATTTTATGAAGTAGAATCCGATGCATGGTGTTCTATTCCTGTCTAGGAGGTGCACTAGACCTTTTTTGCTATGATTGTTTTGCTTTCTCAAATACTAGTATAACAGTCTTGTTTAAAGGGTCAGTTAACGTTAACATTTGATTAAATAAGTAGGAATGTTTATTTATTCAGAGTGTGGGAGAGATAGATACATAAGCTCTAATGAAGTTACAAAGGCTATTCTTCCCCTTATTGAAACAAGGAGTTGTTATATCAAATTAGCAAATACTTGGTGATGTCTATGGCTGTGATCTCCAGACTCCATTACCATCTGTGGGACAGAATGCAACTTCCGGGCATTTAAATTTCTCCAACAGTTTCAGTTGTGGAAACAGTGTGTGCAAATCTTTCCACTCAGCCTTGAATTCATGTAAATACTTCAAACGTAAGATCTGAACGCTGCATTTGTTTTCTGCATTTGAAGGGTGGTCGCTGAAACTGCTAAGGTTTCCTCCTTTGATTGAGAGCTTTTCAAGTTTGTCAAGTGTTTTGGGGTTTAACCAAACCGGAGGTTCCTTTTCAGGGTAACATTCTAGCTCCAGCTTCTTCAAGCTAGAAGGAAGCTTAGAGGTACCTATCCCCGAATCTTCTTGCCTTCCTTTCCCATGTTTCTTGGTTTCGGTTCTCGTGATGGTGAACAGTTTTGATTTTCTTGGTCCAGATTCCTTGGTAGCTTGCTTCTTCTGCACGGGAGCTCTCGGTTCTTCTGAAAAACTTACTTTCTTACCAAGCTTCTTCTTGTCTAACTTTTGAGTCTTTGCTTCTCCTTCATCATCAGGCTTCTTTAAAGCAGCCTTGATCCTTTCTCCATCTTTACTGTTTTCTTGGTGATCATCTGCCTTGCTCTTGATCGTGTCTTCTGCTGGACTTGTCTTCTTGTCTGGTTTTGACATCTCTGCTTTTACCTCATCTTTCTTCTTTCCTTCTTCTTCTATTATATCCTTTTCTCCTTCGTCTCTTTTCTCTTCTTGTTTGTCACCTCTTTGATGATCATCTGGCTTGCTCGTTACAGTGTCTTTGGATTCTTGTGGTGGACTTGTCTTCTCATCTAGTTTCGAGTTCTCTGCTTTCACCTCATCTTTGGTATTAGCTTCTTCTATTTTATCTCTTTTCTCTTCTTGTTTGCCACCTCTTTGATGATCATCTGGCTTGCTCGTGACAGTGTCTTTGGATTCTTGTGGTGGACTTGTCTTCTTATCTACCTTATCTGCTTTCTTCTCTCCTTCCGTTTTATCCTCTTCCCCATCTCTTTTCTCTTCTGGTTTGTCACCACTTTGGTGATCATCTGGCTTGCTTTTTACAGTGTCTTTCTCATCTCCTTCAGTAACCATGTCTGGTTTCGAGCTCACCTCATCTTTCTTCTTTCCTTCTTCTGGATTAACTTTCTCCCTTTTCTCTTTTTGTTTGTCATCTGTTTTCTTGTTTTCGATCGTGTTTGTTGATTCCGACGATGTACTCGCCTTTATAACACCATCTTCTGATCTTGATTTCTCTGCATCTACCTTATCTTGCTTCTTTCCTTCCTCCTGAGCAGCATTCCCATTGTCTCCCTCAATGACCTTATCAGCCTTCAAGCTCTCTTCATTAATATCTTCGTTTGTCTGTCCCTTCTTCTCATCTTTTTCTTCCTTTGGAGGATTCTCCTCGTTTGCTGTTTCTTTACTCCCCTTTGCTTCATCTGTTTCTTCCATTTTTCCTCCTCCTTCTTCATACGGGAACCGAGCTCCCCATGCTATTTTCAGACTCTCCAGTTGCTTGAGGTCTTTCAACGACTCCATGAAATCCTCCACCTTGAATTGGTATTTGTTTACTGTAACGCTTAGCTTCCTTAGATTCTCAAGGTGTTTAACTGCACACTCTTTTTCATTATCCGACTGGCTAATCACAAAGCCCTTAAGAACTTGTAGTGTCTTAAGACGCGAAATCTCTCGAGGCATGCGATCTAGCATATAGCACTCTGATACATCCAAGTATATCAGACTCTCAAGCGAGCCTATGTCTTCAGGAAGACCCTCTAGATTGTAGCATGCTCTTAGATCCAATATCACTAGCTTCGGAAGCGAGCATGGGAGTTTTTTGAGGTTTTCGATCCTCGAGATCCCTTGAAAACTTGCCAGCCTGAGACTCTTGAGAGACTTTATATCCTTGAGAAACTCTGTGCTCTCAACTTCAATGTGACGCTTTGCAGTGCGTTCCCATCTTCCTAAATAAAGCACCTTGAGTGAATCCATCTCCGGAAACCACTTGAATGTGAAATCAGGGTACCTTTCCGAGGAATTGAAAACCGAGTTCAAATCTTTCAGTGGCATTTTAGATGCTTTAGCCTCTGGTTGTAACGACGAACGTTTTACTAGGCACACGTTATGACTTTCTGAGGATTGCATCTTAAGCTTCTTTTTTTTGGAGTAGAGATCAAATAGCCCTAGCCCCTTATGGCTGGCTAGGTAGATAACTGCAGCGTGCACATGAGGATCCATCTTATAACCACCTGGTTTTAGTTTCCTCTCATCTTCGACCGGCTCCACCAACCCTTTTCTTGAGAATTCATCAAGAATTCTAGTTACTGTGTTTTCGGAATCTTCGTACCTGATGTAACCTTCTCCAATCCACCAGTACATCAACATTGTCTTTTCAACCTCTTTGTTCTCCGGGAACACGGCGAAGGACAGCAAACATAGCATGTATGTGAACTCAAGTACTTCAAACTTGTCCACGACTTCTTCAAATGCTGAAGAATCTTTGAAATCATCGGAAACGTGGAGGCCAGGCAAGAATATGTCGCTCCCTGTCTCAATGATCTGACCATTTTCCTCAAAGGTTTGAGAATCTGTAACGCTTAAACCTATGGATGATTGTTTCTTGAGCAACAACGGGATCTGACTCTTCAAGTTGAGAACCTTTCTTCTGATTTCCTTGAGATCCCGAGCCCGGGACTTGGCTGAATCAGTCTTCAATAGTATTGCTCTTAGTTTATTTGAAGGCACTTCAATCTCCAACGACTTGCTAATATTGCTTTGGAAATGAGCCAGTTTCTCAAACGCAGCCTTCATCTGACGAATGTCGATTTGCAGTTTCAAGATCTCGAGGTTTGCATCTTTTTCATCTTGGCGGAGGTTTGCATCTTTTTCATCTTGGCGGGGGTTTCTCTTGCTTTTTCTGCTTCCGCCTTGACTGCCTTCGACGCTGTCACTTGCATAGGCTGAGCTCTCTTTCTTCACTTTAAAACCTTTTTTAACTGCTTCTCTGATCCGACCCCACCAAGATGATGTTTGAGGTCTCTTCTCTTCAACCGGTTCCTCATTCTTTTCAACAGCATTATCTTTCTTGGATTGGGTTGGGGCATCTAGCTCAGACTGTAAGTCAAGAACGGTATCTCTCTTGGATTCTTGTATGGCATCTAACTGAGACTGCAGGCCAGATAGGACGTCTTTAATCTGATCGATAGTACATTTTTGCGCCATGGTCAAAATGGCAATGGCAATGGGAAACAAACAAACACCTGCAAATTCTCTAGAAAGAATGTTAAATTTGATGTGTATAATTCAGCGTTTGATGATATGCTCAAAGAGCCTTCTATGTTAGTACTTGTTAAGTAAAAAAAAAATATAGAGACAATGAAGTTATAAGTTTATTTCGAAAACAGTTCCACTTGCGAGCCATGTATTTAAATAACCTAAACTCGTGTCTCACTCGAGCATATGCACAAACTGTTGAAAAAAAAAAACTAGACCGATGAAGCGAAAGCAAAAGACTTTCTATACATACTTTTTAAAGCATATACAAGAAGCCCAAAACTACCCTAAAAAAATCCACAAAACCCATGTGTTTCAGGGTTAGAACCCTAAAACCATGGATCATGGGTTTGTTAACTTTTCATAAGATAGCTTTGGCGTCTTGTATGTGTTTTATTAGTAATAATCAATATGTAATAACGAGTAATGAGACTCTAAGTTAAAATATGTGTTTTGCGCGGGATGAACATCATGAATACAAATGATTTTTACATATTATTATAATTTATTTTGTGTTCATTTACATATTATGTATATAATTAAATAGAATAAATAAATAAATCAAAACAATACCTCTTGTTTATTTACGATAATATTTTGGTAAATAAATCAAAAGATCATTTATTTATTTTATATTGTATATGATTAAATTTCAAAGATATCGACCCATATATATAATATAGTTTAATATAAATATTTATTATTAAGACGTTCTATTCATATGATTTTATTAGCATTTGTATATTTATTGTAACAAGAAATTTAAACCATTAATCACAAAAATTTCAATGTGAAATTTTTTAAATGTAAATTTCAAAATTAAAATATTAAGGTCTCAATACTTTTTTAATGAAAATATTGAAATTAACATATTTATGTATTTTATATGGTATATTGTTTAATTTAAACGATATTATATATATATATATATATTTAATATGAATATCTAATAAATGAAACTTCATATTCATACGCTTTTATGATCATTTGTATCTTTTTATAAGAAATAATATTGATTATTAATAACAAAATTTCAATGTAAAACTTTTAATATTTTTAATAATTTATAGTTGTTTTAAAGAATTCAAAATATAACATATAAGAAAAAATCTAATTTTTAGTTATGTGGTTAGTCTATTGTTTTATTTTTTTCAAATAATATAAAATTAAACAAAAAGAAGGAGAATACAAAAATTACTATCAAATCTTTATTATTCGTAATCATTGATTTTCATATATATAGTAATCATATTATGTAATTCTGTAGCTTTTATTTCTGGAAAGATTCGAGAATATCATTTTGTACACTAATAATCAATTTTGATAGTTAGTTTAATTAAAAATATATTATATGTTTAGATAAAACAACTTACTTTTCATCAAAAATTTTTTAATGCTTCTCAATTAATATATAAGGGATTTTATAAAATAATATTTAATAAATTATTTATATTAATATTTTAAATATTAACCAAAATAGTAAAAATATTTAATTTTTATCAGTTCAAATAGAATATATATTTTTTAAATCTCAATTTAAAATATTTATGTATTGTTTATATGGTATATAGTTTAATTTAAAAGATACTAAAATACATATGATTTTATTATCATGTATCTTGTTATAACAAAAGTTTAAACCATTAACCACAAAATTTTCAATGCATGATTTTTGACAGGCTTCTTAATTTATGATCGTTTTAAAAAATCCAAAATATATCGTATGCAAAAAATATTTTATTATTATATAGTTATGTGGTTGTTTAATTTATTTTATTAATTTAAAATTAAACAAAATGAAATATGATATACAAATTGTTATCAAATTTTTATTATTCAAAATTATTAATTTATATATATATATATATATATATATATATTAATCACATTAGGTAAATAATGATATGAATTGTTATGATTCTAGTAGTTTAAATATATTTCTCTAAAGACTCTAAAATTATTCTATGAATGACGCGTGACATATATCACATGTTGTAATACTTGGCAAAGTATTTTAAGTAGATTTGTGCAGGTAAAGAAAATGATATCCTAACTCCTAAGTTATGGGTCTCATGCATTTTTAACTACCAATTAACCCGAATTGGTACTCCATAGTTTTGTAGGTGAAAGAATATACAATCTCTAATCTGGTTTAAAAAAAAAATAAAGAAAAGCGAAAGGTAAAGAACAATGTACCTTACAAAGTCTTTTGTCTAATTAAAAGGTGACGTTCAGGTGTGATCCTCTGTTTCTGAATAAAAAAACTAAAGAGAAATCTTGCTTTATATTACTACTTCGTGGCATCGAAGCTGGCTTGCAGGCTGAAACAAGAAACAATAAAGAAAGCATCCGATACAGTTGTTCTTTGTTTCCAAGAAGGGGAACAGAAGAAACTCACTATGTGGAAGAAGCAAAGTATCCATATCCATGCAAAACACAAGGTTGTAATTACCTCACATAGCCCGTGCACGGTTAAACAAAAACTTTAATAGATCGTATCGACGTATCGACTTCTCACCAATTTCTTCAAAAAGCTTATAAAAGTCTCCCGAGTCCCGAACTACTTTTTTGAAGCCCTAAGTTAATATGAAACCCTAGATTGTCTCGTGTAGGTTAAGGTTCACGCAAATCAGACTCTAATCTCTCTGGTAAGCAATAGGGAATCTGGTCATTTGATATGGGCTGAGAAAAAACAATTGAACTGAAATTCATCAACCTTAAACTAAACCAAATGTGTAACCCTATTAGGATATCTCGGTGATTAGGAGATTACCTTCTTTTTTTTTGATCAACAATTAGGAGATTACCTAGAACATATTTCCATTTAACTATTAGGAAAGTTAGCATCAATTTATAAGTTAGATTTCATATTCTATTATATAAGGAATTTGTTAGACAAGTTATGTACTTTGCTAAGTTAATAAAAAGAGAAGCTATTATAGTTCAAAGGTTTCCTCCAAACTTATCAAACCCAAACGTTGAAGAAATTATTATTTCAAATTAACTGAGCTGAACTAAAAAAAAAAAACAGATTCTATTTAACCGAATGAAGCAAACCAAATAGCTCAAAATCCAGATTATAGTTGACTAACGAAGATCCATATATCAAGCGGTTTTGCTTGCACCATATTGGAAAATCGTAAATAAATTTTTCTCTATTAAATTGTATAAATGATGCTAGATTATATTTTTTTGGACTCGAAAACCCAAATATATGATATATGAATATTAAATACTTAACCCAACTACTGGAATAATGAGGTTCCACTAAATTTTTTTTTTTTAGTTTTGTCATTTTAATCAAGTAAAAGGCATAACCAAGTTTTGAAACAAAATTGAAGTAGAATTTGTTTGTGGTTCATACCTATTTCTCAAACACCTATACAATTCTATAACCGAAACAAACCTGCAATGATAGGAGAATTTTTATTAACCATTTTTGAATTAAATGTAAAATTATATATAAATAAAAAACGTTTTGTTTGGAAAACATACCTCCTGAAAAAGAGTTAAAGTCACTTGGAGATCTATACGTTCCCCGAACGTAGAATACAAAGACATACAGTCTTGTACGCAGTGGTAGTAATCAATCGTCCTACATCGTTCATATGAACATATAGTTACCATTTTTTACATAGTCTTAATTGAATCTGTTTAAGTTGATGAAAAAAATGTTTTGTTCTTTTTCGGCGAAAATGATGTTTCGTTTCAGTAGTGGATATAATACTTTTCAAACAAAATTTCAAATATATGAAAGAGGTTTTTCCTTCTGGTGTTAGAAAAGTGAAGTCAAACCACTTCACCAGCCAATCCCCCTTTCTTCGAATTGAAGTCTTAATCAAGGTTTGAATCCAAAGAAATCAAAGAACATTGCTTTAAATTTGAAATAGAGCAAACGAGACTACAAACAAACACACACACACATATCCTTTATTTAGAAAAAAGAAGCAATCACTCGCCTACAACGAGTTTAGCTCTAGCATCTCCTTTATTGATCTGAAACTGATCAGCTAAACCGAAGTGAGCCATCAACAACCAAACAAAGTTAAGAAGCTCTCCACCTCTGCTAAGTTGCGCCACCTGCTCTGTAGCTTTACAGTGACTTGCTGCGTAAGATAGCAACTCAACCCACACTTTGCTCAACACCCTCCATTTCCCATCTCCATGACTAGCACTACTACTACTACTACTCTCGTCCAGTCTCTTAAGCTCTTTTGCCAACATACTCGCATCGAAAAGAACCGATTTACTTCGGTCTCCCTTCACATGCATCGGCTCAATATCGTTACTAACCTCTAAAATCATCTTGCTCCCTCGTTTCATATCTCTCAGGTTCTTGAAATGTCTTCCTTTGAAAAACCTCTTAGCTTCATCTAAAGTGTCTCTAAATCTTATAGTTCCGATTCCAGCAACTTCCGACATTAACTTAGGTTGCATTATCAACAGATACATCATGTAATCCGAAATAATCTTGCTGAACTCGCGGTCATCGCAACTCTCTCCACTCCTATTCTCCACCTCCTCATCTTTTTCGTCTTGAAAACATAGCTCAGTAGCAATATGCCAAAGGAGAAGACTTTGATCGTAATCAACATTCGCTACATAACGCATCAACCTCTCAACCTCCTTCAACTTGCTATCATGTAAAGCCCATTCCCCTCTCGCCGAAGACACTTTCTTTGCACGTTCAGGTGTTTCCGCGAACTCGGACTTTTGTTTCAGCTCACTGAATATAAACTCCCATTGATTCCTCGTCAATGGCTCGCTCGATACGAATCTGATCTGGTCTATATGAGATTTAACACTGAAGATTCGATCAACGTAACCCCAAAGCTTACTGAACGCCCAAGGAATCACCGAGAAGAACACGAGGTACAACGGATAAACAGTGCAATAAATCATATGGTTCTTCTTTGACCATCTCCTGATGAAGGTTCTGACTGAACTCTCAAGATCCTTGATCCATCCAGACAAGGTCTGGAATCTTCTGATTACGTAATCGAACATGGACACCACAAACTCCCACACAAACTCGCTCCTCCGGTTGATTCTTGAGACTTTAGCTTTCAGACAATATCCGATGAAGTTGAAACCGTAGATCACACCTGACCATCTCCGCAACAAAAACGGCGTCGTAAGCACTTCGCGCGTACGGTTTCCTTTGCATGCATGCATCGTCTTGCATGCATCCATCGGCGTCCACTGCGGCTTCCTAAACGCGAGTAAACAGTTGAGAAAAGAGTCGATACAACTCTTGTCTTTCACTTGATCATCATTAAGCTTGCTCGATACCGCGAACATCCAATCAGAGAGCAAGAACATGGCAAGCGAGGAGAGTTCAAGAGCGATACCGACGATGAACAAAGTGTAAGTAATCACAACGTCCGCTCCGTGGAAATCCACTGATTTTTCAGGTCTAAAATGGAAGACAAGGAAGGAAGCAAGAAGCGATCCAAACGCGATAACGCGAAACACCGTACCCTTATGCGTATGAAGAATCGCGGTTTTGGTATACATGGACTCGTATAGAAACCCTAGCTCGGATTCAATTATCCTAAGAGCGTCCTCGGGAGCCAACTCTTTGAAGAAGTCTCTGCTTTCGTCTCGCTCACGGAAGCTGAAAATTAGGTCAACAACGAGTCCTTTAAAAGTGTTGAAGAATCTGAAACCGTACTGCACGATTTCGAGATGGGTTAAGGGATCTGGTCCCGGTTTAAGTGTCGGGGGTCTATCGTGCTTGTCTGGTTCGTCGATGAGGACGATGTCCGTTGGGAGGTTGGAGTCTTTTCTTGAATCGTATTCTTCCATGAGCTTAGCGTAGTTAGGACCAGTGTCTGCTGGTTTACGCATTTGGTCTTTGAACTTGTCTAAACTCGCTGTGTATAATGCACGTGTCCTCTCCGTGTATTTTATCACTGCGGTGATGAATAGTAACGCTATTGGTGGCCATAAAGGGTTATCCATTGATTGCACCACCGCATAAACACCTATGAATCATAAAACAGAATTAACAAGAAAACTTATATATAAGACATAACTTAGCAATTCTTTGTTTAGTATCATCCATATTTTTATCATGAGTTTTGATAATTTATTACTATCTGATGCGTCCACGTGAGTAATTCAGATAGAAGTTGCATGTGATATGTCTCACCATTAATCTCGAGCTTTGGATCATTTTGTCAATTTAGTACCAAACGATATCTTTTTTGAAATGTCTCAAATAATAGCACAAACTTAGGGTGTAAGAGAAGTCTTTATAAAAATTTAGTAACCGTTCATAACTATTGCATATATAGTTATTAAGTTTAGTTTAATTAGAACACCAATTATCTCTCAATCCAAAATTATATTAATATATAATTTGAATGATTATAGAATATCTCAAATATGAGTACAGAAATCAATTGAAATTTTGTTGGTAAATAATTAATAACTGAAAATTCACACTAAAATTTCTTAAATTAAGAGATTTTTTGCGTGAGTAATTCAAGTTGGAACCGATAGACTTGCCAACTAAATATTAATATGGACACTCTTTGAGAGACTTGCCAACTAAATATTAATATGGACAGTCTTTTAAATTTTTAATTACACTTGCCATATTAATATTTTTGAGAGACTTGCCAATAAATATTATTAATAAGGCAAGTGTATTTATCAACTCTGATTACCACTAGGTCACTAATTTTTTTTAAAACATTTACATAAAATTATATATATTTAACGTATCAATAATTTTATATACTTTTCGCTATATTATATACATAAAAGTATAATATTTAACATGTTATTTTTGTATCATCTAATATTTTTGTGTCACTCAAAATCATATATAACACTTACAATGGTAAAGAAAAAATATGTTATAATTTATTGTATTTTTGTTCTTTATAATAAGTAATATAATCTAAAAATAAATTAATGTAGTTATAAATTGTTATTTCATAATATATTTAATGTAGTTATAAAATATGGTAATTTATATTTTTATTTGTACTTAAGAACTTGTAACTTTAGTTTAGATATTTAATTTTAGTTATTATTTTTTTCTACCATTCTATCAAATATGATAATTTAGACAATTCATTTGATAAATATATGTTTTGTATAATTTAGTTGATATGCGGTTTGATTTGCATTTGATATGTTTGATATACATTTTTTTCGTCACCTTTTCCGCGTCACGGAAATACTACACTACTGAGATGTTCTTATGAATAATAATGCTTTAAGATTCCAATAAAAACTTACTACAGATTTGTGATATTATTTATTTTTTTAATCAATTTACCTAAAATCACGATTCTGCAGAATAGTATCAGTTAAAAAGTGAAATCTCACAATACCTACACTATTACAGGAATATATAACTAATGTAACTGTATACGCATTAAAAAAAAAATCTGTGTACGCCTATTTTGCATTTGTGATTTGTTACTTGTCTACTTGGTAACTACTGTTATACAATATGCAATGGACATATACAATTTCATATTCAGATATTCAAATCTTATCCAACCATACTTACCAGCAAGTGCTTGAGATACGAGGCCAAACAAATGACGTGCCCATAAGGCATTATCCTCTAGGGCCAACGCAGTTATCGTGTCCGGACCACCAAGATGCAACAACAAGAACGGTGCCCACAGAGCAAGAAGCTTCTTGTTCTTCGGAGGATCATCGGGTTTTGGTTCCTTTCCTTGGTTCTTCGTGATCTGAGCCACCGCATAATTAGCTGTCCAATCCGCTAAAAGATACGCTGTCCATAGAATCATAGCGAGCAGCTTCTTCGATGTACGTTTTCGTAGCGGTGCAAGGAAGATAAGAGACGTTTGGAAGACCAGAGACAATATTACAAGTCCCCTGATGTTCCATTTGTCTAAGATCTCTTTGACTGCTGGTGGTATCACTCGCATACTGTTCTTACTCTTTTTTTTTGTTGTTGTCTGAAAATACTTGAGCTAGTTAAGTATCAAATTTAAGTTCCATGTTTTTCACTCAGGGTACATAATTTATACTAGAGGATTAGAATAATTGTTAGTAAATATTTAAATATTTGACTGGAGATTTTTAAATGAAGCTATTCAATACCACGTGAATATTTTCACCCTTTTTGCATTCCTTTCTTATATTCCACGCTAACTTTAATCATTGTTTTTTGTGTCAGAATAAAATATTCTTTCCTTGTTGATAATAAAATCAAGAAATTTACACTTTAGTCTCGAACACAAGTTACTTAAATGGTGCAAGAATTATTTCTGTCCAACAACTTAACTTTTACGCATGAGCGAAGTGAAAAATGTTCTTAATCATAAATAATCTAAATAAATAAAATAAAAGTATACTAGTATCGTGATAGAAAGTAATCACTAAAATAATTAATAATAACAAGACTAATAATAGTACCGACTTTTTGGCCACTTGTGAACAGTTTTATGTATACCAATGATTTTGATAGCAAATAGACATTTTGAAAAACTACTAATAAATAAAATAGTTCTGAAATTCAACTTAATTTTAAGAGAAATTTTCTAGGATAACAGTTTTTAGTTTATCTTCACAAAATAGACCTCAAAAAGAAAATGACCAAAAAATATTTTATCAAAGAGTAAATATATATATTTATATCATATGGTTAACTAATCTAGATTTATAGTTCAGAGTTAAGGGTGGGATTTTGAGGATGGAGTTTCAAAATTTAAAAAATAAAAAATAAAAATAAAAAATAAAAATAAAATTCTCAAAATAAAAGAGCTATTTTAGTTATTTAAAAAAAAAATTTATTTTGGTGACAAAAACTTAAAAATGACTATTTGAGAGAATTGTCCTAATTTTAACCTGAAGTATATAAATTATTTTTAAATTATAATAGTATTTATATTATAAAACAATATTTAAAACATCAATAATTCTTGTGGATTTATAATAGATAGTATTTATACTGAATGAAGCAATTTCTTTAGGAGGATCATCTTCTTTTCCTAAAAACGCTAATTTTCTAATTTTCTGCTAATACTAAATAATATTTTTAGAATACTCTCTTTTATTATATAGTCCCATTAGAATAATAAATTGATAATGTATATACTGTTTATATAAGTATCAAACAAACCACTGTATTGTTAGTTTTATATTCAAAATAAAGTTTATTTCTATTTTTCTTACCACTTCAAAATATTTAGTAAAACTATATCTAAAAGCATGAAACATATCTCAAATACACTAAATATCTAAACTATTAAAACAGGAGTACAAATAGTACTTAACCCTGAGTTTTCCTCAATAATTACAAGATAATGCCACTGACCCTTTTTGACATTTAACTACTTTCCTAATTTATCCAAATTCGTTTACCTTAATAAAATTAAACCTCTTTTTACCAAACTTGATCTTTGTTTAAGTTGGACCTATAACTTTTATTAAATCTTTAATTATAACATATAACCAACCTGTCAACCAAAATAAATAAGCATAATATTATCCACATTTTTAAACGATAGTGCAATGTATGATTACTTTGATTCTAAGGATTTTCATGTTAGTAATGTGATTCATCTAAATACTGTTTAAATAACCACCAATAAATCAATCAATTGTAAAAGTTTATGTCTAAAGTTTGTTTCTGTGATGGAATTTGATCTCAGTATTCTATAAAATACTACCAAACGAAACCGAGAATAATCGCAATGCATGTATCCTAAGCTTTAAAATATTTCCGGTATATATATAACGTTAATGCAAGAATAATACTAAAATCAATGATATTCAATAGCAACTCCTATATTTAAGCAATCACATTAACTAATACGATATCAATCTTAAAAAAAAAAAATCTGCACTTGCCTAATTCATGGAATATTCTTTTTTTCTATATACTATAAAAATTGGAAATGTGTCGATTTAATCCAAAATTCCAATTACATTTAAAACAAATATTCCACATACCTATTCCTAAGGAACTAATCCTTTCACCGGAAAAAAAACTGTTTGCCTATCAAATTAGGCTTAAATGATTTTTATTAACTATCCTGGCCTATTTTTGTTACTATTGTATCATAATTATCCATCTATCTATCTTATTAAAACTCAAGTACAAAATTGGGGTGTTTGGAGACTTGAATAGGACTATTAAAAACATTTGGAGTGTTTGGAAACATAAATTGTAGTCTTTTAAAAAAAAATTAATTTTGTTTGGAAACAAGGATAGTAGTATTAAGAAAAAAAAAAGTATTGGGCTTATGTTTTTAAGAAAAATTAAAAGTCCATCATATTATAAAAAACTATCTATCTGGGCGAGATTTAAAATATACGAAAACGGGTCAATCTAATCGCCTAAAACTTTTTCTTTTCTAAACTAACCATAAAACAAAATTAAACTTTATACACATATTTCAAATCAAAATAATAATTTAAAGTTGATTAAAAACTAATACATATATTCAAAAATGGATTTTTACTAAACTATTTTTCAATAACCATTATACAAAAATGTTGTCAATATATATAATAAAAATACAATACAAAGCCCAATTTGAAATACCAACTCAAATTATCGTTTTTATATTTCCTATTAAGTTTTATAAATATAATATATGTAATTATTTATATGATGGCACGTATAAAATACTATTAATTATATGATTACTTATATGATGGTACGTATAAAATACAATTAATTATATGATGACAGTATACGATATATAATAATGAATAGGGATGAGATTTCGGGCACCCATACGGGTTTGGTTCTGATCGGTTTGTGTTTCGGGTTTTCGGAGTCAAAGATTTAAGCCCTGTTAGGATGTTTCTAAATTTTGGTTTGAGTTTGATTTGGATCTTTGCGGGTTTGGTTCGCGTTTGGATAACCCATTTAAATTATTTTTAAAGTTTTAAATCATTATCTATTTTAAATTTCTCAAAATCTATAAATAAAATAATATATTACCTATAAATTTGAATAACATATGTCAGAATACCTAAACTTAACATATCAATTGGTTTGATTTAAAATTTTGGATACGGAATCAATAATTATTTGAAGTATTTTTGGTGATTTGAGTATACTTTAACTATTGCAGATATTTACTTTTGACTATCTATATATATATATTCAAGTATTTAAACCAATTTAAAAGTATCATTCTTAATGTTTTATATACGTTAAATCTAAAAATAATTAATATATATATATAAGTATATAAATCTATTTTTAGATAAATTCGGGTACCCGAATACTTTGGTTCGGATCAGATTTGGTTCTCTAAATAACAAAATTTTGAATAATTCGAATATTTAATCAATTTATGTTCGGGTTTGGTACTATATTTTCGGATCGGTATCGGTTCTGTTCTTTGGATTCATTTTGTAAAACCTTAATAATTACATGAAAAACAAATATCAACATATTTTTCAAAATGTACATCCGCGCGCCTGCGCGGGTCAAAATCTAGTTAATATGAAAACAGATGCCACACGCAAAAAATGGCAAGTTCATTATCAATGGCAATAAACTAACAAAAGAGATGATTTTCATTTTCAATAAACATCGAATAAGTTGACTACACTACAAGTGCAGATTATTCAAGGAAGTACAAATTCAAAACACACACAAAGAAACTAGTTTATTGATGATTTTTGTGTAGTTTCTTTTTGGACTAATCACTTGGCCACGATCAGTTTGGCTCTAGCATCATCCCTATTGATTTGGAACTGGTCTCCGAGTCCAAAATGAGCCATTAACAACCAGACGAAGTTAATAAGCTCACCACCTTTGCTGAGCTGAGAGGCATGTTCTTGAGAGTCACAATGAGTTGCTGCAAAGCAAAGCAACTCAACCCACACTTTGCTCACTACCTCCCACATGTTCTCTCTTCCCTTTTGTAACTTCATCAGCTCCTGTGCAAGCACGCTTCCATCAAACAGCACAGATTTGCTTCGGTCTCCTTTCACATCCATAGGCTCAACATATGTTTTGACAGAGAGAATAGCTCGGCTAGCTTCTTTCACCAGGTTCTCTTTCTCATCCTGCCTTGTTTTATTGATATGCCTCCTCTCGAAAAACTCGTTTGCCTCTGCGCATGTGTCAAGGAAACGTATCTTTGCGATTCCGGACACAGCTGACATAAGCGCAGGCTGCATGATAAGGAGGTACATCATGTAGTCAGATAGGATTTTGCTGAACTCTCGGTTAGTGTATTCTTCCTTCTTTGTGATGCCTTCTTTTTCTTCAGGGCTTTGGTACAAAAGTTCTGTAGCGATGTGCCACATGAGAATGCTCTGGTCGTAATCCTTTTCCGTCACATATCTCAGAAGCTTCGCATGGTCTGGTCCTCCTTCTGCCGTTTTGCTTGATGTTTCAACTAAAGTCCAGTCTCCTCTAGCTGAAGATATACTCTTGGCACTCTCTGGATCTTCAGCAAAACGATGTTTGTGTTGCACCTGTTTGAATATGAACTCCCACAGCTCTCTCGTGAGACGATCACTGGTTGTGAATCTTATCTCCTCAACCAACTCGGTGAGACCGAAAAACTCTAGGACGGACCTGATCAAACGTCCAAGCTGGTGACGAAGTAAAGTAACTGGAAGGATGATGCAGTTACACTTGCTCAAGTTGCTTAGAGTACGGTGGATCAAGCTACAAAACTGGCGAGTTCCGGAGCATGGGATGAAACTGTGTATCATAC
This sequence comes from Brassica rapa, assembly GCF_000309985.2. Classification (NCBI taxonomy): domain Eukaryota; kingdom Viridiplantae; phylum Streptophyta; class Magnoliopsida; order Brassicales; family Brassicaceae; genus Brassica; species Brassica rapa. The sequence continues at coordinate 27,838,665 of NC_024800.2, read as the reverse complement.
CCTTGGTAGGATGGAATCTCTTGGGACGTATCTTCAAGCAGTAACCGATCAAGTTGTACGCATGAACATACTCAGACCATCTGCGAAACATAAAGTTCCTGTCGAGAACTTCATGTCCATCCATGAAACATATGGATCTTTTCCACCTCAGCGTCCTGAAGCCGAGGATCCAGTTGAGAACTCTGTCCACCCAAGCCCAAGGGTCTTTCTCGTCCAGGTCCTCCTTGAGATTCCTCAGTCTAGCGATGCTCCAGTCAGAGACACAGAACATGAGAAGAGCGATGGAATCAAGAGCTATTCCACATATGAGCAGCGCGTAAGTAAGAGCAACATCGAATCCTTCGTACTCAGCTTCGTTTTTAAGACTGAAGAGACAGAGTGAGGAGACAAGACACGCTAGAGCTATAACCCGGAACACAGCTCCGGTCCAGTTATGAAGAATCTCCGCTTTTGTGAAGAGGCTTTCGTAGATGAGGCTGAGCTCGACTTCGATGATTCTTAGAGCTTCTTCTGGTTTCAGAGAGTCGAAGAACTTCCTGCTCTCGTCGCGTTGCTTGTTAGTGAAGATAAGATCAACAATAAGACCTTTGAAGATATTAAAGTACTTGAAAGCATACTGAACGACTTGAAGGTTGGTGAGATCATCCTTGGGTCTAACCGGAGTAATGCATTCACGCCCTTTCTCTGGATCCTCCACGACAATGACCTCGGTTGGCATATTCATATCCCTTTTATTAGCATATTCCTCCATGAGCTTCGCGTAGTTAGCACCAGGGTCAGGATCCTCGAGCATAGAGTCCTTGAACTTGTCAAGACTCGCTGAGAACAAGGCTGATGTTCTCTCGACATACTTGATCACTCCGCCGAAAAGCATGATAACCGTCGGAGTCAGAAGCCTGTTGGGTGTGGACAACAAGATCACGTAGACAGTAGCGACCGCTTGGCAGACAAGGCTGAACAAGTGTCTGTTCCAAAGCTCATTATCCTCCAGGGCAAGTGCTGTAATGGTGTCTGGACCTCCAAGGTGCAAGAGAAGGAAAGGTGACCAGAAAGCTAACAGCTCACGGGTCTTGTCATGTTTGTCAGCAGCTTCTTCTTGACTGTCTGAGATTTGTCCCACTGCGTAATCGGCCGCCCAATCAGCAAGAAGATAAGCTGACCATATGAGCACGAGGAAGAGCTTCTTTGCTGTGCGTTTCCGGCTCGGTGCAAAGAAGATAAGGATTGTTTGGAGGAATAGACTGAGCATTATGACTCCACGAATGTTCCATTTGTCCCAAAACTTCTTCAAACGTGGTGGAAACATATCACCCATCTTGTCTTCTTCTGTTGAAGCAGAGAGAGATTCACGTGAACCGAAACTAGTTTAATTCACACGGGACAGTTCTAGGCTAGTGAAAGTTTTTTTTTTTAAAGTATATGTGGTGGTACCACCAAGTGTCGATAATGTTATACTACAGGTTTGTTATACCTTGCTTATAATCAAATATAATATCTTTCTCCTTTCTTCTTTTCTTTATTCCTCGCTCGTCTTTGTTCTTTTCTTTTGAGCATAAGTAACTACTAAGAAAGGAAAATTAGACTTCCTAGTTTCTGAGCATATATAATTTTAGTTTAACACCAACTAGACCCGCACACCCGTGTAGGTGTTAATCTTCATGTTTTTACCAATTGTTTAATGAAATTTTTAAACAAATGAGTTATTTGGATTCTTTTAAGTTCATACAAATCTATCCGGATCCGAGTCCGAATCCCGTCCAAAAGTTTATAATATCTGAACAAAGTTTAATTTTAAACCAAAAAACCGATTCGTATACCCGAACTGATACTTTGATGTCCATGTCTAACTGATCTTGTAAACAAATAAAAATTATTAACCGGTTGAATTCTTGCCATGAATGAATGAATTTCATTCAAACTTGTAAAATTATTTTGGTTAACACGTAAAGCAACTGTTGTCGAATTATTATAGTAAATATAATTAATGAAGTAATTCGAAAGAGTGAAAAAAATGAATATAAAAGATGTAATTCTATTTTGAATTCTGTAATAAATAAAGTCAAATTTTGAAAATAATAATAAATAAAATAGTTTAAATTAGTTAAAAAAAAGGAAGAAGATGTAAGAAATCACTTAAAAATAGGTAAATATTGTTTTGTACTTCAGTTTTAATATAATAAATAATTCTAAAGTTAAAGTCAGGAGCTTTTACTTGAAACTATCAACACTTTTCTTACCATTCATATAAAAAAATTAATGTGGGAGCTAAAACCCAATCAGAATTGAAATAAAGCTAGGTTTAAAGAAACGGTAGGAATGATCATTGTTAGCAGATTTGAAAAAAATAGTTTGCTGGACTTGAGTAACATTATTAGCAATGGATGTGATGAATACTAAGAAAAAAAAGCCTAAGAACTAAGATAATACAATTTTAAGAGAGTATTCTTGATATCAAGTAAGCACAACAGGTATATAAAATAATTGTATAGTGAATCTTATACAATTATTTTATAAGGTCTTATAAATGTAAAAATATTAATAAATATCGCAAGAGCATTACTACTTTCAGCAATAATAAAATCATGAGTATTACATACTACCTTGCTTGATTCAGAAAAACATAAAAACATGAAGCTAATAAGTGTGGTAAATAAACTAATAAGCCCTTATAAACAAAAACGCTAGCAAAAAATTTCATGTGGTTACTCTATGGCTACACATAGATGAAGAAGTCTCCCATTCAATAAATTTTCGTCATGATTAATATATATTATTATTTTTCTTAATATGTCATGAAGCCTAAATTTACAAATAAAATATTAGGAAAATTACATGTTGGGTTAATTAAAAGCTATTAGGATTTAACTAATACTAAAATTTTGATCCATTTTTTACAAATGTATAACTTTGATATCATCATAAACATTTTAAATATTTGATTTACATGTAGTGTTATATATTGTATAATTCTATAATTTTATTATTTAGGCTTCATATTCGTCATGATTAATATATAAATCATAAAAAATAATTATTAAAATTTCATTATTTGTAGTAATATATTTTGTAAATATTAAATGAACTAAATTTTAGTTATGTATTATTAAATTTCATATATAACCATTTTTAGATAATATATTGCTTTGGGTTTCAAAATAAACAAAAAGATAATATATAGTTGTAAATAAATGTTTAACATATGTTAATAATTTTAATTATTGCATAAAATATTACAATAACTTACGATTTTTAACGATGAGATTAATTTATTTAAATGAAAGCATTTTAATAAATAAGTTAATCTACCAATTAAATATCTCGCTATAAACTCAAAGACATGTTTTTGATGACATTTACGTAGAAAATTATTTGGTAATTATCTGTCTTTTACACACTGATTCATTGGCCAGACTTCAAAGAGTTCTGATATTTGAGTGACGAAAACTTGAAGCCAGTATGTGTAACATTCTATTAAAGAAAAAGGAAATAAATTAAAGAAAGTGTCTCTTTGACTTATTGATGTCTATCTGCAATCACATTTGGCTTCATTTCAATCCCATACTTCCCAGAATTCAAGAGATCATACCCATCTTTGGAGTTCAAATCAAAATGAACAAACCCGGATTCCGGTTTAACACATGCATCTTCGGTTTCTCCTGTATCTCTTTCTCCACATAACCGAAAATTATCGGTCAAATCACCATTAACGTGTGAGATATTGGTAATCAAACCCGCCTTATTGCTCTTGTGATCATTTCCTACAAGTCCTGAAAGTGCGAGATTGAAGTCTGAGAATTGACCCTTGTCTGTCTCTGCTCCATTACCACCACAAGGCATGCTCTTCTGTGCTTTCTCGAGTAAAGTCAACAAATATTTTCCTTGTGCCTCCATTCTCATCTGCAACTTTTTCTGCACCTATACATTACAAAACACAGATTCAAATTGATTCTTGATTGTTTAAAGAGAACAAAGAAGAGCCTCCTTGTTATCTTTCTAGTTACCTCGAGCTGTTCTTGAAACCGCTGTTGCGCATCGACTTGATGTCTCAACGTGTCAGCAAAAGGTACATTCCCACTTTGTCTGCGCGTGTTTGTTAACATATTGTCAAACCATATATACAAAAGAAATCTACAAGTCCATTGAAAGTGGCATCAATTACCTAAGATGGTTATCAAATCTTGATTCATTCGAGATTCCTCCTTGAGAACAATTATCAAAATGCACATATGAACTTCCTGCAACGTTTTAGCGTAAACTAGAATCAAATTCTTCCTTTGCTTCCAAGTCCTCTATATCTATTATCTATATAACTAATTTATTTTCTTATGCAATATGTGTGTCTATTGTATATGATCATTTAGTCATACATAGGATACATAACATACCAGCATTTTCCTTGTTTTGTTCTGTTCGATTTTGTTTTTTCGCTTGCTGTTGACCAAGTCTATACTTCTACATAATCACACATTGTATATGAATTATGTAAAAGAGCCACCATAGTAAAGTGTACAACATGTTACTCTATTATATAACTAAGTTTCGTATATGTCTATGTGAATGGAAATTAAACCTGTAAATGACTTTTGAGATGGTACAATGTTAAGCCTTTTAATCCCATCAGCTTCAGAACCGACTTAGGAGTTGCTTCTGCAGATCAAATCAAATAAATCTATCACTAATCGAGCCAGATAATTACATTGATTAAATAATCTAATCAATTAAGTTTTAAACAACGACGGAAGTTATCAGGAATGAATTAGGGAAATAACTTTTTCCTAATTCGGTATATTCCTTTATATAACAGAGAAGATAAAAATTATATTAATCAAACCGGAGTAAATCAGAATCATAATGGGAAACCGGTTATCTCAATTTATTGAAGAAGAAAGGGAAAATAAAAACAAGAAATAAGAGAAGCTTACTGTCTGCGCCACCAAGTTTTGCGACGGCGTCGACGAAGCGATCGTGGAGATCGGCGGTCCATCTCAGCCTCGGTTTAGGATCTCTAGTCATCATCACTCCACCATTTTCATAACCTAAACCTCCTAGATTCACTCTCTCCATTTCCTTCTCCGATCAAATATAGACAATGGCGGGAAACGCAGAAGGAATCTAACGTTGAGGAAGAGACTGGAAGGATGAAGCGTAACCTTGAAGATTAAAAAATGGGAATGCAAGTGGAAACTAGGTGTTAAAAGAAATTGTTAAGAGATCGAAAACGAGAGGATGAGAGGAAAAGAGAGAGCAGGTGGTGAAGAAAGATATCAAGAAACCATTTAAGGGAAAATCTGAGAAAAAGGGAGAGAGAATAAAAAGTCGTCGCGGTGATGATGGTGGAGGAGGAGAAGTGGAGACATGATTCGTCATCTAACGTCAACCTTCGCTTTTAAAAAATTAAAAATAAATTTGTATTTGTATTTTTTTAGTTAGCGTAAGTAACATGGAAGAGAGGAACATGGCCCGCATCATGCATATTTGTTTACTACTAGATTATTATATGATGTCCAAGGAATTAATATAGTTTTTCGGGAATTATAATTTTGAAATTTGAATAGTTAAATGCTATATTTCGGTATTTAAAAGTCATATATAACTTATGACTAAAGTTTTTGTCTCCTTCCCATACAATCAAATCTCTCTCCACGTTGGTCCTTTGTTTAGGTATCATATATATTTATATTCTTATGTGTTGTCGGACTCGGATCTATGGCAATGGCATCTGATTTTTATTCTTCTTGAACTTCAGAACACACATGAATATCATAGTTTTCTAACAGCAAAAAAAAAAAGAAAATTTGAGAAAACATAACAGTTCAGTTCAATCATGTAACTCGCATTATACAAGTTTATTTTTCTGGTTAAACATCATTTTATTGTTGACTAAAAATGAAATAAATCATTTAGGAGCAGCAATGCATGTTGAGCGGCGTCACGGAACGAGAGCGACACAAAGCTTTCATTTTAATGGATTGGATATAAAAAAATAATAATAGTAATAATTGATTGGCATTGTCGTTCAAAAAGAAATATTGGCGTTTAAAAAAAACAATCAATGATTTTTACCAAAAAATTAAACAATCAATGATTTACGAAAAGAAAGTGAGTGCATGGGGCGAGCATGTCACGTAGATTGCCAGCGTGGAATATTCGCCGGTCGACAAGGAAAATAGAATAATCCGAAAGTCACATGTTCGACGGTGGGGGCCTAACTGTAAATTCATAAAGAACACGTAGACAAGCTCTTTTGTCTTTTGTCTTTACGTTTGTTGGATCGGGACCCACTAGAGTACATGTGGCTCGATGACCGCTTTGAGAGATTCACTATCGCCAGTCGCCACCCCCATTTTGTTTTGACCATGATTCAGTGGGATTCCTTCACTCAGCGACCCAGTAAGGTCCAATAGACATCAGATGATACCCATAAAATACCCATACTTTGACACCCCCATTTAGGTATAAATTGTTTATTTCATGTCGTTTTGGAATTAAGCTCCGCTTGAATATTATAAATTTATGTGTGAGTTTTGAGTTGAGTCCTTAAGAATTTTGATAAGTTCTGTTTCGATATATAGAAACATAAAAATATCTAAATAACAAATATATCTAATACGGATTCAGATATTTGTACCAAAATATCCATATTAACTGATTCGATCCAGATATTCTGAATACAGTTAATTATATCATAACACATTTAAAATATATAACACTAATTGTGAAAAACAAATATCAATGTATAAAAATATAAGAACCACTACGAACAAAAATTATAGCAAGTATAAAATTTACAAATTACAATATATGCATATATGAAACTAGTTATGAAATATACTATTTGAAAATATTATGTATGCAGTATGCGTGTATCAAAATTTAAGAGAAATTATATAGAAGAAAGTACCGATTGATTCAAGAAACAAACGTATAATATCAAAAGCAATCGATGATTTATGTTTGTAAGATACTTCATTCTATTTATTATCATAATTAAGGTAGAACACACAGTAAATAAATGTTTTAAAACTACATATTTGTGTTTCTAAGACTTCAACGATGTGTTTTCTTTATTAATTTAATTTTTTATATTTTATATTTTAGTGATAGAACTAAAAACATATTAGTATTATATGTTGATGATACTTCCATGAGAGTATGATGATTTTCTAAAGTTATTATATATTCGCGATTATGAAATTAGAACCTCATGCATTAAAGAAAAAAAAGAAGAGAATCAATAGATATAAAATTCACACATGATATATTAGTATATTACCGAACACTTAAAACTAAAAATAAGTGTAAAAAAATTCGGCACAAAGCGCAGATAAATTCCTAGTATACAATACACCAATTGATTTTATTATTTAATATTAACATCACATAACTATTAGTGGTCTAATTTTAATTAAATTTTCGAATCAATTAAAACTAAATGGTAAGCGTAAATCTTCTACGGTTTTACCATGTTCAGAAATGAGATGTAGAAGAGTCTTAAAACCTTATTCTTCTTCATTTCAGTGAAATCACTTAAAATCTTCATAAATTGGTATAAAAAGTTTTAACATATATCAAAACCCTGAGGAAAATGAGCAAAATACCAATTTATTACTTGGAGACAAGGTTAAAACTTGAACAACAACAAACAAAAAAAAAGAACTAAAGTTTGATCAAATCTTTAGGTGCCACTGCCAGTGAGCAAATATCAGGAAAAATCTGGAAGAGACTGAACTGTTTCTTGCTCTTTATCCCTCAATTGCAGAAATTGAGTTTCTTCATGACTTTGGCATATGCTGGTGGTACTAGTCCAGGCTGTCTCAATCTACGCTTTGATTTCTTTGACTGCATACAAGTAAATAGAAACAAATATTCTTTAACACATTACCCAGAAACAAATATTCAAAACAATAGAGATGGTATTTGTAATACAACGTTGCCTACCATTTTTATCTATCTAGCTAAACAAGGAATCACACTTTCTATGTCACACTTACTTTCACTGTCACAATCAGATGAAAGCCAAGTTCTGATCAGTTAGATCCTAGTTACTATCATCCTGTTTCTTCTAGAGGCACTGGCGGAATGAATAAATAAACTGATAGATTCATATTATAAAATGAGGAATAAGGTGTAATAGGTAAGTAACCTTGAGGTGTGCGTTGTGGCGCTTGCCTTCTTTCCAACGACGGATGGTACCATCATTCAGTGGCTTAAACCTGTCTTTGTATGACCTGAATTCAACAAAAAAAAAAAATCAACAAAAAAAACACTAATGATGATATCAAAGTATTGGAATAATAAGAAGACGTACGAATAGAACTTGATCTTGACTTTCTTGACTTTAGAGGTGATTGGAGTCCTAGGCCTCCACTTCTTCTTCCACTTTGCCATCTTGTCCTTGGAAGTGATGCTCCGTACTTGAACAAACTGAATACAAACAAGAGAGATGATCAGTGTCGAAAGAAGAAAAAATTAAGATATAAAATGAGGCTGAAGATATCTAAGCATGACATCAAAATACAAGAAGAGCTACTTATAACCCACGATAAGAGCCAGGACACGAAACGTAACAGCTTTAAACTAAGAACTCGAATCTTTTAGATTCCAAAGTAACTCGTTTTTGTATTAATTAAATGAGATAAGTGCTGTTCGTTTGGTTGACGCAGCTACCTGCGGCTGCGTCGACGTTAATTTTTTTAATAAACTCTTGTTCGTTTCATTGAAACCGGTACTGCGTCTGCGTCTAAACGCTGCGTATCAATAGCCGAAAAAATCTGCATCTGCGATTAACACTGCGTCGGCGTCTACGAACGACAACTATTTTTATTGACGCTTACGCCGAAAACTACGGCAACCAAACGAACATGACTATAGTAGTTTGGTTCAACGCATAATCAATCAGACCCAGTGCGACTCCATTTCACATGATCCATTAAGGTTCCACGCAATCAAAACTATTCAGATCTTGTTCTCAATCAGCACTTTTAAACCCTAAATCGGTTGCGTTCCAGTTAAACGAAGGATTCGACTTACATGATGAGGAACGAAGGGAGAAGCTCCGGCGAGCGAGGTGGCGGGGAGGAAGCTCCATTTGCTCGGCGTGGGCGTGGCGAAACCTAGGGTTAGCTGAGAAGTCGGGGAATGGTGGATGAGACGGTGAGGAGCGCCGATTAAAGAGAGGTTTCGATTTGAACGGAGTGAAATGGAACGGAGCTTAGTGCAAAGCCTCTGCATTGTCGTCGTCTCCAATCAAGACGATTTGTTTTTTTCTTTTTGAGATTGAAAGGGCCGCCTGAGCTGAGTTTCGGAGCTGCCTGCGATCTCTTTTGTGAAATGATTTAGGGAGTGTTTGGGCGTTAGGATAATTATATTCGTCTTTACTTTAAATGTTATCCCAAGCATAGTTAAGCTATCTCCAACCCAAACTTATTTTAAATTTTACTCCAATAGTTTACTGTATAATAACTTTAAGAGAAAATAGAAGAATTTTAATTTTTCACTCAAAATATAAAATGAAAAAATGAAATCCTTCTATTTTTCTTTTATAGTAGAGTAAAAGTTATTCTATAATAAAATTACTCTTTTTCTGTGAGAATTATAAAAAAAAATATATGTTTGGATTGAAAATGGTTTTTAATATTCCGCTAAAAACTTTACACTCTCTATTAACTTTTAATTCTGGTTGTCACTGACCCTCCTCTGTTGCAACCTTTTGTGTTTGTTTACGTTTAGAATTGTTTCATTTAATGTTTTGTTAAAGAAAATAGTAATAAAAATTAATTATAATTTACATTTTATTTAAACAAATATTGTATACCGTTTGATTCGTGGTTATACTGTTATATCCGCTAAATATGCATATGTTTTACTTTGTTCACTTGGACCGGGGCATTTCACTGGGCTTGCACCCTAAAGAAAAAACGAACTGGGCTTGGCTTTAGATAGGAGTCGATTATTATCTTCTTGCCGCAAAATAGTGAAAATAGTAATAATAATAATAAAAAAAAACAAATAAAAACCCTAAAATTGGAGAAAGAATTGTTGAGATCGCCGTTTGGATCGGGTTTCTCTGAACCCATCGGAAAACTAAAAAGAAAAAAAAAAAAGAGATCTGAAGAGAGAAGAACAAAAACTGAGTTTCTCTCCTTTCCAACCTTGTACTTATGTCCGAATGAAATTATTAGTTACCCAAAAGGAATGACGAAACAAGCTCAAGATCCGCCTGAAACCTCCGAACCCACTTTGAAATCCCTCAGAACCAAGATGACCAAATCCGACGAAAAGGTGTTGTCTTGTCTCTAGACTTTAAAAAAAAATCATATCTTTTTTTTTTTATTGTTGTTGTTTTGGTAATGTTTTATTTAATGGACAGAAGAAGCTTAAAGACATTGAGATAAGCGTTCCACTTGTGTATGGCAACATTGCTTACTGGCTCGGCAAGAAGGCTAGCGAGTAAGTCTTCTCTTCTCTGTCTGTATCTTAATTTCCAAAAGAAAAGTTTATATTTTTGACAATACCCTTCAACTGAATTGGATGTTTCTGCAGATACCAATCTCACAAATGGACTGTATATGTTCGTGGGGCAACAAACGAAGACATCAGTGTTGTAATAAAGAAAGTTGTCTTCCAGCTCCACTCTAGTTTCAACAACCCCACAAGAGTCATCGAGGAGCCTCCGTTCGAGGTCTCCGAATCTGGCTGGGGAGAATTCGAGATTGCCATTACTTTGCATTTCCACAGCGACGTCTGTGACAAGCCATTGAGTTTGTAAGTCTCCTTCTATTTACCGCATGCCATTGATTGAAACACAGTACATCACTTACGAGTTTTGGTATACAAAATAAAAAAACAGATATCATCACTTAAAGTTATACCCAGAGGATGAGTCAGGTCCTTTGACAATGAAGAAGCCTGTGGTTGTGGAACACTACGACGAGATTGTGTTTCCTGATCCTTGTGAAAGTTTTCTTGCTAGAGTTCAGAATCACCCCGCTTTGACGTTTCCTAGATTACCCTCTGGTTACAACTTGCCTGCTCCTAGTAAGCTTTCTCTTCTCTTCATTCTACTTTAGTTTGATTCATGTTCTTGTAAAATGACTTCTCTGAATTTTTTGAATAGTGCAAGTTGATGATAACGGGAAAAAGAAGAGAGGCGATACTAAAGATCATAGCTTGGGACAATGGTTCACGAGCTTCTCTGAAGCTGATGAGTTGTTACAGCTTGCGGCTGCTCGTCAACAGGTAATTAATTAATTAATTAATTAATTAAACAAAGATGGAATAAAGATACATTTTTCTTGGTGTATGTTTTGATGATTTGTTTCGTTTTTTTTAAATTCATTATTGTTGGATAGGTTCAAGCTCATATTGCTAAACTCAGGCGACAAATAAGTTTGCTTGAGGGACAGAATCAGACCATCAAAACAGGTTCTGATCCGTGAAGTTGTTGCCAGTTTCCATTGAGTTGCTTTGTTGTAACATTAATGTGTACCAGTATTAGCTTAGAGCTCGTACCATTCCTTTCATTTTGTATTTGATAAAAATGAAAAAAGATCAGTTGAAAACACCCTCTAGGGTGATCCTCTCTTGCAGTCTTGATACATTCTCTCCAAGAATCAGTTTTCTCGGACTGTTGACTAAGTTCCATATTATAGCCGAAATATCTTCTGGTTGAAGTCACCATAAATTAGAAACTGCGATAAATTGAATGTAAATAAAATATTAAACATAGCAATCGGGTTTAACTTAATATGTTTTCGGTGAGATAAACCAAAAAACAAGAGACAACAAAAGTTTAAAAGAAATTTGTGTATTTTATATAATAAGATATATTTTTATTTGAAAGTGTCTGGTTATACATTTTCTGTGAATCATTATTTTCGTGATTTTTTTTAAAAAATATTGTTATCTGGAATATATCAAATTAAATTATATTGTGATTAATTAAATTTTATAATTCGATTTCAATGGTTTTAATGACCTCTGTTATGCTTTATTCCGACGGTGTAAATCTGGTCATATTTGCATCCCTAGTTCAGATTGTGCAAATATATATATTTTATTTTCATTTACTTTTACATTGTGCAAATATATATTTTTATTTTATATATATATATATATATTTTTTAATTCATAATGTAACTTTTCTGAAAAAATCTTGCATCTATTTGAATACAAAAATAACTTTGATCTTTTGTTTATATCTGTTGTTTTTGCGATGGTGGCGATAGAGTTACTTCCATGGCAACGATTAAGCTATCAGAATTGTCAATGTATATTAGTAAGGGAACTTCCCTTTTTTACTAAACATTTTATTCAATGAATTTTTCATAACTAGTAAGTCTAGATTTGTTACCAAAATTTAAAATGGTATGTTTAGGATATTTTCTAAAATACTTCGAGAAAATCTTAGAAATACTTTTCTGATGATAAATATCCGTGTGTATTTGTATATATCTTACATAACATAAAAATAATATATAAACTTGTTCAAGTATGTATACACAAGAGATATCTCTTAAAAACTCTTTAACACAACAAACTTGAAAGTTACGCTCTCTCTCTCTTCTTACATCATGGATGCTGAGGGAAAAGCCGAGGGGAAAAGAGTTCAGGAAGCAGCAAGCACAGAGTTAGTCGTTGATATCTATCAAGGATTCACAATAGATGAAAGAGACCTTACACAACCTAGCAAGGATCCTGGGTACTACAGAGTTTTGGTATGGATAGACGGAAAAGATGTACACGGAACGAAAGTGGTCAAGTCTTTTGTAGGCTTCCATCAATTCAATGAAAGATTAGTGATTGATTTACATTCTTTTGATTACAAATATATCTACATTGAGTTGCAAAGAGGGGCTTGTTTTAAAGATCCTGGAACATCTAATGGTACTGTTGTGATGGGTCGAGCCAAGATTCGATTGCCTCCTTGGAACAGTTGCAACAAGTTCGCTTTTAAGGCCAACCTCATTGGTTTGAATAGTGACCCATGTGTAGTTGCTAAGGGATACCTAAATGTGTCTATGTATCTTCATAGATATCGTGCGTGATAATTATTAGGGTTTTTTTGTTATGTTTTTCTTTTTTATCTTACTTGTGTTTTTGACTTTAATTGCTGTGTTTGATTGACTTTCGATTGATAAGTTAAATTTGATTATTATTTGTTTTTCTCAAGAATACTAGAAACACTAATCTTATTCTAGAAATAAGAAAACCCAAAGATAAAGGTTTATGGGCTACAACATACGTCAAACAGAAGTTCTAGGGGATCCTCTGCTGCAGAACAGAGGGTTTCTCAAGTCTCGTAAACCTTTCTTGTTTCTTAGATTCATGCTTTCGTCAAGTTTCTTCAGAATCGAACAAAGACTCAAGAACAGCATTTGTCAAGTGAACTATACTTCCAAGCTTTCATGGTCTCTCTTGCTTGTACTTTTAGAGTAGTCGATTTCCTTTGTTACAAGTGTTTCAGACAAAAAAAAATACAACAGTTGTAATAGCCGAAAACATCATATAGATGCACCCTCAATCAAAACTTTGCACATATACATCATGCTCACCAAAACAAAAAAAAAACAAGGAAACTCCCGATGATGAGATTGAGAGCTTATCAACTACTGTTGTCTCCTAAGAATGCGAAAACTCTTCTCTTAAAAATGCGCGCTAAATCTGTGATCTCCGAACCCCTCATTCTTTCAACACTGCTTTCAAGCTGTCCAAGTAAGTTACTTTTACGGGACAATCTTGTGGCTGCATCAACCGTTAGACTCGCCATGTCTCTGCTCTTTGTTAGTTCCCTCAGAATTGTACAAGAGCTTGAAGAACCAGAGACAAGTCTGTTTAGTAATATCAGTATCTCTCTCATCAATAGCGTCCTGTTCAAAAAGCAGATCATGTTATTAAGTTGTAAATCACAGTGTGAGTGGGAATATATGTATATGCATACATACCTCGCTTTGAATATTTCTGCGTTTGGATGAAGCTCGGTTGATTCCGAATCTATCTCCGCTGCTAAGAGATGCAGTATCAACATTAGAAAGCTGGTTTCTTGAGGTAAGTTGTGACTTGAGAGTAGTACGTAGCCAGAGTTTCCTGAAGAAGCTGCTAAGGCCAAGATCATTATTACATTCCGACAGAGTTCCAGATCCTGAAACTCAAAATCAACCGAAAGGCTGTGTTAATCCAATCACATTAAACTACTTGACATGAGGAGTTTTTTTTGTTCTTTGTACCTCTGATGTCTTTCTGGGAGAAGTTAAACAATCTGCTAGACCTTCAAAGATCTTACGAAATGCTCCCAAAGCAAACAGATTCCCTTGGCTGTTGTTCTCAGAAGCTGAAGATTTATTCTCCTCATGGAGAGAGTCAAATCTAGCTAACACTTTAGGACCTTCAATAAAGATACTTAATGCGTTTAGGATAGATAAATAGGCCAGAAGTGAAAGATAGACCAACTTCTATGAAGATGGTTATATCATAAACTAATAAACTTCAAACTTACAGTTGAGCAGCAGGAAGAAAAGATGAATAGCTCCTTTACGCACACGTAAGCCAGCTTCTTTCTTTAAAAGTAGCGAAATGCTCTCAAACACTTCCTTGGTGACAAAACTGGTCAACGAAAAGAATTATCGTTATATAAATGCAGATTTTAGCAGAGACCAGAATGAAGAAAAGTGCTTACGTTTCTCTCTCGGTATAAGCATTAGTTCTCATCAGGATTATGTTCATTATCGACACTGCTTCCAGTTTCACATTCTCTTCGGTTCTTCTACAAGCGATTTGATTCATCAATTCAAACAGAGAATACCAGTTTGCATCCCAACTTGGCTGAGCTTTATCAGTAATTTTTTGACTCTTCTTACTAGACTCTGAGTCAGCTCTTCCCTGTAATGGGATACTACTTGAGGAGTAAGCTGAGTCGCCTACGCTCAAGTCAGTCTTCCTTCCTTCTGACTCTCCAATGCTCAAGTTAGTCTTCCTTCCTTTGTATCCATGAAATTCGGCAACCTCACAAGAGCTTGACTCCTCATCTGTGATATTGTCCCTGATAGAGTGCACTGGAAAAAATCAAATCAAAGTTCATAAGAATGCTATAAAGACTGTATCTTGTAGAAGGACAACTCAAGAACCTATTTCTGGAACTTAATAGTAACTTTATATAATAAGGGATCATGAAACAAAAGGAAAAACTATTACAACCAATGCTTTGTGTCAAACGTACGAATATCAAGCAACAAGACAATGGAGAAAAAAGGAAAACTAACCGCAGATAGAGATAGTAGATAGTAGATACCTGACATCAAACTTCTTTTCAACACCACATACATGTTCCAACAGCACATGTAGTACATGCAGAGATCTATGAACAAGAATGGCCTGCAGAACAGACAAATGGATATACTCACTAAAAAGGGAGAACACAAAAGAGATCCATATAAATCCGACTTACATTTTCCGCCTTACAAAGATCAAGTAGTGGCTCAACCAAGGTCTTCAAATTTACAAGCCCATAGCTGATCTGCAGCAGAGAAAGGCAGTTTGATCATATGGTATGACCTATAATATACATACTGACAAGTATAATGTCGAACCAAAAGCCGTACCTTTGTTACAGCAGAGTATAAATGATATACTTTCTCAGATTCTAATGCTTTAGATGATTGCTCATTGGACAAGGTTTTGGCTGCTTGTCTGTCTTTTTCTTGGGGAGGCGTACTAGTGTTCATGAAACCAAAGAGAATCTGGAGATCTGTTGAACAAGCCAATAGCAGCTCTGAGATAAGATTTCTCCTAGGGTCTTGATAATTTGAGGTGCGCCAGATATCAAGCAGCTTCTTTGAAATGTCAGAATGGTTTGCCAGATCCGCTTGAACACCAGTGGCCTTGAAGCCTGACTTATGCCAAAGCAGAAATTATGAGTATTTAATCAGTACAAGAAGACTTCAAAACTGTTATTACAAGCACAACTAAATTCACATACTTCTTTTATCATCTAAACCAGTAGTAGAATCGATTCCTCCATCATTCACTGAAGTTGGAGCATCTGGTTCCCTGTTTCACAAGACTCCATCACTGATGATTTTGTAAGAGCAAATCAAAGTAACGAATGGCTAGCTCTGACCATGCACCATAGATGTTTGATTCCAGCATTGCAGTACACTACTTAACCGTTGTCAAAATGATGAGAATGCAAACCAAAAACATGGAACCTAACAAGCTATATTCTACAAAACTAACTCAGAAACGGATCCAAGTCATGATTCATCTCACTAAACAACAAGATTCACTCACAACTTAGTTCTCCTAGACGCAAAAACTGTAGCACCACTCCCGTTAATCTCAGAATGCAAGTTTTTGAGCTCAGTCTCTTTGCTTTTCCCCTTCTTAAGCTTCGAACACTCTTGCTCCTGGGAACAATGTAGTAAACCATCAAAGATCTTTTCAAGATTACAAAGATCACCAAGATAAAAACGAACGAACCATATCAAGCAGCTGCTTCGAGACACGTCCCAGCTCCTTCTGCAATTCACACACCACCAATACACAATCATGAGATCTTTTTCACAAACAATCTCTTCGTAATCACAGCGAACCTTTAAGCGCTCGATTTCGAGATCTTTCTCGCTATCGTAACGACGAGTCGAAGAGCTCGGAGAGATTGGTCTAACGGCAGCCACCGAAGAGTAATCCGTTACCGCGTCATTGAAACCGCCTGCTACTCTCTGAGAGAGCACTCTTGGCGGAGAGAAGCTTGCGAAAGGATCGCGAGCTGGAGTTTTATGCCGTTGTTGTCCCGTGGAATGTAACTCCACATTCTCCGACGACGGAGCCGGAGGCGGAACAATCGGGGGAGCAGGCGGAGGTGGCTGAGTAGAGAGATAACTCTCTTCGAGTTTGATGGCTTCGTCGAGAAAATCTATGCCCCAATCCCCAAGCTCGTCGTCTTCATCCATCTCTCTCTCTTTTTCCCTGAAAGAAAGATTGTCAGAAAGCGAGAGCGAGAGAGAGAAATTAAAACGCCGCTAGTGGGGGGGGGGGGGGGGGGGGGGTATGGGCGGTACCGCTGCCGATGACCCGACCCGAACACCTGAAACCCAATAAACCAATAATCGTAACCCGAACTTAATACTGGGCCCTAAATGCACAAACGGGCCCTTTTAGTATTTTGTTATCTTACATAAAGTCCTTTAAAGTTTTACACCTTTAGATATAGCGCCATATAGTTTTCTGCATAGTTGGTTTCGTTATGTAATTCTATCCTTGATCAATTTTATAATAATTTATATAAAATTATGTATATATTTTAAAACTCCGTTTTACAGATTATTTAAAATAAAACAGAGAGTAGAGATGAAGTTTAGAGAATTATTTTGATAAACAGATTGTCAAACAATCAATTTGTAATTTAAAAAAAAGAATTAAAATGTAAAACACTGAAGTTGTTGAACTATTTGATCCGAAGCAATACATAATAATTTATTTTCTTAAATATTATATTATGGTAAATTTTAAATTTTTGAAAATATACATTATATATTATACATTACTAAATTTGTAGAGAAATAACATAAAATAGTTTTCTAATTGGTCTAGAATTAGAATTTAGTTTTTAAAAATGATGGTTAAGATTATTTAAAGAATAAAATTCAATAATTTTATTTTTAATATTTTTTAAAAAATTATGTATTTATATTAAATATATTATTCATTAGTGATAACTTGCTCATTCTATTTAATAAATTATATTTTGGTTGTTTGTTTTTTTTGTGAGCCTTTGGTTAATTTCTTTTGTGAGCAACTTTGGTTACAAATTTCTTTTTGTAGGCTTTTCAGAAGATTTGCCCAAAAAAATATGATATAACCGGGATTTATTGGTTTAAGTTGCAAATTCCATAAACAAAGAGTAAAATTGCAACCAAAACCATTTGTTTGAAGATTATTATTTATTTTCACAAAACCCTTTTCTTTTTCTTTACGCACAGCTCTGATATAAGATTGAATCCACCACAACACTACGTCTTCATCTTCTTCTGCGAAGCGAAATCATTTTCCGTCATGGCAGCTCTTCAATACTTGGAATCTCTGAAAAGCTCTCACCCAGAGCTCAACGAATGGTACGATTCCCTATCAGATCTGTATCAGAAAAAGCTATGGCATCAGCTCACCCTCAAGCTCGAGCAGTTCATCGCTCTCTCCGTCTTTCAGGTACTCTTTCTCTTTCGTTCCGTAGTGTTCCCTATCGATCTAGCGTTCATAGATCTAGCGATCAGCTAGGGTTTATCCGATTTAGGGTTTTTAGATTTTGTAATTAATTACAGGCTGGAGATGCGTTGATACAGTTCTACCACAACTTCATCACCGACTTCGAGACGAAGATCAACCTCCTCAAGCTCGCGCACTTCGCTGTGGTGGTCTCACGTCAGTACTCTGAGAAAGAAGCTGCGGTTAGCTATCTTGAAGGCGTGATTGAGAAGCTTAAAGCTACTAAGGAGCCTCGGATCACTGAACCTATCGTTTACATTGAGACGCAAAAGGCTTTGTTCAAGCTTGAGCAAGGTGATCAGAAGGAGTGCAAGAAGGTCTTGGACGATGCGAAGACCTCTCTTGATAGCATGACTGATATTGATCCTTCCGTGTATGCTAACTTCTACTGGGTGTCTTCTCAGTACCATAAGTGCCGTCAGGAGTTCTCTGATTTCTACAAAAGTGCTCTGCTTTATCTCGCGTATACCTCTGTGGAGGCGCTCTCAGACTCGTTTAAGCTGGTGTGTTCTTGTAATCGTGCTTATATCTTGTTCTAATGTTTTGGATAAGAAGATTTGCCAACCGTAGTAGCTTTACTGTATTCACCAGTCAAATTGCTAAATTCATTTCTGCGAAAGAAGTGCTTACTACTGTAGCTTCCCTGTATTCACCGGTGAAGTTGCTAAATTCATATCGTATTATGTCTTTCAGGATTTGGCTTTCGATTTGTCACTTTCAGCTCTACTTGGAGAGAACATCTACAACTTTGGAGAGCTCTTGGCCCATCCCATTGTAAGTTCTCCTTCGTATAAGCTACTACACACTATTCCTTGTATATTAGAGGTTTCTTGTTGATCTCTTGTTGCTCGGGGAACATAGAGAACAGCTTCTAACTCTCATGTAGAGGGTATCTTACAAGTATTTCGTTTATGACAGTTGAAAAGTCTTCTTGGAACAAATGTGGAATGGCTTTACCACATTCTCCAAGCATTCAACCATGGTGACTTAGTTCAGTATCAAGAACTGTGCCGTGTGCACCATGCATCCTTGATTGCCCAGCCAGCTCTGGTTGAGAATGAGAAGAAACTATTGGAGAAGATCAACATTCTCTGTCTGATCGAGATCATCTTCAGGTAACTTTCTCTCTACGCATTGTAGTATCTCCCAAAATTTGATATAAATAAAAAATCTCTCTCTATTGCAGCCGACCTGCTGAAGATAGGACCATTCCTTTGACTGTCATTGCTGAGCGTACTAAACTTTCCATTGAAGATGTTGAGCACCTTCTCATGAAGAGTCTTTCTGTAAGTAGTTTCTTCTCGTCTCTTTTTCCCTCGTTTCGTGCAGTTACCATTTGCATTTTGCTATGGGCAAGGAGGAGAGTTTTGTCTAATGACTAACATAGTAATCATCCCTAGTTTAGGAACTGCATAGGAAACATCATTATATAGTCTTTCCAATGTTTAACAAAGGGCTAGGAACATTCCTGACGTATCGAAATAGAAGGATGGTGTTTTGTGTATGCTTATGAGTCTGTGGAATTCTTGATTCAGGTGCATCTGATTGAGGGGATTATAGATCAAGTGAATGGAACAGTTTACATCTCATGGGCGCAACCGAGAGTGTTGGGGATTCCACAGATCAAGTCTTTGAGGGATCAATTGGACAGTTGGGTCGACAAAGTCCACACCACTTTGCTATCTGTTGAAGCTGAGACACCAGATCTTGTTGCGGCATAAGAAAAACCTACCTTTTTTTTCCTTTTAGAGCTGCTGATTATAACTCTATTTCTGGGATAAGATGCGAGAATATTAGCGATTGCAGTGTTTGAAGTTACAGTTGCTTTGGATTATTGTTCCATTTTCAAGTTTCTCCTTTTTTTTAACCCGTTTTAGCTATAATATTACAAAAAGACGATCACTGTTGGGGGTTACTGATTGGTCCTTATCCCCTTGCTTACTCAATTGCCTTTCGAAGGATAGTTTGTCCCAGTGAGCTCATTCTGCGACAATGAATGTGATAAGTACCCGAACTTTATCAGAATGTGTTAAGCATCGATTGTGCATCCCACATGGTGCATCCCGTTTCTGATATTCCTAGGTCTATGGTTATTATATTTATTGCCGACATGATCGATGAGAAGATTATGACACCAAAGAATGTGAATTGGGTGAACATGATCATCGTGTTTGATACAGAAACACAAACCCAGGCGTTAAGTTGGGTCCGCTCAAGTAATGCTGGGAAGTGGGTCAACCCGGTTTGACCCGCCCGCTGCCGGTTGAGTCATTCTTTTGATTCAAAAGTTTGATCATAACCCGCAAGAAGAAAATATTACATTCGAAAAATATATAAAAAAAAAAGTGTCAAATCATGAATTAAAAATTCCAGCTAAAAAATCAGTGTTCATCATATTTTTATATCTTTTATTTAAAAAATAGTTTTTTAGCTTTTCTAAGTTAAAATCTAAGACAAGCTAACAATCATCCCTTAGACGAAACTAAAAACCCTAGACTGAGGTTAATCATAGTCTTATATCTTTTATTTAAGAGATGGTTTTGGTTTTTTTAATTAAAATTTAAAAAAAACTAAGAAACGTTTCTTAGACAAAGTTAAAAACTCCAGAAACTGAAGTTAGTCATAATCTTATATCTCTTATTTAAAAAACGGTTCTTAATTTTTCTTAATTAAAATCTAAGAAAAGTTAAGAACCGTCTCTTACCCGAAACTAAGAATCGTTAATCATGGTCTAAGTTAGACTACAAAAATAAATAAAGGGAGATTATCATTCGGATTGAATCGTGATATATCATTATAAACCGGTAAAACCAAGTCAAACCGGGAAGTAATCCACGTCAGCCGCACGATTATTCACTGCTTCATCTGTCGAGTCTCGACGTTGACATTTGACTTAAAAGTCAAAACTGAAATCGATGGCCGGAATAAACTCTTCGCCGGCAACGATCAAGCTCTTCTCCGTTCTACTTCTCCTTCTCACAATCTCACCCCCACCACCCATTTTCGCTAAAGCCTTCTCCTTCCCATTCACCTCCTTCTCCCAATACAAAACCCTAATCTCAACCTCACGATCCCTCCTCCTCCGCGTCGCGAACCTTCGCGCCTCCCGCGGAGACGCGTCGGGGTCGTCTCGGGTACGCGCAATGGCTGAGGAGATCGATCGTGGGTTGGGGATAGGGTTCCTGAGCAGAGCGTGGTCCGTTGGGTGGGATTACGTGTGGAACTACGCTTGGAGAAAGGGTGGGATCGACTACGGTGAGGTGTACGGTACGATCGGTGATCTCAACGAGCTTATGAGTATTGTTACGGAGTTCAATCGAGCTGAATCGAACGCTCAGAAAGCGAGCTCTGTTGCCAGGAGTTATGGCAAAGCTCTTCGTGTCTCGAAGCAGTTGCTTCGTCGTCTCCTTAGAATCTTTGGCAAATCGGTATGGATTCAAGAACCCTTTTTAGAAAAGATCGATCTTTTAGATTCATTACACTCTAAAGGTTGATACTTTAATCATAAAGAAAGTGACTTTAAGTGATAACTCGCTTAGTTGTTGTTCTGTTAAGAGTAGGTAAGTGTAAGAGTTGTTTCTTCTGGAAGATTCATAAAAGTTGTTTCTTGAAAGAAAGAAAAAAAAAAGGTTGTTTCTTGATCTGATTTAATCCATCAAACGGACAGTTTTGCTATTGAAGTTAGTCTTTTGGCCTAGAGGTTGAAAAAGGTTGTGTGCATTGTTGTGTAATGAATTGGTAGGGTGCATTGAGGGAGTTTTGGGAGATGGTGCAAGCTGAAGTAGTAGATGGAGAGTTATTACATGACTGTCTTGAAGTGGGAAGTAGCGATGTTAAGAGTTTGCTTCAAATAGCGAAAGACATGGCTCTACAATACTTTTCTTCTACAAGCCGTTCCTCGGATGAGTTATAGCTACAGAGATGAAGAGTTTTCATGTACGTATCTTCTTTTTGTTGTAAACAATATTATTAGTAGATTATACGTTTTTTTCTGCTTTGAATCTGAGTTCTTTCCATCGTGTTTTTTTCATGGAATGTGACTTGTTTGCCATGTTGTATAGACGTAGGCATTAAGCCAAAATCTTCTGGGAAATTCGCCAAAACCGTTTTGTTCGGTACATTTTTTTTGCTAGATAAGTTAAAGAGATTCGTAGACTTGAACCACGGTTTGTTCGTCTGTAGTATGTGTGTAAGAGATTCTTTAGACTAGTAACTCGGTTTGTTCGTAAGAGATTAGTTATATATGTTTAAGAGATTAATAGAATAGTAAGTCAAGGTTCGTCTCCATTGCATCCATTATAGTTTCATCAATTTAACCCATTTTATATTACTGAAAAAGTCGAGGTCGTTACAAAGGATTTTTGAAAACACACAAGTCTATCGATATCTAAAGCCCTTGTAGGTATCCAACATATCATTTGATTGGTTAGTTCGCTCCATTCATAGTGAGTGAATATTTTATTGATAAAACAACTGAAAACTCTCAGTGTTTTATGGCTCCCATTGCTGGATTTTTGACACTAGAGTATTGGTAGAGTTCATAAATACAACAACCATGTGGTTGGTGAATGGTGGAATAGATCTGAAAACTCAGTGATATTTCTTTCTTTGGACATGTTTGCTTTTTATAACTAATTTGCTCTGTCACAACCAAATCTATTGATGAACGTCATCATCAATTTCTCTAGTACCAAAACTTATTAGATTTCTCTTTCCCTCGTCTTATTAAGTTATTTTGGGTGTAGCTGCTTGAATCAGAAAGTTTGAATCTTGGTTTGATAAATTGTATTGGGTCCCGAAGTAGATTTTGCAGTTTAAGAAACACTGCAAAGCAGCAGAACAAATGAGAATTTATTACTTTCAACTACTCAACATTTAGTTCTTATGGTCATGTTATGATAATCATCTACATCATCATGACATGGAACTCACTCTCTGTCTTTTTCATTAAATGTTCACTTCCATCCTAACACATGGCATATCCTCTACATCATTCTTCAACCGTTGATTCGACCAAGCCAGGTTGATATTAGCAGTTAGATTTGAGTATTGTTGAGAAAGAGGGACCATGTGTGGACCGGACCCTTCATTTCATGTTGCCATGTTTGTTACATTATGCCATTTTCATGTCAAGATTTAGTCATGTTGCTTTTTTTTTTTTCCAAAGGCAGTGTGCTAGAATAAGGCAAGCAAAGATGAGTTGTATACTTTTTTGAAGAGGTTATTCAGTTATTGTCTAGTGGTTAGTGACTATATTGGTCGAGATTAGAGATCAAACTTTGATATGTAACACATGTTGAAACTGTTTTTGAATAGGAGAATATGAAGGAATGAATATGGATTTAAGCTCCACGTTGCAAAAGACTTCTTTGAAGTTATAACAAAGAACAGAAGAAGAGTGATCCGAGTGTTAGTTGAACACAAGTGTCTTTAGTTTTCATGCCGAGACAAGTTTTGTAACTTTCTCGAGACTTTTAGAAAAGTCAAGAGCTCAAACTCCAAAGCACAGCATTAAAATCGAACCGGTCACGTTGCAAGTTGGTCACAGTAAAGAAAATTTAAACATCGACAGAGAGTATTAACTCTACTCCACCATCTTTCGTTATGTCTCTAGATCGTGGATCCACCACACTCTAAATTATTTCACATATATAAACACACATTCATTTACTCTTCTTTTCACATTTACACATCCAAACATCATCGCCGCGTGGACATTTAATGCTTCCTCAACCGTTAAAAACTTTATAAAATAACGTTTTCTCGTTCTCTTCATTTTCTCCAAACCGTATTATATAAACCCACTTCTCGTTCTTCACATTATCAAACCATCTCTCTTTCTTCTTCCTTTTGGTAGTTTTGTGTTAGAGAGAGATGGCGAAAATGTGTTTAATGATGATTATAGTTGCTGTGGCCATTACTATGGTTGCTAGTGATCCAATTGCACCGTGTTACTTCATATTTGGTGACTCTTTGGTTGATAACGGCAACAATAATCAGCTTAATTCACTAGCTAGAGCCAATTACTTTCCTTATGGTATTGATTTCTCTCAAGGTCCAACCGGTCGGTTTAGCAACGGCAAAACTACTGTCGATGTTATCAGTAAGTCTAACTAACTACATATTTTCCTTTGCTTTTCCACTCCTTTTATCACTTTAAACACACAAAGAAGGTAACTAATGTGCCCTGTTTCGTTTGGGTAGCTGAGCTTTTGGGTTTTGACGACTACATTACACCATATGCCGCCGCTAGAGGAGAAGATATCCTCCGTGGAGTCAACTATGCTTCTGCTGCTGCCGGAATCCGAGAAGAAACCGGTAGACAATTGGTAAATTTATAAATTATAATCATTTCAGTTAGAGACTAGCTTTCTATTATTTGGTTTGGATCCGTTATTTATTTTCGTTTTTTTCTTTTGAATTTATGACCAAACTATAATTTGATTTCTGGTTCGGTTAAATTTGGTTTAAGATCTAGATTTGGTTTCTTTTTGGATAAAAGTACCTCAAAGTATTATACATAAATCATATCTTCATCAATATCGATTAGGTTTGACACTTTAATCTCATTAAATATTATTTTTACGTACGTGGATCTGTATTTGAAAGATGACTTTTGGTATATTTGGTTTGGTTTAATTACACTAAATTTTGTTTCGGTTTTGTTCGGTAAAATATGGAACCAATTGGTTTCTTTTGTTAAACACTTCTAAAACAACCAGATTTGTGTGTGTTTGGTCACGAGAGAAGAAACAACTTGTTCTAAGAGTTTCTAAAACATTTACCTTGTGTTGTGTTATGTCTTCAGGGAGGTAGAATCGCATTTGCAGGTCAAGTAGCAAATCACGTGAACACGGTGTCACAAGTAGTGAACATACTCGGCGATGAGGACCAAGCCTCCAGTTACCTCAGCAAATGCATTTACTCTATCGGCTTAGGCAGTAACGATTACCTCAACAACTACTTCATGCCCACTTTTTACTCTACCGGTAACCAATTCTCGCCTGAATCCTATAGCGACGATCTCATTGCCCGTTACACCGAGCAACTCCGGGTTCGTAACACACTCCCTTAAGTTCTATATTCTCAACTTCTTCTGTGAGTGAGGCTGAAGTATTCGATGTTTTTTTTGGTTTCTAACGGAGCAGATATTGTACAATAATGGCGCAAGGAAGTTTGCGTTGATAGGAGTCGGTGCTATTGGCTGCAGCCCGAACGAGCTAGCTCAGAACAGTAGAGATGGGAGAACATGTGACGAAAGGATCAACTCTGCGAACAGAATCTTCAACAGCAAGCTCATATCAATAGTCGACAGTTTTAACCAAAACACTCCTGATGCTAAGTTCACTTACATCAACGCATACGGCATCTTCCAAGACATCGTTACAAACCCTGCTCGCTACGGTATTAAACCAGTCTTCAAAACTGTTATCAAAGTATAATAACATTCTTTTTCATGATCATTTTCTAAATTTGTTTGTTTGTGTTTGTAGGGTTTACAGTGACAAATGCAGGGTGTTGCGGAGTTGGGAGGAACAATGGGCAGATAACTTGTCTTCCTGGTCAAGCCCCATGTTTGAATAGGAATGAGTATGTGTTTTGGGATGCCTTTCATCCCGGTGAAGCTGCGAATGTTATCATTGGAACAAGATCGTTTAGGCGAGAAGCTGCTTCTGATGCTCATCCTTATGATATTCAGCAGCTAGCAGCTCTCTAAGCTGAGAGTGACAGAAAGATAAAGAAACTTGTTGTTTTTGCTTGTATAAGTGTTTTGATAATGGTTACTGAGTTTGGACTCGTGAAGAAAAAGTGATGTCCTATATGGTTTGATGTGATAAGTGTTTATGTAATGATTTGGAGTTAGAGTTTCATCTTTTATGTTTTATTTACTCTATTATAAATTTGATTCTTTCGTTTCTTATGTATTAGTCTTTTGCGCAATGTGTTTAAACTTAAGAAAGTGAAACCAAACAATAGGCTAAAATCAGCAATAGGATGAAATCTATAACTCTTTAAACACATTTGTTAAAATCAATGGAACAACAAATGGAATGAAACTAATAAGAATCTCATATTGTCAACTTTCTTGTTTTGTTCATATTAGGCCTCTAATGTTGAGAATGAGCTGAAAATAAAGCCTATTTTGCGTGGTTCCTTTGTTTACCAGCAGGGATGACTAAGAATCCAAAGATGTCAATTCTTATACAAATCTTTTATTATCTCCTTCAGAATATTTTTTGCTGGATAGAGAAGATATTGAGCTCCTTATGATTTACTGTTGGGTCATGTTCTCCTCCAATTCAGCAAAGAAAATGCAGATATCTTGTTGTTAACCAAGGCAGATGCTATTAACTTGAAAAGCAAACAAAAAGTTTCTGATCATGAGTTAGAGTTTTGTTCAATCAACTTCTTGTTACTATCAGGTACACAACCTCAACTACTGATCTACCTATTAAATCATGGGTAACAAAAAATCCCTATATATTCTCATAGTTGTACAACAAACTATAACAAAACATTGATTAATTAATCCAGTAAATGTAAAAATTCATTTGTTCTTTTTTAATTTCTAATTAATATCTCAACTACGTTATCTCATCAACACGTATTTCATAGAAATTTTCATGCCCATAAACAACTATTTAATACTTTCAAAACCGAATCTGAAATTTTGATGGACCGACCAGAAAAACTCTATGATGATAATGATCAACAATTGATCATTGTTGCGTAGAAATTTCTGTTTCTGATGAAGAGTAAAAGTTTAATGTTATCCGGAGCTGATAGTTCTACTGTTAAAGCGTTTTTTTAAATGGTAGAAGTGTAGGTTTGAGTCTCGGTGGTTGCGGAGAGTAGATAAACAATCGGTTCTTGTCCCTGCCTAAACAAATCAATAGATTTAGACTCATAACTTCTTGAATTAAAAAAAATCACAGAAAATAAAATTATATTTTTATCTGTGATAAACAATGGGTTTATGATTTATGCTTTAGAGTTTAAGATTTAGGATTGGAGTTTAGGATTTATGGTTTAGAATTTTGGATTTAAGATTTAAAATTTTGGATTTAGAATTTAAGATTTAGAATTTTGAATTTAGAATTTGGGTTTAAATTATAGATTTTAGGTTTAGGGTTTAGATTTTAAATTTTTAGAGTTTTAGGTTTTGCAGAATAACATCGGCGTTATTTTTTTCAGCCATTTATTTTTTAATTTTATTTTATTTTTAACTAATCTTACATGGTATTTTAGTTGGTTATAAAATGTGAGGTGAATTTAACTATTTACGGCAAACCTAAATTTTCTTCATCTAGGCCACTGTTTTTCAAGGTAACAAGACATTGGAATAAATTTAAGGAAGGTCTGATCGAATCATTGACAAAAAATCAAGTTATTTTGTTTCAATATTATAATTATTATGGTATCATCGTTGACTTGTTTCTGAACTAGTTTTTGTCTTGGTTTGTTCTCTTCAGGTGGGAAACGGACACTGAAGATTCAAACTGGCATATGGTGATTCAGGCGCAGGTTGCAAAGGATGTAAATTGAGAAGGAAAATATGCTAAAGTGTACATTACTAAATTTTTTGTTCAATATCTTTTTGATAAATTAGTGAAACCTAATACACTGCGAAGGCTCATGTCTTATCCCTCCATCTTCGGTTCTTCTCTTTGACATTTGAGGTAATAGTTAAAGCTGGATAGAGCTTTTCGTTTTGTATTTGCCTCTGTGAGCCATCATCTTGTTTCTTCATTCTTGTACAAAAATACTAATATGTTAAACCGGTATTTTATATACGTACGAAGCTTATAGTTTCTCAGACGAAAGAAAATGACACGAAGAAAACAAACAAACAACCTCCACAATGATGTAGTAATGCCCTAGCATTACACATCATTATTTATAACTTACATTATATACTTAAACGGTCCACATAGTACATACGAACATTATATATTATTGTTCGTTAAACACCAACTTATATTACGGGAACGGAGCACACTTCTTCATATCCGTCTCGATTATATCGACAGCAAACCCTTTTCCATGATGAACCCAGTAATCAGCCATCGGGTTCTTCCTCTCCAATCCTACAATCTCAGTTCGAGATGTCTTCAATGATTCCGTCGAGATACCATATTCGTCGTCTCGTTTCTTCAGTAGCCCTGGCTTGATCTTCCCCATGTTCACGTCTTGTGGTGACATCATTAGTGCTGGCGCACCTAGTGGCAATTTATCCCCTGGGAACAAAAGTAGATCATCAAGAGCGCGATTTGAAAATATTCAATCTACTCAACAGATTTCTACTAGATATACAGATTCCATATTTGTCACACAAAGAAAACGTCGACATAAGAATACGAAGAGCTAATTAGTTACCACGATCGGTCTGCCAAGTGCACCAAAACTTTCCATAAGTTTTGGCAATATTTTGAAGTTCTGGCTTGGCTACAAGCTCAGGGACCCTTGGAGTCATTAGAAGACCTGTTTGGATCTACAATAACAAATAATACAGTCAAGCTTTTGCATGGATTGACATCTCAGTCTACGTCAATAATCATATAAGATTTGAGTTATTTAGTTAAAACATATAGAGAAATTTACCTCATAGTCATGAGAATGCCAAAGCTTCTGCTCTTCCGAGGAAAGGCTCTCAAATAACCTCTCGGACACAATATACTCGATCCCTGAGAGATGTAATCACAACAAGTACATGCACAAATCACAATCATAATCATAATAAGACAGTCAAAATTTCTAAATTCTTGTTTCAGATAAGATAACTCATGCCTCTTCAAACATAATTTCGCATGCATATAGAACCATTCAAATGAACGAGTAACTATACGAGTTCAAGATTATTTTGTTTAAAACGAAAATACTAGAGAAAAAAAATTAATATGTGTAAATTAAGATACGGACCGATGAGGTGGGTCTTAGCGGAGTCGCAGTCGTAAACAGCACACTGAAGAAAGTCTTCGTTGACACGATGAACATAGAAATGGACTTCGATTTGACGGCTAGGATCGTGACCGTAACAAGCAAAGGAACACATATGAAGACTCATCTGTTTGATTGGTTTCAAAGATTGAAGCATCGCAGCTCCTTTGTCAATCATCATCGTCTTCATCGTAGTCGGATCTCCCGGAGGTATGTCTCCTCCATCACGTGCCGGATACGGTCCCGGAAGCTCATCGCTCGACGCCATTTGATCTGTATAATACAAATTTTTATGTATCTTTTCATCTTGGTTTTATATTGGTGGGATGTAAGTGTGTTGGTGTCATTGTTTGCATGAGAAAAATGCGATGTGGACAGCTTGGAGGGGACACGTCATCGGAGTTTAGTGGTGATGTGGCAAGAATAGGCTAGCTGTGAGATTGAGCTGACACGTGAATGATGCTCTTGATGGGGATGAGGCTATTGACACTTGGCACTATTAATTCGATTATGACTAATGTTATAAAATGAGATGCTTGAATTAGACTCAAATCTCGTTTTGGTATGTTCTCAGGTCTTTTTTATGTCGTCAACTTTTGTCTATCCAGGTTTTGGGAAAATGGTTTGTTTCTCAATGAATTAATTGTTTCCAGTTTTTTCATACACGAACTTTTAAATTATACCAAACTTTTGTGGAAAAACTAGATTTGGACTTGTTTTGCTTAAGTTCTGAGCTATGTTTCAACCTTTGGATTGTGTAGTGGTTAGTTACTCGTCTTTATGTTGTTTCTGGATCTATTCGCAGTGTTGTTAAAATGAGAGATATCGATTCTTCTCGATATCATAGTAAAACCTCCTTTCGAAAATGGATCATATTTAGTTTTGATGAAACTGATTCTATGTTTAGTTTTGATGAAACTGATTCCGCTTCCATTGTCCCTTTTGTTTGGTCTGTGTGTTTTGTTTTGGTGTTTTGGGATGTGAACTAACAATCCCAGTTATCTATATAATTTGTACTTGGTAGTTTAAGTTTGTTCAACAATAGTTTACTGAAGCTAATTGGAGCAACATTGATTAAGACAATTGAAGAAGAAAACATATTTAAACTATGAGAATTATTGTCGTGATTTTGTTGAAGGTTTTAGAAATCCGTCTGATATTGTTGGAACAAAAACACATAATTCACCTTATTTTTAAAATAAAGTTAGTTCGGTATTGCTAATGAATTATCAATCATGTCTGATTTTACTATTTTCTAGTGTGGAAAGACCGTTAGTTTTTCATTATTATCATCATATTTTTCTGTGATGTAATATGTTGCAAATCAGTTTCAATAAAACAATGATAAAAAGATGTAAAATAAATGCAAACAATTGTTTCATTATAAAAGGACAAAAATATCCATAAATGTTCATCTAGAATTCCTAAACTAAAATGACTATGTTAAACAATCCTCAAAATATAACTTATTATATAACACACTTTTTTAGAATGACTGCTTGTTGAGTTATGGTTTGGCCATTTTGATCCAAACTTAGGTTTAAACATAAAACTCTTTGTCAAATTTGAAAATATATTAATTGAAATATGTATCATTAGCAGTCAAATTAATAACATAATTAATCAACGACTTTTTTTTCACTTAATTAAGTTTTAAGAGATTTATTTATAAGTGGGCTAGATTATTTTGTTTCTATGAGTTGAAATATTTATCTATTTTATAGTATGAGTTATATATTCCAAGTGTAAAATGTTAATACCAACTAATCATTGGCAATTTTCGATCAAAATAAATATAGTTTAATTTGTTGAACTTATGCAGTAATAATTAACAAAAACAAATCAAGTTACGATTTCCAGTATCATAATGTACCATTACAGAAATTTATGAGTCTATTTGCATTATTTTGTCTATTCTCTACCATCTATATATAATATTTTTCTTAATTTGGGGAAATTAATATAGAACTCACAACGGTAATAATACAACGTAAACACCGTGTTGTGTTGTAGGTCCAAACTTAAAAAAAAAAAAAAAAGTCACTCCTTTCCCAAACTAGCTTCGGACCGAACCTAAAAACAACCACATGACCGTTACACCAGGCCTAATTTAAATACCACCATCACTCTCCTCTTCTTTATCTCTGTCCTAAATCTCACAAACTCATCTCTCTCTTTGTTTCTTCAATGGCGACGAAACTCATCATAAAGAAATCAGCGATACCAATCAACCGTCACCAACGAAGCTGCTTCCGCCGTCACCGGAAAACTCAAATCGGATGCACATCGCCGGCGGCGACCGCCGTCATCGCCTCCATCAACAAATCGATTTACAGATGTCAACGAAGCATTCTCTGCTTATTCTCACGCGTCGACGGTCGTCTAGGAACCAGAGGATTCAAAATCCTCAAATCTCACGGATCCGCTCACAATCTCAAAACTCCTTATTCCTTGATTCACGATAGATCCGGCAAATCCTTCGACGAGACGAAGAAGACGATCGTGTTAGACCTAGACGAAACGCTTATCCACTCGTCGATGGAGAAACCCGAAGTTCCGTACGATTTCGTGGTGAGGCCCGAGATAGACGGTCAGATCTTAACCTTCTTCGTGATCAAACGGCCAGGAGTGGATGACTTCTTGAAGAAGGTAGGAGAGAAGTACCAGATCGTTGTTTTCACGGCGGGGCTGAGAGAGTACGCTTCTTTGGTGCTGGATAAGTTGGATCCGGAGCGGCGCGTGATCTCGCGGAGCTTTTATAGGGACGCGTGTAGCGAGATCGATGGGAGGTTGGTGAAGGATTTAGGGTTTGTGATGAGAGATTTGAGGCGCGTGGTGATTGTTGATGATAATCCGAACGCTTACGCGCTTCAGCCAGAGAATGCGTTTCCGATCAAACCGTTCAACGATGATTTGAGCGATGTTGAGCTAAAGAAGGTCGGTGAGTTTTTTGATGGAGATTGTGAGAAGTGTGAAGACATGAGAGTTGCTCTGAAGGAGTTTGTCGGAAGAGAGGAATGATTTTTGGTTAAGTTGATTAGTTGATTTGATTAATTAGAGGATTTGATTATGAAAGGCATTGAACCAATAGCTTTGTTTGTTCAATTGTCTTGTGTAAAACCTCCTCGTTTGAAAAAAGCAATTTGTTCATTTGTTTTGATTAGTGTTTTCTCCGTGGCTGAACAAAAGGAGGTCTAATGAAGGTTTTGAAATTTAAATTATGGATGGAAATTAAAAATGTGTCTTTATGAGGCTTTTATCGTTGAATTTAAAGCTCACTCCCACCTTTCCTAACCAAAACATATGAGATGGTAGATGATTTCTTCATATATACTTATGTAAAGTCTTTTGCCTTTCGTCTCCTCTCTTTGATGATACTTCCTAGGCTTAAACCTTTTGCGTGTTTTGCATAGAGTTGTAGAAAAATCGATCCAGACAAATGGGAGTTCGCTAATGATGATTTCGTTAGAGGCCAACCTTACCTTATGAAGAACATCCATAGACGCAAACCTGTTCACACCCACTCCTTACAACCTCAGTATATGATTATGATTGAAAGATGAACCAAAGTATATGTATGTTATCTATATGTTTAAACATTAAAAAATTGACAAGCATCCTACATCACGAAATAAAGAAAATATAAAATCTGAAACTCTTTCTTTTAACCTCAGAGTGATATATGTTCATATATACTCAAACGTTAATATTACAATCAATTATTAGGCTTATCACATGTTAGACTGTACTTTTGGTTTTTGTTAGTAAGTTGATATACAACCACCAAAATATATGTTGCTGACAACAACAATATTCAGTAGTTTATTAGTTGGAATTTAAATACTTGTATAAATTCTTTTTATGTCTTTATTTCTATATTACAAGAATTCTAATTTAATTATTTATAAATAATTATCCTAAACAATTAATAACTTCATGCATCAAGAAAAATGTAACTTACGAATTTTAATGAAGTAAAAACCGTCACAAGCAAAGTTATTTCTCAACAATAAATGTTTAATATTGATTATTCATATATATAAATAGGGTTATCATCGTTTATTCAAACCAGATCATAAATTTAAAAGCTATTTTCTTATTCTATACTGAGAAAAATCAAACATTAACTCTCCATATAGCCAAAAAACTATGGCCAAGCTTAACATTATTATGGTGTCTTTTGTTGTTCTAGTTGTGGCGAATTTATGTATTCCTTCATTAGCCGTAGAAGAAAATGAACCCAAAAAGTTATGGGATCAATGTGTTGTTAAAATCAGTCCAAAGTGTGCGCTCAATATCATTTCTCAAGTTTTTGGTAATGGAGTTGTATCCATTCCTTGTTGCCAGGAGCTTGTACAAGAAGGAAAAGAGTGTCATGACACCCTTGTCAAATATATCGCGGATAGACCTAGTTTAATTGGAAACGAATCCAAATATTTACAGAAAAGAGATGAAGTATGGACTCATTGTGTGTCTGTTTCAAAAGCGTTGTCACCGGCTTAATTATATAATGACATAATTATATGTAATTTTGATAAAATAATTTGTATTTGCATACAATTTTAAAATAAAATCATTTATATATTCACGAGATATTTAATACTTATCGTCTTGTGTTGCGTGTTTTCTTTACCATTATTTCATTCAATTCTCACTTTGAATACCAAATAAAAAGGTGTAGTCCGAAAAAAAAATTATTCAAAATTTTTTTGTACTCACAATTTTAATTAACTTAAACAGAAAAATATCGAAACACACATTTTATTTGTATTCACAAGACTCTACCCTTTCACGACAACATAAGATCGCAACGGACTTATTACATTTGAAATATCTCTTGCAATTGATCGCACAACGATTTCCATTTAAAATTTTGGAGTTTACAAAAAAATTGCATATGTTTTTTTAATCAATTCATTAAAAAATATTTTGAATTATGATTGAAAGATGAACCAGAGTATATGTATGTTATCTATATGTGACAAGCATCCTACATCACGAAATAAAGAAAATATAAAATATGAAACTCTTTCTTTTAACTCCAGAGTGATATATGTTCATATATACTCAAACGTTAATATTACAATCAATTATTAGGCTTATCACATGTTAGACTGTACTTTTGGTTTTTGTTAGTAAGTTGATATACAACCACCAAAATATATGTTGCTGACAACAACAATATTCAGTAGTTTATTAGTTGGAATTTAAATACTTGTATAAATTCTTTTTGTGTCTTTATTTCTATATTACAAGAATTCTAATTTAATTGTTTACAAATAATTATCCTAAACAATTAATAACTTCATGCATCAATAAAAATGTAACTTACAAATTTTAATGAACTAAAAACCGTCACAAGCAAAGTTATTTCTCAACAATAAATGTTTAATATTGATTATTCATATATATAAATAGGGTTATCATCGTTTATTCAAACCAGAACAAAAATTTAAAAGCTATTTTCTTATTCTATATTGAGGAAAATCAAACATTAACTCCTCATATAGCCAAAAAACCATGGCCAAGCTTAACATTATTATGGTGTCTTTTGTTGTTCTAGTTGTGGCGAATTCATGTATTCCTTCATTAGCCGTAGAAGAAAATGAACCCAAAAAGTTATGGGATCAATGTGTTGTTAAAATCAGTCCAAAGTGTGCGCTCAATATCATTTCTCAAATTTTTGGTAATGGAGTTGTATCCATTCCTTGTTGCCAGGAGCTTGTACAAGAAGGAAAAGAGTGTCATGACACCCTTGTCAAATATATCGCGGATAGACCTAGTTTAATTGGAAACGAATCCAAATATTTACAGAAAAGAGATGAAGTATGGACTCATTGTGTGTCTGTTTCAAAAGCGTTGTCACCGGCTTAATTATATAATGACATAATTATATTTAATTTTGATAAAATAATTTGTATTTGCACACAATTTTAAAATAAAATCATTTATATATTCACGAGATATTTAATTCTTATCGTCTTGTGTTGCGTGTTTTCTTTACCAATATTTCATTCAATTCTCACTTTGAATACCAAATAAAAAGGTGTAGTCCAAAAAAAAAAGTATTCAAAATTTTTTGTACTCACAATTTTAATTAACTTAAACAGAAAAATATCAAAACACACATTTTATTTGTAATCACAAGACTCTAGCCTTTCACGACAACATAAGATCGCAACAGACTTATTACATTTAAAATATCTCTTGCAATTGATCGCACAACGATTTCCATTTAAAATTTTGGAGTTTACAAAAAATTTGCATATGTTTTTTTAATCAATTCATTAAAAAATATTTTGGATTATGATTGAAAGATGAACCAAAGTATATGTATGTTATCTATATGTTTAAACATTAAAAAATTGACAAGCATCCTACATCACGAAATAAAGAAAATATAAAATCTGAAACTCTTTCTTTTAACCCCAGAGTGATATATGTTCATATATACTCAAACGTTAATATTACAATCAATTATTAGGCTTATCACATGTTAGACTGTACTTTTGGTTTTTGTTAGTAAGTTGATATACAACCACCAAAATATATGTTGCTGACAACAACAATATTCAGTAGTTTATTAGTTGGAATTTAAATACTTGTATAAATTCTTTATTTGTCTTTATTTCTATATTACAAGAATTCTAATTTAATTATTTATAAATAATTATCCTAAACAATTAATAACTTCATGCATCAAGAAAAATGTAACTTACAAATTTTAATGAACTAAAAACCGTCACAAGCAAAGTTATTTCTCAACAATAAATGTTTAATATTGATTATTCATTAATATAAATAGGGTTATCATCGTTTATTCAAACCAGATCATAAATTTAAAAGCTATTTTCATATTCTATATTGAGAAAAATCAAACATTAACTCCCCATATAGCCAAAAAACCATGGCCAAGCTTAACATTATTATGGTGTCTTTTGTTGTTCTAGTTGTGGCGAATTCATGTATTCCTTCATTAGCCGTAGAAGAAAATGAACCCAAAAAGTTATGGGATCAATGTGTCGTTAAAATCAGTCCAAAGTGTGCACTCAATATCATTTCTCAAGTTTTTGGTAATGGAGTTGTATCCATTCCTTGTTGCCAGGAGCTTGTACAAGAAGGAAAAGAGTGTCATGACACCCTTGTCAAATATATCGCGGATAGACCTAGTTTAATTGGAAACGAATCCAAATATTTACAGAAAAGAGATGAAGTATGGGCTCATTGTGTGTCTGTTTCAAAAGCATTGTCACCGGCTTAATTAAATAATGACATAATTATATGTAATTTTGATAAAATAATTTGTATTTGCATACAATTTTAAAATAAAATCATTTATATAATGACGAGATATTTAATACTTATCGTCTTGTGTTGCGTGTTTTCTTTACCATTATTTCATTCAATTCTCACTTTGAATACCAAATAAAAAGGTGTAGTCCAAAAAAAGAATTATTCAAAAAAATTTTGTACTCACAATTTTAATTAACTTAAACAGAAAAATAACAAAACACACATTTTATTTGTAATCACAAGACTCTAGCCTTTCACGACAACATAAGATCGCAACAGACTTATTACATTTAAAATATCTCTTGCAATTGATCGCACAACGATTTCCATTTAAAATTTTGGAGTTTACAAAAAATGTGCATATGTTTTTTTAATCAATTCATTAAAAAATATTTTGGATTATGATTGAAAGATGAACCAAAGTATATGTATGTTATCTATATGTTTCAACATTAAAAAATTGACAAGCATCCTATATCACGAAATAAAGAAAATATAAAATCTGAAATTCTTTCTTTTAACCCCAGAGTGATATATGTTCATATATACTCAAACGTTAATATTACAATCAATTATTAGGCTTATCACATGTTAGACTGTACTTTTGGTTTTCGTTAGTAAGTTGATATACAACCACCAAAATATATGTTGCTGACAACAACAATATTCAGTAGTTTATTAGTTGGAATTTAAATACTTGTATAAATTCTTTATTTGTCTTTATTTCTATATTACAATAATTCTAATTTAATTATTTATAAATAATTATCCTAAACAATTAATAACTTCATGCATCAAGAAAAATGTAACTTACAAATTTTAATGAACTAAAAACCGTCACAAGCAAAGTTATGTCTCAACAATAAATGTTTAATATTGATTATTCATTAATATAAATAGGGTTATCATCGTTTATTCAAACCAGATCATAAATTTAAAAGCTATTTTCATATTCTATATTGAGAAAAATCAAACATTAACTCCCCATACAGCCAAAAAACCATGGCTAAGCTTAACATTATTATGGTGTCTTTTGTTGTTCTAGTTGTGGCGAATTCATGTATTCCTTCATTAGCCGTAGAAGAAAATGAACCCAAAAAGTTATGGGATCAATGTGTTGTTAAAATCAGTCCAAAGTGTGCACTCAATATCATTTCTCAAGTTTTTGGTAATGGAGTTGTATCCATTCCTTGTTGCCAGAAGCTTGTACAAGAAGGAAAAGAGTGTCATGACACCCTTGTCAAATATATCGCGGATAGACCTAGTTTAATTAGAAACGAATCCAAATATTTACAGAAAAGAGATGAAGTATGGGCTCATTGTGTGTCTGTTTCAAAAGCATTGTCACCGGCTTAATTAAATAATGACATAATTATATGTAATTTTGATAAAATAATTTGTATTTGCATACAATTTTAAAATAAAATCATTTATATATTCACGAGATATTTAATACTTATCGTCTTGTGTTGTGTGTTTTCTTTACCATTATTTCATTCAATTCTCACTTTGAATACCAAATAAAAAGGTGTAGTCCGAAAAAAAAAATTATTCTAAATTTTTTTGTACTCACAATTTTAATTAACTAAACAGAAAAATATCAAAACACACATTTTATTTGTAATCACAAGACTCTAGCCTTTCACGACAACATAAGATCGCAACAGGCTTATTATATTTAAAATATCTCTTGCAATTGATAGCACAACGATTTCCATTTAAAATTTTGCAGTTTACAAAAAATTTGCATATGTTTTTTTAATCAATTCATTAAAAAATATTTTGAATTATGATTGAAAGATGAACCAAAGTATATGTATGTTATCTATATGTTTAAACATTAAAAAATTGACAAACATCCTACATCACGAAATAAAGAAAATATAAAATCTGAAACTCTTTCTTTTAACCCAGAGTGATATATGTTCATATATACTCAAACGTTAATATTACAATCAATTTTTAGGCTTATCACATGTTAGACTGTACTTTTGGTTTTCGTTAGTAAGTTGATATACAACCACCAAAATATATGTTGCTGACAAAACAATATTCAGTAGTTTATTAGTTGGAATTTAAATACTTGTATAAATTCTTTTTGTGTCTTTATTTCTATATTTGACGAATTCTAATTTAATTGTTTATAAATAATTATCCTAAACAATTAATAACTTCATGCATCAAGAAAAATGTAACTTACAAATTTTAATGAACTAAAAACCGTCACAAGCAAAGTTATTTCTCAATATTCAGTAGTTTATTAGTTGGAATTTAAATACTTGTATAAATTCTTTTTGTGTCTTTATTTCAATATTACAAGAATGCGAATTTAATTGTTTATAAATGATTATCCTAAACAGTTATTAACTTCATCAAAAAAAAATGTAACTTAAAACCTTCAAAAGCAAAGTTATTTCTCAACAATAAATGTTTAATATTGATTATTCATATCTATAAATAGGGTTATCATCGTTTATTCAAACCATATCATAAATTTAAAAGCTATTTTCTTATTCTATATTGAGAAAAATTAAACATTAACTCTCCATATAGCCAAAAAAACCATGGCCAAGCTTAACATTATTATGGTGTCTTTTGTTGTTCTAGTTGTGGCGAGTACATGTATTCCTTCATTAGCCGTAGAAGAAAATGAACCCAAAAAGTTATGGGATCAATGTGTTGTTAAAATCAGTCCAAAGTGTGCGCTCAATATCATTTCTCAAGTTTTTGGCAATGGAGTTGTATCCATTCCTTGTTGCCAGGAGCTTGTACAAGAAGGAAAAGACTGTCATGACACCCTTATCAAATATATCGCGGATAGACCTAGTTTAATTGGAAATGAATCCAAATATTTACAGAAAAGAGATGAAGTATGGGCTCATTGTGTGTCTGTTTCAAAAGCGTTATCACCGGCTTAATTATAGTATGACGTAATTATATGTAATTTTGATAAAATAATTTGTTTTTTATATAAGTTTAAAATAAAATCATTTATATATTCATGAAATATTTAATACTTTTCGCCTTGTGTTGCATGTTTTCTTTACCATTATTTCATTATATTCTCACTTTTGAATACCAAATAAAAAGGCGTAATCCCAAATTAAAAAAAAAAACTTATTTGAAATTTTTATGTACTCACAATTTTAATTAACTTAAATAGCATAATATGAAAACACATATTTTATTTGAAATCATAAGACTCTAGCCTTTCACGACAACAAAAGATCGCAACAGGCTTATTACATTTAAGATATCTCTTGTAATTGGTCGCACAACGTTTTCCATTAAAAAAATTGGAGTTTACAAAACAATTTACATATGTTTTTTTAATAAAATCATAAAAAATTATATGAATTATAATCGAAAGATGAACCAAAGTATATATATATATATATATATATATATATATATGTTTTCTATATGTTTAATATGAAACACATAAGTTTTTTGCGAAATATATCTTGTAATTAAACTATTATGTAAGTTATAAACAGATAAAATTTAATTTCGCAAGCTTAACTTTGAAACAATGTTTTCATTTTTATTTTGGTTTTTTTATTAAAGAAATTATTATACAGATTTTACATATTATTTTTGTATGAAGAATTGATATTTGTAAGTGTTTATCCTAATGGAATCATGTTTAACTCATAACCATCTCTGCATAATGAAATTATGAAATGGAAAATATAAAATTATTAACAAGCATCCTACATCACGAAATAAAGAAAATATAAAATCTGAAACTCTTTCTTTTAACCCCAGAGTGATATATGTCCATATATACTCAAACATTAATATTACAATCATTTTTGAGACTTATCACATGTTAGACTGTACTTTTAGTTTTTGTTAGTAAGTTGATATACAACCACCAAAATATATGTTGCTGACAACAACAATATTCAGTAGTTTATTAGTTGGAATTTAAATACCTGTATAAATTCTTTTTGTGTCTTTATTTCTATATTACAAGAATGCTAATTTAATTGTTTATAAATGATTATCCTAAACAGTTAGTAACTTCATCAGGAAAAATGTAACTTAACAAATATTAATGAAGTAAAAACTTTCAAAATCAAAGTTATTTCTCAACAATAAATGTTAATATTGATTATTCATATCTATAAATAGGGTTATCATAGTTTATTTAAACCAGATCATGAATTTAAAAGCTATTTTCTTATTCTATATTGAGAAAAATTAAACATTAACTTTCCATATAGCCAGAAAAACCATGACCAAGCTTAACATTATTATGGTGTCTTTTGTTGTTCTAGTTGTGGCGAGTACATGTATTCCTTCATTAGCCGTAGAAGAAAATGAACCCAAAAAGTTATGGGATCAATGTGTTATTAAAATCAGTCCAAAGTGTGCGCTCAATATCATTTCTCAAGTTTTTGGCAATGGAGTTGTATCCATTCCTTGTTGCCAGGAGCTTGTACAAGAAGGAAAAGAGTGTCATGACACCCTTATCAAATATATCGCGGATAGACCTAGTTTAATTGGAAATGAATCCAAATATTTACAGAAAAGAGATGAAGTATGGGCTCATTGTGTGTCTGTTTCAAAAGCGTTATCACCGGCTTAATTATATTATGACGTAATTATATGTAATTTTGATAAAATAATTTGTTTTTTCATAAAAGTTTAAAATAAAATCATTTATATATTAATGAGATATTTAATACTTTTCGCCTTGTGTTGCATGTTTTCTTTACCATTATTTCATTATATTCTCA
Organism: Brassica rapa; assembly: GCF_000309985.2. Taxonomy (NCBI): domain Eukaryota; kingdom Viridiplantae; phylum Streptophyta; class Magnoliopsida; order Brassicales; family Brassicaceae; genus Brassica; species Brassica rapa. The sequence goes on along the minus strand of NC_024800.2, from coordinate 27,797,434 downwards.
CTTTTGAATACCAAATAAAAAGGTGTAATCCCAAATTAAAAAAAAAAACTTATTTGAAATTTTTATGTACTCACAATTTTAATTAACTTAAATAGCATAATATGGAAACACATATTTTATTTGAAATCATAAGACTCTAGCCTTTCACGACAACAAAAGATCAAAACAGGCTTATTACATTTAAGATATCTCTTGCAATTGGTCGCACAACGTTTTCCATTTAAAAAATTAGAGTTTACAAAACAATTAACATATGTTTTTTAATAAAATCATAAAAATTTATTTGAATTATAATCGAAAGATGAACCAAATTATATTTATATATATATATATGTTTTCTATATGTTTAATATGAAACACATAAGTTTTTTTGCGAAATATATCTTGTAATTAAACTATTATGTAAGTTATAAACAGATAAAATTTAATTTCGCAAGCTTAACTTTGAAACAATGTTTTCATTTTTATTTTGGTTTTTTATTAAAGAAATTATTATACAGATTTTACATATTATTTTTGTATGAAGAATTGATATTTGTAAGTGTTTATCCTAATGGAATCATGTTTAACTCATAACCATCTCTGCATAATGAAATTATAAAATGGAAAATATAAAATTATTAACAAGCATCCTACATCACGAAATAAAGAAAATATAAAATCTGAAACTCTTTCTTTTAACCCTAGAGTGATATATTTTCATATATACTCAAACATTAATTCTACAATCATTTTTGAGACTTATCACATGTTAGACTGTACTTTTTGTTTTTGTTACTAAGTTGATATACAACCACCAAAATATATGTTGCTGACAACAACAATATTCAGTAGTTTATTAGTTGGAATTTAAATACCTGTATAAATTCTTTTTGTGTCTTTATTTCTATATTACAAGAATGCTAATTTAATTGTTTATAAATGATTATCCTAAACAATTAATAACTTCATCAAGAAAAATGTAACTTAACAAAGTTTAATGAAGTAAAAACCTTCAAAATCAAAGTTATTTCTCAACAATAAATGTTTAATATTGATTATTCATATCTATAAATAGGGTTATCATCGTTTATTCAAACCAGATCATAAATTTAAAAGCTATTTTCTTATTCTATATTGAGAAAAATTAAACATTAACTCTCCATATAGCCAAAAAAACCATGGCCAAGCTTAACATTATTATGGTGTCTTTTGTTGTTCTAGTTGTGGCGAGTACATGTATTCCTTCATTAGCGGTAGAAGAAAATGAACCCAAAAAGTTATGGGATCAATGTGTTGTTAAAATCAGTCCAAAGTGTGCGCTCAATATCATTTCTCAAGTTTTTGCAAATGGAGTTGTATCCATTCCTTGTTGCCAGGAGCTTGTACAAGAAGGAAAAGAGTGTCATGACACCCTTATCAAATATATCGCGGATAGACCTAGTTTAATTGGAAATGAATCCAAATATTTACAGAAAAGAGATGAAGTATGGGCTCATTGTGTGTCTGTTTCAAAAGCGTTGTCACCAGCTTAATTATATTATGACGTAATTATATGTAATTTTGATAAAATAATTTGTTTTTTCATACAAGTTTAAAATAAAATCATTTAAATATTCATGAGATATTTAATACTTTTCGCCTTGTGTTGCATGTTTTCTTTACCATTATTTCATTATATTCTCAATTTTGAATACCAAATAAAAAGGTGTAATCCCAAATTAAAAAAAAAAACTTTTTTGAAATTTTTATGTACTCACAATTTAAATTAACTTAAATAGCATAATATGAAAACACATATTTTATTTGAAATCATAAGACTCTAGCCTTTCACGACAACAAAAGATCGCAACATGCTTATTACATTTAAGATATCTCTTGAAATTGGTTGCACAATGTTTTCCATTAAAAAAATTGGAGTTTACAAAAAAAAATTAAATATGTTTTTTTAATAAAATCATAAAAAATTATATGAATTATAATCGAAAGATGAACCAAAGTATATATATATGTTTTCTATATGTTTAATATGAAACACATAAGTTTTTTGCGAAATATATCTTGTAATTAAGCTATTATGTAAGTTATAAACAGATAAAATTTAATTTCGCAAGCTTAACTTTGAAACAATGTTTTCATTTTTATTTTGGTTTTTTATTAAAGAAATTATTATACCGATTTTACATATTATTTTTGTATGAAGAATTGATATTTGAAAGTGTTTATCCTAATGGAATCATGTTTAACTCATAACCATCTCTGCATAATGAAATTATAAAATGGAAAATATAAAATTATTAACAAGCATCCTACATCACGAAATAAGGAAAATATAAAATCTGAAACTCTTTCTTTTAACCCCAGAGTGATATATGTTCATATATACTCGAACATTAATATTACAATCATTTTTGAGACTTATCACATGTTAGACTGTACTTTTGGTTTTTGTTAGTAAGTTGATATAAAACCACCAAAATATATGTTGCTGACAACAATAATATTCAGTAGTTTATTAGTTGGAATTTAAATACTTGTATAAATTCTTTTTGTGTCTTTATTTCTATATTACAAGAATTCTAATTTAATTGCTTATAAATGATTATCTAAACAGTTAATAACTTCATCAAGAAAAATGTAACTTAACAAATTTTAATGAACTAAAAACCGTCAAAAGCAAAGTTATTTCTCAACAATAAATATTTAATATTGATTATTCATATCTATAAATAGGGTTATAATCGTTTATTCAAACCAGATCATAAATTTAAAGCTATTTTCTTATTCTATATTGATAAAAATTAAACATTAACTCTCCATATAGCCAAAAAAACCATGGCCAAGCTTAACATTATTATGGTGTCTTTTGTTGTTCTAGTTGTGGCGAGTACATGTATTCCTTCATTAGCCGTACAAGAAAATGAACCCAAAAAGTTATGGGATCAATGTGTTGTTAAAATTAGTCCAAAGTGTGCGCTCAATATCATTTCTCAAGTTTTTGGCAATGGAGTTGTATCCACTCCTTGTTGCCAGGAGCTTGTACAAGAAGGAAAAGAGTGTCATGACACCCTTATCAAATATATCGCGGATAGACCTAGTTTAGTTGGAAAAGAATCCAAATATTTACAGAAAAGAGATGAAGTATGGGCTCATTGTGTGTCTGTTTCAAAAGCGTTATCACCGGCTTAATTATATTATGACGTAATTGTATGTAATTTTGATAAAATAATTTGTTTTTTCATACAAGTTTAAAATAAAATCATTTATAAATTCATGAGATATTTAATACTTTTCGCCTTGTGTTGCATGTTTTCTTTACCATTATTTCATTATATTCTCACTTTTGAATACCAAATAAAAAGGTGTAATCCCAAATTAAAAAAGAAAACTTATTTGAAATTTTTATGTACTCCCAATTTTAATTAACTTAAATAGCATAATATGAAAACACATATTTTATTTGAAATCATAAGACTCTAGCCTTTCACGACAACAAAAGATCGCAACAGGCTTATTACATTTAAGATATCTCTTGCAATTGGTCGCACAACGTTTTCCATTAAAAAATTGGAGTTTACAAAAAAATTTACATATGTTTTTTTAATAATTCATAAAAAATATTTTGAATTATGATTGAAAGATGAACCAAATACAACGGTAGTCGCACCTCAAAACAGTACCATAAAGCATTTTTAAAAGGGCTCTATTTTACTAAAAGATATCTTCAAAAATATATATTTCAATTAATGAATTTATGTAAGTATGTGTATTTTATTTATATGTTTAATATGAAAGATGTAAGTTTTCTTTCGAAATATATCTAGTAATTAAACTATTATGTAGGTTATAAACGGATAAAATCTAATATCGCAAGGTTAACTTTTAATCAATGTTTTCATTTTTGTTTTGGTTTTTTATTAAAGAAATTGTTATACAGATTTTACATATTATTTTTGTATAAAAACTGAAATTTGTATTTTTTTTTATCCCAATGGAGTCATAACCATCTCTGCATATTGAAATTATAAAATGGATAAAATAAAATTAGGGGAAATTATCCAAAATGACTCAAAACTTGATTTTCAATACAAAAGTGTACCCTAAATTCAATCAAATGCTAAAGTTACTCAAAAGGCTAGTGAAATAAAAACAACATTCTTATGACCAAACAAAAAACATGTATTGAGTTTTACTATTATAACCCTCCGTGTGAGTACAAAGAAGTCTTCTTAGAGAAGACTTCTTTGTAAGTCTTCTTGTTCAGTAGATTTTTAAAATAATTTAAAATTTTTATAAAAATATTTTGATGGGAAAAAAATAGAAATCATGTAATAATAAACATTTCTAAATGATGTAAATTTAGTTTTACTAAGATTGAATTATTTTCAACATAGATGAGTGAATGTAGATTAACTCATGATAGTCATTGGTTTAGGGCTTGGTAACATATGTTATAGCATTGTTGGTATTATTAGGGTTTGATTTTGAAACATTATTTTCTTTTTTAAAATTTTCTTTTGAGCTATATGTGTTTATTGACTATCTACTAACTTGATTTAAACACTTTCTAAGTATCTTAAAAGTTTAAGGAAGTGTTTTTGTTTTGTTATTTGATTTAAACACTTTCTTTTTGTGTCTTTATTTCTATATTATAAGAATTCTAATTTAATTATTTATAAATGATTAACTTAAACAATTAATAACTTCATCAAGAAAAATGTAACTTAACAAATTTAATGAACTAAAACCATCAAAAGCAAAGTTATTTTTCAACAATAAATGTTTAATATTGATTATTCATATCTATAAATAGGGTTATCATCGTTTATTCAAACCATATCATAAATTTAAAAGCTATTTTCTTATTCTATATTGAGAAAAATTAAAAATTAACTCCCCATATAACCATAAAACCATGGCCAAGCTTAACATTATTATGGTGTCTTTTGTTGTTCTAATTGTGTCGAATACATGTATTCCTTCATTAGCCGTAGAAGAAAATGAACCCAAAAAGTTATGGGATCAATGTGTTGTTAAAATCAGTCCAAAGTGTGCGCTCAATATCATTTCTCAAGTTTTTGGTAATGGAGTTGTATCCATTCCTTGTTGCCAGGAGCTTGTACAAGAAGGAAAAGAGTGTCATGACACCCTTGTCAAATAAATCGCGGATAGACCTAGTTTAATTAGAAACGAATCCAAATATTTACAGAAAAGAGATGAAGTATGGGCTCATTGTGTGTCTGTGTCTAAAGCGTTATCACCGGCTTAATTATATTATGACATAATTATATATAATTTTGATAAAATTATTTGGATTTGCATACAAGTTTAAAATAAAATAATCTATATATTCATGAGATATTTAAACTTATCGTCTTGTGTTGCATGATTTCTTTACCATTATTTCATTCTTTTCTCACTTTTGAATACAAAATAAAAAGGTGTAATCCCAAATTATAAAAAAAAAACTTATTTAAATTTTTTATGTACTCACAATTTTAATTAACTTAAATAGCAAAATATGAAAACACATATTTTATTTGAAATCATAAGACTCTAGCCTTTCACGACAACAAAAGATCGCAACAGGCTTATTACATTTAAGATATCTCTTGCAATTGGTCGCACAACGTTTTCCATTTAAAAAAATTGGAGTTTACAAAAAGATTTACATATGTTTTTTTAATAATTAATAAAAAATATTTTTAATTATGATTGAAAGATGAACCAAATACAACGGTAGTCGCACCTCAAAACAGTACCATAAAGCGTTTTTAAAAGGGCTCTTCTTTACTAAAATATATCTTCAAGAATATATATTTCAATTAATTAATTTATGTAAGTATGTGTATTTTATTTATATGTTTAATATGAAAGACATAAGTTTTCTTTCGAAATATATCTAGTAATTAAACTATTATGTAGGTTATAAACGGATAAAATCTAATATCGCAAGGTTAACTTTGAATCAATGTTTTCATTTTTATTTTGGTTTTTTATTAAAGAAATTGTTATACAGATTTTACATATTATTTTTGTATAAAAACTGAAATTTGTATTTTTTTTTTATCCCAATGGAGTCATAACCATCTCTGCATATTGAAATTATAAAATAGATAAAATAAAATTAGGCTAAATTACCAAAAATAACTCAAAACTTTATTTTCAATACAAAAGTGTACCCTAAATTCAATCAAATGCTAAAGTTACTCAAAAGGCTAGTAAAATAAAAACAACATCCTTATGACCAAACAAAAAACATGTATTGAGTTTTACTATTACAACCCTCCGTGTGAGTACGAAGAATTCTTCTCTGAGAAGACTTCTTTGTAAGTCTTCTTGTTCAGTAGATTTTTAAAATAATTTAAAGTTTTTATAAAAATATTTTGATGGAAAAGAAATTGAAATCATGTAATAATAAACATTTCTAAATGATGTAAATTTAGTTTTACTAAAATTGAATTATTTTCAACATAGATGAGTAAATGTAGATTAACCCATGATAGACATTGGCTTAGAGCTTGGTGACATATGTTATAGTATTGTGGTATTATTAGGGTCTGATTTTGAAATATTATTTTCTTTATTAAAATTTTTTTTTGAGCTATATGTGTTTATTGACTATCTAATAACTTGATTTAAACACTTTCTAAGTATTTTAAAAGTTTAAAGGAAGTGTTTTTTGCTTTGTTATTTGATTTAAACACTTTCTTTTTGTGTCTTTATTTCTATATTACAAGAATTCTAATTTAATTGTTTATAAATGATTAACTTAAACAATTAATAACTTCATCAAGAAAAATGTAACTTAACAAATTTTAATGAACTAAAACCGTCAAAAGCAAAGTTATTTCTCTACAATAAATGTTTAATATTGATTATTCATATCTATAAATAGGATTATCATCGTTTATTCAAACCAGATCATAAATTTAAAAGCTATTTTCTTATTCTATATTGAGAAAAATTAAACATTAACTCCCCATATAGCCAAAAAACCATGGCCAAGCTTAACATTATTATGATGTCTTTTGTTGTTCTTGTTGTGGCGAGTACATGTATTCCTTCATTAGCCTTAGAAGAAAATGAACCCAAAAAATTATGGGATCAATGTGTTGTTAAAATCAGTCCAAAGTGTGCGCTCAATATCATTTCTCAAGTTTTTGGTAATGGAGTTGTATCCATTCCTTGTTGCCAGGAGCTTATACAAGAAGGAAAAGAGTGTCACGACACCCTTGTCAAATATATCGCGGATAGACCTAGTTTAATTGGAAACGAATCAAAATATTTACAGAAAAGAGATGAAGTATGGGCTCATTGTGTGTCTGTTTCAAAAGCGTTATCACCGGCTTAACTATATTATGACATAATTATATGTATTTTTTGATAAAATTATTTGTATTTGCATACAAGTTCAAAATAAAATCATTTATATATTCATGAGATAGTTAATATTTATCGTCTTGTGTTCTGTGTTTTCTTTAGCATTAATTTTTGAAAAAAACTAAGCATATCTCATATCTGGATGTTAAAGAACATATTTAATCTTATAATTAAATTTAAATACAAAATATGATATTTCTCAAAGAATATTTATACTCGTGTCTCGTGAATTCGCCGACATCCACATAGTTATACTTAAACGTTAAAAGAGAGAAACGAACCGTTCCCACGTTAAACGGATTTGGTAAATCATTACACAAACCAAAAGCAAAATTCTAGGGTTAAAGCGTTCGATATTTTCGTTTAGTTCCCTGTTTGTCAAGAGACTTTTGTTGGATAACTTATTGATCATATACATAATCATAAAAATCATTACCATCGTCATAAAAAGTGGTGCGCCATATCCGAAATCACCATCCACTATGATTCACATCCGAATCGTTGCTTATAGTTGTGGAAAGAAAATACTTTTTTAAAAAAATACAGCTACAAAGATTACTTACCCAAAACAAGAAAAAATACAAAAAATTACATTAAATATCTGCCTAAAGAAGATAAGAAAAACGAAGGACGAACAGCTTATCTTCATACTAGTACTAGAAAAAAACCCATCTTAAAACCTAGAAGGGGATGCCGTTGATAAACTTTTCCCACACATGACAATCTTCAACAACGAATGTAGTCGTACTCTTCTTCTCCTCACCTTCTTCAATCTCGATACCTACAATTCAATAATTTTCATTTTAGAAAACTTTAAAGAAAAAAATTAAAAATTACGTATTGAGACAATAAAGGTTGTGTTAGGCATGGACGTTCGAATCTTCAAATTAGGTTTGCATTGGTTCTTCGGAAGTTAGAGATTTGGACCTAATTAAATACTTGGAAATTTTCGGTTCATGATTCCTCTTGAGTCTGAGTCGGTTCGGGTTTATAAGTAAAAAATACATGTAATTTTTAAGTTCATAAGGTTTTAGATCGGGTATGAATAGATTTTTATTGGGTCGGTTCTTTTTGGTTTGAGATCTATTTGGATCATTTCTTTCTGTTCCAATTCTTTTGGATCAACTAGATACTTATAAATTTTTTGTTCGGTTTCGGGTCAGGTATTTTCGAGTCAGTTTCAGTTCGGATGTTCATGTCTGGGTAAAATGCGAGGCCTAAGTTGTGTATTTGATTACCTTGCGACGTACGCTTCTCGACGATTTCCAACATATCAAGCTTCTTGAACTGGATTCAAGTCTCCTGTAACAAAACTTAAACAATGTTACCAAATGTTCAAAAAAAAAAACAAATGTCGGTTAATAATATTCTTACAGATTCTCATGTTCAAGCTTATCTGCAATCAGCATCGCTTTGCGTTTCGACCAACTGTTTCCTTCAGCTTGCTTTATCACCTGACCCAACGACGCTTTTCCTCTCACAATGCTCTGTTTCTGGCTCGCTTCCAAGTCTTTCCTTCTATCAGATTCAGTCTCATCCTCCAATTCAACGATCTCGCTTCTTAACGACGACGAACCAACGTTTTTCAGGTCTTTCTTTGATTCTATTCTTATCGCTAGAGTGACAGGAGAACCAAGAACAGCCTCAAACGCTCTCAGAATATGATCTCTAAAATTCTCAGCCGTTAATTTCGTTACAGGCGAGTTGAACATTAACTCCACCGTAGGAGCTGCAAACACACTTGAAAGTTATAATCATTATCAAACATAACACAGTTCAAGAAAAGTCTTTTTTTTACCTGAACCGATACTAATAGAAAAGATCTTCCCTTCCCTATAAAGAAACTCTCTTAAACCATTAACTCGGACATCCTCTATCACAGCTAACCAAATATCTTCAACCGAAGGTCTAGGTGCAGCGTTGTTACAAGGACTAGGCGGAACCAAGTAGCGTTGATCAGGAGCTAGCTGGAGCAATGCAGCAGTGAGCCAAGTTACTTTATCGTTTGAGACTCTCAACTGCTTTTCTAATTCAGACAACGTTTTCAAAGCTCGTCTCAGCTTCTCCATATCTTCTTTACTCACTACAACAACAACAACAAAATTAGTTATTATACTTCCCATTTAGAAAATGAAGACAAGATTTGAAACTCACATGGTTGTCGTCTGAAAAACTTTCTTTTACACTCTTCTTTAGTGAAATCATAGCTTCCGGCAAGGACATCGGTTATGACTGTTGCGAGCTGCGACATTAAAGCTAACGGTTCTACTCCAGTTTCCATTATTGTTCTCAGATTCTTCACTGTGTTCACAGTATCCGCGGATAAAGCTAGATCAAGAAGATCTACCAACTTCTCATCGGAGATTAAACCAACCTTAAAAAACAACAACATATAATGTATAAAAAAAACATACAGCGAAAGCTCTATAAATTTTTACATCAAAACTATAATTTTTTTATTAATTTATCGATATACTAATTGAACCAAAAATTCAATTTGGGACTATAAAATTATATTATTTTATAGAGATTTTTAGTGTATATTAATTTATAGAGTATTAATTTAAAGAGATTATACTGTATATGACAAAGAAGACTATTGAAATAAATTTGAATCTTTAGAAAAAATGTTAGGATCATTACCATTTCTTGAACTAAAGGAAGAGAGATCCTCGTCCCAAGCAAACTCAGCTGTTCTAGAGTCATCTCAGCATCTCTCAAAGAACCATCTGATCTCAAAGCAACAAGCTTCAACGCATCTTCCTCAATCTCAATCTCTTCCTTCAACGCAACCCCTTGCAAAGAACCGACGATATCAGCGTCCTTAAGCTTAGGGAAAAAGAACTTCTGACACCTCGACACAACAACGTGAGGCAACACATCAAGACTCGAGCAGACAAGAAGGAAAACCACACGGCGAGGTGCACGGTCCACGACTTTCGAAAGCGCATTCCAACAATCCGTCGACATAGTATCGCAATCATCGAATATCAACACAAGGTGGTGCTTCTGCCTCTTCTTTATGAACAGACTCTCGAAGTCGAAACTTTTCACAGGACCCATCTCTCGAATGTTCCTGTTCTTACCGTTATCATACGAAACACACGAGCTGCATACACCGCAGGGCTTTGACTGTTCCATTGAGTGACAATTCAACGCTCTAGCGAAAACTCGAGCACATGAGGTCTTCCCTGTTCCGTTCGGACCGTGGAAGACGTAGAGAAGTCCCACTCTTCGTTTAGCAACAGCGTTAGACAAAGCTTGCACCACCAGACTCTGCCCCACGAGATCACTAAAAGTTCTTGGTCCATACTTCTGAGTAAAACTCTGATGGAGACGAGCGTTTCTACGGCTGCTATTTTCACTGAAGTCTGAATCTTTTCCATTGTTGAGCAGATCGTCAGCGAAGATACCTAATTCTCCTGTGTAATCATGCTGCCACCCTTCACTATCTACTAAAAGAGGCAAAGAGGAGATTGGCGTATCGTTTAACCCTTTCCTCCCTTTTGAATCTGACATTCCACAAGATAAACTCTTTCCAGCTATATCAAGAATAGTCTTGCCTCTGTGATGAATCCTAGACCAGTTAAACGGAAGTCCACAACCATGTCTAGGAACAGCTGTAGCCATGTTCTGTTCTCCATGTCCTCCTTCTTCCTCGTACTTCTGAACTCGATAACTCTTCTTCCTACTCAACCCATCAAGCTTTTCAACAGAAGGAGTCACTTTAGATGTACCACCACCACCACCAAAACTCACTATTGGAGACGAACTACACAACCTAAGACCAGGTTTACTAACCACATTCTTATAAGTAGATCATCTTTTTCCTTCCTTGTTATCTTCTTTCATCCTCGGGCTTGCTGATGGGTCTCTGAGTGACCTTGACCTCTGAAGAAGGACGAGGTCTCTCATGAGAAGAGACCGGTCTGTTAAAACCGAACTCTGTTTGTTGTTGTTGTTGTTGTTGTTGTGCATATGATTCTTCAAGTGGATACAGTTGGTTAAATGAATATGGTTACGAAGATGCTCAACCTTAGTCGTAGTAGTCATTGATCAGAAGAAGGACTGTTCTGTTTTCTTTGACAGAAGAAGAACCGAACCGAACTGTATCTCATTTTTCTTGTCTGAAAAAATCTTTGATCTTTCCGAATTTGGTAATAATAGCTCTAGTTTCCCCTCAAGATTCGCTGAACTTACCATAAACAAACAGCTTGGAGGAATAGAGAATCAGTCGAAGATTCATTTATAATTGAGACCGAAGACAAAAGGCAAAACTGAAGTGGTAATCCACCACAGAGCAATGAGCAGTGAAAAGAAGGGAATAAGAGAACGACACCGTTTCCGAAAGAAGTCACGGATGTCTCTCTACTTTTCCTATAACCAAACATTCACATGAAGAAACTGAGAGAGAGTTTCTCTGGAGAAAGCGATAGTTTTTTCTTTTTTGGTCAGATGGGTAAGAAAGCAAGAAATACGCTGTCTTCGAGAGCGAGGGACAGAGTGATTTCAATGGGTTGTGTCTTTTTTTAACTTTTAGAGAGAGAGAGAGAGAGAGAGAAAGAGTGCGAATCTAGAGAGAGAAAAGTGAAGGGTTTTTTGAGATCTGTTTACAGACACGAACTCAGAGGCATTCTGAGAGGAAGCAGAGCACATTGCCAAATAAAGCGGTTTTGTCTGTTTGCGTGGAGTGGAACAATAAAATACAACAAATAAAGAAGCAATTAAGGCTAACAAAAAAAAAAAATTGACTCAATAAAATAAAATGTTGTTTGGTATTTGACAAAATCTGAGACCAAAGACTTCGAGACCTTTGAATTTTGCTAGCCTTTTTTTGTGTGATTTGTTCGGAATCTTATAGACTATAGAGTTTGAAAAGCAAGTCGAATCTTCTGTGTACTCGTCAAAAGTTAAAAAGTTAAAAAGACAATTATGTTTTAGCATTTTTGACCAACAACAAGAAGCTACTCAGTTTTATACTATCTCTATTCCAACCAGAAGGTATTCAGTTTTGACAATTATGTTTAGCCTTTTTAACCAACAATAAGAGCTATTCATTTTGATCATAGGAAAAATACTCCCTCTTTTTCAACATATAGTAACTGTTTAGTTTTTTTCTTTATAATTAACTTTACAACCTTCTGTGTAAAATTTAAAACTATTTGAATTTTTTTGATATATATATATATATATTCTCTTTCTTTTTTTTGTGGAACACACATATATATTCTCTTTAGTATCTTGTGTGATTGGTTAAGTTACTTTTATTAAATAACAAAGGGTAAATTTGTTGGGTTCAAATCTAATCTCAGGTTGGATCTGAAACAAACTGGTCACAGAGTACTCAATAGGTCCAGGTATGAATTTCCAAGTAAAATCTTAGGTGTTTTTTTGCAAACCTCTTTCATCCCACCACAATCTTAGGTGTCTTTTAACAAATGCAAGAAAGTTAAAAGATAAAATTACAAGGAAATGAGAAAAGGTATCAATTAAGATTACACTTATTAGTTTGACGTAAGATTAAAAAACAAGAAGCACAAAAGCGTCTGTAGTCCAACGGTTAGGATAATTGCCTTCCAAGCAATAGACCCGGGTTCGACTCCCGGCAGACGCATTTACTCATTTTTAACATTTGAAGTTTTTTCAAAAAAAAAAACATAAAAGATAAGATCTGATGAAATGACGAAAATAGTCATTGTTCCAATGAAGCAACTAGCTAAAGATTAAGATCCAAACGCGTGAGCAGGGTGTTTTAGTAAATTTAATTCAACAAACTTTTCTAAAAAGACACAACACAAGTCCTTTAGGCTTTATCTCTTTCTCGTTTCGGTTTCAATTCCGCGTCTCTCTCTCTCTCTGTAGAAATCGAAAAGATCTCAGAGATACAACGAAGCCGTAAATCTCGTGAAGGGTTTTAAAACTTTTGAAAAAAAAAAAAAAAGCATTCTGATCTATCTCCCTCTTGTTGCTTTTGCCTTAATCGAATCCAAATGGCTGGTTACAAAGCAGACGATGAATACGATTACCTTTTCAAGGTTGTCCTCATCGGTGATTCCGGTGTTGGCAAGTCTAATCTGCTTTCACGGTTCACCAAGAACGAGTTTAGTCTCGAGTCCAAATCCACCATCGGAGTCGAGTTCGCGACTCGGAGTTTGAATGTTGATGATAAAGTCATCAAAGCCCAGATTTGGGATACTGCTGGTCAAGAAAGGTCTCTTCTCTTTCTCCATTGTCCTCATTATCTTGGATTCGATTAGATCTTTGTTAATTGGTCATAGTAGATTCATTCATTGGCTTTACAGATCTGGATTTGTATTTATACAGCTAGAAAAAAAAACAAACAAACATGTGGGTTCTGTCTTAGATCCAACGATTAGTTATGTAAGAGAGCTAGATTGGTCTGTGTAATTAAATAGATTCTAATGTTTCTAATGGATTCATTTTAATAGGTACCGAGCCATCACTAGCGCGTATTACCGAGGAGCTGTTGGAGCGCTTCTTGTCTACGACGTAACCCGACACTCCACATTCGAAAACGTGGAGACGTGGCTCAAAGAACTCAGAAACCACACTGATCCCAACATCGTAGTCATGCTCGTGGGCAACAAATCTGATCTCCGCCACCTCGTGGCTGTTCAGACAGACGACGCCAAGTCATTCGCCGAGAAAGAGTCTCTTTGCTTCATGGAAACCTCTGCTCTTGAGTCCACGAACGTCGAGGACGCTTTCGCGCAAGTCCTCACTCAGATCCACAGTATTGTGAGTAAAAAGGCCATGGAAGCAGCTAGCGAGTCAGCTAACGCCCCGTCGAGAGGAGACAAGATCGAAATTGGTAAAGATGTTTCTGCTGTCAAGAAAGCTGGATGTTGTTCGAACTAATAAGAGAGTGAGTGAGTGGTTATTGTTTTAATGTTAACGACCGGAGGATCTCGGTTTTTGTTAACTGTTTATTTATTCAAAGTCATTCGAATATTGAAAGATTGCTTTAGGTTTATTAAAATGTCCTTGTCATGTATTTCTCTGTTTATTATATAAATTTATCAATGCTCTTGCTTGAAAAATGATTTCGTTGATGACAAAACTCAATACATATATGTATCAACATAAATATACACATGAATTTGTGCATATCAATCAACATAAATATACACATATATATATGAAATGTTTATTTTAAAATGCTTTGACTTTGTTCTGGTCTGGTAGCATTAGTTAGACCATGACCTTGTTAGCCGGTCAGTGAATTAGGGGTCTAAAGGACGACGTGATCCTGGTCCGAAGGCAATAACGGCCCATCGTGAACGGTATATGATACTGTATGGATCGTTATACTCTGTTTAGTCAACTCTTATTAGGTCTAAAATAGCGAGTCTGTCGGCTAGAGCTTTGACTTTACACCCTCTACCGCAGCTTTATTCTACGCCCAAGGAACTTCTTCTATTTGACATCCCTTTCACCTAACGGCTAAACCATCAGTTAAGATTTCAGTCTTATATATTAGATTTCAGTCTTATATATTATGTTCATAATTGCACTCTTAAGTTCTGAAATTGCCTTCAATTGCAAGCTATTGTTGGGTCTTTGAAGATTTTATCAAAGGATTTAGGAAATTGTATTAAGTATGAACTGAGACTGCAGCTGCTAAGGTGTGATACTGAGGGTCTCTAGTGTAAATGCATACGGCTGCAAGAGTTTGCGGTTATAAAGCGATGTACTTATGATTGGTTGACTACCAAATAAAACAACAATTTAATAATAAATTAACAATGTTAACACTTTATATAATTATCAAAATATTTAAATTATATTATAATAATAAATATAAAAATTATACTTATAAAATCATAGTATCAAATTTTTTTAAAAGAATATTGGGTATATATATGTATACATATATTAATGTCTAAAAATTATAGCAAATACTTTTGTTTTAAAGTTTTATAATAAAATTAAAATCTAATATATATATATACATATACATATATTATTATTTGTTTTATCTCATTTAAAATATTTTTATTTTTATATTTATATAGTTTAAAATTTTTATTTTTATTTATCACCGAAAACGTTAGCTTAGCTGGAACAAGCTTTTGATTTTGCAAGATTTGGAACAATATAAAAGAATTTATAATATTTTTTGTGATTGTTGTAGAATGCCAAAAACCGCTATTATTCATAGATCTAGTATTTGTGGATGGTAACAGCAAAATCAGTCAAAACTTGAGTATTTATATGGATTGAGTTTATCTAATATAGTTAGAATTTTGATATATGTATAATACAAATGTCAGAAATTTTTGACTAAATTTCTTAAATATAATTCATTTTTTTGAGCAATTATAAAATTATAAATTATGATGATATAAAGCCTATATAACATTATATTATAAAACAATTTTAATAAAATATCAAAATATAATTTTAATGTTGCCGCTGACAAAAAAAAATAATGTTACCATAAGATCTATTTGTGTTAATGGTTTATTTATTCAGTCAATCGAATATGAAAAATTATTGTGGTTGATTCAATGTCCTTTTGATGTATTTCTGTTTATATAAATCTATCAGTGTTCTTGCTTGAAAATGATTTTGTTTCTGATATCAAATTTCCATAACTCTATTATCTAAAAAAGGGAGAGACATAAAGATAGATTTTGAGGATTTGGTTCTGTTTTTAACTTTGCTTCAGTGTAACTATTAAAAAAACTTAAATTTTGTCTTCTTCTTAGTTCATCTTAAGGATTTATCTTCATTGCTTTATTTTAATTCTTTATTATCTCAAGTTTTTTTTTGGTCAAAGAATTATCTCAAGTTAAAGATGTGGATAATATTGGATTAGATATCAAAATCATCATTTTCATGCGCTAAAAACAAATTCAAGGGCAAGCGATTGTGGCATCGAGGATCTTGAAGTTGAAGCTAGTGGCCCACACATATCTGAAGACGTAGTCTGATTTATACCCGACAGACTGTCCGTTGATTAGGAGACAGTCTTTACCAGATTTCGACAACACCGATTTATCGATGGGTAAGACCGATTTGAAACCGGTGCACGTCAACTTTACGTTCTTGAAATCGCATGGACATGGGTTCGTCACTCTCACTTCCCACTCTGTTACGTCCTTATACAAGTTGCCGGTCTTTGATTGTTTCAGAGTTAGATTGCTACGGTCGCACCCATATCCTTCCAAATTTTCAAAGGCAATATATTTTATCATTTTCTTCTGTTTAAAGCAAAAATCGTATAAGAAAAATATTAATTTGTTTCTTTTCTTGAAGTCCTAATTTGATTTGATATATGAACACATCTAAACTAGAGTTTTGTTAGAATGACGTTATAATATCATTACATGGGTCAAAACTTACTAATGAACACTATTTTGCTATAATAAGTTTGATATGGTATATAGCATGAAGTGCACCCGAAAAGAAGAAGATATAAATGCATGAAGAATTATAAATACCTTGAGAAACGAAGGTCACGAGGATGAGGAGGCAAAGGAGTTTGCAAGCCATTGTTGGGTCTTTAGAGTTTTTATCAGAGAATTTCAGAAATGATATTAAGTATGAAGTAAGCCCGTGGCTGCTTAGATGTATATAAGGAGGCATAGGGTTTATATACTGCAAGAAACCAGCTTTAAAAGTAAGAGAATCCACAACAGTGAAATACCAATTAGTTATCCAATAGAAGTTAATTTAATGTCCATTAATTTGAGAAATTGTTAATATTAGTCAGATACCCATTGCATTCCTCATATACTAATTTTTAGTGTTGTTTATTTGAAAAACTTATGTTAACTTTCATATTAATTAGAAGATTTCTCATAATATTGTTTTAAAACATATCAGATTATTTAATATATTAACATGCATTAATTAATATTTTTTAATATTAGCAATAGTAAGAAAAATCTTAATATTAATATAATTAAAATCAATCTAAATAACTAAATACATTATAGATAATATAATTTTAAATATAAAATTAATCATAAAATTACAATATGTGAAGATATGATGTCTATATATAAAAATCTATTATAAATGAATTTAAAACGTATCATATAATTCACATCCTTCCAAATCTCATATTTTCTAGTATTAATAAAAAAATTAGAAATTTATAATTTTATTACTATAATAAATCTTATTATTTTAAGTGCTGGTTTGATGTCTATCTAATCCATGATTTATTTGTTTGCAAAAAGTTCACTTAGAACATTATCATTATTGTATTTTCAGTTGAACAGAAAGAAATGAAAAGTTATGATTTATCATAAAAAAAGTTCTTCTATCAAAATCACATAAAATAGTTTTTTTTTGCTAAAAAAGTCACATAAAATAGTTGACTTATTAACCATGGATTTATTTATTTTTTCCATAAATTTACTAAAATTGTTTTCATATTTTTGTTTTTTGCGACCGATAAAATTAAAGTTGACACACTTCAATATGTTTCAGTTGAATCCCTAATTTGCATAATAAATAAATATGTAATTATTATAATATAAATATATTACCGCAATTTTATTTTATTTTAAACATATTTGTTTGTACACAGATTTACTCAAATTTGCTTCTTCTTTTTTTTTTTGAAACACAAAAAAAAAAAATTGAACCACAAATTTAATCAAATTTGCTATACTTTGCTAAATTTTCCACAAATTTGTTCTTTAGGCAAATATATTTACTTGTCAAACTTAGTTAGAATTCCATAAATTTATTTCATTTGAACTGGGATTTGTAACAAATGAATTTTTTTAGTTAAACCAAAAGCTGACCATAATTTTCTGGCTGTTAAGAATTGAGATTAGCAAGTTACGTAGCTCAAAAAACATGCGAGATTTCAGTCAAGGGAGCTGCTTCGATTTTATTGTAAATGAAGACATTAAATTCGAAGAAGAAAAAACACTTCCAACGTTCTTGGAAATTTAGATTATACCATGCTGATGTCAAAAAAGGTTTTACTACAACAAGAAATTCTTTAACATCCAGAAAATAGTAAAAACTGAAACTTTGAAACAAAGCTAAAATAAACAAAAATCAATAAAGATTGAAGTTTGGTTTAGCCAGTGATGTTCTGAGACTTGTTGAGGATAACTCCTTCATACTTGACTTGGAACCATTTCATTGCATCATCCTTGGTCACTCTGTGTTGGATACCAACACGAGTCTTGCATCTACGGCGACGAGCCACACGGTATCCTGGACGTTCGAGAACAACATAGAAGTCCATTCCGTAGATACCAGTAGATGGATCGTACCTAAACAGACGAAATGAATAGAGATAAGAATCACAAAAACAAGCATTTGCCATTCCACAAATAAAACATTAAAGTCTTTAAATTTATAAAAACTAATCTGAAAATTCCACAAAACAGTATATCTTCGTAACCTATAAGTTATCATCTTATATCAAAATCTAAACTTAACATCGATTCCACAAAAACCAGCAAGTCTCATCATTTTCAAGCCAAAAAATTCTATAATATCTAGAAAGTCGTCATATATTATCAAATCCAAACTATATCATTATACAAAACCAATTAATTCTTTACATTTGATAAAACCCGAATCCAAAATTGCAAACCATGAACTCTTCACCTATAATCAAATCCACAACGTTAACACTCCACATGACTACATAGCACGGAAAATCGTTGGAGACTAGTCTCATTCATTACATGCAGACCTATATGCAAACAAAATAATCAATGTAGTTCAAATTAACAAAAAAAAAAGACTTACTTGATACCAAGATCAATGTGCTCTTGGATACCGAAACCAAAGCAACCAGTGTCACTAAAGTTCCTCCTAAGAAGCTCATACTCCTTAACTTTCAAACCACTCTCAAGAAGCTGCATTGCCTTGTCACCCCTCACAGTGACGTAGCACGCAATCTTTTCGTTACGCCTGATACCAAAAGACCTCACAGTGTATCTCGCTATTACACAAAATCAATAAAACATATTATTAACAAATAATAAAAATGAAAACTAACAACATGAACATACCCTTGGAGAAAACAGGGGTTTGTCCACTGAGCTGTTCCAAAACCTAATAAAGACCAAACACAACTATTCACAAACACTGTCCTAAAAAAACATGGCTACGATTTAAATCAGAGAAAAACAAAAGGGGACCTTGGAGGCACGAGTGAGACGATCACCACTCTCACCAACGGAGATGTTGAGAACAAGTTTCTGGACCTTAATGTCCCTCATTGGGTTCGAGAGCTTCTTCTCCGACGCCTACAATCATAGATAGATAGATAGATATAGACACAACACAAAGTAAGAGCTTGATTCGTGGAATCCATAAAGAGGGTGAAAATACCATTGTAAGGAGATCAAAGTCGAGTTAGGAGAGAAGAAGCAAAGAGAGTTGCGGAAACGAAAGCTGCGTCGAGTGGGAAGTGAAATGAGTTATATGGGACGGAACTAGGGTTTCTTTCTTGGAACTATAATGGGCCAAGTTTACGAAGCCCATAGGCCTATGTGGCCTTTTTAGTTACTAAAAGAAATTGATTCCAGAATAACCTTCACCATTCCGGTTTATAATTTTGTTTCGATTCAATGTGGTCCAGAGAGCTTGATAGCTTCAATTATAAACGAATTATCTTCATGACCATTACTATAATCCGTCTCTTACGTCTTTTTTTTTTTGGCAACAACCGTCTCTTACGTCTACCCCAGACATTTTCGGGCCAAAAATTGTATTCAATTCATTTATATCTTATTTTGTTGACTTCTCTCCGGGTCGTGCACGTAAAAATGTATAGCCTGTCACCTCCCTCCAGTTTATTTATAAAAACGAAAAAGCGGTGGTTGGTCCGTGAAAAAGATAAATGATAGAGAAAAAAGTGGTGGTTGGAGAAGAAGAAAGTTTCAGTGATGAATTCAAATCCTAAAATGAAACATGATGTGTTCTTAAGTTTCAGGGTCAAGGACACTCGTGACAACTTCGTTAGCCATCTATGCGGCTGTCTACGTAGAAAACGGATCAAAACCTACTTGTTTGACGAACTACCATACGAAGAGAGATATGAAGAGTCGTTAAAAGCAATCGAAGTATCAAGAGTTTCAGTGATTGTGTTCTCGGAAAACTTTGGGGATTCGAAGTTTTGTTTAGATGAAGTTGTAGCTATCTTGAAATGCAAAAAGAGGTTCGGTCAGATTGTTATACCTGTCCTTTACCATGTTGATCGTGTGGACATTGAAAATCAGACAGGAAGCTTTGGAGAAGCCTTTGCTAAGCGACAGGATAAAGCCGATCAGATTAAAGAATGGAAAGATGGTTTTACAGAAGCCATTAATCTCCCCGGATGGTCTACTTCCCACTTGAGGTATAACTCCAATTCATATTTCCATTAAAATGCGTTATAGGCTTTAATAGATATCCTTTATTTTTTTGCCAGGGATGAGGAGATGTTGGTGAATGGAATAGCTCTTGACATCGAGAGCAAACTTCTAAGAGCGTCAAGAACAAAGGTTATTTTAATATGAAGTTTAAAGGTTTTGTAGCTCACAATCGTTGGCCAAAATGATTTGAATCCATGTCAAAATATTT
Source organism: Brassica rapa (assembly GCF_000309985.2). Lineage (NCBI taxonomy): Eukaryota > Viridiplantae > Streptophyta > Magnoliopsida > Brassicales > Brassicaceae > Brassica > Brassica rapa. The sequence goes on along the minus strand of NC_024800.2, from coordinate 27,776,500 downwards.
GAGATTGAGTGAATCAGCTTGATGTATGGCTATTCGATATTACTTTAGATCATTTAATTATTTTCACAGATGTGAGATCTGTATTAAGATCTTGTCTTGTTCTTATACAGGTCATAATTGAATGGTCTCTAGTCATTATCAACCTCATGTTGGAAATACCTTCATGTGTCTTCGACCAGATCTCTTCTACTCAAAAACCTTTGTATGCATTGGCTGCAATGTCAATGTCATTTTTATCTTGTCTACTTTGCCTCGTAGATCTCTTTCATAAAGGCCGAGTTGAGAGAGTTGTGTGGAGGTGGAGTTTGCCCGTTCCTTGGTTTCACTATCCAACTCAAAGATCAAACAGGTTTGGTAGCTTTCCAGATATTGTTGGGTTAATTTGCGCCTTGTGCCAAACCATTCTCACAGCCGTTAACTATTCATTCATCACACATAATGACGATTCACCCATTAAGTTCTCGGTTTGGCCAATCATGTTTGCTCTTGGTTTACTTTGCACTTTGTTTATCAAAAGAGCCAGCTAGTTATTTTTCCTGTTTTATGCGTAGTTTAACTCTCTAAGTAGCTGAACTGGAACACTCTATGCGTTTGGAATCAAAAGATTATGTTCTTATCATTCTTGTGTAACAGTTAATATTTGCTTATGATTCATAGTTGACTTGGGTTGACTATTTGATGACTTCCAAATTAATATTAGAGTTCAATAATATGAGTAGAAGATTGAAGTATCCAAAGCATAGATAAAATAAGACCCAAACACTAAAATAGACTTGAAAGATTAAAAGCATAAATAATGATGGACATGAATTCCTGCATCATGAAATATGCAATTTACTTGATTATCTTCTAGTGACGAGTACAGTAACCAAGAGATCACCACGTCTTCTGCAAACTTTAAAGGACAGTTACGTACAACGAGAGAAATATGAAACGCACCGATCAGAAAATCTTTGAAAAGATGTTGAAAATTTTAAGTAAAAATTAAACAATTTTTATCGGATTAATTGAAAAATACTGTAACTTTAGTAATGAAATTTGAGCCTAAATAGTGACACTCCGTAGCGTTACAATAAGGATATTTTAAGCAAAATTCACACACACATTATTCAAGTTTAAAACACCCATTCGCAATAGTTTTAATAACCTCGTACTCCAGTACACTCACCTCAAATACCGACTCGACCCGGGGTATTTATTAAAAGAATGTGTGAAGTCGAAGTCAGTAGTCGATCTATCTAGTATCATCTAATATGGCAGAAGGCTCAGATGTGGTCAAGCATCACTCAAAAGAAGATTTTAATCCTACAAGATCTCCTACATCCTTCGGGCTCAAAACAAAATTGATGATTCATTAGTTAAAACTGGTAAATGGTTTCAACTTGATTTGTTTTTATCGGTTGTTTTATTTCGGTCTGACTTCCCAAATTTACTTTTTGTTTTTTGTTGGTACTAGAATAACATTTTAAATGTAAAAATGTTTATACCATTTCTTGCTCTAAAAGGAAAAAATTCTAATAGAAAATAGATTTATTCCGATGTGTTTCCGTAAAATATCAATTTTAAAATAAAAAATAAAAGAATGTATTTTGTCCTATACAAAGAGTGAAAATAATAATTTCTGTTTTAGTTAAATAAATAAAAGAAAATTCAAATAGTTTTGCCTCCTAACACTATTATAAAACAGATACATGAGTTAGAGGTTCTCTTAGATCTGACAAATTAGCTCATGCAAACCATGGTAGATAACAAAGTTCTCCTTGATTGTACTGTACAGTAACCATTTAGACGAAAATACCAAAAGAATAGAAAAAAGTTGCAAAGAAAGACAAAAAAAATAATTTACAGAGAACGATAATGACAACAAAACTAGGAAAACCCAATGAATTACCCTTCTTTTTTTCGCTATAGTCATTTCTTTTTAAGTCTCATCGTGGTCCAGAGAGCTCAATAGCTTCAATTATAAACGAATTCTCTTCATGACCATTACTAAAATTCCTAGAAACACTAGGACCTCTAGCTTCATACCCACTTTGTGTCTGCTCATAACCATATTGTTCCACTAAACCCTCTAAAACCTTCAAAACTTCAGACATCCTCGGTCTTAAACTCGGATTTGGCTGTGTACAAAGCAAAGCCAACTCCACAACTTCCTCCAACACCAACTCATCAAACTTTCCCTTCAAATCTCTGTCCACCATCTCTGCAAATCTCTTCTCTGCTTTCAACGTCCTTACCTGATCCAAAACAACCAAAAGACTTTGATTCAATGCAATATGCAACTCAAAGAATGTAACAGAAAGATTACTTACCCAACTCAATATCATTCCTTTTCGAATCTGACCATTGACCGGATCAATCATCTTATGACCCGTAACCAGTTCAAGAATCAGTATCCCGAATCCGAAAACATCGGTCTTCTCCGAAGACTGTCCTGTGGAAAGGTACTCAGGAGCAATGTGTCCAATGGTTCCTCTAACTGCTGTAGTGACATGTGAATCTCTCTGGTCTAAAAGCTTTGCTAGACCAAAGTCACCAACTATGGCTTCAAAGCTTTCATCAAGTAGTATATTTGCAGCTTTGACGTCTCTGTGAATAATCTTCGGATTGCATTGCTCATGCAAGTAAACAAGTCCTCTAGCTGCACCTAGTGCAATGCATATCCTTCGGTTCCAATCTAGAGACGGCTTATCTCTATAACTATCTGAATAAAATGTCATATGAGTAACGTTTTCTAATTATTCATATAGAAAAAAAAAACATAATGAGAAATGTTATAATTTGTAACCTCTCAGGCGATCAGCGACACTTCCATTAGGCATATAGGGATACACGAGCATTCTCTCTTCTGATGTCATACAGAAACCAAAGAGACGTAGAAGATTACGATGAACAGCTAAACCAATCATCTCAACTTCGGTTTGGAACTGAACTTCTCCTGTATAGTTTGGATCTTTCAACCTTTTAACCGCTACAACGGTTCCATTTGGGAGGTAACCTTTGTAAACCATCCCGAATCCTCCTTGTCCTAGAATGTTCTTTGGACTGAAGTTGCTTGTCGCGGACTGTATCTCGCGGAAACTGAACCTTTTCAGATGTCCTATTTCAAATTCATAGTCTTGCTGCACTATAACATCCATAAAAGATAACAGGTTTTAGAAAAGTCTTGACAATGACAGAGACGCAAAGATAGAGAGTAAGAGATGTGTACCATATGATCTAGAGAGGCGTGATCGATGCCATAGCACCCAGAAGAAGAAAAACATTAGAGAGATGATGAAGGCGACAATAATGCCAAATGCAAAAGAGAGCACTAAGCTGTGATGTTTGCTATGGTCCTTTTCAGACAGCCCTGATGCTGCAGATCAATTACCACAAGTTAAAAAACTATTTATGTTTCACAGTGAGAGAGCTTATTTTCAAGACAACATACCATTCCTTAAAGGTGTAGCAGCATCTGAGCAAAGCTCTAGGGAAGCTGAACCACAAAGGAATGCGTTTCCTACAATCCTACAGCAAGTACAATTCATTAAGGATCTTTTCACACAGTTTATAATGTGCGGTTTTTCGATAAATCTTACCTATAGTCTTTTGCTAATATACGCGGTGTTGGTCCACTTAGATTATTGAAAGATAGATCCCTATTCAAAGTTTTTCATAAGAAACATTAGTCTTAAAGATACATTGTACAAAATAGTATACTGATAAAATGCAATGTTAGGTAGAGCAAGACATACAAGAAAGAAAGACCTGAGAGGCCAGCCACAAGCTGAGGGATTCTCCCTGATAAAAGGTTTCTGCTGAGCCGCCTACAAGACTTGTAAGATATTAACAAACCACAAGTGTAACTAAACCAAGAATCATTGTACCAAACTCACAAGTAGTTTAGGTGAGTTAGGAATCCTAAAGAAGCTGGGATTTTTCCACTAAACCGGTTCCCAGAGAGATCAAGAGTCTTAAGCTCAGAGAGTTGGCCTAACTCGGAAGGTATTGGACCGGTTAACTGGTTATTCTGCAGTAACCTACGAACATAACCAAGTTATAAGGCATTGGATACAATAATCTCATTCATCTTTAAAGATCAAACACTTTTTACTCACAATGTATGAAGATGAGTAAATTCTCCAATGTTTGTTGATATTGTCCCTGATAACCCTTTACTAGCCATCTCTCTGCATAAAGTGATTCAATAATAATAAGAAGAAGAGGAGACATTGGTGTGGTGTGAGATGATACTTACAGAGAAACAACGAAGCCTTCAGCAGAGCAACCAACCATGTTCCAAGTACAAGGATCAACAGAGTTTATATCCCAACCAGACAAAACCTCTGTTTCATCTTTCATCTTGTTCTTCACTGACATTAACGCAGCGACTACAAGAAGAAACAAAAAAAAAAGGTTAAAAACATTTTTTCACTATTGATTTTGTCCTGAAAATGAAAACATTACCTTCATAGTTAACACCCTTTGGAGATAAGAGACTGTCCATGGCGTAAACAGAATCAAAAGCCCAGAAGCCTAAAAACATGAACTTCATCATCACAATCTCCATTTCAAGAGAGATAACAAGTTTTCTTTCTTTCTTTTACTTTGTTCAGTGTTTTTATCGTTTTGCCGCAATTATTTGTCTGATGGGTTCTTTGCCCCATTGTCTAGGGCAAATCAATAGCGCCATTAAAATCAATGAAGCTAACATTTTAAAATACATTTAATTCATTAAATTATTTGGTGGCCCGGTTGGTTTCTGAGTTATGAGTTTGATTCGAGCGAAGAAGAAGACAAAATGAAATAAGATTGAAGATTAGTTATGGAAGCGAGATATCCTCGAGATTGTCAAAGGTTTGTTCCCTTGTCTTATGACTTTCTTTTCTTCTCTGTCTGAATCTCGAGTCTCTGACACAGTGTGAGTGAGAGTAGATCCTCTGTGATCAAACCTACGCGAAGGATTAGTTAATTAAATAGTTTTAACATTTTACAAAACCATAATCTTTATCATTATAAAATAACGAATTATTGGTCTTATAAATATATTGAAAAGTTAATAAATCAAAACAACCATTTTATTTATTTTTTATAGTATATAATTAAATTTTATTGAATTACTATTGATTAAAAGTTATTAAAAATTACAAAAAATGATACATTTATTATAATAGTTTAATGTTTTTTTCTAATATGTGAAAATACTAAAAAAATATAACTTTGTGGAACGGATGAAGTATAATTTTGTTGGACACTATAGCGTACAATTTCCCCTTTTTGAAATCTGAAAAAATTCTTTTGACTTTTCATTTTTTCCTTGTTTTTCATTTTCCCTCCTAATTACTCCACTTGATTTGCTTTTAGTTACTACATATGATAATTCGTAAACGCCAACTTCTAATATGGGCCCATGCAAAGAATCGGGCTACGTATCACATTTCTCGTGAGCTGGGGCCCACCCACACTCAGCGAGGTAAACGCTTCAACTTCCTTCTCTCGGAAGCTGGCGCGAAAAAATCTAAAACTTACGCGCGCGCTAGGTGAAAGTCTAAATCCAAAAGCCCATTTCTGCTTTGCTTTCACTTTAAATCTATTTCATCAAACTCACACGCCTACCAACTGTTCGACACAATTCCCCAAAGAAAAAACTCCGAAGATGTACGTGGTGAAGCGCGACGGAAGGCAGGAAACCGTCCGCTTCGACAAGATCACCGCGCGTCTCAAGAAGCTTAGCTATGGCCTCAGCGTCGATCACTGCGACCCCGTCCTCGTCTCCCAGAAAGTCTGCGCCGGCGTCTACAAAGGCGTCACCACCACTCAGCTCGACGAGTTAGCCGCTGAGACTGCCGCCGCTATGACCGCCAACCACCCCGATTACGCCTCCGTCGGTTTCTTAATTCCTTTTTTTTTTGAACTGCCTTCTCAATTTGCGTTGTTTAAGCTTTTGATTGTTTATGTGATTCAGTTGGCTGCAAGGATCGCTGTCTCTAATCTCCACAAGAACACTAAGAAATCGTTTTCAGAGACGTGAGTCTTGTTTTTTTAATCTATTATGTATTCATATGAACTGACTTTGGGGTATCTTCAGGGTTAAGGATATGTACAATCATGTCAATGAGAGATCTGGACTTGACTCTCCTCTTATTGCTGATGATGTTTTTGAGATCATTATGAAGGTATAATAAATAAAGCTTTGTCTTTTGATGGAACGTTTGCTTTTGAATTTTACTCATTTCTTTTGGTTATTTTTTTCAGAATGCTACTCGTCTGGATAGTGAAATCATTTACGACCGTGACTTTGAATATGACTACTTTGGATTCAAGACTCTTGAGAGATCATACCTCTTGAAAGTCCATGGGAAAGTTGTTGAAAGGCCTCAGCACATGCTCATGAGGGTTTCTGTTGGCATTCATAAACAGGATATTGATTCAGCTGTCCAGACTTACCATTTAATGTCTCAGCGATGGTTCACTCATGCGTCTCCGACCCTCTTTAACTCTGGAACTCCACGGGCTCAAGTAATGTTTCCCCTATTTTTTCTGTTTTTTTTTTGGACGCATCTGCATTCGTTTTACTGATGTGCGGTTTTGGATTGGCAGCTGAGCAGCTGCTTTCTGATCTGCATGAAGGATGATAGCATTGAGGGGATTTATGATACATTGAAAGAGTGTGCGGTTATAAGTAAGTCAGCTGGGGGTATTGGTGTTTCTGTTCACAACATCCGTGCTACTGGAAGTTACATTCGTGGCACTAATGGGGAATCTAATGGTATTGTTCCAATGCTGCGGGTGTTCAATGATACTGCTCGTTATGTTGACCAAGGAGGTGGCAAGAGAAAGGGTATACATTTCATTGCTCATGATTGTTTCTGAATTGCTACTTCTGTTTGTCTTATATATATTTTATTTGCAATTGGTGAAGGAGCCTTTGCTGTATACCTGGAGCCATGGCATGCTGACATTTTTGAGTTTCTGGAGCTCCGTAAGAATCATGGGAAGGTACCCTCTCGAGATCACTCACTTTCCCTACAACATAATCTGGAGTTTGTTTCATACACTCTGACATGCACTTCATCTTCAGGAAGAACACAGGGCAAGAGACTTGTTTTATGGTCTTTGGATACCAGATCTTTTCATGGAAAGGGTCCAGAGTGATGGGCAGTGGTCACTCTTTTGTCCTAATGAAGCTCCAGGTTTGGCAGATTGTTGGGGTGCAGATTTTGAGAGACTTTACACTAAGTATGAGAACGAGGTGAGTGATTCTTCACTTCCAGAATTCAAACTCTTGCTATCATAATACCGGCTATGCCCCCCTTTCTATGAATTTGAACCAGTTCTGTTGTATTTATCTTTAGGGCAAGGCTAAGAAGGTTGTCCAGGCACAACAGCTCTGGTACGAAATCTTGACATCCCAAGTTGAAACAGGGACACCATACATGCTTTTCAAGGTAAGGAACCCTCGTAACTATGTAGCCACTCGGTATAATTATATAACCTCAACTTCTCACTCTTCATTTTTGATATTTACTGTAGGATTCATGTAACAGGAAAAGCAACCAGCAGAATCTTGGTACCATAAAGTCTTCCAATTTATGCACTGAAATCATCGAATACACAAGTCCAACAGAAACTGCTGTGTGCAATCTTGCATCTATTGCTTTACCCCGATTCGTTAGGGAGAAGGTGAGTTAAAAAAGGTGTTACAGTGGTTGATTTTGCTTTGTGACTTGGTGCATAACTCTTGACATGTCTTACACCTCGCAACAGGATGTCCCCTTGGACTCACATCCATCTAAGATTGTAGGCAGTTTGGGCTCAAAGAATCGTTACTTTGATTTCGACAAGCTAGCAGAGGTCAGCGCTTAATTACTAGCTCATTTCTATAAGTTTCCATGTCTGCAGTTTGATGTTGATTTTAATAAAACATATATTCTGTTTCTTCAGGTGACTGCAACCGTTACTGTTAATCTCAATAAGATAATTGATGTGAATCACTATCCTATGGAGACGGCTAAAACTTCAAACTTGCGTCATAGGCCTATTGGTATTGGTGTGCAAGGTCTTGCAGATGCATTTATTCTTCTGGGAATGCCATTTGATTCCCCTGAGGTAAACTTTTTTGGCATGGCTGAATCAACCTTTCAAACCGGCTTTGTTCTCTGGTCTGAGCAGCTTTTTTTTTTTTGGAATAATCTCAGGCTCAGCAACTGAACAAAGGCATATTTGAAACCATATACTACCATGCACTTAAGTCATCTTCGGAGATTGCTACTAAGGAAGGTACATATGAGACATACCAAGGAAGTCCTGTGAGTAAGGTATGTATCTCAACCTGCAATTTTTTTTTTGTAATATCTGTTCAACATTTTCATAAACTCTTGGAGCTAATTGCTTGGTTGGCGTGTCTTATGATTTTTAGGGTATTCTACAACCTGACATGTGGAATGTGATTCCTTCGGATCGCTGGGACTGGGCTGCTCTCAGAGATATGATTTCGAAGAATGGAATTAGAAATTCTCTTTTAGTAGCACCAATGCCAACTGCTTCAACCAGCCAGATTCTTGGGAATAATGAATGTTTTGAGCCGTATACCTCAAACATTTATAGTCGCAGAGTCTTAAGGTATGCAAGAAGGCTCCATAAAGCTATGTTTTTGGTTTTCTCCATAGGCTCGCTTAGTCTTTGTTATTTCCTGTGTTTACAGTGGTGAGTTCGTAGTTGTGAACAAGCATCTTCTTCACGACTTGACGGATATGGGACTGTGGTCTCCTACGCTCAAAAACAAGATAATACATGAGAATGGTTCTGTTATAAATGTCCCGGAGATTCCTGATGACTTGAAGGCAATTTATAGGTATAGATTTTCCTCAATTCTTTTATGTTCTGATTACATGTGTTCAAATTTTTTAAATTTGTATGCAAATGACTCAGGACTGTGTGGGAGATTAAGCAGAGAACAGTGGTTGATATGGCGGTTGATCGTGGATGCTTTATAGATCAAAGCCAAAGTTTGAATATACACATGGACAAACCCAACTTTGCCAAACTCACTTCCTTACACTTCCACACTTGGAAAAAGGTATCAACTTATCTTAAAGCTTGACTTAATGATTGCATCAGTTGTAAGTTGAAAAAGTTATTTGTTCAATATGATTGCGTTCGCTTCACTTGCTCAGATTCAGTCTTGATTTGCGGTATAACCCGAGCTCACAAAATTGTTATTTTTGTGAAAATTGAAAGGGATTGAAAACGGGGATGTACTACTTGCGATCACGTGCTGCAGCAGATGCAATAAAGTTTACAGTAGACACAGCGATGCTAAAGGTAAAACAACCAACACTTTTGTGTGACTGTGTGATTCTCTAGTTACTAGTGAGTAGTGAGCGAAGTTGACATTCGCCTGTGATAACTGCAGGAGAAGCTTAATGTAACTGAAGAGGATGAAGGAACAAAGGAAGAAGACAATGAGACGAAAATGGCACAAATGGTATGCTCTTTGACAAACCCTGAGGAGTGTCTCTCTTGTGGAAGTTAAAACAATCGAAAGTTGGTCTGAAAGAGCCTGCGTCTCTTTTATGTCTGTGTGTGTTTTTCGTCTGTTGATTTGTGTAGGGTTAACTTAAGTACTATATAATGTAATCTAGTTCCGATAAAACTGCCTTGTTATTCGTGTCGTGTGTGAAAGTTAACAAGTATCCTTTGCGAAGTGTGTAACAAGAAGTTGCTCAATGTCTGTTTATGCTGCTTCTTTCATCCTTCCTTGGATGTCTGAAACTTATACTATCTTTGAATCTAATGGGCCATGGTAGATTTATTTGGGCCTATCCTGCGGTTTATGGCCCGTATCGACAGCTCTTCTTCTTCTTCCTCTGCTACGTGATTATTATTCTCTCTCTCAAATTGCCGTTTGTTCTAGTCAGTGAAGCCCTAATTCAATAATCCAACCTTGGAAAAATGGTGATGTGTTTGTCGATTTAGAAGAGATGAATTCTCTAAGATCTTTGAGCTACAGTAGCATAGAAGCTCTATCTCATCAAACTCCCACAAAGCTATCATCTTTATCTCCTCTCTACTCTTATAACCAGAGGAGATGGCTAAAGCCTGTGGATTCAGCGCAAACCAGGTTAGAGAACCGAACACGAGACAACCGATTAGACAAGCTCATTGTCCACATCAGGAAGCTAAACATCATCCTCGAGATAACAAAACTCATGGGTAACAAAAAGCGTGGTCCTTTCGTCTCTCTCCAGCTTATGTCTCGATGGAAGAACATCGTCGGTTTGAATGTAAGCGTTGGAGCTTTTGTGGGTAAGTATCCTCACGCCTTTGAGATCTTCACACATCCTTGTCGGAGGAATTTGTGTTGTAGGGTTAGTGAGAAACTGAGGGATTTGATTGAGGAAGAAGAGAGTGTTGTAAGAGAGTTTGAGGTTGATGCTGTAAGAAGGGTGAAGAAGCTGTTGTTGATGTCTAGAAAAGGTGTTCTGAATGTTCATGCTTTAAGGTTGATGAGGAAAGAGTTAGGATTGCCTGAGGATTTTCGAGATTCGGTATTAGCTAAGTATAGTACAGAGTTCAGGTTAGTTGATTTGGAGACTTTAGAGCTAGTTGATAGAGATGATGATGATGAGAGTTTGTGTGTGGCTAAAGTTGAGGAATGGAGAGAAGTTGAGTACAGAGAGAAATGGTTGAGTGAGTTCGAGACGAACTACGCGTTTCCTATTAATCTCCCCACAGGGTTCAAGATTGAGAAAGGGTTCAGAGAAGAGTTGAGGAACTGGCAGAGAGTCCCTTATGTAAAGCCTTACGAGAGAAAGGAGATTTCAAGAAGCGTAGAGAGGTTCGAGAAGCGAGTTGTTGCGGTTATCCACGAGCTTCTGAGCTTGACTGTTGAGAAGATGGTTGAAGTTGAGAGACTAGCTCATTTTCGTAAGGATCTTGGGATCGAAGTGAACTTGAGGGAAGTGATACTGAAGCATCCGGGGATTTTCTATGTATCCACGAAAGGAAGTACTCAGACTTTGTTTCTTAGGGAAGCTTATAGCAAAGGCTGTTTGATTGAGCCAAATCGGATTTACAGTGTGCGGAGGAAGATGCTGGAGCTTGTGTTGTTGGAAAAGCGTCACTCTAAGGAACTGTTACAAACTTGTGAAGAGGAGAGAGATGTTGAGGTAAGGTATGATGAAGATTGGGAAGGAGAGAGAGATGGAGACTGGGTCTTGCCAATTCTGGAGAAATGATTGCTATGATGCAGTGGAGTTTGTGCAAAAGTCTCATCATGTGTATTGAATTTTCAAGTGAAATCAGATTGAAGTTGGTTTTGTGAGACGCCGTTCGAGAAAGAAGGTTGGAGGGAAGTGGAGAACAATGATGCTGATGTGGGCAGGAGTCTCAGAAACTGTTGTGAGAGGTAAGAAATGTTCTTACAGCCGACATTCTATGTAGAGGCAGAGGAATGTAACTAGAAAGTAGAAGATTACTTGTGGAGGTTACCTTGGCTTTTAGTGTCTGCTGCAAAAGAGAGGTAGCTTGGCCCAATGATCTTTCCTGTCTTATGTCTTCACACACATTAGTTTTGTAGCCATTAGTGTGATGTGGATGAAATTGTAGCAAACAAGATTTGATGAATTTTGATCTAAGAATTTTTTTAGAAAAATAATACTTGAGTTCCTCACTCATGGAAATTCATCAGAAATTCACTGGCTTTGTTTGAGAAGGCATAAACAAACTTCGTTTTGACCCAAAACAAAGCCATAAACAAACTTAGTAATAACATCCACAGAGTGAAGATTACATCAAAATTACCGTAAGAACCCAAAGTAACTGCAAAAACTCCAACACATGCATCTACTTTGCTTGTGGTCTAGATTGATGAAATACATGGCCACAACTATGCTTTGACTTGACCACTCTATGCAATACCTTTACCCTCTTTTCCGCACTGTGAGAGCTTTAAATTCATTGTTTTAACTCTCATCTACCCCTTTAATGGTACACATACAGGTGCAATTACCTTCTTGATGTTGCCTGTCTTGTCATATCTTATGTCCCGGTTTAATGCAAGAAACTAAGACCTAACTGTCTCTTGATATGGTCTGGTATCAACTTTTTAACTGACTCTGGTGATGTGCACAAGCTTCAAGCTGAAAAATAAAAATAAAGCAAATAAGAGAAAAGTTTAAGACATTGAGAAGATTTTTCTAAGTTCTTATTTCTTAAACAGAAGAAAAATAGTAGAAGGAAAAATACTTCTCTTCCGACAAAAACTTTTCAGTAACTAACGTTTTGTACTGCTTAAGAACCCCAAAAGGGCTCATTACACATATAAACAGTGTTAGTGTGGGCTCGTATTTGTGAAGGCCCAATTGTAGCTTATATTACAACTTGGGGATATCATCAAAGTTATGTTTGATAGAGAAAGCCCTAAGCTTTATTAGCATTTTACTTGGTAAATAGAATTCTGGAAGTGTTTATAAGACCAAAAGCACTATAGTTAGCTCAGTAACTCCATTCTCTACTCTTTAAAAATATTTGTTCTTATAAAACCTGCAACTATATGACTAAAGAACATAAAGAAATATCTATGTGAAAGTTAAATACCATATAAAGAAAAGGAGAATCAAAGCAAATAATTTATTTACTATTCAAAGAGAAAGTAAAAGTTTTAATCAAATCCCAAAGGGTGAAAAAGAAAGTCAAGAAGAGAATGAAAGGATGTGAAGAAATAGACGTGACGGAAGTGCTAAGAATATATTAAGTGTTTTTACTTTTTATACTATCTCTTTTGGTGAATGAGAAGAATATCCGCATCGAAACATGATAATAATGAAAAGAAAACAAAATATTAGTTTATAAAAAAAATCATTGAAAGCGGAATAAAGTGGAATTCATAACAAAACAAAGAGAAGAGAAGAAAAATTGTGGAATATATAAAACAAAATGAAGACGGCCAAAAAAAAATGAAGACAGCCAAGATAAGAGTCTTCTTCCAATTAAGTCATAAATTTTCATACGATAGTATAAACTTTATTTGCGAATATATGCACATTATTAGTAGTTTGTGATTGTGTTATTGTTGTATCATTACTCATGTTTTCAATAAATGAGTTGTAAACAACAGAAGAAACATATCTCTATTTATTGAATTTACAGTAGAGTCTGTTATCTATAGACTATGGTTGGGTAAGTCTTACTGACGCTAGTAATATTTGCGACTTAATTTGTGGTTAGACTAAAAAATACGCTACACGTCGTTGGAAAAAACTAACAAAAAAACAACTAAACTCAACAGCTTCTCAGGAGCATTATCTATTATCTTAGAGCATCTCCAACCCCACTCTATTTTTCACTCTAAAATAGAGTTTAGAGTAGAAAATGCTCCAATGGTACTCTATTTCTCACTCTATAATAGAGTGAAAAATAGGTTTACTCCAAATATAGAGTAACTTGTTTTTTTTTGTTCATCACTCTATTTTCTACTCTAAAATAGAGTACCATTGGAGCAAAATCAAACTCTATTATAGAGTTACTCTATTTTAGAGTAAAAAATAGAGTAATCCATCGGAAATGGTCTTACCAAATACTTTCCCACCTTACCCACTTCGTTTTGTCTTCCTCATATAACATTTTTCCCTCTATATTATTCTCACGTGGCGTAGTACGAGTCCAAAAATATATATTCTAGGAGTAGAATATTTGGAAATAATTAATTCATTTAATATGCTTCAATAAAATTAATTTAATGATATAAAATTAAGATACTTCCTTGGGTATATTTCATAATTTTTATATTATATTTAGTAATTTTCTATTGAATATTTAGATTTTTTTGTCAACTATTGAATAGTTAGATAAGTAGTTAATTCATTTTAATATGCTTCAATAAAATTCATTTATTGAATACAAAATTAAGAAACTTTGTGGATATATTTAATAAATTTATATTATATTTAATAATTTCCTATGGACAAATAGTGTATATTTTTATACTTCCATTAGAAACTATATATTTTATAATTTGTATACAAGAAAGGTTTACATTAATGTATTCTTTTCACCCAAATACATGAGCGAAGTCTTACAAGATTGATCATAGAAAACAAAACAAATATATAGTACGTTTTGGCTAAAATGAAAAAAATGCCTTTCGTAATTTTTTTTTTTTTGCCTTTCGTAATTAGCACCATATTATAACTTCGCTATCAAACGTTCATGTTTCCTGACCAAAATGTATAATTTATCTGTACAATTTGCAAAACTATTTAAGCAAGAACTTAAATATTGACAAGAACATTTATAAATACCTTTAAAATTTTATTATGAAAACATATAAGCTTTGATATAATATTCTGTTTTTTTTTTAACAAAACACTCACATTAATGAACAGAATTAGTAACTTTTAACATTCGTTTCCTATAATTCCAAACAAAAACATATAATAACTTGACAAAACGCATTATCTCCCCATCAAAGAAAAAAAACGCATTATCTCGCACATATGTCCATAACAACATCGGAACCTAATACAAACTTTGTTTCCTAACTCAACGCGAGACGGTACGAATGTCTTTAAGCAGACCCAACACTTGTTGCATTGTCGGCCGTTTCCCTGACGTTTCCGCCGTACAAAAATAACCAATTCTAAGACTCTCGACCATCTCATTAACCGATTCTCCAGAAGCTAACCGCAACCTCGAGTCAAGAGCTTCCTCTCCTCTCCTTTCCTTAAACAACCGTCGAACTGATTTCACATGTTCCTCACTCCCTTGCTTCCCGGTTAATAGCTCAAACAAGATCACCCCAAAACAATAGACATCGAACTCTACATTGTTATTATTATTATCTTTTTCTGCTTTTGGGATGCTGTTGAACCCAAAATCAGAGATTCTTGGCTCTAAGGTCTCGGTTAAGAGGATGTTGGTAGCAACTAAGTGACCATGAGTGGTACCAACATGATGTAGATAGGCTAAACCACGTGCAACTCCAATAGCGATACGGTGACGTATCAACCAGTTTGTTTTCTCCGGTGATGAATCTCCAACGTGACTCTCCCATGTATCGGCGCTCCAATCTTCCACGTTGGTTTCTCCCGCCGGAAGCTCGTGTAGCCATCGGTGAAGATCGCCAGTAGCCATAAATTCATACAATATAAGCTTCTCTTTTCCTGAAACAACAGCAAAAAAAATTTGTTATTCTATGTTTTCTACTCAATTAATAGTATTAATTTGCAACTTAAGTTAGACCAGAAAATAAATAATTATAGTTGGACAAAAATTATACTAGCATATTTCTTAAGATAAAAGATTTAAAAAAAAAAGAAAAACGCTATAATCGGACAAGCCATAATCTCTTCGAGTGCCAAAGCCAAGGATGTGACTTGTCTGCACATTTTCTAAAGTCGTCTCAGTCAAATCATAAAAAGACCAAATGATAAACCCTAAAAATAAGTCATAAGAAATCTATCTCACAAACATTACTTTATTTCTGAGTAACTTTTTGGAATAATTATACATTTTTGCGTCAATGTCGCGAAAATTCATAAAATTTGCAATCATGGCGCAAAAATATTTAGATTTTTTAACGTGACGTATCATTATCATGCAACTGACCTTTTTCGTCTGTACAGCACACACAATTACACATACATACTCCTAATGAATACGACACCGTTCAGCATTTAATGCCTCATTAATGGTTTTTTCCAGAAACCCGTGAAAGTAGAGACAAAAATTCATTAAGTGACGTCTACGCCTCAATATTTTGTTGTTTTGAAATATCAACACCCAGCTAAAAAATAATGTTAGGATATTTTCCAGCAACTCCAATTCTCCAAATATTTTGGTTTAAATGAACTTAATCCAGCAACTAATAAGCCATATAAATTCAGAGGATACTGATAAAATTTAGAAATTTATATATGAGTTCAATAATTCATTGTTTTCAGAAAAAAAAAGTCAGCTGTTTCTTTCTAATTTTGTGCATGAAGTTTTACTGCCCAGAAAATCTGTCAGGTTTTTAGCGTTAATACTTTGTTTAGAAATTTGGTCAAAAGAAAGAAAAATACTTTGTTACATTTACAGCATACAGCGTATATGAAAACCATATATTGTACATGCATAAAATATAGTAGTACTTATTTTCTACATCTGTTACTTGGTCAGTGCTTAGTGATTCCTGCTGGGGTTTTAAAGTCAATTTCGAAACCTTATGTCATAATGAGTAAAACAAAAACAAAAACAAATACCGGGAAATAATTAAAAATAGTACCTGCGATGCAGTAACCGGAGAGGGTCAAAAGATTTGGATGCTTAAGCCGTGTAAGCGCTTCAAACGCCGTAACGGCTTCGTTTTGATCGACGTCTCTGATTCGTTCAAGCACTTTGATTGCCACGTGTAATTCTCCGGGTAGAACGGCACGGTAAATAGGACCACACGTGCTGTCGGATATAACGGACTCCGTCCCGAAATGTGACGTGGCAACAATCAGATCCTTGAACGTCAGATTCATCAACGGCTTAGACGCCATCACGACCGGCGCCGCCGTTGGCTCTTTTATATCCGCCACCCACGACGAACCAGACTCCGTTTCGAAAGCGAACGGTCCAGATTTCTCCATCTTGAAATCCAACGGTGCAGGACTCGAAATCGCCCATCTCGATTTCGTCCTCGCCGATCTCAATCTGCGGCGGATTAAAATCAAAGAGACGACGAAGACTAGAATAACCAGAGCTCCTAACGAAGAAGATAAGCCAATCACCAACGGAGTGCGTTTAAAACGGTTTGCTTTGACGTTTCGATGATGTGGCGGCGGATTCCGGTGAGGGAGAGGATGGAGACGGTGGCGAGTCGGGATCTTGGAGACGTTAAAGACGAAACTGCCGCCGTGTGAAAACGCCGATTTGCCGAATTTTCTGTATTTGTCAAACCCGACCGAACCGGAAAACCGGTTTGCAGATAGATTCAAGAACCGGAGATGGTTGAGATTAGGAAAATCGACCGGGAACGAACCGTTCATTGAGTTTTCCGATAAATCCAAGTAATCCAACGATTTTAAACCGGAAATCGGTTTAACGCTGCCATTGATTTCACATCTCGAGATATCGAGGTGGTGTAAACCGGAGAGAGAACCCAAACCAAGAGGCAAAACACGGAGATTGTTATGAGAGAGATCGAGAGCTGTGAGGTTAACGAATCCGGTTAAGTTAATCGCGTTAGTGAACCGGTTGTACGAGAGGTTCAGCTTCTTAACTGATGAAAAAACCGAACCGCTAACCGGAATTACTCGTATCGAACCACCAAACCGGTTCCGTGAAAGATCGACTGAGACAAGACCGGGTTTAGACCAGAGCCAAGTAGGGACAGAGCCATCGAGAGAGTTGTTGGAGAGATCGAGGACATGTAAGTGCGTGAGATTCCGCAACGAAGTCCATGAAACGGTGCCGTTTAGCTTTCTTGACGGAAGAACGATGTGAGTGACGACGACGGAGCAGTTAGAGAACCAGGAGGAGTTGAAACCGGAGACGTAACGGAAAGCTCTTGTTAACTGACGGAAGTCTGTGCCGTTAGGACATGAAACGGTGGAAGAGTATGAGAGAGAGACTAAAGAGAAGAGAAGAATAAGAAGCAGTCTTGAAAACATTTTTTTTTTCTCGGTTTCTTATTTTGATGTTGATGATTGTTCTTCCATGGAAGTTAAAAATGGGGGGGGGGAGAGAGAGAGAGAAGGTTTGGTTGTATCCTCTGCTCTCTGTATATGAGAGGAGCTGGTGAGGTTTATCAGAGAATAGAGAGAGATGAAGATACATACGGTTGATAAAATGCCAACGATGACGTGGGTTGTGACAGAAAAATAAAAGTCAATTTCTTTATGTAAATTACTCGATTTATTATACTCCTATTTACAATCTTATACTGTATTTATTGTGTTGGATTTACACTCTTATATTTATTGTGTTGGATTTGGTGAGTGTTGCAGCGGCTGACATTAGCTGTGGGAAATTTGGTTTCGTATATTTGATGATGAGTTTTTTTTTTTTTTTTTTGTGCACTATATTTGATGATGAGTTTCATAAATTATTTATATAGAAATGAGACGAGTTTTACATTATTTGATGATGTAAAATGAAAAATATCTAAAATTAACGGTTTTGTTCTGTTCTTTTATCACTCTAACATGCAACTGAGATAAGTTAGTTTTTTTCTTAGAAAGGGTAACTGCGATAAGTTAGTTGAATTAACCAATTAAGATTTTTGAGTTACTTATATATTTAGTATTTAATTTAAAGGTAAACTGAATGATTTATCTTTTCGATTACAGGATTATTGAGGATTCTGTAATCATGGTTATTACCATCATTGTCTTTATAAGGTTCTTTTCTCTTTAACAAAAAGAGAAAGTTAAACTAAAGTTCATACATGACATAAATTATTTTAATTAATCAAGTCTTGGATTAAGTGGGTAGAATTATACTATTTTCACAACAACAAATATAATACAAAAATTTAGCAAAAACAACAACAACAAATATATATATAACTAAATTATATAGAAACTAAATATTCAAATTAGTGAATCAAATAATCAACTAGTTATAGTGATTCAGATGATTGTTATATATCTTTAGAAACTTTAGTTTGCCTTTCACTTTTTCAAAAGTAAAGAGAGGCAAAAATAAACCTCGTAAAGATAATGATGATAAGTACATGATTGGTATCCGATAAATCAAAAGAGAAATCTTGAAAATATGGAATTCACCTTTTTCCAATCAGAGACAAATCTGTATACTTCATAAAATATAATTTCAGAAATAAAACCTAGTAGTGTATGTAATAAGACAGTTTAAATTTATACGCCAAACAAAATTGCGTATTTTTAATATTACAATAGAACTAAACTTCGATTTTAACTCTGTTTTTTTTTTTTGCTAAAATTTGGGGATTTTAACTCTGTTGTTGACGTATATGGTTTTGAAACTCAAGTGAAGTAAGCAAATGGGTATTGGTTGGTGCCTCATCTTTTGTGTGGGTAGTTGATGCATATGCTGATGAGAAATAGAAACGTGGACGGTGGACCCTATGATTTTTTTAAAATTCATTTAACTATCTAATTTCATTCGTGTTGTGAGTTCGGTATCATATAAATTTACTACTAAAAAGTGTTTTCAGAATATACTAATGGAGTAGTATTACTCTATTCGCCTTGTAATAAATGGTTATATTTATTATGATCAGTTATTTGTTGATGGTTTTGTTGAAAGTAAATAATGGTGCAGTAGTTGACGTCTAAATAAAGTCACAGTGATCTAGTTTTTGGGTTATTGAAGTATCAGAATTTACGTTAACTTACAGTTAGCTGTTTTAACTTATTTTACGTACAACGTTTTTAAAATTACGACATAAATAGTTCGACTGTGAAAAGCCCTTTCTCAAAAAAAAAGGAGGGGGGGGGGGGGGGGGGGGGGGGGTTTGATTGTATTGACAATCGTGGTGGTATCGCGGTCCAAAACATTCCCATGAGAAACAACACAAATTCTGAGGTGCGTCGAATTATGTGAATTTAATATTAGTGTTATAAATTTCAACATTTGCATATCTTTTATGACATTAAGGAAAAAAGTCCGCCGGAGAAAGACTATAGTTTAATGTTATAGTGGACGTATTTTCGTGCATAATATATGGTACATGCAACTAGGCATGGGCGCTCTGATGCGATTTTGATTGGCATATTTATTTAGGAACCATTCATTATTGATATAATTTGGTTCATTTATTTTAACTTTTGTTTTGGTTTAGGTAACAAAATTGAGAATTGACCAATATCTAAAAATTAGGTCTAAATTGATT
This sequence comes from Brassica rapa, assembly GCF_000309985.2. Lineage (NCBI taxonomy): Eukaryota > Viridiplantae > Streptophyta > Magnoliopsida > Brassicales > Brassicaceae > Brassica > Brassica rapa. The sequence goes on along the minus strand of NC_024800.2, from coordinate 27,756,675 downwards.
TTGGTTTGGTTACGGTTTTCCAAATAATTTCAGATAATATGGATAAAAACATTGAACAATGATCAGATTTAATATCAAATATTGGATAATTCAGATTATTTGGATTGAAATGTTATCTAATTCGGATAATTTAACTATTTTGGATAAAAAAAAGTTTTTGGTAATACGGTTAATAAATAGTATTTTAAAGATATTTGATTTTTTTTAATAACTGAAAAGATTAGGCACAAAATCTATGTTTTAAAAATCCGGATACTCATTTAGTTTTTGGTTTGATTACAATTTATCAGTTTGGTATTTGTTCGGTTTTTTATTTCGGATAACTGTGCAACAAAGGAATCGGCTGCCTCAGATTTTCTTGTAATATTTTCTAGTGTTAATATTTTGTAGTTATTTCCCCTACAGTCGTTAATCACATGCCAATAATATGTTAATAATTCGGGCTCCGTAACATCTTAATTAAATTATTTATCGACCTTTTAAAAGAAGTTTTAGATCATATAACACATATATGTACGCGGTTAATTACTAATCCATTTTTAGGTTTATGACCATATTATTAATCTTACAACAACGAAATTTATGATCCTGGGGTTTTGTTTTCGATTAGTAAGTAATGAATTTGCTGAAAACTCTTTGCCTTGGTCTCCCCTTCTTCACAAGACTAAGTCGAGAGTATTATAAGTCTAAAAACATGTACTTTTTTTGTAAAGTATAAACTAATGGCACTAAAATAACCTTGGAATAACAACTAAAGAAAGAATGAGATCGAGAAATTCCAAACAAATCCACTAAATCCCAAGACAAAAAGATCCATAGAATGCCAACTAATATTCCACAAAGTATCTAACATATTCACATTCTCCTTGAGCAACCCAACCTAAAAGTTAATCCACATTCCTTATTTTTATCATTTATCCCTTAAACCACTCTCACCCCACCTCCAACAAGGTTGGCCCATGTGCTTATATGTGTGTGCGATCTTGTTCTGTTTTATTGAATTTTGGTTACTATTCTCATGTAATACTACATCTAAATTGACTGGAGCTTTGACTGGAGCTTAACAGTTGTAGGACTGGCCTAATTCATTTATCTGGAATTTGTAGGCCCATATGAAAGAAAATAGAGTCTAGCCCAATTGTCCATAATTCTGTATTCACGTAAATGATTCATGCATTAACCTGAATCTCTTCCCTTTTTATGGCGAGCCCAAATCTCAAAAGAGAAAAGCTTACATGATTTATTATGTGTGTGCGTGTATGTGTGATCATTTCTTGAGTGTCAGTCGAGAAAAGGTTACATGAATAAAATTGCGAGTAATTACTCTGGTTCACACGAATCACACCTGGCTAAACTACCAGCGTGACCTGATACGTGCACGTTATTATCGAAATGTACGGTCCATATAAACCACCGATTTAAATATTTATGGTATTCTTAATGATGTTTAATACGATTTTGTTAGTTGCGTTTGGTAAACTAACAGAAACACCATTTAGTTCAATTTCACGACAAGTGAAAGCTTTTTTAGTTTGTGTATCTTTAAATTTTGATCGTTTTGTTTCGTGGACTTACGATATCACGGACCTTTATCGGCAATAAACATGTAGCAACGTTAAGTATTCTGATTAACTTTTTTTGTTAATTATAATGTGTTACTTAAATTTCGGAGTTAGTCATGTGGAATAGGACTAAGCACCTTTCTACCAATTAGTACATCATTGCTATTTTCTACTGTGTGGTGTTAAATTTTAATAGAAAACTGCCATTTGATCTACACGTTCATTATCTCGCATCTGATTGCTACATTTATTCACAGCTGTTAATTTGTTTTGACAAAATGTGTAAGCAAACTCATAGAAGATATAAACTTGATACCATTACAATGATAGTGACATAAACCATGTCTCATTTCCAAAGAAAATATTAGTAAGTTATTATAACTGAATACATTTTATAGCGCCAATTCCTGATTTTAGTAACCAAGTTATGATGATCATTTTTGTTCTCTACTCCTTAATAAATTGTATTAGGAAATGGTCAGTAGCAGTGCAAATGCTTAACCTAAACTCCCCTTCTATTGCTTCTTTATATATATTTTTCTTCATTAACTTTAACCTTTTTTTCTTCATTAATTTGTTAACTTTAACTTGACACTAGATGCATGTGTCAAGCTCCCCCCCCCCCCCCCCCCCATTTTAAAAAGCTATTTAGAAATTCAAATTTATCTTTATTTGTGTCTCTTAATTTCAACTCGAATATTACATTTGATTTGATTGGTGATTTCTTTAACTGTTTAAAAAAAATTCTTACCACTTTGAATAATCAGTCTGACCCATCTTTTAAAACACGCTTCTTAGCCATTATTGATATGTTTTTTCCATTAATCATACATTAACTCTTTATTAATTTAGATTCATAAATCTATATATAAGGTCAACAATATTATAATTAAGCTTACAACACAAATAAAAAATATATATAAAAAAACCGACGATCATAACCTGTATTAAGAAAAATATAAATCCAATATAAAATTTATATTTTTTTTTTCTATCCATCCATTGGCCAAAATGAACTTTTCTAACATGTTCTTGCCAATTAAAGGCATTAACTAAAAAAAGTAAACAAATGGATCTATTGGCTACTACATACATAGATGGTGTCGGGACTAGAAGCGAGATTAATTTGCATAGCAATTCGGAAACAAGTTTCCAAATATACACAAAGAAGAATTCTATTTCTGGTAAACCTCCTAAAAACAGAACATAGACAAAGCAAAGAATACGCAAAGGAAGGCGAGAGGGAGAGAGAAAGATTATCTTCTTCTACCATTTCACAACGAAAGAGACCAAAAACCTCTCGTTTCAAATGGCGGAATTGCTGAGAAAAGTAAAATCTATGAAGAAGAAGGATAAGAGCAACACACAAGCTCTAATCCTGGGCAAATACGAAATGGGAAGACTTCTCGGCCACGGAACCTTCGCCAAGGTGTACCTTGCGCGCAACGCAACCACCGGAGAAAGCGTCGCGATCAAAGTGATCGACAAAGAGAAAGTCCTCAAAAGCGGTTTGATCGCACACATCAAACGCGAGATCTCCATCCTCCGCCGCGTCCGCCACCCGAACATCGTCCAGCTCTTCGAGGTCATGGCCACCAAGTCCAAGATCTACTTCGTCATGGAGTACGTCAGAGGCGGCGAGCTCTTCAACAAAGTCGCCAAAGGGAGGCTTAAAGAAGACATCGCCCGTAAATACTTCCAGCAGCTCATCTCCGCCGTGTCCTTCTGCCACTTCCGCGGCGTTTACCACCGCGACCTCAAACCGGAGAATCTCCTCCTGGACGAGCACGGGAACCTGAAGGTCTCAGACTTCGGTCTCAGCGCGGTCTCTGATCAGATACGACAAGACGGTCTCTTCCACACATTCTGCGGGACCCCTGCTTACGTGGCACCGGAGGTTCTCGCGAGGAAAGGCTACGACGGAGCTAAGGTGGACATCTGGTCGTGCGGAGTGATCCTCTTCGTGTTGATGGCGGGGTTCCTCCCTTTCCATGATCGGAACGTTATGGCTATGTACAAGAAGATTTACAGAGGAGACTTCAGGTGTCCGAGATGGTTCCCGGTTGAGATTAACCGGTTATTGATTCGAATGCTCGAGACTAAACCGGAGAGACGGTTTACAATGCCGCAGATTATGGAGACTAGTTGGTTCAAGAAAGGGTTTAAACATATTAAGTTCTACGTTGAGGATGATCACAAGCTCTCTAGCGCTGACGATGATATTGAGTCGGTCGAATCGGTGTCCGAACGGTCTTCCACAGTGTCTGAGTCGGAGTTTGAGTCGGTTGACGCTAGGAGAAGATCAATGCCGTTGATGCCTAGACCGGCTAGTTTGAATGCTTTTGATCTCATTTCGTTTTCACCCGGTTTTGATCTATCCGGTTTGTTTGATGATGATGATGGCGAAGGGTCGAGGTTTGTGTCTGGGGCTCCGGTTAACCAGATTATATCAAAGCTGGAGGAGATTGCGAAGGTTGTGAGCTTTACCGTGAGGAAGAAGGATTGTAGAATGAGTCTTGAAGGTTCGAGAGAAGGGAGTGTGAATGGTCCGTTGACTATTGCTGCTGAGATATTTGAGTTGACTCCAGCTTTGGTTGTTGTTGAGATGAAGAAGAAGGGTGGTGATAAAGTGGAGTATGATGAGTTTTGTAATAAGGAAGTGAAACCGAAGTTGCAGAATTTGAGTGCGGATAATGGAGAAGCGGTTTCTGAGTCGCGTTCTTTGCCAGCTTATATGCTTTCTAATACTGATTAGGAAGATGAAAATTGTTTTTTCTTTTTTCTTTTTTATTTTTTCAACTGGATTTTTGAAGCTGCTTATTGGTTTAGGTTTTGGTTCGAGATTGTGATCTTCTTGTTCTTTGCTTGGTGTAAGAGACATCAGACTTTAGAGCTAAAGAGAGTGGTGAGATATATGAGTCTTGATGTATAAAGATCGAATAAAACACGTTACTTTTTCGCGTATTGATCTTTTCGTATTTTGGTGTGGGGTTGGAATTGATGCATTTTCGATGTAGAAATTCAAACGCGTAAACACACATTTTAATCAAAAAGTGTTTTTATGCATTCCCAAAAATAAAAGGCTTACAGAGCTGTGGGTAACGCCATCTGGATTCGAATCCCAACCACTGGGAAATTAACATTTCGGCATCGCCAGGGACAAAGGACCGACACGTGGCAACACGTGACTAGTCTGAATTTCTTTTGTGGGGCCAGGATACCTCTGTATAATTAAAAAAAAAACAAAAATAAAGTACGTATTCAAAAGCCATAGAGCGGACTTTTCTCGTATCAAACGACCGAAAGAATGAATATGAAAACTCAGCTATGGTGGTTCCGTGAATGTTTCAAGAGTTTCTAAGACTGCATACCCATGGTAGGTTTGTTGTCCGTGACTTGCCTTATTTGATTCCAATCAGTCCCTATCAATCAAACATGGACTTGAAGGACTTAATCGTGATAAAATCTTATTAGCGTGATCAAATTCATTATTTTGCGATCAAAATCTCCTTGGACCAAAAAATATATTGTCTTCTGTTACTATCCTTTATTTTTATTTTTTTATGTCCATGTTGAACACACTAAAATCTTGATATGATTGCATCATTCATTATCGTAAATCACAGATTTCACACACAATGAATAAAAGCAGGCAATCAAACTAAAGAAAAACAAATAGGAAAGATATCACATTAAACAATGTTTCTCCTTGTTGCTAGTTTCCTTGCCATTTCCAAACAACATCTTCCGAGGAAGGCTTAAGCTCACGATCACAAAACTGTTTATACTCCATCGTAGCACCTCCACTTTTATTAAACTCAACCATATTAAAACGCTTTGTCATTTCAAATATCTCAACCTCAATCGCAACTTGTCCTTTTCTTCCTTCTCTTCTATCTTCCATCTTGATCACTCCTACATTGATCTTCTTCAAATCAAATCTCTCACTACTCGTAGCTATCTCTTCAAACTTCGACACTATCTCTTTCGGTTCCTTCTTTGTCGTAAACATTGATTCTGATCTCTTTTCTTTCTCAAACAACCCCGAGAGATCAAACCCGTGAGACAGCGAAGATATTAGGTCAAATGCGTTGTAACACATCGGCTGCACTGGAAATGCTGTATGCACGTTGCTCATTAGAGATTCTATCTGATGACTATCAAGCGATTTAGGCGCTTCAATCTTCTTGAAACCATTTTGAAAACAAGAGTTCCCCATGATTTTGTCAATCTTGATTCGTGAATTAGGGTTAGGATCCAAGATCCTAGATAATAGCTTCTTGACCTCAGGAGGAAACCAGTTAGGGCATCTGCACTCGCTTTTCGATATCTTTCGATACATTCCAACAAGATTCTGTTCATGAAACAGAAGAAAACCAGCTAACAATACGTACAACACAACTCCACAAGACCAAACAACAGCTTTAGCACCATCATAACCTTTCTTGGAGATCACTTCATGCGCCACGTAAGCAGGTGTTCCACATGTCGTGTGTAGCAAGCCATCTTGTTTCTTAGACTCTCTCAACGCGCTAAGACCAAAATCAGATATTTTCAAATCGTCATTTTCGTCTAGAAGTAGATTCTCTGGTTTGAGATCACGGTGGTAAACACCACGGCTATGGAAATAATCGATTGCACCGATCAATTGCTGGAAATATTTTCAAGCAACGTCTTCTTTCAGCTGTCCCTTACATATTTTGTCAAAAAGCTCACCGCCTTTAACATATTCCATCACGAAATAGATCTTTGTTTCGCTCGCCATGACTTCGTGGAGAAAGACGACGTTTGGGTGATGGACGAGATGCATTACTAAGATTTCTCATTTGGTTTGGTTGATTAATCCGACTTTTGCAATTTTCTTCTTGTCGATTACATTGATAGCTACGTTTTCTCCTGTTTTTAGGTTACGTGCGTGGTGAACTTTTGCGAATGTGCCTTGACCTAGGAGACGACCTGATTTGTATCTTTGCATCAACACAATACCGTTTTTATCCATTGATTTGAGTCGTTTAACGGGTTTTTTGAAGACCAAGCGAACTTGATAAATTAAATAGAGGATGAGCTATTGAATAACTTCGTTTTGGAGAGAGAGAGAGAGAGAGAGAGAGAGAGAGAGAGAGAGAGAGAGAGAGAGAGAGAGAGAGAGAGAGAGAGAGAGAGAGAGAGAGAGAGAGATAGAGAGAGAGAGAGAGAGAGAGAGAGAGAGAGAGAGAGAGATTAGGTTCTTGGAATGTTCATGAAAGAAGGTAAAAATAACAAATTTTTATTGTTTTTTTTCTTTGCCTCTCAAATTCGGCATATATAAAAAATTGTAATTCTAAAAAACTACAAAGAGAAAGAATCTAAGATTCGTGTGGTTGTGGTGATGTTTGGAGTCAGTTTATTAAGAACACTTTTAATGGAGATTCTAGTGTTGGGATCTTAAGTAAAATTTAAAATGAGATTTCTCTCTCCTTTTGCTCTGTCTTCTCTCTAAAACCAGTCACAGAGGAAGGATCGAGATGAAATCTCTTCCGGAGGTTCATTCAATTTATCTCCGGTTAGCGAGCTTGATTCTGGGAAGCGGTGATACCTTTTACACCGCTGTCGGCAGCTTTAGTTTCCGGGAAACGGTGGCTCTAACAGCACCGGATTTCGCCGGCTATCGTCTCCGGGAAAGCGGTGGCTCTGATAGCACCGTCCTTTCTCCGGCTTCTTCTCCGATTTGATCCGGAATCAGTTCTCGATCTACGCTTTTGCTTTTCCTTTGTCCAATCGACTCTCGTTCTGAATATCCTTGTTGATTTTTGGTTCGATCGTAGACGTTTGATGTATTTTAAAGCGTAGATCGATGTTTCGAGATCAATAGCTTCGACGGTTTTGGGCTCCAGGGTGAAGATTTGGTCGCGCTTTCTCTTTGATCCTGGCGGAAGCGGTTGTCGACTTCCGGTGGATTTCCGAGGATTGTGGCGACGGTGGTTTGCATACCGGTGAAGTCGTGGGGTTTCGATCTTTCGACGCGTGTCTCTCTGATGGTGGTTCGGTCAACACGTGGCGGCCGGGTGATGCGTGGTCCCTCGCAGTGAGGATCTTGACACGCGTCCCGTTCACGAACCTTGAGTGAATGAAGCGGCGCCTTTGGGTTTAGGATGATGAAGGATCGAGATGAAATCTCTTCCGGAGGTTCATTCAATTTATCTCCGGTTAGCGAGCTTGATTCTGGGAAGCGGTGATACCTTTTACACCGCTGTCGGCAGCTTTAGTTTCCGGGAAACGGTGGCTCTAACAGCACCGGATTTCGCCGGCTATCGTCTCCGGGAAAGCGGTGGCTCTGATAGCACCGTCCTTTCTCCGGCTTCTTCTCCGATTTGATCCGGAATCAGTTCTCGATCTACGCTTTTGCTTTTCCTTTGTCCAATCGACTCTCGTTCTGAATATCCTTGTTGATTTTTGGTTCGATCGTAGACGTTTGATGTATTTTAAAGCGTAGATCGATGTTTCGAGATCAATAGCTTCGACGGTTTTGGGCTCCAGGGTGAAGATTTGGTCGCGCTTTCTCTTTGATCCTGGCGGAAGCGGTTGTCGACTTCTGGTGGATTTCCGAGGATTGTGGCGACGGTGGTTTGCATACCGGTGAAGTCGTGGGGTTTCGATCTTTCGACGCGTGTCTCTCTGATGGTGGTTCGGTCAACACGTGGCGGCCGGGTGATGCGTGGTCCCTCGCAGTGAGGATCTTGACACGCGTCCCGTTCACGAACCTTGAGTGAATGAAGCGGCGCCTTTGGGTTTAGGATGATGAAGGATCGAGATGAAATCTCTTCCGGAGGTTCATTCAATTTATCTCCGGTTAGCGAGCTTGATTCTGGGAAGCGGTGATACCTTTTACACCGCTGTCGGCAGCTTTAGTTTCCGGGAAACGGTGGCTCTAACAGCACCGGATTTCGCCGGCTATCGTCTCCGGGAAAGCGGTGGCTCTGATAGCACCGTCCTTTCTCCGGCTTCTTCTCCGATTTGATCCGGAATCAGTTCTCGATCTACGCTTTTGCTTTCCTTTGTCCAATCGACTCTCGTTCTGAATATCCTTGTTGATTTTTGGTTCGATCGTAGACGTTTGATGTATTTTAAAGCGTAGATCGATGTTTCGAGATCAATAGCTTCGACGGTTTTGGGCTCCAGGGTGAAGATTTGGTCGCGCTTTCTCTTTGATCCTGGCGGAAGCGGTTGTCGACTTCCGGTGGATTTCCGAGGATTGTGGCGACGGTGGTTTGCATACCGGTGAAGTCGTGGGGTTTCGATCTTTCGACGCGTGTCTCTCTGATGGTGGTTCGGTCAACACGTGGCGGCCGGGTGATGCGTGGTCCCTCGCAGTGAGGATCTTGACACGCGTCCCGTTCACGAACCTTGAGTGAATGAAGCGGCGCCTTTGGGTTTAGGATGATGGGCTTGCGGCCCAAAAATGGTTTACGGTTTGGTTCGTCCATGTGTTTCTGGGCTTTATCTTTGTAACCTTGTGATTTCGTTTTTATGGGCTTTGCCTTTTAATAAACTTTAGACGGAAAAAAAAAGTGTTGGGATCTTAAAATATATATATATATATGTGTATATTATGTATTTTTACATATATACATATGTACTTTTAATTTTGGACCCCAATACAAGAAACTTCATTGAGAGTGCTCTAAATAGGTATACAAAATTTTATGCTCTACTAAATATAGATATTGTGGAGGATTGCTAATCGTATCCCAAAATACATTTTTGTGGTTATGTTTTAGATTTTCGAAATTGATAAATATTAAAAGAGTTGTCAGTTGTGACTTTGCCACATAACATGTCTTCATTTCAAAATAAGTGGCTAGTATTAATCCTAGCCAACAACTGAGCTAGTATTGCTGAAATTTACTAATCAGTTTCTAATCCGAAGGCTCTCTTTTAATAAAATCCTGTATTTTTCAAGATTTTCGAAAAGATATATGGAAGGATCGGCGTATCACGTATGTTGCAATACCAAGTATAAAGTGACACGAAAATGAAGTTGCACCTGGTGGGGTTCGAAGGTCGTTCATAGTTATCTATTTATGTCACACTAGATACTCCAACAATTTTCTTTTTGCCTGTTCCCTAGCACACAAAAAGCCAATGGAGTATTGGATCAAAATCTCTAAGCTGACTGTTGGAGTAAGCTTGAAATAGCTTGGAGATCAAGCTTGTCCTAATCTACCGAGATATGAGGATTAGGATTTATCTAAAGAAGTTTTAGGAGTTATCTAAAAGAAAAATAAGGTTAGGAGTTATCTAAATCTTGTTTAAAAGGAGTTGCAGGGTTGTTGCAACCAAGCGTGAGTTTTGATATTTGTGAAAGAGAGAGCTTAAGGTTTGAGAGGATATTTCCTTAAGATTAATAAGAGAGCAAATTCTTGTTACTGATCTTTCATACAAACGTTAGACTCATACTATATTTGGTATCAGAGCTGTAGGTGTGATCAAATCAACATCATGGGAGATATTGTTGTGGCGAAACCAAAGGAAGGTGGAGGAACCAAAGTAAGCTGTCCCATGCTTACGGAGGTTAACTACAACGTCTGGGCAATCCGGATCAAACTGTTGTTGAAGGTACACAAAGTCTGGGATGCAGTGGAGAATGAATCTGATGAAGAAGACAAGAAGGATTTGGCTAAAGCCTTAATCTTTGGTGCCGTACCTGAAACGCTCGTACTGCAACTAGGTGAGTTGGATTCTTCAAAGAAGGTGTGGGATGCAATAAAGTCTCGGTATGTGGGGGCAGAACGTGTGCGTGAAGCGAGATTACAAACCTTGATGAGTGATTTCGAGAGATTGAAGATGAAAGATAGCGAAACCATAGATGAATTTGTGGGAAAGCTAACAGAGATTCGATCCAAATCAGCTGCTCTGGGAGAAACCATTGAGGAATCTAAGCTCGTTAAGAAGTTCTTGACCAGCCTCCCACGAAAGAAGTTCATCCATATGGTTGCATCATTGGAGCAAGTCCTCGATCTCAAGACAACGAGCTTCGAGGACATCATTGGTCGCTTGAAGGTGTTTGAAGAAAGAGTGAGGGAAGAAGAAGAAGAGACACATGAGACTCAAAGCAAACTCATGTATGCAAGCAATGAGACTCACTCTGGCTCAAGCTCATACAATCGTGATCACAACAACTATTACAGAGATCGTGGTCGTGGTGGACGCTACTACAACCGTGGTAGAGGACGAGGCAGATACAATGATCGGCCTCAGGATACTACTGATGTGTCAAAGATACAATGCTTCAGGTGTGATAAGTATGGTCACTATGCCTCTACATGTCCAGACCGTTTATTGAAATTGCAAGAAGCTACTGAGACCAAAGATGAAAGCACACAGGAAGCGGAGGAGTTGATGATGCAGGAGGTTGTTTTCCTCAACGAGAAGAACGTCAATCCTAAGGACTTTGAAACCAACACAGACAATGTGTGGTACTTAGATAACGGGGCAAGCAACCATATGACCGGAAATCTCAAGTACTTTAAGAAAATTGATGAAACTGTCACAGGGAAGGTGAGGTTTGGTGACGATTCCAGGATCGATATCAAAGGAAAGGGCTCTGTTTTGTTCTGCAATAACGATGGAGGAAAGAAGATCTTGGCAGAGGTTTACTATATTCCAGACTTGAAAAGCAACATCATTAGCCTTGGACAAGCGACAGAGGCTGGCTGTGATGTGAGGATGAAAGGCGAGTATCTCACACTGAGAGACAAGGATGGTAAACTGATAGCACAGGCTAAGAGATCAAGGAACCGGCTGTACAAGGTTACTATCGATGTGGTCAGTGAGAGGTGCTTGCAGCTTCAGACGACAAGTGAATCAGCAAGATGGCACGCTAGACTGGGTCACATAGGCAAAGAATCAATGAGAACTATGATCTCCAAGGAACTTGTGGTAGGAATACCAAAGATTAGCATTGACAAGGATACCTGCTCAAGCTGTTTGCGTGGAAAACAGGCAAGACATTCATTCCCGCAAGCAACTACGTTCAGAGCAAAGAAAATACTAGAGCTCATTCATGGAGATCTCTGTGGCCCAATAACACCTGTCACGCCATCAAAGAAGAGATATATATTTGTACTCGTCGACGACCACTCTCGCTACATGTGGTCGATACTACTCAGTGAAAAAGGGGAGGCGTTTGAGAAGTTTAAGAAGTTCAAAGCCACTGTCGAAAGAGAGAGAGGAGTCTCTATTGGAATGCTTAGGACCGACAGAGGAGGAGAGTTTGTTTCAAACGAGTTCCAATCTTACTGTGAAACAAACGGCATCACAAGACAGCTCACAGCTCCTTATTCCCCTCAACAGAACGGCGTTGTGGAGCGACGAAACAGAACTCTTCTAGGCATGACCAGAAGCATATTAAAGCATATGAATCTACCTAACTACTTGTGGGGTGAGGCGGTGAGACATGCAACTTATATCATAAATAGAGTCGCCACACGAGTACTAGTGCTTCAAACTCCATACGAAGCATACAAGGGAAGGAAGCCAAACATTGATCACATTCGTGTTTTTGGGTGCGTCTCTCATGCTAAGACTGATACTCATCGATTGAAGAAGCTTGATGACCGATCTAGAACACTGGTGCATCTCGGTATAGAACCAGGTTCTAAGGCCTACAGACTACTGGATCCAGTGAACAGAAGAGTGGTAGTGAGCAGAGATGTAATATTTGAGGAAGGCAAAAGCTGGGATTGGCAAGAGTGTGAGAAGTCTGACGCTACGTTTCAGGTTGAGTTTGGGGGATATGGAAATCATGGGATCAGTGAGATAGACAGCGACGAGATAAATCATGAGCCAGCAAATCAAACCGAGGAAGTAGTTGCAGAACAGTGTGATATGAAGGATCCTGAAGAAGAGTCAGATGATGATGATGTAAACAATGGCTTAAGAAGGTCACAGAGGGAAACTAGAAGGCCGAGCTACTTGGATGACTACATCCTCTGTGCAGAGATCGAAGGAGAGCTGTTACTACAGTACATCAATGATGAGCCATGGAATTTTGATGAGGCAAAGGATCAGAAAGTCTGGAGAGATGCTTGTGAGGATGAGATAAGCTCAATAGTTAAGAACAAGACATGGAACTTGGTGGAGCTTCCGGCTGGAGCTAGAGCTATTAGTCTCAAATGGATTTTTAAAATCAAACGTAACTCTGATGGAAGCATCAACAAGTACAAGGCGAGATTAGTTGCAAAAGGTTACATCCAGCGACATGGAATTGATTTTGAGGAGGTGTTTGCACCAGTTGCACGCATTGAAACTGTTAGATTCATATTGTCACTGGCGGCATCAAAAGGTTGGGAAGTGCATCATCTAGATGTGAAGACGGCATTCCTCCACGGCGACCTGAAGGAGGAAGTATATGTGTCACAGCCAGAGGGTTTCATAATTGAAGGACATGAGAATAAAGTGTATAAGTTAAATAAGGCACTCTACGGGCTACGTCAAGCTCCGAGAGCATGGAATGAGAAGTTGAATTCAGTGCTTGGCAAGTTGAACTTTGTGAGATGCTCCAAGGAACCTGCTCTGTATCGTCGACAGGAGGGAGAACAACTTCTGTTGGTAGCTGTGTATGTCGACGACCTGCTTATAACAGGAACAAGCTTGAAGCTGATTGTAAGCTTTAAGGAAGAGATGTCTGCACGCTTTGAGATGAGTGATTTAGGAAAACTCACTTATTACTTGGGCATTGAGGTACATCAGCATGAAGAAGGGATTACTCTGAAGCAGGAGAGATATGCAAAGAAGATACTAGAAGAGACAAGGATGCAGGACTGCAACATGGTTCACGTGCCAATGGACCCGAGTCTCATTATGTCGAAAGCCAGTGATGAGAAACGAGTTGATGAAAAGGAGTACAGAAGAAACATAGGGTGCCTCAGATACCTTCTTCACACCAGACCTGATATCTCATATGCAGTCGGCGTGCTGAGTAGGTACATGTCGGAACCAAGGACCTCGCATGCTGCTGCAATGAAGCAAGTTCTTCGTTACTTGCAGGGTACGCCATCTTATGGTTTGGTATTTAAACAAGGAACGAATGCGAAGTTGACTGGTTACAGTGATGCAAGTCACAATGTAGATGAGGACGATGGGAGAAGTACGACTGGACACGTTTTCTACTTCTTTGAGTCACTTATCACCTGGTGTTCACAGAAACAAGATACAGTGGCCCTATCATCTTGCGAGGCAGAGTTCATGGCAGGAACAGAGGCAGCAAAACAGGCTATTTGGCTTCAGGATCTCTTTGGCGAGATAGTTGGCAGACAAGGCGAAAGAGTAGTGATTTACATTGATAATAAATCGGCCATAGCTCTCAGCAGGAACCCAGTGTTTCATGGACGAAGCAAGCATATTCACCGGAGGTATCATTTCATAAGGGAGTGTGTGGACAACAACTTGATCGAGGTTCATCATGTCGCAGGAAGTCAACAACGAGCAGACATTTTAACAAAACCACTAGCGAGAATCAGATTCAAGGAGATGAGGAGTATACTGGGTGTTGAAGACTTATCAAGAAATGGGTTCAAGCTTAAGGGGGAGAATGTTGGAGTAAGCTTGAAATAGCTTGGAGATCAAGCTTGTCCTAATCTACCGAGATATGAGGATTAGGATTTATCTAAAGAAGTTTTAGGAGTTATCTAAAAGAAAAATAAGGTTAGGAGTTATCTAAATCTTGTTTAAAAGGAGTTGCAGGGTTGTTGCAACCAAGCGTGAGTTTTGATATTTGTGAAAGAGAGAGCTTAAGGTTTGAGAGGATATTTCCTTAAGATTAATAAGAGAGCAAATTCTTGTTACTGATCTTTCATACAAACGTTAGACTCATGCTATACTGACTTGTCGAGAAAGAGCATGTTTACTGACACGTAAACACACCAAAATCATTTTCTCTAACTATTTGTAGTCGCTGTGTTCCCATTACTCACAGTTGTACATGCATCGAGTAGTATACGGTCTTTCTGAAGAGAAAAAAAAACCACGTGGATGGACTCGATAAAGAAAGAAAAAATTCCGGATTTTTTTTGTCAACAAAGATTACAGTTTTTTTTTGTCAACAAAGATTCCAGTTATTAAAGTACTCTAAAACATCAAAATGTACTAATGATTTATTCTTAAAAACTATAACAGTTTCGTAACAAAGCAATGTTTATATATAGATAATAGTATATTTATAAGTATAATCATCTAACAAGATACATCTATTTTATAACAAAATCATAAACTATAAAATATAGAGTATTTGTAATTATAAAATAAATCGAAACGCATTACACACTGGGGAAAATAAAATTGACATATATATAAGGACACGTACCTATATCGTAAAGCTATAAATCTTGTTATCATGCAATTTCATAGCTGACACGTACCTATAGTATTATATCATCTCTACTTTTATAACGACTACTTCCCCTCCTTCCCTCCGGCATCATCTGCGGCGTCTATTATACATTCACGACGGCGGCGATCCCTTAGCGCTCCCCACGCATGCATTGAAAGATGAAGTTTTTTCCCGGCCAGCAAAAAATCCGCGGCTTGCATAGGCGCCAGAACCTCTATGATCTTACTCAAAGTATATACCCTCAGATTATCGGCCTCGGCTAATAAAGTGGCCATAGCTTCTTCTTGCTTGTCGAGAGCTTGATCTACCGCCAAGTTAGGCTCTCCAACGTGCTCCTCCGCGTAAGCCACGGTGGAGATAGGAATATCAGCCGCGTCTTCCTGCAGACTGGAGACTTTCTTGGTCATCTTCTCTTCTTCGTCTATGATCTTCAGATGCAAGACGTTGATCTTCGCCAGCTGCTCCCCCGTTAGATCGCTGAGCGATGCGCCACCACTACCTGTTGAATCAAACCGAATTGTACTAAACTAGACCTAAAAATTCTTAAACCAAAAACAAAATTTTTAAATTGAAACCAAACTAAACAAGGACCGGCCAGATCCAAAAGACCATAAACAGTGTTAAATTAATTTTAATAAAATATTGACAGTTTAAAAGCAATAAAATGTATGTATAATAACTTTTAATTTTGGAACCAAGAAGAATGTTTTATTCGGATGTTGGAACCGGAGCTGACCAAACTAAGTGAAAATAAGAAGTAAAATTCCAAATAACTGATAATGTCCAAACCCTTAAGTTACCTGAAGCATCGTAACCATCGATGTTGCGGAGAAACTGAGTCACACGGATCTCAGTTTGGGACCCACACAGAGCATAAACAAGCCTAAAGAAAGAAGATGGTCTGCAGCCACCCATCCAAATGAGAGCGTTCTCCAAAGGAGTGTTCCACGACGGCGCATAATAGCTCGAGCTACATCGGTGTGAAAGATCGGCTCTTTTTCGGGCGTAATCTTTGAAGTCTCCAATGATCTTTTGTGTTAATTCACGGAGTTTCTTATCATCCGCGGCAGCGTCGGCTGTGCCTTCGTGAGATCGTCGTTGAGCTAAGGCTTGTTTAAGGTCAAGGACACGTTGGGATTGTAAACTCATCCACCCTAGGTAACAACTTTGTTGAGCTTGTTCGATGTTTTTCCCTTTGTCCTCCATCTTTTTTTTTGTAGTATAAGTAATGATATTATATGTTACCGTTTTAGAGGTATTTGTGTGTTTCTGTTTCAATCTCGAGGGGTTTATATACAGTCATTGAATCTTAAAGATAACTAGGATAAGACCCGCGCCTTGCGCGGGATTAAGTTATTATTTTTGTTATATTTTGGAGAATGAAACAATAGTCTGGCTTCATTTAGATTACGGGTGTTCAATCCGGATATCGGGTTGGTTTCGGTTCGGTTCGTTTTTTTTTGGTATTTGGTTAGTAAAATATAACTACTATTCTAAATCCATATTTACTTTGACTTTAGTCTTTCACATACTTTTGAAAGATTTCAACTGGACGACTAAATTGATCAGTCAATCTTGTTGCTTTAAATCATTAGTGTTTCTGTTAAAAAAAAAAATCATTAGTGTATATTATATATATATATATATATATATATTATTTAGTTTGAATATTTATCAAAGAAAAATTCATATGCGTTATATCTTATGATCATTTTTAACTTATTATAACAAAAAAATAATCTATTGATCACAAAATTTTCAGAGTGGGAATATTCAAATTTCTAATAATATATAGACGTTTTGAAAAATTCAAATATAACATATAAGAAAAAATATAAATGTTTTTATTATATATTTAATGTGATTTTTAATATCTTTCAATAATATAAAATTAAAAAAAAAGAACTAAGATACCAAAATTGTTATCAAATATTTATTATTCATAATAATTAATTTTCATATATATGTTAATCATATTAGGTAATTTCGTAGCTTCTAATTAAGGAAAGTGCAAAAACAATTTTGGTAGATTATTTATCAATTCGATAGTTAGTTTAATAAAAAATATAATATAAGTCAAGATGGACCAACCTATTTTTCTAAGAATAGTATATTTTATATAGTCATTTATTAAATGAAAATTTATAATCATATAGTTCTATGATCATTCATATCATTTTATAACTGAATATTTAAATCATCGATAACAAAATTTTCAATGTGAAATCTTTAATAAGTTTATAATTTATAAATGTTTTTGAAAATTCATTGAAAGTTTTAATATTAAAATATTTATGTAATCTTATGGTATATAGTATAATCTATATATATATATATATAAATATATATGTTTTATTATTAAATGATATTTTTTACTCATATGGTTTTAAAATAATGTGTATCTTCTTATAATATTAAATAAAAGTTCATATTAATACAATTTTATGATCCTTTGTAACTTATTATGACAAAAAAAATAATCTATTGATCACAAAATTTTCTGAGTGGGGATCTTCAAATTTCTAATAATTTATAGACGTTTTGAAAAATTCAAAATATAACATATAAGAAAAATTATAAATTTTTTTTATTATATATTTAATGTGATTTTTAAATATATTTTAATAATATAAAATTAAAAAAAGAACTAAGATACAAAAATTGTTATCAAATATTTATTATTCATTATAATTAATTTTCACATATACGTTAATCATATTAGGTATCGTAGTTTTTATTTAAGGAAAGTGCAAAACAATTTTTGGTACATTATTTATAAATTCGGTAGTTAGTTTAATAAAAAGTGTAATATAAGTTAAGATGGACCAACCTATTTTTCTAGGAATAGTATATTTTGTATAGTTATTTATTAAATAAGAATTTATAATCATACGGTTCTATGATCGTTCATATCGTTTTATAACAAAATATTTAAATCATCGATAACAAAATTTTCAATGTTCTTGAAAATTCATTGAAAGTTTTAATATTAAAATATTTATGTAATCTTATGGTATATAGTGTATATTTATTTTATTATTAAATGATATTTTTTACTCATATGGTTTTAAAATCATGTGTATCTTCTTATAATAAAAATATTAAACCATTGATCATTAATTTTTAACATAATAATTTTAATAGTTTTAGTCATTTATTGTCGTTTTTAAAAATTCAAAATATGACATATACGAAAAAATCTAAATTTTATTTTTATAGCTAATTTGATTGTTTAATTTATTTTAATAATATAAAATTAAACAAAAAATGATGGAGGAGATATACATTGTTATCAAATCTTTATTATTAAACTCATTAATTGTCATATATATATTAGTCATTTATGGTAATTCCGTAGGTTTTATTTAAGGAAAGAAAATATCATATCATATCATTATATCATATAGTTTGACCAACTTATGTATCTAACAACATATAAAAATCGAATGTGGACCTACTTATTTTTCAATTGAATGTAATTGACTACCTAATTGAGTGCCACCTATTCATTGGGGCCTCTTTTAATTAATACAAAATTGAGGTTACATCTTTTCAAATGTTCCTCAATTAATATATAAGAGATGCAACAGTGTCATTTTTCTCTGATTAAACGTATTGTATAGCAATAATATTAATGGGTATAATTCGAATCCGGTTAACTGTTTTAGACTTAAATCAGAAAACCACTTTAAAAAAAAACTGATATAGTTCAAACAGAAAAAAAAAGAAAGATATAGTTCAAACAGAGCAATATATATAACCAGAAATGGACATGCAATTTTTATAAATTTATTCAAACTAGTAAATATTTACGGTTAAATAGTATCTTAAACACATTTGATTAACGAATATTAGTATTGAAAGTTGGAAGACAATACTTGCATGCATTACGTGTAGGACTAACAGAGAATGCAACTTGTCCTTCCAAAAATAGCTAATTTCCATTATTTTGATTAATTTGACTGTATATTCTTCTTCCTTATCGGGAAAATGAAAAGTGAAAACCCTTTCATCTAAGTAACGGAAGCCGACACATTCACTCGAAAACAAGGATATATAAATTTACATTGACCCGGATAAAAAATCAAGATGCTTCATACATATATTCAGATAAAATTACGTTATGATTCTTCTACATTCTAAATTTAATACTTACGCCAGGAGAGAACATGCAAAAATTAGTTCAGGGATCAGAAATTCAGAATTGTATCGAATGTTCCAAGTGGCAACTTTGCCTCTTCAAAGAAGAAAGAAAGCTTGAGGAGATATCTTTTTAATATTAAATAGAATCTGTAAAATATACAGCAATAATATTTTCTTATAAAATACTATAATGACAATAGATAGGATTTTTTTCAACAAAAAAGAAAGAAATCGGATTGCATAAATGTGTTTCTGATATAAATATCTAGCTTGGAGGCGTATTAAATTGTTATCTTGTATGTGACTTTTTAATCAGTATTAGAAATTTTGTTTTAATTTTCATTTTTTGGAACGTGAGATATAAAAAGAGGTGTAGAATATATTGGAAATAAGTCCTCTTCTCCAAGAAAACTCTTGAAGTATGAATTTTAACGACCAGAATTTGTCTTTACTACAGAAAAAAATCGGTCAGAAACTCTTTACTATGATGCCCAAAAAGAACATATAATAAAAAAATTATTCAAAGGCATCATCAAATGAACAAGGCATGATAAAATGGAAACTTGAGAGAGGAGGAATTTATTTTCTAAATAACACATGGTGGAAGCACCGTAGCCTACTGGTTATAGTTTAAAGGTTTCTACATCCAGATCCTGGATTCAAATCTCAGACTATGCAATTTCTTACAGATTGCACAGGAAATCTAGGTTTCAATTTCCGGAGTAAGCGATTTATTCAACAATTATGCGATTACGAACGAAAGGTTTACAGAAGTTTCTCAACATAGTGCAAGTAAATCCGGTCAGGCATGATTTTCATAGGACGTCTCAAATAATGCAGTTAGGCGTAGATTGTAAGGCAAGTAGTATTGTCGGTTATCGAATCGTCTTTGTAATTTTTTTTATAATTGTAATATCTAAAAATCTCTGAAAAAAAAATAACACATTTTCGAAAGAAAATAATGGAAATCACAGATTAAGTAAAATATTCAATTTTCTCAAAAACAGAAATCATTTTCAGCGATATAATTGGTTTTATTTCTATATGTAGCAACACGTATGCAAAATATTGACACGTGCTATGCGTATCTCTTTTTCCGTGTGGTGTGCTTAAAACAAGAGTACGTGACGCTTGTCGTTTTCTATCTGTGTCTGTGTAGGCTCAGGTCACAGATAATACGATCATATGTTCATAAGTTACGTTTTTGGTCACTTACGCGTATAGTTTTTTTTTTCTTTCTTGGAAAAAGGTCTTTCCTTTTTCTTCTTCACCGCATGTCGAAACGGTTCGTGCGTTATTTGCTCTGATTTTGCCCAACCACGTCCGATAACACATAAGAGACCAACTTCTACGGTTCTACCTCATATCCTCGAGAAGATGTTTTTATTAAAAAAAAAATATCCTCGAGAAGATGAGAGAACACGACTATACTAACTTAAAAGAAGCGGTGTTGCCAAAGTGAGCCGGTGATATGGGTATGACATCAACGTTCGACTCTGTGTCACATGAAAGGATTAAAAATCGGCCATATTACCAAAAAACAAGTAAATACTATCATGTTTTCTTTAGGAAAATAAAATGACCAAGTGAGAGAAATATTTTTGTGCAAAATATTTGTAGCAACATAACAGCTTCAATGGATCAAGATTATATCTCATAAGGAAAGGGTCATTCTGGTCTGTAAGTGAAACAACAAAATCTGGTTCTTGGATGTGGATTAAATTATTGAAACTGAAAAGATTAGCAAGAAGTTTTCATCGAATTGAAGTTAGAAATAGAAAGAATACATCTTTTTGGCATGACACTTGGTCTTCATTGGATTGTCTTTCAGATATTTTAGGAGAGCGAGGAGTAATTGATCTTGGTCTTTCTACTCACGCTACAGTTCAAAAAACTATGATGTCTCACAAAAGAAGAAGGCACAAAACAACAATTTTTGATAGAATTAAGGATGAAATTGACGAGAGGAGAGCAAATGCGGATAATGCAGAGGATGTTAACATGTGACAAGATATTGGAAAAAAGTACAAAAAGAGGTTTTCAACAAAAACCACTTGGATGCTACTCAGAGATCAACAACCACTGTGTCAATGGAGCAAAGGAGTGTGGTTTCGACATTCTACACTTGGTGTGCTCTGAAAAATTGACTTGCAACAGGGGACCGCATGCTTAAATGGGGAGAAAATGTTGATGGGAGCTGTACCCTCTGTCAAGATCCTATTGAAACACGAGATCATCTTTTTTTCAAGTGCCCCTTCTCAGTGGAGGTGTGGAAGAAACTTCTGAGACCAATTCTAGGAGATCGATACACAAATGATTGGCCTGATATTATTGAGCTGATATCTGAAACAGATGGAGATATGCTGACTTGCTTTACTATCATGTATATCTTTCAAGCAACTGTCCATAGCATATGGAGAGAAAGAAATAAAAGGAGGCATGGGGAAGCTCATTCTACACCAGTGCAGCTAGTTAAATTCATTGATAAGGGAGTTAGAAACCGTTTTAGCTCTATTGTGATGGTGGGAGACATGAGATATGAAGGTGGCTTAAGATACTAGTTTGGCACAAGTATAGAGTAGAAGAACAGTTAGTTTTTGATTTTTTAATTCTTTAAACAAAAGTTGCACTTGATGTAAAGAAGCGCTATTGAATAAATTTAACATTAATTAAAAAAATCAAAACATAACAGCTTCAATGCAGATCAATTCGATGAGTTTATCGGAAACCAGCTACTTCAGAGTGTGGAGGCGGCACGAGGAATCTTGACATTCGAAGCTAGGTATCAATGTTTTTACCCAAGCCAAAGTATCTATTTAAACCCGAATAAAAAAACAAACCCAATTCAAACCGTTATACAAAATATCCGAACGGGGTTTATGAACTCAGTACTTTAAGGTTTTGATATAACCCAAACCGAACTGAAATCTGAACTAGGATCATAAGATATCCGATAGTTAAATATGTTAATGGTTTTATATATGTTAATTAAGATATTTTATAGTATTCTAAAGATTTATGTAGTTTGTTTTATTTATTACTTTGAATACTTTTTAGTTAGTTTAGATAGTTTAACTAATTTTAATTAGATTTATGAATAATTTATATATTTTAAATTTTTTTTGTCAATTTTTCAAGTTTAAAAAATATATTTTAGGCTTTCAGACATTGATTACAATCCAAATTAAACCCGAAAATAACCGAATCGAACCCGATCCGATAATTAATAAAACCTGAATGAAACTTATGAGCATAATACCGAAAATCCAAATCAACCGAACGGAGCTTCCGAACGCCCATGCATATTCGAAGCAACAAAGTAAATTTAGTACCGTTAATAGTTGAAAACGATTTTTGATACTTAAAATTTTATGTTTCGGTTAGCAAAACACATCGGAAGCGATAGGTCGAGCGAAGTTAGGTAGGACTCTTTTAAACTGGATAATTTTGTTTAAGTCGGTTTGCAATCGAATCCGTCGCGTCCGTTCAAGTTTTTTTTTTTTTTTTTTTTTTTTTTTTGGTAAAATGTTAAATTTATTATACCAAATTTTTAATTTTTTACAGAAGAACGAAGAAGACAAGTAGCGGAAGAACAGTAATTAAACTAAACAGAACACCTATAAGAAATTCTGATTCTAAACGGAAGAAGAAAGATCAAGTTGATTATATAATTTCGTATATTAGAAAATACATAACATATGTTAGTGCTCTTCTTCTTCTGTTCCATTGTTATTGAACAAACCAATCAAGATTACCTCTATTTGTTGCCAGATTACCTCTATTTGTTGCAATGGCAACAAAAAAAGGGGGAAGAATGAACAGACTTTGCATAAAAACGACAAAATATCACATAATGGTTTTTAAAAGCTGAGGTTAATAGTTACAAACAACTTTTCACCACAAAATACGTACAAATATATAGGTATATGTATGATAGTATATAATTTTACAAACACATCGTTACATTATCTGGATCCAAATACACTATCAAAACCAACCAAGAAACAAATTTAATACGATGAATTAAATAAAAGAACAACTTTTCAGCACGACGACGTCCACCGGGAAGACTGAGAGTGAGAAGGAGCGTGAACCTCTGACACGAGTCATAACTCGAAGACAGAGAGAGAGAGAGAGAGGAGAGAGAATCGTTCTACAGGTTAAGTAGCTTCAGAGGATAAGATCTCAAGTTCTGCCCACCAAAGAGGAGAGAGTCTCGGTGTAGCTTGTTCTGGAGAAATGTTGATTACTTGTTTCAGTTGTTCAACAACATCTTTCATCGTTGGTCGTTGACTTTGGTCATTTCTCAGACAATGCCTTGCCACATCACAGATCACTTCAAGGTCCTCTTCTTTAAACGTTGTTAATGTAGGATCAATCATATCTTTCAAATGATCACTCTCCAGATACTTTGATGCCTATGAGAAAACATAAAAAAAAGTGGTTACATTAGTAATGTAAATTTCAGAAAATGGATTTTATTTTGAATTTTAGTTTTACCCATTTCAGAATTGATCCTTCTTCATCTGATTCGGAGAGCCTTCCGGATATAATCTCAAGCATTAATACTCCAAAGCTATAGACATTAGTCTCTGGTTCAGCTGGTAATGGCAATGAAGATTGATCTAAATCACCACTCATCGGTTTTCTCGATTTTAGCCCTGTTTGTGAGCTGAAAGCAACCTCTCCGACCTGCAAAAAAAAAGTCTTTATTAGGTCACCATTGAAATAGTTTTCCTGTCACGCAAGAAAACGAAAATCATCAATGCAGTTTTCTTGTAGAGCAAGTAACCTTGGCTGCGTAATCATCGGTTAAGTAGATTCTTGATGAGACTAATTTAGAATGCGCGATCGGCGGATTAAGCTCGTGCATATATTGCAGACAATAAGCAGTTCCCATTATTATCCTCATCCTCGCGCTCCAATCAAGATGCTCCATTTCCTTGTCTGAACAAGATGACAATGAAGATATAGAGGTTTAAGATAATAATAAAAATTAAAGTAATCTTGATATGAAGACAAACTAAGATGTTTATTACCGTGCAAATGTTCGAAAAGAGTTCCATTTGGAGCATATTCAAAAACCATCATCCTATTAAATGGTTCAGCTTCTTCACAGTATCCAATTAGATTCACAAAGTTCTTGTGGTTGACTCTTGACATTGTATCAATCTGAAAATTTGAGCTCTCCAAAAAGTCAATTCAATATTCTCGAAAAAAATGCGAAAGAAATGAATATTTAGAGTTACCTTTCTGCGGTAAGTCATTTCCATAGCTCTTGTCCATTCTCTAGTTTCCAAAACAGCGGTTGAAGCAACAGCAATCTCAACACCACTTGACAATGTTCCTTTATAGACAGTGTACCCATCAAATGCTTCAATAATATTACTGAAATCTTCACAAGCTGTTTCTAGTTCAGACCGGTTTAGCTTCGGTACACCTGAAAAAACATTTCTCACATTATGTCAAACCGAAAACAGAACCAAATAAAAAGAATTTAAGACCATTTTTCTTACCAGTAACAAAAGCTTTCTGCAACTGTCCACTTAAACCAGTTTTCCATGGACCTATACTCTTGACAGCTCTTTTCCGGCAGAAGAATATAACCCCTATTACTATCAGCACCGCTACAAAAGCAGCAACGCCGATAACAACATACAACCAAACAGCAGTAGACCCTTTTGTTTCTTCTTCAAATTGCCTTGGAGGGTCAGAGCTTGTATTGTTGTTGTACTCAGCTGTTGGAGGAAGAGAAGGAGGGATCAATTGAGGTATCCTCTTCTTTGCAGTGGTTAACGCGGGAAAAGACCCGCTGCTTCGAGGAAACACTATGGTTATAGTGTCAGGAGAAGGACTAGGAGCATCTGGTGCAGGCATAGCTGCTAAATTACTTGTTCCCTCTAGTAACTCACGCCTCCTGAGGACACTACTTTCATTCTGTAAAGAACCTACAAAAAGGAACACTGTTAGTTTGTATACGTTTCAAGTTTCAACCGTTTTTTTTAATGCGCTTACTTGGGGGATAATTCATGTCATAGTTCTCCCCTTGAGGTTCCCTTTGAAGCCTGAAGAGACATAAACATAGAAATCAGTAACACTAATGATAAAAAAATACAAAATGTAACCAAAATGAATTTATATTTTGAAAAAAAATGAAAAAAAAAACTTTTATCTACATTCTTGAAGTTGCTTTAATCCGCAATACGAAAGCTTGTGCTTTGTTTAGTCTTAACAATCTTCTCCTTGAAACACTTTTAAAATGGATAAAAAAATGTAAGAACATTGTTCAAATATTTCACCATCTTAACATATCTAATGCAAAAAAGGTGATTACCAGTATCCAAGTTTTCTATTGACGCAGCCGAAGACAGCATTGGAAGCAGAAGACAGCTCTTTATGCTTGTTTAACTGGACTTGATATAGCGATTGAAGTCTCAGGAACTTTATCTTCATAAACCCGGCAAATTTGTTACCAGAAAGCAACCTGATGAATCCACCAAAAAAAAAAGCCAACGTTATTTTATTTTGTCATGACACATTGATTTGGCTTGATAAATCTTTAACTCACAAGTTCTCTGGTGTCAACATTTTGTTTAGCTCAGGTGGAACTACTCCGCTTAGCTTATTATCCCGTAAATCCAACAACTTCAGTTTTGGAAAAGTCCCAAATTCATTTGGAATGTCACCAAAGAGATTGTTCTTGGATAGTACTCTATAAAAAAAAGAATTAGCTTCTTTTTCTCACATTCTTTCAGGAAACAGAGCAAAAAGGTAACTTAAAAACCCCTTACAGAGATGTTAATTCACTTAATTGACTAAGCTCAGGAGCTAAAGTTCCTCCCAAAGAGCATCCACTAAGATTCCTACATAACAAAACCAAAATATTCATCAGAAATTGCGATAAGAATCACAAAGACATAATATAAGAAAACAGGAACTTACACCATCTGGACTTTATTGTCGACACACGTTACACCAAACCAAGAACACATATGATCATCAGAAACATTCCAATTCGCAAGAGTTCCATGAGGATCAGAGTCCACTCTTTCCAGGAATTTCAACAGCACAAATCCTACAACATTTGAAAAACCCTTCAACAAAAATTCAAAAAGAAGACAAAATTGTTAATATATTGAGAATTACCTTCGGAGTTGAGGGATAACGAGGAACGAGACTGAAGGGTAATGATCAAGAACATGAAGCAAGAGAATTGAAATCCAATAGGATTCCATCGACAACCCATTTTAGCTTATACAAAATAGCCAGACTTTTTTTTCCTAATGAACAAATAAAGGAATAATAAAAATATTCCAAACTTTACAGAATCCTCGGGAAGAGGAGAACGACGAGGTTGATGATTGAATAATGAGGGTCTCTCATTGTTTGCACGAAACCCTAATCATCAAAGAAGTGTTTATTTCAATAAAAATTAAAAACTCGTGAAATTCTCTTCTTCTCTTCAATCTTTTTAATACCTGGAAAAAAGCCAACAAGAAACATAAATAAAATTTGAACAAAAAGTATGCAACAATAATTATTTTTAGAAAAGGAATAAGAATAACCCTCTTGAGGAAGCAATGTGAAGAGAACATGGAACCCACAAAAAGTTCCAAACATTACAGAATATTACGTACACAAAACCAAACAAATTATCAGAAAACAAATTTACCTTAAAGAAGAAATTTCTTAACCAAGAAATGCTAGGGTTTGAGAAATCAACAACTAAAAATTATCCCCACAAAGCGAAAATTATTCTTAAAAAAACTAAAAAAGGTAGAATTTAATTTAATAGATATTGAATTATATTGTATTGTTTGTTCTTGAACTTGCCCTCGTTTTTGCAGGATGATGATGATGATCTCAGAGTTTTCTCTCTTCGACCATCTTTGGTCTCTCCAGGGCCAAAGGGTGGTGGGTTCTCTCTCTTCTTCCTCCCCCCTTTCCTTTCTCTTCTTCTCTCTCTTTGAAATCTTTTTTTTCCTATTTTCTATTTCTTTTTTAACAATTTTCCCCCACAAAACTGCCTCTGTTTTTTTTTTCTTCTTGAAATTTTCCTTTAATGAGTAAGTCCTATTAACTTGCTTTAGGTTTTTCATAATTATAAAAATGTGTCTACTCATAAATACAATTATTGACATCATGTTTCCATTAGAAAATCATTCATTTTTGCGTTTGTTCCTCCCCGTTGATCAAGTAAACATATATATGGCGGGAAAGATTACTAGATAATTAACAAAGATCTATTACGGTTGATCAAGTAAACATATATATGGCGGTCCCATTATCTTCAAAATTATACATTTTGGAACTATTTTATTTTCATTTAATCAAACGTTGACTTGGGACAACGTGCCAGAGGCTCACAGGATTCAGGAAGTCAATTAATTGGCACCGTTGGATTACTCCTTAATGTAGTGACCAACGGTTAGAAGTTTAGTGACCTGGCATATATAGTGAACGCAGTTACGTGAATGATACTTAACAGTAGTACATGCCAGCCACTACCTTTTTGGATTAATTCTTATTTTATTAATCAACCTTAGTTATTTTCTCGATAGAGTAATTTACGGTTTAATTGGATAATTAAAATATTAAATACTGGTGCTACTAGTTGGAATCGCCAAGAGTGACTTACTGAATTTGATGTTTCATCTGTTTGGCCTTTTCCTCTTGGTAAGAATTGTTGGGATTTGTTGGGCTTGATTAAGAATTAACCAGAATTTCGTCAGATCAATTATTAGTTGGGACTTGGGGGTTTAAGGGCATGCACATCTTAAAGTCTCTGATCAAGTTTCTTACAATAAATTAATAAATAATAGTTACCATTTAAGTAAAAAGGAAGAGAGAAACGAACAATAAGCTCTTCTTAAATGATAAAGAAACATTTGACCTAGGTGTCATCATTTAAGTAAAAATTATAATTTACATGCTAAAGTATGTTTTCAGAAATTTGGAAGACTTTTTTACCGTTGCAGATGACCTAAGAGAGGCTTGTAACTCTTAGCCCAATAAAATAGTTTATAAACAAAAGATTATCACGTTTAATTTTTCCACAAATTCAAAATTCATATAGAACAAAATTGTTTATTTGATATGATAGTTAATAAAAATAGAATTAACGCACTTTAATTATTAATAAAGAACAACACTAGAATTATATTTAGTATATATCATGTACTAATTTTTTTTAGTATATTATGTACTAATTTTATGTGCATAAGTTTATATAACTATTAATTAATGATACTAATAACAGTATACATTTAAGTGAAAAATTATTTTTGTTATATGATTTTATCAAATTTTGTCTATTTTATTGTGGTTCAGTTTAAATGATAAAATTTATTGATATATAATTTAATGAATATAAATTCATAGAAAATTTATGTATATTTTACGTGATAATTTTCTTAGATATTGAGGAACGTCCATCCTTACTCATAAAAGGTAATATGTCTATCAAAAACATGTATGATGATGGTATTCTACTTTTCTCTTTAAACACTATATTTATTGAGTAAATTAAAAATGTTTTCAATCGTACATTATATATTACACTAATGATTAAAATGTGAGCAGTGTTATTCCAAATATAAACTAACACTTTTATTTACTTTATTTTTTAGTAAAAAAAAACTCACAAGTGATCATTTTTAAAAATATTTTTATTTTCTACCTAAATTAAAATATATATTATAGTTTTCCAAATATAAGTTGTAAGATTACAACATAGGATCCTCAAGGTTCACTTTGCGTTTGAAGGAAGAGTCTTGGTTAATGCAATAAATAGACCAAAAGCTTGGCCTTCCTTCAATTTTAAAGTGAAAGAGATTATGATGCTGTTCGTGAATTTTTTGGAGTGCAAGGTTATGTTAGAACTCCCGGCAGCTAATAGGGGAGGGCGACTAATAGCTCAGAGTGTTGTGAATCAGAATAGGTTTCAATCGTATGTTGCGCTGGGGCAACCAAGGTGGCTTTCGGGTGTGTTTGAAATGGAACGTGACTGTAGATAGTTTTATGATCTGATTTTCCTTTGTAACGGTTCTTCAAATTTTTGATATTAATGGAAATTTCAGATGGAAAAAAAAAAAAGTTGTAAGATTACAAAAGTGTGCGTGCTAGACAGAATGAAAAGCAAGTGATGGCTGCAAGTGGCTCGTTGGTAATTGAGCATGTGTCAGCGATTCCTACGGACCACCGATCAAACAAAACACACACCAAACGAGGATAGGGCAGAACATAATGAAAAAAAAACAGAAATGAAAAAAGCCAAATTAACAAAATATAGAAGGCAATTCTTTCAAATGACATTTTAGGGTTTTTCACACTAAAGAAGAAAATGATAAAAAAAGTTCAGATAAAAGATTCTTCTATTTTTATTTTATAGATTTAAATATATATATATATATATATAATTATTTAAATAAATAATAAAAATAATCAAATAAAAAATAAAAAATACAAGAATAATTTTTACTATTTTTGAATAATATATTTTTGAATTCAAACTTTTCAAATTTTATTTTGAAATTCAAAAACTGTTGCTGAAACTATTTTAAAATGTAGATTAGTTAATCGTGTATATATATATATATATATATATGTGTGTGTCTATTACCTTTTAATAATTTTTTAATCGTATTGATCTTTGAAAACTATATAAAATTTGTCACATATAGAATGCCCCAGAATATAACAAGGCCCATTACTCCGTTACGTGACGCACAGTAAACGCCACCAAAATCTAACATTTGTCCTTCTAAAATCGAAACAGTAATTGTTGCCTGTCGACTAGATGCCATGTATAATTCACTTCAATAAGCAACTAAGTTCTGAAATATATACAGATAAACAAAAGATATTAAACAACACATGATAATTGTTTTAAAAACAAACACATAATAAATAATCTCTAAAATTGTATGGGATTTTTTTTAACAGTGGTCAAATTATCGATTATGTCATCATATAAATCACACCATTATACTATAATAATAATTCAGGCTCGACCCTTCATTCAACATGAACATTATAGACACAAAATCAAAGTTTGACACAAAATCGATAGAATAATAAAATAATAATTTTTTAAAAGAAAATTTATATAAATATATGGTCTCATTAAAATTATAAATTAATAATTTATATGTATATATATTTTATATAAATAATACATATTATTATATTTTTTTTACAATGAAATTATCTTTATTTTTTTAACACTTAATATATTTTTGATGGGATTTAGTAATTATATATCTAAAAATACATTTAAGTTCTATGAAATATATATTATATACACCAAATAATATAATAAAATTTATATAAATGTCAAATTTTTAAAAAATAACAATTAATGTCTATACACTAAAATAAAATATTTTTCTTCTCTTAAAATAAATATTTTAAAATAAAAAATTTAAATAAAGAAACTTATAAATTAATATTTTTATAAATTAATAAAATTTTAAAGTTTTAACATTATTAATTTATAGAGATTGTACTGTATTATACAAAGTACCTTCGTTACTATCTAAAGTTCTAAACTCTCCTTGAATAAGGGTTTTAATTCTTACAACTTAAAAACTATAACTTAACTACTACAAATTTTAGAACTACGATTTTCGCTTGGGTGCCATATATTCTCCGAGAGCTTAGCCAATGACTTAAGATTAAACCCAACGATGGTATCAGCAAAGGACGTTGTTTCCTCCACACTATTTCCTTTCGGCACATCCACCATATAACTCTCCACCACCACCGTCTTCTCCTCCTCCTCTGCCGCCACAAACGCCGTTGTTTTAGACCGGTAATTAAGGAGACGGTGGTCACCGCCAATAATGCTAATCGCCATTACGTGAGACTCATCGTCTAGCTCATCTAACCTCTCTATGCTGTAACCCGCCGGAAGACCGGAAACCACCGTCACGTCACGGACAGAGCCTTCTCCTCCATCGCCGGAGCTTAGATCGCACGTTTTAACGAATTGTTTATAGGCTTGCGGGTAGTCGAAACGTCGTAGTATTGACCACACCAGAGGCAATGGAGCATTGATGGTTTGTACTAGTGTCGAACCGCAACGATGTTGTTGTTGAGATGTTTTCATTTGTTTGCTTTTTTACGCTTGTGCCCTTTTATCGACCGTTGTTCGTATGGTCTCGTATAAGAACTTAAGAATAATATCTTTGTATCTTCGTTTTGAAGCGACATGTTTGAGTATTTATATGAGAAATATCTTTTAGGTCGACATGAAAAGATGAGAAATATCTAAAGAACAAGGCCGACTAAAAGATATATATTACGTTTTTATTGTCTTCCTTGTATTATGTAAGTATGAAAACAAAACTTTTATGTGAAATAAAAGATTACGTTGTATTGTAACCTACACTACTAAAAAGAAAATACTTTAAACGTTACTGGTTATGATGACTATAAAAAGTAATCATTATGATTACTTTTATAGTTATTAATTATCAAAATGTAGGGAACAACTTTGCTTTGTAACGTCATTGTAATGAATATGTTGCGGTCAAATTTGGAAGGTTATGACATATATGTGGTGAAGTTAGTGGCAAATAATGAATCCACGTAGTCGATTTCCTTTACACGATGCACACTTATTATTCACACATTGATATTGTACAATATTATAAGAAACACATAATTTACCAAAAAAAAATAGCACAACTGAAAAGTAAAAACAGGGAGATGAATTAGAAGGAGAGAACCTAATTTCAAACGGAAAGTATTGATGTAGGCCCGATGGCGTAAAATTAAGATCCATTTGAGCCCAATAAAGCCTCACCCTTAAAGTCTGTGGGGTTTGATGTGGTAAAGATGTTTTGGAAATAATATGTTGTGATTTTATTTTTCTATTTCAGCCCATTCTTTTTTTTTTTTTTGACGTCAAACGGCCCAGCCCATTCTTTATCTTGGTCTTTTAGGCGGATGATACAATTTTGTCAAGCCTAGTTTGATAAAGGCACGATGAAATGTGTTTTCAGTCATTGTTTTTATGCCAAAGGGCAATACCTTTTGTCTTCAAAAGGTTATTTCCTCCTTCGATGTAGGAACTAGGAACTGCAGTGTGAAGTAAAATGAACTTTGGACAAGGCATCCTTACATGTATCTCAGAATTCCATCCAAGAGTGAAGCATTTTGGATAGTATTTAATAACTAAGCATATTAAATTATCGAGTTTATGTTTATCTAAGATCGCAAAATAAATATTGACATCTTTATTTCAATTTTTTTTAAATTTCAGTCAGTATATATTATAAACATTAAAGCTTTGAAAATCACGACACTGACCATTGTGTTGGATAATTCCAAGCTTGTGGAAACTTAACATATTATTAGATGTTTAATATGTTAAGATAAACACAATAAGGAAACCTAGAAATAGGAAAAGGAAGTTTCTATTTAGGTTAGGTTTGTGTTTTCCATATCCCACATGTTAAAGGGAATTGTCTTTCATATAAATATAGGTCTAATGGAGAGGTGTTCCATATGATCTAAGAGAAACATATTGAGAGCTTTAGTTTTGAGTAGTTTCTAAAGCTAATAAGAAAAGTTGTTCTTATAACTCTTTGTGTTTCTAAGAGATCTGAATTGGTATCAGAGCCTCAGGTTGGAGACTCGATCTAAGCTTAAGTTGTAGCTTAAGATCCTGGTGCTTGTGAACAAGAGATCGCGACGGCAAGATGGCTGACGTGACTAGGGCTCCACGCACGAAGGACTTTGGATCTACATCCATCCAATGTCCGATGTTGTCATCGACAAACTACACAGTTTGGTCGATGAGGATGAAGGTTCTACTACGTGTTCATGAAGTGTGGGACACAATCGAACCTGGTTCAGATGATCAAAAGAAGAACGATGTTGCGATAGCTCTTTTGTTTCAATCTGTTCCCGAAACATTGATTCTCCAGGTGGGAGAACAAACCGCATCAAAAGAGATCTGGAACGCCATTAAGTCACGACACCTAGGAGCTGATCGTGTAAGGGAGGCGAGACTTCAGACGTTGATGACAGAGTTTGATAGGTTGAAGATGGATGATGCAGATACGGTCGATGACTTCACGGGGAAGATATCGGGCCTATCATCCAAAGCAACCTCGTTGGGAGAAAACATAGAAGAATCCAAGATGGTCAAGAAGTTCTTGAAGGGTCTTCCAAGACACAAGTATATCCAGATCGTAGCATCACTTGAGCAAGTCCTAGATCTCAACTCGACGGGGTTTGAAGACATAGTAGGAAGGCTTAAGGCGTACGAGGAGCGTGTAGGAGAAGAAACTCAGAAAGAAGACCAAGGGAAGCTGATGTTTTCGAACAATGAAGAGCATAGTCAGAGGGGCTATGAGAATTCCCGTGGTAGAGGAAGAGGACGGAACGGTAGAGGCAGAGGTCGAGGTAGGTCACACAACCAAAACCGTGCGTCACACACCGAAGATAACAACTCGAAGAAGAATCGTTCAAAGCTGATATGTTGGAGATGTGACAAGCCTGGTCACTACGCAACTGTCTGTCCCGAAAAGACAGAGAAGAATCAAGAAACTAACCTAAACGAGACAGAAGAGGCTGATGCACTCTATGTACACGAGGTGGTGTTTTTGAATGAAGATAAGGTGATTCCGAAGAATCTTGATATCGACAAAGGCAATGCAAGTGTCTGGTATTTGGATAATGGAGCGAGCAATCACATGACAGGGAACAAGGAGTTCTTTTCGAGTTTGAATCTCAACACCAAAGGGAAGGTGAAGTTTGGTGATGGATCGTGTGTTGACATTGTAGGAAAGGGTGTGGTTACCTTTGTGTGCAAGACTGGAGAGAAGAAGGCACTCAAGGACATATACTACATACCCGATCTGAAGCACAATATATTGAGTCTTGGGCAAGCAACAGAGAACGGATGTGAGGTTAACATGAAAGATGTCTACTTAACGCTCACAGATTCGCATGGAAGGTTGCTAGTTCGTGTGACAAGATCTCCAAACCGTCTCTACAAGACCCCTATGGAGATAAGCTACCCGGAGTGTTTACATGTCAGGGACGTAGATGCTACATGGAGGTGGCATACTCAACAAGGACATATATGCTATGGAGTGATGAACAACATGGTAAGGAAGGAGATGGTCGTAGGAATGCAGAGTGTAACACACGAAGAAGGCGTGTGTGACGCATGTCTCGCAGAGAAGCAAACGAGACACTCATTCCCGAGTGTAACACACGAAGAAGGCGTGTGTGACACATGTTTTGCAGGGAAGCAAATCAGAGATTCATTCCCGACTAAGGCCATGGTTTGTACATCAAAGCCATTGGGATTATTGCTTGGAGATTTGAGTGGACGAATCGCACCACCAATGCCAACAGATAATCGTGAGGCATTCTATCGGTTCAAAAGATCTCACACCGATAGAGGAGGAGAGCTTGCCTCAGCTATGTTCAATCTAGGTTGCACCGATAGAGGAGGAGAGGTTGCCTCAGATGTGTTCAATCTAGGATGCACCGATAGAGGAGGAGAGATTGCCTCAGATGAGTTCAACCTATCTTGTGAAGAAGATTGGGTTGAAGCTATGGAAGACGAGTTGGAGTCTATCACAAGAAACAAGATATGGGAGCTTGTAGATAGACCGACTGGTTCTGAGAAGAAAAGAGAAGATGATCGAGTTTGTGTGTTACACAAGACGTTGCATGTGTTACGCCAGGCACCCAGAGCATGGAGTGTAAAACTCGATCAGGTTCTCAAGGAGATGAGATTTGAGAAGTGCACGAAGGAACCATCAGTGTACTGCAAGACTCAAGGAGGAGACGTCTTGATCATAGCCATCTACGTTGATGATCTATTTGTGACAGGAACTTCGCTTAAGGTGATTAGGCAATTCAAGGAGGAGATGTCTAAGAAGTTCGAGATGTCAGATCTAGGTAAGCTAACGTACTACCTTGGCATAGAGGTGATTCAAGGAGCAGACGGAATCAGAATAAAGCAAGAGAGGTATGCTCAAGGAATCCTGTGTGACACAAAGATGGAAGTGTGTAACACGACTCACGTAGGAGTGTGCAACACGACTCACGGAGGAGTGTGTGACACAAAGGTGGAAGCGTGTGACACAACGCATGTACCAATGGAGTCAAGGTTCTCAAAGGATGAAGATGAACCAGAGATAAATCAGTTGGGTGTTGAGCAGAAGGCCGACATCCTTCCCAGAGCTCATGTACGCAAGATGGCGGATGTGACCAGAGTTATCATCGCAGTGAGCTTCAGCCACAAGACTCATCGCAACTTAAGTGAAGAGGTCATGAGAAGGTTATACAAGAACTGGGCCGATTCTAAGAAGAAGCGGTACGGAAGCAAGGAGAGCATCCGGTCTAACCTTGAGAAAGATGTGAATTCAATGGGTGGATTCGCACACCATGGTGTGGTGGAGGATGATTACTTGATGATTAAGTTCAAGCAAATGAGGAGCTTAATCGGAGTTCAAGAAATTGATCTCCCTAATTCAAGTTGGAATTAAGGGGGTGAATGTTGGATAATTCCAAGCTTGTGGAAACTTAACATATTATTAGATGTTTAATATGTTAAGATAAACACAATAAGGAAACCTAGAAATAGGAAAAGGAAGTTTCTATTTAGGTTAGGTTTGTGTTTTCCATATCCCACATGTTAAAGGGAATTGTCTTTCATATAAATATAGGTCTAATGGAGAGGTGTTCCATATGATCTAAGTGAAACATATTGAGAGCTTTAGTTTTGAGTAGTTTCTAAAGCTAATAAGAAAAGTTGTTCTTATAACTCTTTGTGTTTCTAAGAGATCTGACATTGAAGCTATATAAAGCTACGAATATTATACCAACAATTACCGAACAAGTATACACCATATGGTACAATCCATAGCCTAATTAAGGAACAAGCGGATAATAATGCTTTATATCTAATTATTAAAAATAAATTGAGCTATATACACTGCACACACCATGAAGGAACTAAGTTAATTTATAGGTTGAGATTAAGCTTAAACTTAACAAGTTATAGCATTGAGTTTTATATTAAAAACCTTTAATTCGTAATTGTCCTTGTAAATAATCCCTACATTTCTTAAAATCTATATACATAAAAAGAATTTTTTTCATTCCTAGGCCATCCACGTCAGATTCCATGTCAGTAAGTCGAAATTTGTGATGGCGACACGTGTCACGGTCAATCAAAACTCAATGTTTCGTTTATTCTTGAGTTTAATGGGTTTTATGTGTCTTTACAATCCAAATACATCTTCTCTAAAAAACTGTATAAGAAACCTAGGGAAAGTGGCCGCTGTGCAACATTGTCCGTTCAGTCAATTGTCAATAGAAATCCAACGGTTTCAACGGTGACGAACGATTCCGATAAATGTCAGTTGGAAGCCATCATTTTTGGCGAATAGACTTCTTTAATCTGATGCAGTAATGGAAATTAACTTGGTTCATGCATCTTCATTAACATTTGCATTAATACCTATTCTCCACTTCTCACAGGATCTCACATTCAATGAATCTCTTCATTCATTCTTTTGTGTTAATCCTCCATTATAAATATGAAAGTTTTCTTCCAACAAATCATCAGTTCATTTTTCTTAATAAACAATACAAAAAAGTGATCAAAAGAGATATATTAAACTCATGTTGTGCTTAAGGAATTGTGTCGAAAAAGTGATAAGAAACAAAAGAAATAAGATGAAAAACAGAATAAACAAAGAAGAAGAGAAAGGAAGAAGATGATAGAAAAGGGGAGAGAACCTTTTTGTTTGACAACATTTTCCATTTATGGAAAAGTCCAAAGGCTATTACATGGTGAAACAATATTAAAACACATCCAATTCGAATAAAATTTAAAATGGTTCACGTCTTAGCTGACTTAACATGCACACGAAGCACTATGCTGAGTGTCCTCTGTTCCACTAAAAACGTTTTTTTTAACATCTTTCCACTAAAAGTGTTTAAAATGTAAAAAAAATATTATACATCACATGATCTCTAAAAAACACAAGTACTAGAATAATATTATTACAATATTCATTATGCATATCATTCACTAAACAAGTAGACAATAAGCTTTTTATAAAAAGTTCCATTTAGGAAAAATATATTTAGGAAAAATATACACATTGAACGATGTACTGAAAAGTCTGGATATCATTGTTGCTTCAGTGCATAAATTAATTAGAATATATTAATAACTTCTTGCTAAAAAAATATATACATTTGTCGCTAAGGATTTAGCTTCACTTCTAATCATAGAATCATTATCACTTTCAGTTACTTGAAGTAAAGCCTCGTGAATTTCTAAAATTTGGAATCTAATTGCTTTAACACTATTTACACGATTCTCCCAACATAGATGACAATGGCTTAAGCGTAAGGTCTTTTATATTATCTTTTAAAATATCCCACCTCTTAGTAGATTTAGCAATATTGTGTATATTCTTTGTATCACTCCAATAAAATCTTTAGCTTTTCCACAAGTATTAGCCATATCACATAACATTAAATTAAGACTATGAGAACTACAAAGAGTATAAAACGCTCTTGGATTTACATCTAAAAATTGGTTTTGTACTCATTGATGTTTTCCTTTCATGTTTGCACCATTATCATAACTTTAACCTTGTACATTATGTATGTTAAAATCCAAATAAAATAATTCATTTTGTAAGACTTCAAAAAGACTTTGACCACTTGTATCTTTCACATGTAAAAATCCTAGAAAAGATTCTTCAATTTTAATACGATGAGAAGAATAATCAACATACTTCAATATCATAGACATTTGTTCTTGGTGGCCACTGGCCACTATCAGGAGTACAATCAAGTATCAAGAAAATATTTTGCTTGTTTTATTTTTACTTAAAATTTCAGATTTAATTGCAGAAGCAATCAAAATTATCAATTCATTTTGAATATTATGACCAAGATAATGAAAATCAATATCATCATTTATAATTCTTTCCACATGCTCTTTGGTAACTGGATCAAATTCAACTAACATTCAATAAATCCTAAAAAATTTCCATTGTTATTTTCATACAGTTTAGCATTAGTACCACAAAATGCAAGACTATGCTTTGCAAGAAATTTTACAACAAAATAATTCTAAACAAAACTTTTTTTCAATGATTTTTTCCTTTTAAAATTAGTGTATGAGCCACTTTATCAATAGTTTGAGAAAAATCTTAAACGCATATCATACTCAATTGTCATATTCTTAACATGTGCAACACTTGTTTCATGCTCTTTAAGCCTAGAACTAAGATGTGCCCAATCTTTAAAACCTTCATTTGAACTGACATTTTCCAACAGATTTTTTAAATACCTTACAGCAAAAACAAAATAATTTATCAATTTAGTTACAGTAGACTAACCAATCTCTTTTGCATTTTTCTCCATTCAATAAAATTCTATTATACCACTTTGCAGAAAAGCATCTATTGAATTTATCTTTTGGACCATTTTTAATAGACATATCTCTTTAAGGACTGTTTTCTACTAAAATATCAATCATCTTAGATTCAAAAACATTCCAATTTCTTGGATCAAAAATATCAAACTTATAATCATTTACTTTTTCTAAATCATCATCATCTGAATTCAAACAATCAGCATTTTTGAGATCATTCTCACAAACATCATCACAATCATTATCATCTCTAGGAATACAAACATTAACACTATCATCATTTTTATTCATATATCTTCTATATTTTCATATTCAGTGTTTTGAGTGGAAGTAACATCTTTTGTTTTTTTTGATTAAAAACTTATGAAAAACACTTCTTTGAAACTATAAATTTTCCAGTTTCTTTTTTCTTTTAACGTTTTTTGTATCTATAATCAGGAACCATATAATCTATTAAAAATAAATAGAACAATAGAAATTGGATAGTAGTTAGACAAAAAGTTGTAGAGTCTTGATTTGATCAGACAAGAACTTGGAGACTCTTCTTTTTCTCTCTCGACATGATGTATTATACAGCTAATAGCTACAAATTGGTAACTGTAGGTGTAATACATGTAGAACTGTTTTCTTTATATTGTGGAAAGAGAGATCTATCTATCCATCGTGAAACCGTATATAAAATCGTTTATCATTTATAAATAGATTGACTTTGTGATTTGTGTGCGGCGGAGGTTTTGGTTCCGTACCGTTTTAATGATTAATAATAGATAGTGTCTTCAGCATTGTATGCCCAAAAATAGCCACATCCTTTTTTTCAATGGAACAACAAGGTACCATTCAAATTAAACACAAAAACGAGAAATTAACATCAACAAATCAGGAGGATATTAATTCATAATAATAAATAATCGTTAAACTTGGCGAAAACCCCTTGAAGATGAAGCAAATACAAAATAAAAATCTCTCACGTCATATATTTTGTTTATTCGCTTAGAAAATGACGTCAGGGACAATACCGAGTTCCTTGAAAGCAGCGGGACAATCAGCTAACGGGGTCTTAACCATGAAACCGAGAGGGTTAACGATACGTGTCTCGTGAGAGACGATTCCGTCATTCGCCGTTAAACTGATCTTAGCGGCGTTACGTAAATAAGCCTCTTTGCTGACATCACTGCAACCAATGTCCGGTGATTGGACCAACACGAGCTCGCAAACTTCTTCTTCGTGGTCACCGGTTACTTCAATCTTGTAGCTTCCTGATTTGTCGGTAACGGCTTCTTTGGTCAACGTTAGGGTTCCGTTTGTTCTGCTTCTGCACTCCAACTTCACTTTCGCCCCTTCACAAACACGAAAAAAATGTTAAACCAAATTAAATACTACTTAAATGTTTGAACATAATATGAGATTGATTTAGTTTTAAGCTGTGGTCGGGCTACGCTCAAAAATATTTGCAAACTTTTTTTTTTTTTTGAACATTCAATATTTGCAAACTGCATCAAGTCATTCGGATTCAGAAACCGATATATTATTGTAAGACGTTGCATACATTCTTAATTATAATATGCAAGATAGAGTGCGCAAACACATACTCGTCCCAAACTATTTCATTATACAATGTTTTTATGAAACGTATGTTTGATGTGCTATTTTTTTTATTACAGGCTCAAATATATTCACACATTCATGCATGATAAATTGTTTAATTTACCTTCGAGGAATTGGCTGAGACGGGTAACAAACTGGACACGGCAAGTGTCACAGTAAACTGATCCCTGAATCTGGAAAATGTCAAAATCATCAGCATCTGCGGCAGTAAAACCGGCGAGAGAGGACAAACACACGGTGGAGACGATAAAGAGAGAGAAGACGATTGCTTTGGCAGCCATTTTTGTTAAAATATTTTTTTTCTTTGTTTTGTGTTTTGTTTGGTGGTCTTTTCTTCTTTTTGGTTTCTCTTTATAATAGTTTAGTTTCAAACGGTAAGTTGAGTTATGTTTGAGAAGAGGACAACTTTTCTCGTGGAGCACCGAGTTTGTTTTATATTAGAAACCCGATTGTTATTTTTAGACTAGAACTAAATGTAAGTCGTTTGTTTGTTAATTTAAAATTAGTTTCAATAGGGTTTTGAATATAAGAATGTTAAGTTTATTAAAGCTTAATTATAGCAGAGGTTTCTATTTTTTTACCACCTTTTTCTCCTTTATTAATAATAGAGTAGCATACAAAATATTTCTAAGATTGTTTAATTTAAGTTATTGGAAATAAGGTTCGTTTTAGGATCCTTGAATTCTTTTATGAACAGTTGATGTTGAATTATTTTGTTTATATTACTCATATAAATCCAGTACCATGAGAAAAGAAAATTTTCAACATGAGATTTTAATTTGACGATTGAATGAAAAACGTATTCTTAAAGATAACAATTCAAATTTTAACAAAAACTAATTATTGATTCAATAAATTCATCTAAATTATATAATATTTGATTTGATAATTTTTAAACAACATTTGTCTCATTCAACTTGAATAAACCTGATTTTTCGAACCAAGTGAATAATACCAAATTTATATTCAGGAATTTGGCTCTAAAACCATTAAAACACATACTTGATATTATACTCTTTTTGCATCATCTATGTTTATAACCAACTAAAGTGCATTGGTAAGTTGATATTATACTCTTTTTATGGCTGTAATGTCACTCCACTCTTTGTAACGTCACTCCAGTGCTTAGAGTTTAGGATTTAGGATTTATATTTTAGGATTTAGGGTTTGTGGTTTAGAGTTTTGAGTTTATGGTTTAGAGTTTCGGGTTTAGATTTCAGGATTTAGGGTTTATTTTTTAAAGTTTTGGGTTTAGGGTTTAAGATTTGAGGATTATGGTTTATGGTTTAGAGTTTTTAGTTTAGAGTTTAGGATTTAGGTTTTATTGTTTTAGACTTTAGGCTTTTAGAATTTATAGTTTTGCAGACGGCGTTAATATCGATGTCATTTTTTTCAGCTATATCATCTTTTTAAAATAATTTATTGTCTTTTTTAATTAGTCGTACATGATACTTTGGTTGGTTATAAAGAGTGAAGTGAATACAAAGATAGACAGTTTGGCGTAGAATGCGAGAAAATAAATGTCTGTTGTTGTTTATATAAATGCATCAGTTTAGTTTGCATAGTCTTCATAGAGTCTGTTTAAGTTATGAGAAAAAAGAGTAGAGTGAATTTAACCATTCATCATAGGGGTGAACCTACGTCAAATCAAATATTTAGGGGGATGTCACCCTTCCTGATATATACATTTCTCTTCCAAATATGTTTAGATATGATCGCACTCTAATAAAGGTGTCTCTCCTGGCTTATTTTTCCTTCTTTGGAACATCCCTACTCCACATGAAATCTTGCTGCATATTTCTACATGACCTAGTGCTAACAGTCCAAATTAGTGATTTGTAAAATTGGAGAATATAAATATATTTTAGTGTTGTGTTTTAATAACTTACATGAGAATTATATATAGACACAATATATAGAGCTATCTCAATTAAAAATAAAATTTATTTAAATTTTATAACATATATCTAAATCATCTAATCTTTATCATAATAGATTTTATATAGTATTATTTGGTTTAGGCTTCATAAATTTCATGGGCCTTAAAATACACATCTTGCTATTGGATACGTATCTACAGTGAGGTTCTACCCATTGAAATTTTAAAACATATAACATATATGTATATATATTAATATTAATATTTAATTTTGGGCCTTTAATTTTATAAAAGAACCAACTCAAATGATTTTAAAAATTTAGATTGAGTTTTCCATAAAATTAAGAACTCTATAGTTAAATACTATTATAAATATATTTGTATGTTTGTTTAGAACTCTAACGGGTATAACCTTCCCCACTAGAGATGTTCTTAACATATCTCCAAAATGATTAAGTGGAAGGTGTTCAGCCCAAAGCTTTAATTTTGGGATGTTCACTTATCACTATTCTTATTGCCGTTACAATTTGACTTCTAATCCTCCTTAGCAAGTAAATTAAGTTGATTTATAAAACATTTTTTTATGCTGGCATGTAGTTCAAATTTTCCTGTTGAAAGTTAGGACAAAGTTTGATACATTTCATGACATCAAAACAGTTAAGTTTAGTTGATTTCTAATTTAGAAACAACAATTTAAATCATTTCTTGTATGTACAAATTACGAATAAGTTTTGATGATAGTTAAATTTTGTCTGATAATAATTATATTACTCAGTAAAACATTTTTTTAAAAATTTATGTATATATGTATGATGTATCTTTTTATTATTAATGATAGTTCCACATATGTATCTTTTTTTATTTAGTCGTTTAGACATCGTTCTCGCTTCGGCCAATTATAATATGGATTTATGTCCAAAAATGACATTCCGTAAACATCTGTGTTAGCGCCCGATTTATAATTTTACTTCTATTGTCCCTAACTAAAACTTATTACCAATTATATTGTATTTTATAGACAAAATGGAAAAGTTCATAGAAATTCGAATAGATGAAATTGGTGGGAAACAGGAAACTTTTGGGCACATGGTTTAAGATTTATCTACAGATACTTACTACTTAGTGCAATGAAGTTCACTTTTGTTGTGAGTGACTATGATTCGAAATTAATTTGTCGAATCTTTTTTCCCTTTGTTTTAAGCTTATAACTTGCACGGATGGTTCTCTTATGAATAAAGGAAATCTAATTCTTGAATTTAAATTTAATTAATTAATTAATTAAAAGACAAAAGAAGATTCCATGTTTTGATGAGATTAATAATTTTGATGCATCAGAAGTATATTTAACATGTGAAAACCAAATGAATACGTTTTTTTCATACATACATTGAGTAGCTGAAATTGGTTAGTTTCTAACAAATATGTTTTCAGATTATATTTGCAGTTTTTTTTGTTCCACATGTCATTCTTAATTTTGAACTTTCAGTTTCAAATAAATAAATATATTTGTCCAAAACTAAAACCAGTTTCGATTTCAAAGTTCGAATATCATAAGCCTAGAGAGATTAAAGTCTAATAAGTTCAACTTTCTAGTTATTAAATGTATTTGTTTACAAACTTAAACCGCGGCTGTAACGAAAAATGCAGCCAAGCTGAAAGTGAAGAGGATGAGTGTATCTCAGTTTGATCTTTGATGTAGAAAAAATACTTAACAACCATAAATAAACTTAACAAGCCATGCATGATCGATCTGGTTATGTATATATGGATCATGGATGTATAAGATGATCATTACGTGTAAACTTAAAATACTTTGTCCTAATCACTACATGGGTATATTACCAATAACATCAAACCTTTTCACTATAAAACCCCACTTCCAAAACCTTTTGGAGTAATCAAATTAGTATCAATATCCTTCAACTTTTCTAAACCAAATGGCTTTAACACAGATCCAAATCTTTCTCATTGTCTCTCTAGTCTCATCATTCAGTTTATCGATCACTCTTTCTCGTCCATTACTCGATGAAGTCGCCATGCAAAAGAGACATGCCGAGTGGATGACCGAACACGGCCGTGTTTACGCAGATGCGAACGAGAAAAACAACCGCTACGCTGTTTTCAAACGCAACGTGGAACGCATTGAACGCTTAAATGACGTTCAATCCGGACTAACGTTTAAACTCGCGGTGAACCAGTTTGCTGATCTAACCAACGAAGAATTCCGTTCTATGTACACTGGTTTCAAAGGAAACTCTGTGTTGTCTAGTCGAACTAAACCAACGTCGTTTAGGTACCAAAACGTTTCTTCTGATGCGTTGCCGGTTTCTGTTGATTGGAGGAAGAAAGGAGCTGTGACTCCTATCAAGGATCAAGGCTTATGCGGTAATATAATGCCAAAGCTTTATTCGTTTGTATATGTATAAACTAAACCAAGCTAAATTTTGAACCGGGATAATCGAACAATTTGGTTTCCTTATCCCGAACGATTTTATCTCTTAATAGTTAATATATACAGAATATAACCCGAACAAAGACCGAAGTCTAGTGTAACTAAACCAATCCAAATTAATTACAAGTATCTGTTTAGTTATACTGTATACAAAATGAAATATTTATTTTAAGTTCTGATGGAAAAATATTTTGAATATTTTAGTAGTTTCTGCTCCAAAACCGAGACTGATTTGAACCGATAATTTTAAAAGGAACTGTAGAATTCCGGTTATGGATTGTCAAACCCAAAGAGTTAGTTGCTTGGATAGTGAAACTAACGAGTGAATGTTTTCCGTAGGATCTTGTTGGGCGTTTTCAGCTGTTGCGGCTATAGAAGGAGTAGCACAGATAAAGAAAGGGAAACTCATTTCTTTGTCTGAACAAGAGCTTGTCGACTGCGACACAAACGATGGTGGCTGCATGGGCGGTTTGATGGATACAGCGTTTAACTA
Organism: Brassica rapa; assembly: GCF_000309985.2. NCBI lineage: Eukaryota > Viridiplantae > Streptophyta > Magnoliopsida > Brassicales > Brassicaceae > Brassica > Brassica rapa. The sequence continues at coordinate 27,711,740 of NC_024800.2, read as the reverse complement.
CACAATAACTATTGGCGGCTTAACCTCTGAATCAAATTATCCTTATAAAAGCACAAACGGCACTTGCAACTTCAATAAAACTAAACAGATAGCAACTTCTATCAAAGGTTTCCCTTTAATAATTCCCTCATAAAAGTCGTAGAAAAAGATTCATATAATAATCCGAAAAGTTAACCGAATAAACAAAAAACTAATTACAAAAATCAAAATAATAAAATAATAAAATTGACGAAACATAACTAAACAAACCAATCGAAATACGCAAATGTCTAAATACTAGTGCTCATGGTTTGGTTTTTGAAATGAGAAGATACTAGTTCTCATGCTTTGAAATTATATCTCTTCTACACATATCATAGGTTTTGAGGATGTCCCGGCTAACGATGAGAAAGCCCTAATGAAGGCAGTGGCACACCACCCGGTTAGCATTGGAATAGCGGGAGGAGATATTGGTTTCCAATTCTATTCGTCCGGTGTGTTCAGCGGAGAATGCACAACTCATCTTGATCACGGGGTAACTGCGGTTGGATACGGCCGATCTAAAAACGGATTAAAGTACTGGATCCTCAAGAATTCATGGGGACCAAAATGGGGAGAACGTGGATACATGAGGATCAAAAAAGATATCAAGCCTAAACACGGACAATGTGGTCTTGCCATGAATGCTTCGTACCCAACTATGTGAAAAAATCGGTTCAATATCCGGTTAAGCTTTAGAATAAATGTGTGTGTTGGTTATAATTTAAGACTCTGTTGCATGTAATTTGTGAAATGGTAAGTTTATGTGATGCAAAAGATTTGATACTTTGAGTAAAAGTTGAGAACTTCATTGTATAACTGATATGGGGTTTGCTATCATAATGAAATCAGATTCTCTTATCATAAGCTTCAATATCTTTTTTCTTGGATTGGAAACTGCAGGTTACTATGCCCCATGTTCTCATCCACAAGTCTCAAACCATTTGACTCTTCTTTCAGACTCATTGCCTACATCAGATGATGAACAGTCATCAACCGAGAGTACTAGTCATGGAAATAGGAACAAGTGTCCTGTTCCAATACGGTCAAAAGCTTTAGTAAACTCGAGAAACAAAATTCAGCAGAGGAAAGCTGTGTTAAAGAGCTCAGGGAGAGTCAAAAGCACAATCCCCTACAGTTAACGTACGAACGACCCGAAACCAGATGCCTCCAAACAGAGGAACAATCCTATGCATGTAATACAGCCAAGCGGCTTCCAACTTACTTTACATCCCTAAAAGTTCCTAATCTTTTCGTCCAAATTTAATAGAAACAAGATTATCGGTTCACCAGCGCTTTGCAGGATTTTTATTAATAAAATTTTAATTATAATTTGATAAAACAATATTCATTTTTAATTTGTGTTAATAAATGTCGTCCATTTTAGTTTTTTTTTTATTTACAATAAACACATCTACAAGCAAGTGGAATATATCCTTAATTACTTTGTATTTTGAGGATGTCCGTATCATTCGATCCAAAAACTTGTGTTTTACGCAATAGACCCTCAAATGATAACTACATTTGACGTGATTTGCACAGGATACTAAAACACCAAGCTACCTATACAAAATCAGAAACACATAATATTACAGAAAACAAAGTTTCATATATTTTTGAAAAAAGAAAAAGAAAAATATATATACATGAATTTTATTTCTTTATTCATTCATATATAAACTTATAAGAACACAAGATCTTATTGAAATGTAGAATTAATAGCACACGGTTTCAACAAAATCCAAATCGTACTAGTTAAGTCAATCCTATCAATATCCAAAGTTGTTAATATGTGATCAAATAAGACAAACAGAAACTATAGATGATTATAATATAAGATAATAAAGCTTCAAGAAAGTAAGATGAGAGTTCCTTCTCCAAAACTTAAAAATATCCACTCACAACCAACACCAAACGGCTACATCACTTTGGCCGACCACAAGATCTTGCACTTGAAGTAAAAGAAATACTCAATTCCTCATCATTTTAAGTCATTAATGTAAGTTAATTAATATATTTAAACAATAAGAGAGGCAAAAGGTGAGAGAGTATCACTTTTCGGCTTGATCTGGTTCAATTCCGTGGAAACCATTCTGATCTGTCGACTTGATTCAGAAAATCAGATAGACCAAATTTTTTTTTGAATAACTTTATAATAATATTTATCCAACTATTTTATAGAATATAATTTTAAAAATATTCTAACGTTTCTCTCTAATTTATGACGGATGTAAGAGTTTATTTGGCGTACTTGGTTTATTTGATTTGAGGATATATAAACCAATTTATCTATACAGTTCCTTAATTGATTCGGTATTTGTTCGGTTTGTTTTGTATGTTTTGCTTCAAATTTCCTCCTGTACCAAATAAGCTGATAAAAATTAACAATAAGAGTAGTAATCATCCTCTCCACCAATAAACAACTATAATCATCACAAAAAGCTTCTTAAGAACCCTCGACCACTTCTCTTCTCTTCTGAACATAGAAACCACACACACACACAAAATCACAAACAGAAAGATAAAAGAAAAAATGAGCACAGCAAGATTCATCAAGTGTGTGACTGTCGGAGATGGAGCCGTGGGGAAGACTTGTATGTTAATTTCATATACCAGCAATACTTTTCCTACGGTAATTAATTTATTGTTTAGGTTTAAACAGTTTGTTTCCATGAAGACTTTCAAACTGATGTTTTAAGAGTTTTATGCTGGTCTCTTGAAGAATTTTACTGGCTTTTACGTAATTTAATGTTTTCGTGTTATTTAGATTTTACGTTTAGTTTTGACAAAGCCTGGTTATGTACTGTGATACATATTCATGGAAATTTCTCGTACTAAGGTTTTTGTTTTTACAATGATACTTGAATATTTTCATTTAATAAGTTCAAAAAAAAAAATCATTTGAAACTACTGGACGTAAACCCGAAACTAAAGCTAAACAAATGTATTTTTAATTATTTTACATAAAATGTATTTTAATTTTTTTCTATATGTTTGTTTATATATATGTTTGGGATAAAAATGATTTAAAAGGTATATAATTTACAGGATTATGTTCCGACAGTTTTCGACAATTTCAGTGCGAACGTGGTGGTCGATGGAAGTACGGTCAACCTCGGCCTCTGGGATACTGCCGGTAAATAGTTAAAACTTTTTAGTTTTTTTCAGAAAAATAAAACTTTTTAGTTTATTACTAAAACTGATGAATGGACAAATAGTACATATATTAGTATTAATAATTAGTTTTAATGTGTAATTATCAGGGCAGGAGGATTATAACAGGCTTCGGCCTTTGAGTTACAGAGGTGCAGATGTATTTTTATTGGCATTTTCCCTAATTAGCAAAGCCAGTTACGAGAATATTTACAAAAAGGTAGCATTTTAAAATTTGCATCTGTTTTGAAATGACTGTGGTGAAAAATATTTAATTGTCTTCAAGATTATTTTATTTATATTAATTTCTTGAATAATAGTGGCTGCCGGAGCTGAAACATTATGCGCCTACCATCCCCATTGTGCTCGTCGGAACCAAATTAGGTAATAAAGAAGTTCATCAACATTTACATAGGGAAATATTTCGTCGATATGTAATCATTTTATATTGTATATCCTTTTATTCAATTCTAGTGAAAACAATATGTTAAAATATTTATCATTCGATTATTTTTCTGCTAGATAAAGTTTTCTAGCTTAGTAGTTCCAATAAATATTAATATATTATTTTTCATTTATATATTGAAACCCGATAACAGGAAAATACAAGAATGCAGTAAACTAACATTGCCCACTTTCGGTTACTAATGAGCTAATAATCAATAGCCCAGTGTTATTTATACACTTTCCTTGGTTTATTTAGCCTTTGATATTTGTTCATTAAAGTATATTTTTATTAGTGAGGTAATGTTGAAAAGAAAAATTACAGACTTGAGGGATGACAAGCAGTTCTTGAAAGATCATCCAGGAGCAGCTTCTATAACAACTGCTCAGGTATCCTTATAAAAATATCATATTTATTTTTACAAATACAAATATATATATGTCTATATGTTACAAAAAGTCATAACTGTGGCTGTAATAGTATGATGAATTTGAGTAACAGGGAGAAGAACTAAGAAAGATGATTGGAGCCGTCAGGTACTTAGAATGCAGCTCCAAAACCCAACAGGTATATGATTTCATATGAGTACATTTATATTAAACATTAGGTTGAAATAAAATATAATCAAGCTGAATTCTGGTTTTTCCTTTGTCAGAATGTGAAGTCAGTGTTTGATACAGCGATCCGGGTAGCTTTGAGGCCACCAAAGGCAAAGAAGAAGATAAAGCCCTTAAAGACCAAGAGATCAAGAACATGCTTTTTCCTCTAATATTTCCGAATTTAAATAATACAAGTATTTCGTTTTTTTTTTGTTTTTTTGTAATGACAAAAGGGATTTATTCGTCATAAACAATTTCATGCCACCAGAGGCTGTTTCACGCTGAGAAATAATGGATCACATGACAGAGGTTAATTATATATATATATATGTCAGTGTTTTTCCATTCATCAGTTTTTATTCAGCAGCTCTGTTGGTTTCTTTTTCCCCATAGTGATCCACCTTTTCTCTAGTCTGTTTGATACCATTCTTTTTTACTCTTTTCTCTAATATATTTTAGAGGTTGGGCTAAAATCAAATTGTGAACCCTTTTAAAATATAAAGTTGGATCAGTCACTGCATGCCACACATATAATTGATCAGCTTGCAAATTAAAAATAATATATTATGTTGTTTTTACTTATCAATATATCAAACTTATTTTTTTTGGACAATTGTATTATATTTAGAATTAAAGTTTATACAGAACGATATAACAGTTCAAATGCTGAGAGTATAACACCTAAAGTTGTTTCTCTTTACATTTTCTTTGCTCCAGTTCTTCAAACTTTGGTTTTGTGATGTTATATTTACTGATCTTATGGCGGGTCACCGTTTCTTCTCTGGTGGTTACTATGTGCGTTGTAAGGTGGTTGGAAGCAACACGTTTACGCAGATCTGGACTTAAGAGGACATGATCTGGTGATTCTTTCTCAAAGATGTCCGTTGAAGATTCAAGTCAGGATTTGCCGCTCTTTTTGGGGTTTTCACTGGTTTTAGTGAGGTTTTCGACTGTCGGTGTTGGTATGGTGTGGGATTTGTTGAGAGGGTGATGGAGTTGCACGAACCATCGAGCTTCTAATAAGCTATCTGCTTTGAGGGCGGGTAAACTGTTTTGAACAAAGCTCAAGTGGTGGTTAACTACGGTGATAGTCTATGTTTGGATCTGTTCTTTTCTCATGCCATTATCGATCTATAAGGTATCGATTTGGCAAGTTGGTAACCATGGAAGGGTTGTATCACTAAATCTGTTTGAAGGACTTTTTATTTTTCCTCTTTAAAATTTGTCTTTCTCCAATATTCTACTTGGAGTGGCACTGGTTGTTTTACTTTTTTTTTTTAAGTTGGATTTAAATACAAATCTTGTTTTAAATAATTGCAAACTGGTCCTGCGAGTTACCAATGCTACAGTTTTCCTCTTTAAAATTTTCAGTTACATAATTAATTCGAAAAATTATTTCTAACCGGAATGGAAAACCAAATAAATATCGAATTTTCTACCAATTCATCTTCAGTGGTACGGTTAACCCATTGAACGGACATCAAACAAAGCACGATCCAACTACAAGAAGTCGAAGGCGCAGACTAACTCCAAACATTTTTTATCAAACTACAGCAAGTTTTGGCTTAAGTTTAGGATTTCTTGCAAACCAAACTAAAAGAATTGAAAACAAAGCAAGACAAAGAGATTATTAACTTCAAATGTATTAAGATGGAGTAATCCCCACGGTAGTAAGTATTAGGCAAATGTTTTATGATCTGTTTACCAATAGAAAAAAAGAACAAAGTAAAATTCGATGAGTATTCTTCTTTTTTTTAGGTAGGTTGCTTTTTTAAAGGGTGAACACTTGTCTCATTTGCGAGCATCTACTTTCTTGGCGTCTTTCGCTACAATAAACAGAGACATTGAAAAATCAGAAACAACAGGAAATCGTTCTGTTTCTTGAAACCGTAAGAGGTGGTTTGTTTAAGAGGTTTATTACCTGCTTTTTCCTCTTCTCGCTTCTTGGCCGCTTCTTCTCTCTGTTGGCGAATCAGAGCCAGACGATCTATACACACACAGACAAACCCATTTGGTAACATAGAAAGAAACAAGTGAGAGAGAACAAGATGAGATTCATAGTAGATTACCCAAATCCTTTCTTGCTTGTTCGGTTTTGCCTTGCTCCTGCAACCTCATGTAACGCTCATGAGCTCGCTGCTTCTCTAGCTCCTCCCTGCAAAACACCATATAAGATGGAACTGTAAGAAGCTCCTTAAATAAGAAATGTTGAATGAGAGAAAATCAGAAACAAACCTTTCACGCCTTGAGAGTTCAGTGGTTTTACTAGCCTAATAATGAGAAACAGAGAAAGAACAAAAAAAACACAAAGTTATTAAGACAAACATATTTAAGTAGGTTCACAGAAACTGACCAACACAGAAAGCTTACATCAAGGTTTCTAGCTTTTAAAGTCTTTGGTTTGGCTCTGTTAGGATTGTCAACTTCGATAAGAGCTTCATGTCCTTTCTTCTTCACCTGATATTATTATACCCAAGTAATGATGAGAATAGATGAAGGAGGTCAGATAAGATTCTAAGGGTGGGTTTTACACTCACATCAGATTCATCTTCGGATTCCTCTTCAGATTCCTCTTCAGACTCCTCTTCAACATCTTCCTCGTACTCAGCTTCTTTCTGATAATTTCATAAAAAAAAGGCCAATTCATTAACCAACACAAGTCAACAAACATGTAAGAGAAAACAACCAAAGTACCTGCTTGAATGACCGAGGACGCGCAGCAGAAGTTCCAGCAACTACACAGCACACAAAAAAGATCACACTAAATTGAACACATCTGTTAAAAGACCATCCAAACCAATACAAAGTCTTTACACACGATTCTCTCAAACACGCAGCTAAAGCAACAACAGAACAGAACACATCACACTAAACATCACACATCTGAAGAGAAACCCAAGACCAAAAGATCATCCAAGAAAGAGACTTTACACATGATTCTCTCAAACAAGTAACAAGTCAATTCAACACATCCAATTTAAAAGCTAAAGCAACGCTAAAGACCAGATCTTATTGCAAAATACATATAACAATCAGAAACTGCAAATTCGATAAATATCTTACGAATATCAGCTGCACTTGAGAATCGGCGCTGGCCAGTAGGTTTCCCCTTGAACTTGCCTCTTCCCATCGCTTCTCACGACAAAGAGATTGAAATCGAAAACTGGAGGAGAGAAACCCAGGGGATTGGATTCGAAAGCGATTTGGAGACGAGAACCCTAAAGGTGGCTTCTTTTGGGGGATTCTGTGTTCGTTTTCAGTGTGTAATTGCGATTTGTTCCTCTGTATCGCGGTGTAGTTAAGGATCCGTGAACCTATATTAGATCGAACGGTCATCAGCTTCTTTTGGTGTTAACTGTTAAACGATGTCGTTTATGTTAAACGCAGTATACTTCTCCGTTCTCACACTGAGTTATGATAAAAACGGCGTCGTTGCTGTCTAGAAAAAATATCAAAATTGCATCTAACTCCTTTTCCCTTTCTCCCCCAATTGACATCTTTCTAGGGTTTCGTATCTCGCTCTTCTTCGAGGAATCGATCTTGTGCAATAATAACAGGTTTGTCAGTTTCTCAATTCATTGTTTGCTTCGGAACAGCAACCTTTGTCTTTACCAAATTATCAAACTTGGGCTTGTGAATATTTGATCTTAATTAGGGCATTTTCTTGAGCCTTGGCTCTGATTCTTTTGAATTTTTATAGATTCGCAAGTTATGGGTTTCCGATTTTATTTTCTAAAAGTTGGATCCTTCTGGGTATTTTTCTTAATCTAGAGATTAAAGTATTGATTTTTATATTTTTTTTTGGATTGTGGCCTAAGGGGTGGTTAAGCAATGGGGAAGAGGAAGTCAAGGGCAAAGCCGGCTACAACGAAGCGAATGGACAAGCTTGACACTGTCTTCAGCTGTCCTTTTTGCAATCACGGCTCTAGTGTCGAATGCCAAATGTAACCTTCTTTCTTATAGCTTTAATGAGCTACGACATATTTGTTGAAGATTTCGTTTTTCTTAACAGTAATATGAAGGAGATGATTGGTATTGCCACTTGTAGAATCTGTGAAGAAAGCTTTAGCACTACTATCACAGGTTCCTTTTCATGCTGCTCTCTAATCGTGACATTGCTATATATAATCAGTTTTTTTTGCTTTACATATTTGATCAATCTTTTGTTTTCTTGCAGCTTTGAGTGAAGCTATAGACATGTAAGTACACTATCTTCTTCTTCTTCTTCTTTCACCCTGTTTTTTTTCTAAGCCTCTGTGAAACTAATGCAGCTACAGCGAATGGATTGATGAGTGCGAGAGGGTCAATACTGTGGAAGATGATGTTGAGCAAGAAGAGGAAGTAGAGGAAGAAGAAGTATATGAACAAGAAGAAGAAGTGGAGGAAGAGGATGATGAAGATGAACGTGTGTCTGTTAAAAGGAAGTTTAACTACCGAGACGATTGATCTTTTTATTGAAAACCATGCAAGTCCTTTTAGACATTTCCCTTATGTTGTAATATCTACTGACACTCGTTGTTACCTATCACCTTCGTTTCCTTTTGTTTTACATTTACTGAAACAGTAATCTCAGCTCTGTACACGTAAAACCTAACCAAGATCGATAAGAAGATGAGGTTAGTCAAGTTTAGAACCGAATCAGTCGTGAGCGGGATTTGAGATGTAGTTAAAGCTTTATGAAAATGCACCATCTTGATTGTACGCTTACTAGTTGGTTTTAAGCTTAGAGCATCTCCAATCCATTTTTTTTTTCTTTAATAATTTTCATTGCTATGTTTTCCTATAAAATACAAAAATTTCTTCTTTTACCAAAAGGGAGAGATCAGCTCACTTCTATATGCCGAGGACCGGCTCATCCAAAAACACTTTTTTACCCTACTAAATTCCTTAAACGTCGCTTATCCTCGGCTTTCTTCTTTGGAGTTGTTATTGGTTTATATATTTTGATTAATTTGGAAATCCATATAGTATTTATAAATTCAAGTAAAATATGCAAATCCAAAGGTTTCCCTCGGATTTGAATCTTTATATTTTTAACTAAAAAATCCAAACAAATTCATTCAAATCCATTATAAAATCAAATATATTAATAAATCCGTACGATTGAATAACACTTGACTGGATATAGAATTTATGAATCATTAAACCAATAACACCTAATTTTAATACAAATTTAAAAATCACAGAACCAATAACACTAGATTTAGTTTGGATTTTCAAATCCATTAAAATACGACAACCAATAACCCTATTTTGTATTATTAACAAAAAATCCAAATAAATCCATTCAAATTCATTAGAAAATCAAATTTATTAGTAAATCCGTAAGATTGGATAACACTTGATTTGATACAAAATTTATGAATCATTAAACTAATAACACACGATTTTAATACAAATTTGAAAATCATAAAACCAATAACATAAATTTAGTTCGGATTTTCAAATCCATTAAAATACAATAACCTATTTTACATTGGGCTCGAAAAATACACATTTAGGCCCTGTAAGGCCCACATATAGCTATCCATCATGTCTCGAACGTATCTTAGGTCTCTACTTCGTCATCTTGACGCTACTTTCCCCTCTTTTTCAAAATCACACTAATATCCAGGAAAAAAAAATCTCCAAACATCGAGCGAAATTTCAAGTGACGAATCTTCACGAACTTCGAAGCTTGCGGAGATGAGGAGCTTTTTCAGTCGAGGAGCCAAAGATTCGCCGTCTAGTTCCGCTTCCCCGTCGCCGAGATCATACCCTTCGTCGTCTGCTGCGACGGGACCACCGAGACCGATTCGGCTAGTGTACTGCGATGAGAAAGGAAAGTTCCGGATGGACCCTGAAGCAGTTGCGACTCTGCTACTCGTCAAGGAGCCCATCGGCGTTGTCTCGGTTTGTGGTAGGGCTCGTCAAGGCAAGAGCTTTATTCTCAATCAGGTAATGTTTTTTTTTTCTCCTTTTGATCTTAGAGTTTGTTTAATTCAATTGATTTTGTGATTTTTTTTTTTTTGTTGTAGCTTCTTGGGCGAAGTAACGGATTTCAAGTAGCGTCAACGCACAAGCCTTGTACAAAGGGGCTTTGGTTGTGGAGTTCTCCTATCAAACGAACTGCTCTTGATGGATCTGAGTATAATCTTTTGCTCTTAGATAGTGAAGGCATTGATGCTTATGACCAAACGGTGAGTAAAAACTTGTAATTTACCAGTGAAATTGCTTCACTTTCCTTTATATGTTCTGATTCACTTTCCTTCTAATGTAATCCCACAGGGTACCTACAGCACTCAGATATTCTCATTAGCTGTGCTTTTGTCAAGCATGTTCGTATACAATCAGGTTTGTTTAATTTCCACTTCTCTTTTTGTGCGTATCTCTTCCTTAGATGTTGTTTTGTGCTTATTAGGTGTTGTTTTCTTTCGTGTGTTTTCAGATGGGTGGTATTGACGAAGCTTCACTCGATCGCCTTTCTCTTGTCACTCAAATGACAAAGCATATCCGTGTGAAAGCGTCTGAAGGAACGAGCTCACGTTCTGAACTTGGACAGTTTTCTCCCATCTTTGTCTGGCTCCTTAGGGTAATCCTCTCTGCTATTTTTTAATGTAAATTTGTTTTCGATACCATGTCTTATATATTAACCTTGGATATGCCTACTTGCAGGACTTTTATTTGGACCTAGAAGAAGATAACCGCAAGATTACTCCGCGTGACTATTTAGAAATTGCGTTAAGGCCGGTTCAAGGTGGTGGAGGAGATATTGCTGCTAAAAATGAGGTAATGGTTGCATGTGCTTTGATTTTTTTTGTAAGTTCATTTAGATAGTCGTCCACTCTATGAGAAATCTGGGTGTGGTGATCAAGTGTAATGTTTCTTTGCTAGCACAATTGGGAGTCAATGCTAACGAGAGCAATGGTTTTGCAGATCCGAGATTCCATCCGTGCACTTTTTCCGGACAGAGAATGTTTCACCCTTGTAAGGCCTTTGACCAATGAAAAGGACCTCCAGAGACTTGACCAAATTCCGGTTAGTATCATTTTTTGCACGCTCCTTCACTTCTTATACTACGCTTAAAGGTTTGTATAATACTTGGTTACATAAATTCCATTGTGTCTATGCAGTTGAAAGATTTGAGAGGTGAGTTTGCCGCTGGCCTGGATGCATTTACCAAGTTTGTTTTTGAGAAGACGAGGCCCAAGCAGTTAGGGGGTACTGTGATGACGGGTCCTGTACTTGCTGCTATTACACAGTCTTATCTGGATGCGTTGAACAATGGTGCTGTGCCAACGATAACCTCAGCTTGGCAGGTTTGAGATCTCTTGCCTTCGTGGATGTTTGATACATTTAAAGTCAAAAGCCATTCCTTTTCTTGAAGGATTAAAAAAACCTGAGACTTGAAGGATTTGACTAGATAGGGCGGGGTTCACTTTACATAATGTAAACATATGGTTGATTAATGCGTTCAGACATTTGTGTACTTGGAAACCATCGCGGGGATTAGTTGGGATGTTTTTACTAATGCATCCTTTTACTTATTTTCCCTCAAATACTTCATAAATTGATTTTTCTTGATTATGTTCTTGTAGAATGTCGAAGAAACTGAGTGTCGAAGAGCATATGATTCTGGTATAGAAGCTTATTTGGCTGCCTTTGACCAATCAAAAGCTCCTGAAGAAGTAAGCACCTGTCTTTAGCCTCCCGTTATTTGTAATTTATGTTATGATTCATACCAATTCTTATATATAGGGTGCACTGAGGGAAGAACATGAAGAAGCAGTTCGAAAAGCCTTGGCTATGTTTAACGCCAATGCTGTAGGGGCTGGTATAGCAAGAAAAAGATACGAGGATCTTCTTCACAAGGACTTGAAGAAAAAATTTGCGGTAATGGACTCTAAACCAGTGCTATGCAGTAATAAAGTACTTGTTTTTAAAATCCGACTGTTTTAGTTACATTTCTCGTTTCCTCAACCTCCACATGAATTTTCTCTTCTCACTTCGTTATGCTGATGTAGACTATCTTTTCTTGATTCAGGATTACAAAAGAAATGCATTCATGGAGGCAGATTTGCGATGCACGAGTGCTATCCAAAGTATGGAGAAGCAGCTGAGAGCAGCTTGCCATGCCTCTAATGCGAATATGGATAATGTTGTCAAGGTTGGTTACTTATGGATATATATTTTTCGACTAGATGTACCAAGGATGGAAGTTCCCGTGGTTTTAGTTGGTTGTTGATTGTCTTATGTATGGATCGATTGTGTATCAGGTTCTAGAAGCTCGTTTGTCAGACTACGAAGCATCATGTCATGGCCCAGGGAAATGGCAGAAACTTTCTGTTTTCTTGCAACAAAGGTAGTTACTACTAGTCCCCCTCTCCGATTTAGATTTACGTGTATCGGTGTATGTTTCTTTAAAGGTTTGTTCATATATTTTACCCATTTAATTCTCGAATTTTAATCATGCAGCTTGGAGGGACCGATATATGATCTCACCAAAAGGCTTATAGATAACATCGCTATAGAGAAGAACTCACTGGCAGTGAAATTCCGTTCTGTTGAAGATGCGATGAAGCATCTGAAGCAGCAGTTGGATGATAGCGAGAGATACAAGCTGGAATACCAGAAACGTTATGATGAATCCAACATCGACAAGAAGAAGCTGGAAGATATATACAGAGAACGCATAACTAAACTACAGGGGGAGAACAGTTCGCTGAATGAGCGATGCTCCACTTTGGTCAAAACATTGGAATCTAAACAAGAAGAAATCAAGGAATGGAAAAGAAAGTACGACCAGTTTGTTTTGAAACAGAAAGCTGTTGAAGATCAGCTTAAATCTGATATGGAAGTTCTTAGGACACGAAGTACTACTTCTGAAGCTAGGCTCTCTGCAGCTAGAGAACAAGCCAAATCCGCTCAGGAAGAGACCGAGGAATGGAAAAGAAAGTATGATTATGCTGTGGGAGAGGCAAGATCGGCTCTTCAAAAGGCTGCTTCGGTGCAAGAACGTTCAGGCAAGGAAACGCAATTGAGAGAAGATGCTCTTAGGGAGGAATTTACATTGACTTTAACTGAAAAGGTATCTTTCTTTGTCCCAATTTGTTAAAGAGATGACTTTAAGATTTCTAATCATCAATATGAGGTGTTAACTGATTTCAGGATGAAGAAATTAAGGAGAAGACTACAAAAATTGAGAAGGCAGAGCAGTCTCTAACGGTTCTAAGATCAGAGTTAAAGGTGAGCTTTCTATTTTAGCTTTGCCTTGTTTTCCTATCCTTCTATGTGGTACATTCTGATAAGTTGGTCAGTTGAGCATCTGGATCTAAGCTATTGTGGTGTCTTTTGCAGGCAGCAGAGTCTAAAATCAGAAGCTTTGACGTGGAAACAGCATCACTGAAATTGGAGTTAAGGGAAATGATTGATAGGTTAGACAGTGCCAACACGAAGGCTTTGACATATGAAAAAGAGGCAAACAAGTTGGAACAGGAGAAAATCCGTCTAGAGCAAAAGTACCGATCTGACTTTGAGAGATTCGATGAAGTACAAGAGAGATGCAAAACAGCTGAAATAGAAGCTAAACGTGCTACTGAACTGGCGGACAAAGCTCGAGCTGATGCCGTCACTTCCCAAAAGGAGAAAAGTGAGAGTCAGAGCTTGGCAATGGAAAGACTTGCTCAGATCGAGCGCGCTCAGAGACAAATCGAGAACTTGGAGAGGCAGAAGACTGACTTGGAAGATGAATTGCACAGACTTCGTGTGTCTGAGATGGAGGCTGTGTCCAAGGTTACAGTCTTAGAAGCAAGAGTCGGAGAAAGAGAGAAAGAGATCGAGTCATTGTTAAAACTAACCAACGAACAGAGGGCGCATAACGTGAAGTCGTTGGAGAAGCTGTTGGATGAAGAGCGTACGGCTCATATAGCCGCCAACAGAAGAGCTGAAGCTCTTTCTCTTGAGCTGCAAGCTGCACAGGCAACTGTTGATAATCTTCAGCAAGAACTAGCTCAAGCTAGGTTGAAAGAAACTGCATTGGACAACAAGATCAGAGCTGCGAGTTCATCTCGTGGGAAACGGTCCAGAATGGAAGATGATGTTGATATGGACATTGGAGAAACAAGTGATAGAATCTTGAGGACTAACAAACGATCTCGAAGCACCAGAGGAGATGATAATGGTGGTTATGAGGATGGTGTTTCAGTTTCTAGAGGCGATCAGGACACTCAAAACCAGCAAGACGAAGAAGAGGAGGAAGCAGAAGATTACAGGAAGCTAACAGTGCAGAATCTTAAGCATGAACTGACGAAGTATGATTGCGGACATTTGATACTGAACAAAGGCCATCAGAGCAAGAAAGAGATTCTCGCTTTGTATGAAGCTCATGTTCTTCCCAAGAAAGCGTTAGAGAAAGAAGAGAGAAAGAGACAGTGACAAGCTACTTCGTGGGACGAACTCTGTACAGAGTGAGGGGAGAAACATGTTTTAGTCTCGAAGTTTCTATCTTTAGAGATTAGTATAGAGTTTGCTTTAGCAAGGCTCTGAGTTAAGCATTGTTGTATTAAAACTGAGGTGTAGGGTTTGTGAGTGTTTTTGTGGTATTTAATGTTGTGGGAGCTTGAGTCGGTTTGGTGTTGGACTTTGAAATTTGTAGACTTTATGTTCTCAGAGTTCTGTTGAGCTTGAGTTTGACCGTTTTGCTTTGGATTTCATTTTTGTCTTTCATCTCTCAGTTAACAATTTTTTTTAATGACCTGGAATATTAGGCCGACCGAGATCCAACCGATAAATTCTCGGGGATCTATCTACTCTTCTTCTACGGAGGGCTTGTATGTCTGATGTGACATCAAGTCTAACATTTTTGTTACTTGGACAAATGATTGGTAATTTTCTTTTAGTTTTTAGGCTTCAAGTGGATAATGCAAATCAAAATATGCAGATCAACAGATAATGCAGATTAACCAAAACAATGCAGATTATGCAGATTAAACATAATAAATGCAAATCAAACTTGTTAAACTAATTTATCGAATTATCATACTTGAACGAATGCAAAGTTTTGAAATCCGAACCAGACATTGACTCATTATTATAATTGGGTCAATGGTCGGACATAATTCAACTATAAATTTTAATTTAAGTAACTATATATATGTATAACTATAAAAAAAATTATAAATTTTTATATAAAAATGATATAAAAATAAAATAAAAAAATAATATAATATAAAATATAACTTATATAAGAGTTTAAGTGTAGTTATATGTTTTTATAGCATACAAAATAATGTGTATAAATACCTTTTTACAGAAATTATATTAAATATATTAATATGTCAAGTATATAGATCTATACTATTATCTAAGAATTGATTTGTTGCATTCGAGCTCCCACGTTAAAAGTTGGAATGGTTAATATCAATCCCTGTTTGAAACTATGCTAGGCGTTAGTCGGGCGGTTGGTCCGGACCTAGCGAGTTACCAAAAAATCGGAGTTTACGCGGAGATTAATCGGAAACTAGTTTTTGGTACTGTTTTCAGTTTTCGGAATAATTTTTTTAAAGACATACTAAAATGTTTATAATTTTTAAAATATTTGGGTGTCAATGTGTGTACTAAGCTGCGTTTTGGCTTCAGTCGGTTTAGTGTTTTGACATTTTGATTCGTCGACCTTTTTTTCTTCAGAATTGTCTTGATCTTGTTCAACTATTTGCTTTTGATATTGGTATTTTACTCTTTAATTCTCAGTCAACATTATTGACTAATTAGGTTTGATGGACTGATTCTAAGATTTAAAAAAAAAAAAACTTCATGATATGGTCTTCTATGCATCAATGCATGACCAGACGGACCTATGCGATGTGACGCCGAAAAATATTTTAGATCATCAGAGAGAAACACATTAAATTATTTAAATGAAATTTTAATATGAAGTAAAATTAACTATTTAAAATTGTGACATATATTAAATGATTCTTTACGTCCTTTCTAATTTTCGGTAATTTTTATTCATAACTCATAAGAGACCTTTCTTAGAGTTTATCAGTATTGATATTCTTAATTAGCTGAATAACTACAGTTACAGTTAATTAGGCTATAATAGTATAATATATTAATATGTCATATGTGTACTAGCGTAATATGATAATCTCTTAGTTAAGTCATCGTTGATAGATTATTGTTGAATTATGTTACGTGCATGTTGTCAGAAGAAGTAGAACGGTTCTTTGCAGTAATGTACATCCAGGGTAAAGTATCAATCTATGTTTTTATTCAGTTTTAGAAAGGCGTGTGTGCATTCTTAAAGTGTTTAATTAATAATTTTCTTAGCTTTGAAGGGTTTTTATGTCATTTCTTCCTGTTTCTAGAAAAAAACATACTTTCATAAATGTTGAAATTTAAACAAATTATTCAGTTCAAAAAAAAAAAGTCTAACTGGTCTACAGCAACCGCCGTGTACGTCAATTTTCAAAAATTCCAGTTTAGAAATAAAATGCTGTGAATGTTACATAAACAAATAAATAACTATTGATAATTCATATCAATTATTACATTTAATCAACCACTCAGCCAACTTAAATGAAGCAAAACTAAATTAAACCGAACAAAAGTTAAATAAATACCTACCAAAATTTTTTACCATTAAAGAACAAAACTGACTTGTTCCACAAAGCACAAGGTGCAAAGATTAGGTCCACCGTCTAATTTTGACGATAACCTACCTTCCAAGTCTCGTCAAATTATGAAGGGCCCGAGTAAATTTTAAACAATCTTTCGTACACACTTACCATATTTTAATTATAAATCCTCGTAATCTATAATTGTTTCCGACAGAGCATACGAAAATTATTTTTTTCGATTATAATATTCCCAATTTTATAGATTGATGTGAATAAAAGCATTAATTAAATCATACGAAACCGATTATATACCCCCAAAAGTAAAAAAAAATTAATGTACACGGCCTAAGTAGCATTAACAGAACTGTTTCATTAATAACTAACTTACCCCTAATATATTCTCAATATTCACCGTAAAACCCCAAAACTTCCCGAATTGTTCAAATTCCCCCTCCTTCCCTCTCCAAACTGTTTAAAATCGCCGCCACCTGAGAAACCGACGGCCGACTCCTCCGCGAATTCCCGACGCAAGCCAAAGCAACCTTCGCTAGTCTTATCACCAAACACTTGATCTCACTCTCAACAACAATCCTCGGATCCAAAAGCTCAGCGAATCTCTTCTCTTTGATCAAAGGCGTCGCCCACTTCACGATCGACCCGTTCTCGCTTCTTCTCCCACTCAGAATCTCGAGCAAAACGACGCCGAATCCGTACACATCGCTCTCTTTGCAGTACCCTTCTTCAACGTACCAAGAAACCTCAGAGTTCTCGCGCGGAATCAAGAACGCGAATCCGTAATCTGAGACCTTCGCCATGAACTTCTCATCCAAGAGAACATTCGAAGACGTGAAGCGCCCGTGGATGATTCTAGGGTTCACGATCTCGTGCAGATACTCCAAGCCTCTCGCCGCTCCCGCCGCGGCTCTGAAACGTTTACGCCAGTCGAAAACGGTTGTAACCGCCGGTTCGAGATCGGAGTCGGAGTCTCCGTGTAAGTGATCGCTCAGGCTTTTCGCTTCTCCGACGAATTCCGTGACGACGATCCTCTCTCCGGGAGCTTCCGAGAAGCCTAGGATCGAGACGACGTTGGGGTGGAGAGAGGAAGAGAGCGTTTTGAGAACCGTGGTGAAACCGGAACCCGGTTTGCTTAAAACCAAACCGGGGTGTATTCTTTTGACCGCGACGAGGTTTTTGTGGGACGGGATAACCGCTGCGTAAACCGTTCCTAACCGGCCGCTACCGATGATTCGTCGCTGGCTAAATCCGTCGGTTGCTGAATCTAGTTCGGTTAAAGGGTAAGTGGTTCCCGCCGGTTTGGTTTTTGGAAGGAGAGATTCGTCGGACCGGATTGGTTTCTTTCTGCATAGTAAGAGGAGGAAGATGAGGAGGATTAGAAGAAAGAGTGAGAGAATAGACAGAACAGAAGCGTAAGCGATTTCTTCAGACTTGTCCATTTGATTTCAGGAAAGAAAAAAAAACTTATTCAAGGATGTCTGATTATGATTATGGGGTTTGCGTGTATATAGGTGAAGAAAAATGTAATAAAATAAAGGTCAAAATGACAAAGTAAGGAATACTACGTCTGAATGGTCAATAAATATTGGGTTGTGGTCTTTTTATTTTAGGGAAACCAAAATAGATACTTTTCATTTTGCTAATATATGAGTGAAATATTTTTGTCATTGTAGAATTAAAATTTTGTTTTAAAATAAGTATTGTTTTATAATTTTAATACAAAATTTATTGATTTTATATTCAAATCTATTTGTTTATTGGTTAAACTGTGGCTATATGTATTGATGATGATGTTTTTATTTAGTAAATATACAAATTAAATATTTTTTTAATTTGTATGCATAAGTCTAAAATGAGAATTAAAATAAAACAGAAGGAGTATTTGTTTTGGTATTTATGTACATAGTAAGATTACTAAATTCGTCAAATTATACAAATGCTATTTTGTTATTTTCTTTACATTAGAAAATTATGAAGATGCATTAACTTTTCATAAAATGAATATATTATTCATAAACTAAAATATTTACTTTTCATTATATGAAGAAAATATTTGTTTTCTTACAGCAGGAAGAACTACTATTTGTTTAGGTATTTTGTTGCCTAGTAAGATTTCATATTTGTTAAATTAAAAAAGATGCTACTTTTTGTTATTATTTGTACGTTATGAAGGTGCGTTACTTGTCATAAAACTAAAATATTATGCATAAATTAAACCTGTATAGGATTAAAATTTTGTAGATCATATATGTATGAGAACGTTAAAAAATTCTGAAAAAAATATATTATAACTTGACAAAATATTACAGTTACAAAAATATATTACAGCAATAGCTTATTTGTATATCAGAAATGGTAAAATATTTAGTTACAATCAAAGAGCTTTTTCTAATTCATTTTTATTTAAAATAATAATTAGGTCACAAGAGGATTCACGATCCAATTAAATTAGTAATAGAATGAGAAACAGTGTTGCTAGGGAAAACCATATGAGAACCAACGTTAACAACAAATACTTGGGAAAGTTATACAAAAATACTCTTAACTATATTTTATTAAGCACTATACCACTGAAGTACAAAAAATACTTTCCTAAATTTAGGTGTTTTCTTACAATTTTTATTTCCTTTTCTAACACATTCTAACCATTTCATTTATTCTTTTCCAAATATTTTGACAATATTTATTACAGAAGTTTGAAACAGAAATTACCTATTTTAAAGTGTTTAATTACATTTTTACTTTCTTTTTTTGTTCTTCATAACTAATTCTTTAATTATTTTTACCAGAATAATTTAACATCATTTATTTTATATGTTGACCATAATAATTTGACTGGTTTAAATAAATTTGCTTGTAACAGGAATTTAAAACAGTCAACAAAGAGTTTTTTTTTTAATTTGTTTATAGAATTAGTTAGACATTTACATTCGGGTATCCGTTGAGGTACATATCGTTTATTTCGGGTACTGTTTTTTTTTTTGTTAAAATTAGGTCCCGCTCGGGTATTAAATTTTGTTGGGTTGGTTTCGAGGTGGGTTATCTCAGGTCTGGATGAGTTTGTTCTGATGTATATGAATTTAAAAATATTCAAATAATCATTGTATCTTAAACAAGTTCGGATATTTGTACAGAAATAGCCATATTACACGATTTGGTCCAAGTATTTTGAAGACAATTAGCTATATGGCAAAAAATCTAAAATATATAACACTAATTATGAAAAAAATATATCAATGCATAAGAAAGTAATAATTTTGAATAATAAATATTTGATAAAAATTAGTGTCTCCTCTATCATTTTTGTATAATTTTAAATTATTAAAATAAATTAAACATCTACATAATAAAATTTAGATTTTTCCATATATGTTATATTTTGAATTTTTAAAAATGACTATAAATTACTTAAATTGTTAAAAGTCTCACACTGTTTTTTTTTTTAGAATTTTGCTATTACAAGATGTAAATGATTTACAAAATCATATAAGTAGGAAGTCTCATTTAATAAATATTAAGGTGAAAATCGTGTAAGTAGGAAGTAATTATCGTTTAAATTAAACTATATACCATATAAAAATACATAAATATTTTAGTTTCAAAATTTTCTTGAACAAATTATTTTTTGGATAAAAGTTTTGAACAAATATTGACAAATTAATATTAAGTTTTAAAACTTTGCACTGAATTTTTTTAAAAAGTTATAAACTACTAAGACTATTAAACATCCCATAATGACAATTTAGATATTAGTGTTTTGAAGTTTTCCTTATAAAAAATACAAAATATCAAAAACCAATATGACTAGAAAGCATCATTTAACAGATATATTAAAAATATACTATATATATCTATGTTAATATCATTTAAATTTAATTATGTACTATATAAAATTGAAAAATGATTGTTTGAATTAATAAATTTATTTTCGTCTTCGCAACAATTTAATTGTATACGTAATAGTTAGTGACTTTTTAGTTATACAATATATATTTATTATCATTAAAATAACATATAATACGTAAAAATAATTTATATATGCAATGTTCATTTTTAACCTAGTAACATGATTATTTTAAAAACATGCATGACATTCATATTAGTATTTAACAATACATTTAAGGCTTAACTGATAGCCATCAGAAGAACAATACGAATGAATAAGAAAAACATGAAAAAAATAAAATTGTAGAAAAGGTGCGGAATGATAATTATTAATTGCTTATCAAAATTAATGAGCGTGTTGGACTTTAGGTAGGATAGATTTGGAACTAACTACCAAATGTCGACATTTTCAGTTATTGGTTGATCCTCTATCCATAATGTCGCTCCTTTAACTGCTTAGTTCAAAATGTCATTAATTATGCATTTCTACAATTCAATTAATGAGTATAGATAAAAGATCTTTATTACTGAGAATTTGTGTTTAAAAAGTACCAATGAAAACAAACATAAAGAATGCATTTGTGTTCAATCAATTTTGAGAAAGAAAAAAACATAAACGTCTATAATATCTATGCAACGAATAAAATTAGCTAGAGATTTGTTAGAGATAATTAGTTTAATGACATATATATTCCATCCATTTTTAATATACATTGTTTTAGAATTATGCACATAGATTAAGAAAATCATTAATTTTTTATATTTTCTAAACAAAAACATTATTAATTATTTGTCTAACCACAAATCAACCAATAATAAAATATAAAGTATATTATCATTAGTCATATAACATTAAGTTTTAATAAATTTTACATAGAAAATCGAAAACGTCATATATTTTAGAACATAAAAATTTCTCTAAAACGGCTTATATTAAAAAAGGAGGGAGTATATGATATAGCTGAATTTAAACAATGATTAGATATGAAAGATCATATTATTACAATATATTTTACATTATCTTTTTGACTAACTTTGAAGTATTCATGTCTATAGAAAGGCCTAGATTAATTTTCAAAGTGAAGTGTAATGGATACATTTTTTTCTTTGGATGTTGAAATGAACATAAAGCAAATATATATATATATATCTAGGTGTGCGTTCAGAATAATGTGTCTTAGTTTCGCGAAGCAAGTTGATCGAACTTAAAACGTGTTGACGTCTTAAACCCATCGCTTTACCATCCAACTCTTTACCATCTAACCACAAGGTCCCAGACAAATCATCGTTACTGTCTTCAATTTGTTATAGTTGCAAAATGCATTAGTTATTGTTAGATGTGTTAATGTACTTTCCCCAGATTATGGCTCAACGTTAATTAATTATTCAATCCGTCACCAATTAGTACCAAAATATGTTATAAAAACTATAATGAATTTTATGAGATCCAAATATTCAAGATGGACCCATCTAACTTTGGCAGGTGAAACTTGCACCTAATGAATAACTAATGCTGTTTACTAAGATATACTTACTGTATACTTTCTTTCATAAAAATTGTATATATTTAATATTTTCAGATTAAAACAAGCTAAACTAGTCTCATATCTCATCCTCGATGTCTTTCTGTGGAAGAGAGATTATGGTTTAGAAGCTCAACAGTTTGAACTAGTAGTGTATATTTATAAAAAAATACATATATTACTAACTCAATTAGTTAAGGAAACCCTCTTTTACTTTTATGTTAGGTATGTACTAATTAATTGTTTAACATAACCTATGACAAGAATCCTTATATATTAATTGAGAAGCATAACAATATTTTTTTTGCAGTCACGTGACATCACTAGAATGATTCTTAGAATCTTTAGAGAAATATGTTAGTCTATCTAAATATATAATAAACTTTTTATTAAATTAACAATAAATATATTATTAATCTGCTTCATTATTTTTTTTAAATAAAATTACAGAATTGCCTAATGTAGTTAAATAATACTCTCTCTGTTCCTTAAAGATACATATTATAGAGAAAAAAAATTATTTCTAAAAGATTCATTTTTTACATTTTTAATGCTTGTTTTATTAATTAATTGCAAACTTCAAAAATCTTAATTGCACTAATTGATTTTTTATTGGCTTAAAATTGTGGAAAGAAGATAGGGCAAATCTCCAAAATAGCACCTTTCTAAGTTTATATCATAAAAATAGCACTCAAAAACTAAAATGACCAAAATAGCATTTTATCTTTTGAAAAATTTAAATTTTTTTATTTTTCAAAATTTGAAATCTTATCCCCAAAACCTCACTTCTCAACTCTAAACCCTAAAACCTAAACTCTAAACCCTAAACCCTAAATTATAAACCCTAAACCCCACCCCTTGAGTGCTATTTTTGTGACTTTTGGCCTTGAGTGCTAGTTTGGGAACAAAAACTTGATGTAGTGCTATTTTGGTCTTTTTCTCAAGAAGATAAGCACAAAAAAATTATGCAAATTTAATGTGTTTTATTAAAATGTGTGAAAAAACAAGAATATGGATCTTTTAGGAATAGAGGAAGTATATGACAATTAATGTTTTTGAATAATAAAGATTTAATTAAAATAAGTGTATCTTATATTATATTTGTTTAATTTTAAACTATTAAAATAAATTAAACAACCAAATTAACCATATATATAATAAAAATTTAAAATTTTCTGTATATTTTATATTTTGAATTTTTAAAAACAAGTATAAATTACTAAAACTGTTAAAAGTTTCACATTCAAATTTTGTGATCCATGATTTAAAATTTTTGTTATGACATGATACAATTGATTACAAAATCATATCAGTCGAACGTCTCATTTAGTAAGTATTAAGATTAAAAGATATATATATATATATCATTTTAAATTAAACTATATGTCATATAAAAATGCATAAATATTTTAATTTTGAATTTTACTTTGAATAATTTTTTTTGATAAATATATATATATATATAATTTTATTTTTGTAAAAATATTGTAAATTATTTAAACAATTAATCCCACAATGAAAATTTTGTTATACGTAATTTAATTTTTTTGATATAACAGATACAAATGATAAAAAAACATATGAGTAGAAATATTATTTAGTAGATATTAATATTAAAATATACTATATATATGTTACTACCATTTAAATTTAATTATATATCATATCAAATAGAAAAATATTTTTTTAGATTATTAAATTTATTATATGGGTGTACCAATTTAATTATATAAGTAATAGTTACTGATTTTTTAATTATTTAATATATATTTCTTATTTTATAATATATTTAAAAAATATAATACATAAAATAATATATGCACAAAGCGCGGATCTTAACCTAATATATGTTAAAAGTCAAGATCAGTCACAGATTTGAAAGACCAAAAGTTGGAAATGATCTTAAATATATTGTCATTTTAAGAATAGCATATATGTTTATTAACTGTACCAACCAAAAATGATTGTATATTACGTTTGTTCATATCTACAAAACTCCTTAAATCCTGCAATTTTTTTAATAAATTAACAATTTATTGATGACCCTCGTATGAATAATGGTACGTTCGTTACACCATCAAGTTTTCTTAATTTCAGAAATTACTTAATACAAACAGATATAATATACATATGTTATATGATAAGTTGTACCAATTGTTTTGTTATCTATAAAGCCCATGCTCAATGATCACCACTGCCAATGGAATTGTGGTATATAATATGTTCGTAGATTCTCTCTTTTTTTAAGGAAAAGGAGAGTAATGAATTGTGTTTGCAAAACGAAGGCACATACACTGTATTATCTTAGAATACTCTTCATTATTTAATATGAGAAAATGAAGGAAATGTGGAAGAACGAAGTTTACTAGAACTCTGATACGATATTAAGTTTAGAGATCATAGAGATTAAAAACTGATATATCATTAACTAATTTAGAAGCTATGTATAGTATGTGCCTATGTGGATACAAATATCTAACGTACAAACTATATAGTGTACAGTCACACTACTAATAATAACTTTTCAACCGGTTACGCAACAACACCTAAGCTGCAATCGAGTGAAACATAAGAAGGATATAGAAATATATAGAAGAAGAGATCACATATACGAACAGAAGACAGAGAGAAGAATAAATATCAAAATGGTAAATAACCTCGGTGAAAACAATTACAACAGAATCTGTCTCCAAAAAGAATCATTAACGGTAACGTGGTTTAATCCCCGTGGGACTCTATAACCAAGAGCCTAGGAGAATCTCCTTTTTGGACACCATGATTAATCTTTCCAAAGAATGCAATTTTCACACTGAACCTTATTGTCATCATCATACTCGCACAAACAAGTCTTTGAGAACATGTCAGCTCGATAGAAGACTATCTTAACCATCTTCGTCTTTAGATACAACACGGGAAAGATTGAGCAGTTGAAGTGATCTGAGGCAACATAAACAAGAATCTTGTTTAATAGAGTCGAAAGCGTTAGGATAGAGTTGAGTTATAGGACTTGCCGAGAATTTTATTCCTACATCATTGTTCAATTAACAGGCCTGAAGCCCAATTTTGTAATAATTTTTATATGGGCTTTTGTTCACTTTAGCCTAACTGTTCCAAGAAAATTGATTGAGAAGAGCAACTTGTTTAAATTTCTGTTTGTCAACGATATCGCATTTCTTTTTTTCTTCGTTCATTAGTTCGTTGATATTTGAAATATCATAATGTAAAAATTGTAACGTGCAAGTCTAATCTCAATGACACACCCAAGGAAGCAACTAATCTGATTTTGACGTTAGTTATCATTTAACTAATCGTATACTAATATATTACGTTAAGAAAAAAAAAAAAAAGGTATAATTAAGTTGGCAAATTATAATAGTCTTTCTTGGCCTCCACGAAATACACTAATCAAAACTAACCAAACGCGTCAGAGGAACATTTATCAGATTAACGTAAACATCATTTTCTTAAAATGAATCCCACACAACCCATTACTTTCTTTTTTGTGAAAAGCTTCTAATAAAAACCAAATCTTTTATGATACAAAACGACTAGAGCGACAGAGAGAAAGTCGTTGAAGCAAATGTTCCTGGAACATTTAAATCAGAATCACATTAGTTTAATTCATTACACAAGGTCAAAGCTTATCCTTCACATAAACAAATACTTAGGTTTGGTTTCAGACTTGCTTGCAATACATAACAAAGCACGCATCCAGTCTTATATATATATTTAAACACAAACATTTTCTCATCAAAACATAGAAAAAAAAACATAGAACCTGATAAAACGGCTTGAGTGTTATGGAGATCAAGGTTGATGAAGAAGCTGGGATCGATGATGCTCATCGGATAATAGAAGCAGAGAAAGTTCGTCGCAGGATAGAAGCAGAGAAACTTCGTCGCGTGATCCAAGAAGAGAAAGTTCCACTTCTGGAGGATGATAAAATTCTAATCCAAACTCGAGAGTTTCCTGCAATAGAAAGAAACACATGGATACAAAAGGCAATAGGTCAAACATTTCAAACCACATCTCATCTAGCTAACCTTCTACCTACCGGGACCGTTCTTGCATACCAAATCTTGTCACCAATTTTCACAAACGCTGGAAGCTGCAGTTTGGCTAGCAGATTCATGACCGCAACGCTAGTTTTCATCTGCGGTTTCTCTTGTTTCATACTTAGCTTCACAGATTCTTACAAGGACTTGAATGGAAACTCTTGCTATGGATTTGCTACGTTCAATGGCTTCTGGATCATCGATGGCTCAGCTACTCTTCCTCCAGAACGTGCCAGAACTTATAAGTTACGGTTTATAGACTTTGCACACGCTATAATGTCGTTTCTGGTGTTTGGAGCTGTGGTTATGTTTGACCAGAATGCGGTTAAGTGTTTCATCCCTGTACCATCAGCTGAAGAAGCTGAGATTCTCACAGCTTTGCCCGTAGGAATAGGTGTGTTTTGTAGTATGTTGTTTGCTATATTTCCTACTACACGTCATGGTATTGGTTTCTCCCTCTCTGATAAATGATGTTCTGGTTCATTCATTTAAAATGTCAAAATCTTTTGGAACTTCTTTGGATTCTGACCTTATTCTCTGTTGTATCTGAGATGATCATCTTAATAGAGTATCTCAATGTTTGTGTAAATTGTTCCACCTGGCATGTTCATTTTCAGGTGTCTTCGTATAGAAAGAATCCGACTAAGATTACATTGTTTTGTGATTAAATAAAACATTTTAAGAAAACAAAAGTTTTATGATAAGAAAAAATTGGTTTATCAAAAGAGAGAGTGATTCAAATAAATTGTTCATGGAATATTCAAATGAGAATCCAGTCAAAAAAAAAAAAATATTCAAATGAGAATCAAACCTTGAAAAATGATTCAGAAGCAACATATAGTTGGTTAAATATGAAAGAAATATAGCATAAAGCTTGAGCTTACATTCTTTTGTGAGAAAAAAAAAACATTTTAAGAAAACAAGTTGTTAGGAATATTCAAATCAGAATCTTTTTTTTAGTATATTCAAATCAGAATCACACAAAAAAAATCTTTGAAAAAAAGGTTCAGGAACAACATATATTCTTCCTACAAACCTATAATCCTTAATTATAATACCACACAGAATACAGTCCAAATGCATTTGTTTTTTTTTTAATAGTTATTTTGTCAAACTTCTCCAATAAAAGAACATATACTACAAAAACTTTTTTGAAGCATTTATAACTATGAAAGAAATATATCAAGCACTGAACCAGCAAACCGAAAGAAAATTAAATAAACATATTGAAAATTTAACAAAAAAATAGTTTTACCAAAAAAACAAGAAGAAAATTCACTTCCTTGTCACTGTACTGTCACACGTTTTACTTGCGACTGTATCGTAAATATTTTTCAGACCACTCAATAGTAAGGTACCCTTTAAGCCATCCACTTCAAGATAAGATGGTCCTTACAGTCATCGACCTAGAAAAAGATATTATCTAATGCAAACCAAAACTGAAAACTACAATCCTTTTTAAATAGACAACAAAAGCAAAGTTTACACTTCACTTAAACAGACACTTAGGTTTGCTTCCTTGCTATGCATAATTAAGTAAGCAGCCACTGTTATATTAGACTCGCACATTTGCTCACACAGAGAAACAACAAAGCACCTAAGAAAAAGAAAGAAACAGAGTTGGAGAGTGTCATGGAGACTAAGGTAGATGAAGAAGCTGGGGTCAATGGTGCTGGTGGCGCCATCAAAGAAGAGAAAGCTCCACTCTTGAAAGCTCAAGAATTTCCTGAAGTCGAAAGGAACAACTGGATACACAAGGCAATAGGTCAGACTTTTCAGACCACAGCTCATCTAGCTAACCACTTACCCACAGGGACAGCTCTCGCGTACCAGGTCTTATCACCAGTTCTCACTAACGGTGGACGCTGCGATTTCGCTAGCAGATACATGACAGAAATGCTGGTTTCCATCTGCGCATTCACTTGCTTCATACTCAGCTTCACTGACTCTTACAGGGACTTGAATGGAACTGTTTGCTATGGATTCGCCACGACCAACGGCCTCTGGATAATCGATGGCAAAGCTGTTCTTCCTAAAGAACGTTCCAAAAGCTACAGACTACAGTTTATAGACTTCGCACATGCCTTTATGACGCTTCTAGTGTTTGGAGCCGTGGTTATGTTTGATCATAATGTGGTCAACTGTTTCTTCCCCAAACCATCAGCTGAAGTAGCTGAGCTTCTCACAGCTTTGCCCGTAGCCATAGGAGTCTTTTGCAGTATGATGTTTGCTACATTTCCTACTACACGCCATGGAATTGGCTTTCCACTCTCTGCCCATTGCTAAATGATGTTCTGATTCTAAATGTAATATCTTCGACTTGTTTGTTTCAGCTGTCTTCATCTAATCTTTCTTGTATTTAGATCTCCAAATCTCTGAGAAGAGATTCTGAAGCTTCTCCTACAATCGTTTTATCCAATGTATGACCTATTAGTACCTTCCATGTTCCTTTATTTGGGATACACCCATCAGCCACTATCTCATTAACTAACTGAACAGCTTTCTGAAACTCACCCTTTTTGCACAAACACTTCACCAAAGAGTCTAGGGTCTCAACCTCAACAGAGATGCCTCTACTCCTCATGCTTAGATAAAGAGTAAACGCGCGAGTTGGATAACTGGCACAAAGACCTCGGACTACATAATTACTTGTCTTAACATGGATGTTCCAAGTCAAACGATTTGGAGTTATTCCTCCTAAAATCATCTCGTCGAGAAAATTGGCAGCTTCACGAAACTTACTGACATTACAGAACCCACTGATTACTTTCCCGTATAATCCAGCATCAGGTTTCAAACCCTGAAGATTCATTCTATCTAAAAGCTCAACGGCTTCTTGAATCTTCTGCTCCTTACAGAGACCAGTGATCAAAGTGCTATAGGTTACCATGTTTGGCCTGCATCCTTTAGCCATCATCGTCTCAAACAACTCCATGGCTTGCAAAGGTCTCCCATCTTTGCAAAGACCGTCCATTAAAGAACTGTAAGTGAAAACATTCGGCTCAATGCCTTTTCTCCTCATCTCTTCTAGATATCTCATTGCCTCCTCAACGTTTTTCGATCCACACAACCCGTGGATCATAGAAGTATAGGTAACAACAGTTGGCGAACAGTCTTTCTCAACCATCTCCTCAAACAACTTCTTCGCCTCATCAATCCTTCCGAACCGACACAAACCACTAATCAATGTTCCGTACGTGTAGGAATCAGGTTCACACCCTCGTTTAGGCATCTCAAGAAATATCTTAAGACCAGCATCCACCGTCTTCTCGTTTCTACAAAGAGCTTTGATCAAAACATTGAGAGAGGCAACGGTGGGAGGCAAACCAATCTCTCTCATGTTCTTGTAAAACTTAAAAGCCAGTTTCAGCTGATTCTCTTCAACGAGAATAGCAAGAAGAGTCACGTAACCCTTGTGGCTAGGATCACAGTCAAAATCCTTCATCTTGTGAAATACCCTCAAAGAATCAAACGGCCTGTGAACTCGACCGTACCCTCTGCATATCGAAAGCAATGTATCTTCACTAACAACACAGTTCTCAACCTTCATTCTTGCAACAAGGTCTTCAGCTGCTTTGAACTTATTGGCGGAGACCAACCTAGAGACCATGTAACTGAAAGAGCTCTGGTCGTGTAAGAACCCATTTGCGTATTCTTCTGTTGCGGAATCAAAAACAGAGATCAGCTTCTCCACGTCCTTTTCAGCTCGCATCAGTTTGATAACCTGTGAAGGTGTGATGTCTTTTGACCACTTGAACATCTTCGCTTTGCTTCCCATTTACTTACAAAACGACGCCTTTCTACAATAAAGAGAGATAATAAAACGATTATAAGATAAACAAAAAGATGGCGAATTGCAAAATCTCAGCTACGCATTACGTCGAACAGTTTGTGCGCATTAGTGTTTCAAACCCAAATCAATAAAACATTTCTCGTAGTTATATAACCCTTCTCGGGAACTAACCAAAATCGAATGAAGCAGCGATAAAACTCGTTGCGAGATAGAACTTGAATCCAATCGCTGGAGAAGAATCCTTAACCAGTTTGGAGACTTTGATGAGGGTTTATGGAAGGAATAAAATAAACAAAAAGGGCTTTTACAATGGGAAGTGTTTGGCTGAGTCTCTCTAGCTGATTTAGAGGGTCTCTCTACTACAGCTATTAAATATGTAATCAAGCAATGTTAAACAAATCTTGTGTGTATTTTTCAAATTTAGGATAACTCAACACCTTTTGTTTCAAAAAAAAAAAAAATTTGTTTCAGAAAAAAAGGATGACTCAACACCCAAATGAACATATATCAGGTCTATATGTATTTACCTAAAAAATCTATATGGCCTTCTTCTAAGTTTCTTTATGAATTTGAAACTATTTTACAAATTATAATATCCAAAACCCGCTATTTTTCGTTATTTATACTTATGTTGTTTAGTTTTTGACGTATACAATTTTTTTGGGTAAAATATCAAATTTATTGATCAATTTAAAGGATGCTATATGTACAAAAGAAAAATATGTGCAAGTTTGAAAACCAAACATCAGCAGAATTCATCCAAAACATACATATTGTAAGTCAAGTTTAAGTTTAAACAATCAGAAAAGAAATGCCTTAAACCCCTTCAAAGCATTTTTCGAACTTAGGGAAATTTTGCAGTTGAGTGAGACCACTCTGCGAATTGCTATGCTCTATGTTTCTTTAGTTGATCGATAGTAGTCCATCCTCGATGGTGTATTTGACCATTCATTTCTTTCAAAATGTGGTTAGATAGTTGTTTTGCAAATCATTGGAACCTGCACTGGATCAATGGACGATAGATAATCTTGTAATCTGAAAAGAGTGAAGAGTGCATAGTTGCATACCAGTCTGGCAAAGTGAACTAACCAGGCAGTTTGCCAATGACTCCTAACCAGACCATACAAGCAGAGGGGCACACAAAAATATGTGATTTTTTGTCTTGTCATTATCTAACATAAGATATCATGTTGTTTAATGTATACAAAAATTTATCACCAAAAATAAATTTATTGTACATGTAGTGAAACTTTGGAAAAATACAGAAATAAAGCTGCTTTAGCTGAAATGTTAGATTATATTAAATCTTTTAAAATTAAAAGAACATAATTATATTTTTTTATATATTAAAAAGCTATATTTTGGACTATTACAAAAGTTTATCACTAAAAGCATTTAATTTGATTATATAATTAAAATTTGGAAAAATATTAGACATACTAAAGTTGCAAACCAAATGCCGACATGCCACCACTAAAAACAAATAAATTAACAGAAATCATGCAGTTGAACTAGTAATATTTATAAAAAATATACTTTCTTGTGACTTTTTCACGTTCAATAATTTGAAGACCACTCAACACAAGGTAAAAAAGAGGAAAAATCTACAAAATATTTCACTATTATTATCCTCAAAATAACAAAAGAACAAAATAAATATGAAACAGATGATGATGATATGGAACTTCGCTTGGACAATACTCACTATTTGTCTTAAACCATCCACCTCAAGATAAGATGGGTCCTACCTAATCCAATCTACGCCAGTATCTCAAGATTCTTATCTAATATCTTCACTCTCCACCGTTGGATCATATCACACTATTACTTCCACCGTAACAAAATAGACCGCGAAGCACGAGATCACGAAGTGTCTCTTCTTGAAATACGCGACAGCCTCATACTCCGCTTCCTTCCCTCTCACTGTCACAACTCATCGTCGCAAAACCACTGAACCAATCTCGAGATGGAGTCACGCGTGCTGCTACGCGCCACCGCAACGGTCACCGGCGTCCCGCAGCTGAGGCGACCGATCAGAGCGATCAACCGCCAATTCAGCACTGCGTCGTCGTCGTTCACGGCTTTCGCTAAGCCGATAGGATCCATCGGAGAGGGAGGGAACCTGATCTCCGGTCGTCAGCTCCGTCCGGTGCTCCTTCTCGAGAGCTCGCCGGAGAAAAGAGAGATTCTCAAGCCGGTTAGAGCCGCCGCTGCCGAGGGTGGTGATTCAGCTGGGTAAGCAATGAGGTCCGTTTCTGGCTCACTCGGTGTTGACTCGTTTGACTCGAGTGGTCTGACTCGTTTTTTTGGTAGGGAGACGAAAGTTGGATTCCTCGGGAAGTATCCGTGGCTTGTCACCGGATTCTTCTTCTTCATGTGGTACGTGCCATTATCCTCTCCCCATAACATGCGCACGTTATTAGGCGCACTATAGCAGTTTCATGTGGTTTTACCGCCAAAGTTTAGTATCGAGTTAGTGTAACCCTTGTTGATTTTATATGCAGGTACTTCTTGAACGTGATTTTCAACATCCTTAACAAGAAGATCTACAATTACTTCCCTTACCCCTAGTAAGTAAACACATTTAGCTTTTTCTTACATTAACAAAACACATTTACATTAATGTTTAATCTTTAAGACCAAACATACAACACAAACATGCTTAATATCTTGTCTCAATTTTAATTATTTGTAAATAAATGTTTTTAGATTAAACTTATGGCTAAATATGATTGAACCATATTCTGTTGGTCCAGTGAAGAATCGAATCTGAATAGTTATATAAAGAGAATACATTTAGTAATTTTCTTTAAAAAAAAAAGAGAATCCATTTATTCTTTTGTATTTAAATATAAATTAATATTTGTTATTTTTTTAAGTTTTTTTTTTGACAAATTTTTTTTGAAGTTTTGTATCGGTTATTCACTTGTTCGTTGGAGTTGTCTACTGCTTGGTGAGCTGGTCCGTGGGTCTTCCTAAACGGGCTGTAAGTTCTACATTTTTTATTTTTTTTCATCACTACATTTTTTCATTAGGTTATTATTTGGGACCTCTCGCCCACTCGCTATCTTGTCTATGTTGTATGTATTTAACTTGTGTCTGTGTCTATTTTCGTGATGATTTATCGCAGCCAATTAACTCGGACATCCTCAAGGTATTGATACCAGTTGCAGTGTGTCACGCCATAGGCCATGTTACTAGCAACGTGTCCTTCGCAGCCGTCGCTGTCTCCTTCACTCACACCATCAAAGGTATCTCAGCTTCTTGCAAAACCCATTTAATACTAATTTATACATAATAACAAAACCTAACATTTTATCATGTCCAAAAACGCAGCACTGGAGCCATTCTTCAATGCGTCTGCTTCTCAATTCCTTCTTGGACAACCGATCCCCATAACACTATGGTTGTCTTTAGCTCCTGTTGTACTCGGTAACCACTCTAATTAAACTCATTTCTTGTCCTAAGTTTATTGGATTAACCTTTAAGGAAAATTGCAGGAGTTGCAATGGCTTCACTCACTGAGTTGTCATTCAACTGGCTTGGTTTCATCAGCGCCATGATATCAAACATCTCTTTCACTTACAGAAGCATCTTCTCCAAGAAAGCCATGGTTCTTGAATCTCTTCTCCACGCTCTTAACTATGTCTCTGAAGTTTTGATGTTGAGAATCGGATTGTGTTTTTTTTTTCTTTTGCAGACTGATATGGACAGTACAAATGTCTACGCTTACATCTCCATCATCGCTCTTTTCGTCTGCCTTCCTCCTGCCATCATCGTTAAGTCTTTTGAATACTCAATTGTGTTTCTCATTAGTTACGTGAGAGACAAGTAATTTTATTAGGGTTATTGGTTTTATCATATGGTAGGTCGAAGGGCCTCAACTGTTGAAGCACGGTTTCAATGACGCGATTGCTAAAGTGGGAATGACTAAGTTCATCTCTGATCTCTTCTGGGTTGGAATGTTTTACCATCTCTACAATCAGGTTACGCAAAATTCAGTTTTCAGAGTTTCCATCTTTTTTTTTTAATAAATATTTATTCAACCCTAACAATCGGAAATTAAATCTGGTTACAAACGAGCTTTGAGCAAAATTTTCAAAGTCAAACTATTACAAAACTAGCTTAAACTAGTGTTTAATATATAGAAAAAAGAAGTAAAACTAAAGAAAATCATGTGTATGGTTGTAGTTGGCTACTAACACGTTGGAGAGAGTAGCACCATTGACTCACGCTGTTGGAAACGTTCTGAAACGTGTCTTCGTGATCGGATTCTCCATCGTTATCTTCGGTAAAAAAACTACAACTCCATTCATCTTTGGTGTTATAGGCATAGATGGTGAAAAATTAAATAAACTTGTGAAAATTATTATCTTTTGCAGGAAACAAGATATCGACGCAGACAGGTATCGGAACTGGAATAGCCATTGCTGGAGTTGCACTCTACTCTGTCATTAAGGCCAAGATCGAAGAAGAGAAACGGGTCAGTTCATCATTATTCATTGTCTCTTTCTTATAAAATTAATAACAAAAGTATTTTGTATATTGTAATTTTAGGTAATTAGATGATTAATATGTCTTTTTTTTTTCCTTACAGCAAGGTAAGACGGCGTAGAGAGCTACGGCCGAGGGCGGTCAACGGTTGCGTAAACAAATCCTCCGATGAATATCTATATAATAAAATAACCAAAAATGCAATAGTATTTTGTATCGTATAAATCAAACATTGTTTTTGAGTTTCTCTTCTCGTTGTTCTTCTTTATAAAGCTTATATATTATTTTTTTATTCTGCGTCTTTTCTTCCAGTGGACAACATTGTTGCCATTTCTTATGCATTGCCTTATCTTTTTTTTTTTTTTTGAAAATATGCATTGCCTTATCTTAGCAGATGAAAAGCATAATAATGTATTTATTCTTTTCTCATTCTCTTGGAGCATTTTACCCATCATCTTCGACTTAAATTTGTTTATTTCTGTAATTAGTTTTTCTTGGTAATTTTATTCACAAAACAATGATTTATATAATTCTATATCAAATTATTGTAAAAGCAAACTCAAATTAAACTGGGAAACCCAAACTACAACTTGTTTATTAAATTAAAATTTTTATTTTACCGGAGAACTGAATCTCTCTCTATAAGAAGTGAGAACATTCTCTTCTTCTCACCATCACACATTAAAAAGTCGCATAACCAACAGAAAAGGAAGACAGTTAAGAATCAATAATCTTTGATACTCTTGTGCAACACAATGTACATAATCAATGATAATACAAGAGGAAGAAAGATCACAATCCTCTTAGGCGCCCTAACAGCAAAACTATCAATGCAGCAACCTTCTTCAACAATAGTCTCAAGCTTTGGCAAGTTTGAGAAATGTTGTTGTTGTTTCTTGTGAGACACAATAAGCCTTGGTGCTACCTCTCCCCATGTTTGAACAAACCTCATTCCCTTGGCCATCTTTTTTCTCCCCCTTCTTTCACCTAGTTTTCTTTTCACAATGTAGAAGCAAACCGCAGGTTTAGTTTGAGAAAGAATAAGAAGCGGTGTGTTTCTTTTGCGGCTGAGGAGGGAAGAAAGGTGATTTTGACTTAATAAATGAAAAGATCTTTCGACGGGAGAGCTTATGAAATGGAGGAGACGAATGGGAGAGGTTAAATAGAGAAGACTAAAGGTGACAAATATGGAAAATGAGAAGAAAACATGAATGTTTTTCGGGATGTCAGAAGAACAATATGTGCGGTTTGCAGATCGCCAATGCGATGCTTTTGTTAGGCTAGCTAAATTTAGAAACTCTAAAAACAGATAGTATCCAAAACAAATGCATAGCATTAGAGGTTTAAGAGTTGAAAAAGGGTCAAAACAGTTTATCTTTAGAACCCAAAAACAGAACGGTCATAGAAAAAACAGAGGAACCTTATCAGTTTTCTAGAACTATAGGCTCATAAATTGGTTATACTCCTATATATCTATATGATCACGTATACAACAGCTCTTTAGTTTGCAAGAATATAATATTAACCTGGAATGGGAATGTATCAGAGAAACAATGCAACAGCTTCTTAACCCGAAAGACTCTTCTTGTTCCAAGAATTGTCCCCATAAGGTCTGAGATTGACAGTGATGCATATAAGCAAGTGAAATAAAAAAAACAAGATCATATTCGTCTCCAAGTGTATCTTTTACCTTGGATTTTTCAAATGGAGCAGCATGAAGATGATGGATATGATAAATGAAGAGGTAACAACGACGAGATATGTGATACCGAGGAAGTCCTTTCTTCCTCCTAACCAACTTGAGATGGAGAGAATAAGCTTCTTCTGTCTACTAAAGCTATAAGTATTGTAATTGTTCATCAAATTGACCACAACATAGAAAATTAGTAATTACAAGAAGAAATAAATTGACAAAGATATTGGATTACTTTAAAGAAAATTAGCAGTTACAAGTTTGGAAAAAAAAAACAGATTTCTTTATTAATTTAAAGGTAAAATTGTATTTCCATAAATTTAAATCTTAGTAGGGCAATGTTTGATAAAAAAATTTAGTGGAATAATGAATGTGATGTTATCCGGGTTTTAGTTAAAAAAAACTATATCTTCATTATTTATATTAATCTTTTTAGTTCCAATTAATAATAAAAGCATTGACATATATATTTATATCTTACAAAATAGTAAATTATAACAATGAATATAAAACATATGTTATTCCATAATTGGGATAGTACCCAGAAAACATTTTTTTATATTATAAATCTCTTTAAAATTTATCCAGGATACATAACAGAAAATATTGCAATAACAAAGAGAAGAAATAAATTGACAAAGATATTGGACTACTTTAAAGAAAATTATTAATTACAAGTTTGGGAAAAATATAATAAACAAAAAACAGATTTATTTATTAATTTAAATAAAAAATGGATTTCCATAAATTTAAATCTTACTAGGACAATGTTATAAAGAAATTTAGTGGAACAATGAATGTGATGTTATCCGAGATTTAGTTAAAAAAAAACTATATCTTCATGATTTATATTAATATTTTTTAGATCCAATTAATAATAAAGGCATTGACATATATATATATATATATATATATATATATATATATATATATATCTTACAAAATAGTAATTATAACAATGAATATTAAATATATGGGACATCCCATAATTGGAATAGTACCCAGATTTTAAACTATTTTTGACATTTTACCTTAATAATATCATATATCACCTATACCACAAACTTACCCTCACATCTTCCTATATATACACCCATACCAAAACAATAAAACATCAACTTTTACAATTCATAGTAACAAAAAAGCACAGGTAATATCAAAACAATTTCTGAAAAAATGATGAACACAAAAAATATAGCAATGTTTATGATGATGATGCTGGTAATAACGGGAACAGAGAACATTTTAGTTCAGGCAAATCGTCCCTTGTTTGAAACCTCTAGTGGACGTAGACATGTTGCATCTACCCCTACTCCTCCAGCTCAGTATAAATCTCCTTTTTCTCCGCGAGATCTTTCGGCTGAAACAATAGGCGCCGAGAATATGAAACATGCATGAAAAATATCCGAGACATGCAAGAAGACTAGAAGAGCATAAGCTATAACTATTATGTCTAAATTAATAAAGAGCAATAATTACTTTCCTCCTAGTATGTATTTTTATTTATTGCTCGTAGCATCATTAAATAAAAATAAAAATAATGATGCAAGAAGATGTTTTGTATAAGATATAAGAAATATTATAACTATTGAATTTATGAATTTATGGTGCATTTCATGGTTGAAGATGCAAAGAATTTCCATATTATCATACTACAATTATTTAAAGATTAATATTTTACAAATTAATAAATGCATCCATAGAACACATATTATAAAGACCAAATAGTTTATTAATGTTACTACTTTAAAAAATGAAGGTTTAATCTACAAGAATGTGATTCTTTAGGATTAATTAATAAAGACGAATTAACATGAAATATCTGGTCAAGTATAAAAATATTTGTTTGTCGTAATCCTACATATTAAGAGTAAAAGTAATTCATCATCGTTATGATGTAGAAAATTTCCGTTTATTGAAGATCTTTGTGAAAAATATTGTCTATCAAAGAAATATCTTATAGTCATTTCATATTTTATATTAAAATTTATTTCAGACAACAAAATAAAAATACTACTATATTAAAATCACTAACTTAAAGCTTTCACATCATATCCGTCAAAACGTAAGTTCTATCTAATGAAGAGTTGGCAGCTAACTATATGTGACAAGCCATATGAGTTCAATAAACCACACTTTTAAACCAAGACTACATTCTGATCCGCGCAACCGCACGGTAATATTTTTAATTGTTATGGTTTTAAGTTAAAAATCTATAATTTAACAACTTTTTATAATTTTTTTGGTTCACTTCTAAATTATATTTATGGATTTCGGCTTGGTTGTGGTTCAGTTTTGTTTTTGATGCAAGAAATATATGAACCGTTCAGTTATTTGTGAATATGAGTTCGGTTTGGTTTAGTTATTTTGATTTTTTGTTTGGTTCAAATAAAAATACTAGTAATCCGTTAAAGTTTAGAGTTCAACTGGAACGCATAGATTTGAATAGGGAAATATCGCTCGGATAGAATGCCACTTAAGACTATTGATAAATTGATAAGGTAAAAAGATTTTCATCTCAAGCAAACTCATAGTTTCTCAACTTATTTCATAAATAATTGATCTCATAATACCTGTCATCCTTAAAGACCAACACGTCAAAGAAAAACCTAAAAACAACGATCCAGCTTTCATGTATGTCATGGCTTCTTAGCAAAACATGTTGTTGTGTAATCCTCTTCATGTTGGGATTTTTTTCTGAAAAGAGAAAAAGCTTTAGAGAATCTAACATTTGACATGAGAATTGTTTTCTACACAAGTTGTCTCAGTATGCAGAGATCATTCACCTAAAATTCAATAGCTTTTCTACTCCTATGTGCATTACATAATAAAAGTTAAGGCCTTTCGGGACCAGAGAATGAATACTAACCCAAAATGATTCTTGTCAAATTCTTAACTAAAGTACCTTTAGTTGATATAACTCATCATAAATAGAAAAGGACTATTACTTCCCACAGGCCAGTCATGGTAGGATACCTCTAGTTACATGTTGAAGGCTCTGAACATCTTCAGACCACTTTTTCCGATGAAGCTGCGACACAATCCAAAACCGTAAAT
Organism: Brassica rapa; assembly: GCF_000309985.2. Classification (NCBI taxonomy): domain Eukaryota; kingdom Viridiplantae; phylum Streptophyta; class Magnoliopsida; order Brassicales; family Brassicaceae; genus Brassica; species Brassica rapa. Next base: position 27,672,411 of record NC_024800.2, on the reverse strand, counting down.
GAACAGGGAAGATATCAAAAGACAAATTTTCAGAGAGAATAACTAACCACCTGAACGTAACTCAATCTGAAAATGCCCAAAAAGCCTTTTGAGACTTCTCAGAAGCGTCTTCGCAAACAACAACTTCCAAGTTCCAATCCCTTGTATGTAACAGTCTTTCCACTTCTCTTATTTTTCATGTTAATAAGCTTTTTGGCGTTTCTAACCCGTAGCTGGTGATGTATAGAAGCTATCAAGTCTCAATAACACTAAATTCGATAGAATTATAGAATCATTAAAAACTAAACTTTTTGAATAACTTGGAATTTTGTAAGTCACTAAACAATCATAAAACCAATAACACTAGATTTTAGTAAGAATGATAGAATTCATTAACCAATGAAACTAGAATTTAAGAATTTTAACAATCACATCCCATTACTGTGTTTTAATATTTAGTCATAACATATACAATTGTTCCAAATTTAAAACATAACGCGGTAAATTTCAAATAAGACTCTTAATTAATATATTATATTTCTAGTATTCATATGGGGTTCATATTCATTTTTAAGGTCATCTTGATATTTAGTACATCTCTTTCAAATACAATTCATCATAATCATCTTCAACTTTATGCTTCGCTTTCGTCTTCCTCAGCCAGCCATTTTCTATCTTTCAGTTTTCTATCTTCAACGCCTTCATCCCACAACACTCATAAAGTCCATTTATTAGTGCTTCAATCAAAAGGCATGTAACAGTTTCAGTTCTGTTTGCTTAAAATCATAAATATACTTCAGTATTGCCGATTCTACCATTTAAGATTTGGGTATTATTTGGAAAAAAGTTTGCCAGCTACATGCCTCGTGGTAAAATCTCTTCTCTTACATACATCAATCAAACAGTGAATTTTAGGTGTCTAAAGCTCTTGTTGATACACCTTTAGAAGTTGGACTGAATGATTGTGTATTATTAGAGAGGTAATTGATTTGCACAGGTGTGCGTAAGAGGACTACGTGGTTACACAAACTAAAAAATCGAAACCAAAATTTACTGTCTCGTTTCAAAAAGATAAACATGTATTTTGAAAATAATCTTAAGCAGCATAACAAATAATACAAAATATAAATAAAATATGTTATAAGTAAAGAGGTCTATTAGAGATTCATACTTAAGATCACTAATAAACCAAAATTAACAAAGAAAAAAGATATAACCGGTGGGTTTAACGAAGACTTAACAAAAACAAAATAAAATAATTATGAGAGAGTTTACAGAAGGACATGAAAAAGATGACACTAAGTGGTTTAAGGGTGGTGGTTTATGTTGGTTGTCTCAAGCAATGTGTTGAGCCAAAGCAAGGATCTTGAGATGTTTCTTCTTGCGAAGCTCGTGAGGAACAGGACCAAACACTCGAGTCCCAATTGGCTGCCGATCAGTTTTAGTCTTCTTGTCTTTATTATCAACAAGAACAACCGCGTTATCATCGAACCTAACTTCGCTTCCATCGACACGACCTCTCTGCATCGCAGCTCTGACAACCACACCGTACACAACCGCTCCTTTCTTCACTTTACCGTTTGGCATTGCTTCTTTCACCGAAGCAACGATCGTGTCGCCAAGCCTAGCTCCTTTCTTACCCTTGAGAGCTTGAATACACATCACTTTCTTGGCTCCAGAGTTGTCCACGACTTTGAGAACCGTCCCCATTTGAATAAATGTCCTTCTCTGTTGCTGCTGCTGCTTATTAACAAATAACAAAAGAAATAATCTTTCAGACATCAAACCAAACAAATACTTAAACATGAAGAAGGTTTCTGACCTGAGAGAGGAGGATACTTTCGTTCATCATTCCATTGGAAGAAATAATCGATCCGGAGAAATCATTCTTAACACCTCCAAGCAATGAACGTCCTCCTGCTCATTATTAGTGTATAAATCAAATTGAAAAAGAAAAAAATAAAATAAATTTTGAGCATGGATTGGTAAGAACATCAACAGCAAATGCTCAATCAATTGAATCTGTCTTTCAAAATAAATTACAAAGTTGGAAACATTTGACTTTAAATTTATTGATTTTTCGAAATCAAGATCCAAACCCATCAGAATCTACAAGATTGAATCTCATTTCGTCATAACTTAAAAAGAAACCCCAATAGTTTCTCAAGATCGAACGTTGCAACCTCAAAAGTCAAAACCTTTAACGAATAAAATTATAATAGAACGATGAGGAAGGAGCAAGTCGCTTACCACGGGAGATTCTTGAAGCTAAAGCTGCCGCCATTTCTACAACCACAAGTTTCGATCTTAATGTCAAAATCATAAAATAATAACAGAATAATAGTATATTATCAAAAGAAAGATAAATAGATTCGTATAAATGCTGACTTACGAGCCGTTGATGGAGACAAAAACAGATTCGTTGCAGAAGAACGAGATCAGTGACGAGAGAGAGAGAGAGAGAGAGAGAGAGAGCGAGGCGGAGGATATAGGGAAAGGTTTAAGAGTGGCAACAAAATGTAAATACCAGGTTTAGTCAAAGGGTATAACCGTAGTAACATACATTTAGTAATCCGGTATGTTTCTACTTTCGGTCCGAACATTTAAATGTTAGGCTTCTGGTCGGGTATGGCTATTTTAAGCAACAAGAAGAAAAGAAAAACTATTGCGTCGCTGAGTTTCGCTGCTTTCTCTCTCGTCAATGCTTGTACACATTGGGCCTGGGCTCTAATAATTCTTTGCTCCTTTGTCCGCCGCAACTTTTAGAATCGTTCCCATTTGAATAAAACGGGTTTAAGACATTTTTTTTTCTTTTTTGACAAAAGGGTTTAAGACATTTTTGCAATAAATTGTTTTGTTAGTGCCTTGAAGTGAACACTGAGTATTAAAAACTGAATAAATACAACTCTATGAAGTGTTCATCAACCACTTGTAAAGTATTTGCATAAAGTAGTACGAAAATGATACATAAAGAAAAGCTGAATAGCTAATTTGAAAATTGGAATTGAAGCCGATTTAGAGTTGAACTAGAGTTTATTTGGAAGCTAAGCAACCGAAGATTTATCTTGGAGAAAGGAAAAATCATTGTGAAAGGATTTTCAAAAAGTTTTGTACAAAAGATTTGGAAATATTTCATAAAGAAGATTGAAGAATATTTATTGTTTGGAAAATTGGCTTGGGTGAACCATAAAATGTACTGAATATAAGCATTGCGTGTTTTGTATTCGGCACCATCTTAAAACAAAGGAAAAAAACCATAAAGGTTTTGGAGTTCCTATGTATTAAAACAAATGACCATGCCCCACTCTCCACTTATTTTATTATTTAAGATCCTCATCAAAAATCTATGCATTCGAGATGTTCAATTGGGCAATATTTTAGATTCTGAGTTTCGACTTTGGCCGATTAGACAAGACGGTCGTAAACTCATTTTCATACTTTTTTTTTGGTCAAACATCTCATTTTCATACTTATACCCCAAGTTTCTGATGCTGCTCAACGTTTGCAAAATCTCAAAAAATCTTTATTCAGATGAGAGCGAAGAACTCAACAGTACCTCGGAAAGTTAAATTCCTTTATTCAGATTTTTGTGAGTAAACACAATTGACAGTAAAGTGAGAAGTCTAAGGTTAAGACATAATCATTATGGCCAAGATATGCAAACACAATAATGAAGTAACTTGTCCACCCCTCATGCCTTCCAAATTGGGTCCAGCTTGTTTACATTATCCATATCACCGTATACTTTGAATATAATAAGGCTTATGCTTCTGTAAGCTAATGTCGTGTTATATAAGATAATACATATCATCACTCTTAGCACATGAGTACATGACAATCTATTATTAAACAAACGGCAATTTGAGAATGCTCAATTATGATATAAACATTCAAACATCAAGTTGCTTTTATACAATTCTAATATAAACAGAATACGCTGCTCTGTTTTATTTTTCTTAAATTAACTTTAATAATAACAAGCAAATGTATTTCTCATAACTACAATATTCACATAAGAGAGAAGAACAAGCAAAGCTCAAGACATTGTAACTAACAAAGACAGACAACAAACCTTACAAGATAATAAGTAATTTGTTGGTATTTATATGATTGAGAGATCCTGCGAAAGCTTAAAAGAAAAAAAATTCGCTAGCAGATGCAGCAGGCAGCAAAACTGATTTATGTATTCATCAAAACTGGCTCATTCTCTGCTTCCTCTCATTATAGCATTTATATGTAATAATCATCATGAATCGCCATCTGGTTCCCTAGCACACAAGAAATCATAACAATGAGAAAAAAAGTTATGTGCTTTCTAAGAACAGCAAAGAAAATTTTGTGACGATAACACACATTCAAACTATGATTACAAATGCTTAAATAATCATCAGTTGCAACACAGTAAAAAGATAGTGACAGTTTAAGTTTCCTAATGTTGAGCATCTTAGAACATTCACAAAGGATATGCTCAAATCACTTCATAATCAGATCATACAGACACCAACTTACCTCAGATTCAGACTGAAACATTCCAAGCTAGAACGAGTTCATTTCTAAACAATAAGTCTTTCTCTTGACCAGCATCTTCACAGCTGCCTTATAAGGCTCCCCAAAAGCAGCCGAAGACACCCAAAGTACATCAGACACTTCCTTCTTCGACTCACTCGGCCTTATCGCCACCAAAGTCGCACCTTTCAACACAGTCCCATCAGGCAACTCCAAGGTAGGAGCATACCATAGCCTCATGTTCAAGGCAGGTACGAGAGTCCTCTTAGAAGCCGAGGAAGCCGACAGTGGCTTCACCCTTAGCTCTTCAAGCTGATCTCTATTCATACAAAGCACACCTTGCCCATCGGAATCAGAGAGCACTAAACTCCTCAGCGTCTTGTGCTCGGCTATGATCGGCTGTAGCAAGTAGTGTCGTGCTGATGCAGCTATCAAAGAGCTGATTGTCCATACTACACGCAGCTTCAAGCCTCCGTTCGTGTAAAAAGACTCCGGTATACTCCCGGTATCATCGGAAGATTCAACGGGTTGAGAAACTCGAATCGGATTAGGTTGAATCACTGAAGAAGCGCCGAGAATGACGCAGTGATCTAAGGTTGAGCCAAACTCAGCTCTCCATTTCAGCAAGACTCCGTCGTCGATCCCGAGCTCTCCGGAAGGTAACTCGATGCGTAAGTAACGAATCTCCTCGAAGTTCTTCAGAACCTGCGTAGGAGAGTGATGCGTCACTCCTCCTTGTTCGATCTCTCCACCTTCGTCTCCGCTAATAGACAGAGAAGACGAAGAAGAAGAAGAGGAGCCGCACGATCTCCTCGCGCCGAGGAATTGCCCCAACGCTTGCAACGGCTTCACAATGCCGCCGACGACGAGGCGGAAGAGGTTGGAGAAGGGCCCCGACGCGGCGGAGCGGGACTTGATCGAGGAGAGGGAGGAGTTATCGTCGTCGGAGATGACGCAATCGACGCGGATCAGGACGTTTTCGACCTGGGTGACGAGGGAGTGGAACCTCCGGGAGACGACGCAGCAGCGGCCGAGGGATTTGACGTCGGAGATTTTGTTGAAGACGAGGAGGAGGATCGAGTCGGGAAGGTGGTCGAAGTGGTCGATTCGTTGGGGCTCGGGGTGGATCCGGGAAGGTGGATCTGAACGGGCCATGGAATCGGATCTTCGATTTGGGGGAAAGTTTGTTTCTAGGGTTTTGAGAGGAAGGATTCGAAATCAGAATCGTATGACGAAGTTTCGGGAGAGAGGAACAGATGGAAATGGATGGAGGAGGCAGATTCCACGAGGTTTTTTGTCTTTATGAAGAGAAAAATGGCATTTTTGATTTAACATCATTTAGCTTTTCCATTTCCACATGGGCCAAATCACTAGAAGTAATATTTCCAAATAAAATTTTCAACAAAAGATTATATTAAAAATATAACTTTATTAATAATATTTTAGAAACTTCAGAAATTTATGCTAAAATTATCAAATGGAAGAAATTTTAAGATATCTTTCAGTATAATTATAAATTTTTATTTTAAAATTAAAAACTAATATAATTTTGTTATGAGAGATTTACGTGAATCTTTTTTTGTAAAATTTTAAACGAAATTAATAGATGTATTTATAAAATTATGGGATTTAAACTTTTTTATTATTAATCTAAATATATTTATGATTTATGAAATAATCTAGACTAATTTTTTAAATAGATATATATTATATGAATGTATCATCTTTCCAGATATTTAAATAAAATCTAAATCATAACTTCGTATCTACTTGAACAAATGGAATGCATTCAATGTTGTTTAGCTTTCCAAAGTTATACTACTAGATTATCACGTTGTGATTATCTAGACCAACTTAAGTCTACAAGAATTAGATTTTCTACTAGACATAATAAAAACACATACATATGTAGGCGGTATTTTTTTCTGCAAGAAAGAAAAAAATATAGATAATATTTTACCTATGCTACTGGTTAGTATCAAAATGGTTTATCCCACCTCTGCAAATCCCATATCAATATCCACATTACATATGCTATCAGGTCATGATATTGTAATTAAATATTCGAGAGCCAACCACATATGGGTCTTCACGCCTCAACATGTTTGGGTTGGGCAATTATAGAAGACAAGCATATGTGTATTCATGATTTCATGTCCCATATCAATATCCACATACACATGCCAACACGTGGACATACACATTAATACGGAAAAATTATGAATACAAGGCAGTGCAGTGGAAATATGATCATAATAATCTGAAGAAAATACAAGATTTTTGTCACTATTTAGAAAACTAAAATAATTTTAAACAACAAACTTTTCATCCAAATAATATTATTCTAATTCCAAAGTCTTAGAAATATATCTAGATTAAAAAGGATTTTATTTTCAGAATACATTGAAAATGGCCTTTTAATATTACTAGGGAAGGAAGACAAATTTAGAAAAATAAAACAAAATAAAGGGCCATGGGAATTATTTAATATATAAGTATATTATTCTTCTGAGATCTTAACAGAAATATAACTGCCAAACCGATAAATGTCGAAACAACCAACTCGGTTTTATTCACTGCCAAACCAGAAATAAGCCAAAGTTATCTCTACGGGCTCGGTGCAACCCGGTTCGGCTTTAGACGGATTTATCTTTGCTATAGCGATCCAGTGTTGTGTATTATGAAATTACGAGATACACACATTCTTTAAAATAACAACAATAAAATTAAACCAGATCCTAATCAAGTTCCGGTCTGGTTCAAGCATAGAGGCTTCTTCCGCAGCGATCACACTCGGTCAAGTGAGAAACCGGGGTTTTACCAGCATTGATTTTCTGCAGCTTTGGAAGATCGACCTCAAGAACATCACGAAGAGCCTTAGAGCCTTCTCGGAGTTCATCAGAGCTGCCAAAAGAAAAAGAAGTAATTGAATCAGTCGATAACCAATGATAAAACCGCCAATAAACCAGACCGGTTAAGCTGTATCTAATTTACCTGATGGAGAGTGGTGGAGTTAACCGGACAATGGTGTTGTGAGTCGGTTTAGCCAACACTCCTCTCTCCTTCAAGCTCAAGCAAATATCATAAGCTGAAACAGGAGATAAGCTTTTGCTATCAAACTCAACCGCATTGAACAATCCTCTTCCTCGTACTTCTTTTATGTGATCAGGAAACTGTTTCTTGATTTTATTCAATTGAATCCTCAGTTCTTCTCCAAGACTTGCTGATCTACAAGATTCAAGAACCGAGAAATGTCAATCCAAAGAACCCGAGCCGACTTAGAAAGTAAAAGTAGGTATACCTTTCGACGAGTTTCTCTTCCTCTATAACATCTAAAGAAGCCATAGCTACAGCACTAGCTAAAGGATTCCCACCAAATGTGCTGATAACAAAAAAAGGAACAAGCTTTATCCCAAACAGACTGATAAATGTTATGTTACTAAGAACATATTTGATGTAACGCTTGTGCAAACCTTCCGTGTTGGCCAGGTTTGATATGAAGCATGACATCTTTATCAGCAAGCACTGCACTAACTGGAATCACTCCTCCACCTAATGCTTTCCCAAGTATCTTTCAAAAACGCAAACTCAAATGATTTTTTTTTTTGGATAATCTATGTAATGGCTTTGCTCCAGGAAGTATAACGAAAACTAAAGTAACATACCACCATGTCAGGACGAATCTCTTCCCAGTCACAAGCTAACATCTTTCCAGATCTCGCTAGACCGCTTTGTACTTCATCAGCTATCATCAAAACGTTGTGTTTCGTACAGAGTTCTCTAACAGCTTTCAAATAACCCGCAGGAGGAATAACAACCTATAACCAAACCAAAACCAATGTGATTCATCCTCTAAAATGATTATTATTGCTAGAAAAAAGAAGGAACTTACTCCAGCTTCTCCTTGAATAGGCTCAAAAAGGAATCCAGCTATCTTATCTCCCTTCTCTGCAATCATCATAACAATAACATGATCCACTCATTAAGCTAAAATCTTAAAGCATGCATACCTTTAAAGATCTTCTCAAGTGAATCAGCGTCACCAAAATCAACTTTAAGATTCCCAGGCAACAATGGTCCAAACCCTCGAGTAGCATCATTGTCACAGCTCATGGAGATAACTGCTAACGTACGGCCATGAAAGCAACCACAACAAGAGACGATTAAAGCCTCGTCTTTGGGGATGTGTTTCTTCTCGTGACCCCATTTTCTCGCAACTTTCAAAGCGGTTTCGACACCTTCAGCGCCGGTGTTCATAGGAAGCACCATCTCGTAACCGAACATGTTAGTGAGACGCTCAGCAAAGACCGGGAACTTATCGTTGTAAAAGGCTCGTGAACTTAGAGTGAGCTTCTGCACTTGTTCCTGCAGTGCCTTGATGATCTTAGGGTGGCAATGTCCCTGCGAAATACCAAAAAAAAAAAAAAAAGAATCGAAAAAGTAAGAAATTTTCCACTTATTTGTTGTATGTTTAAATGAGGAGTGAGGCCTTTGGAGTGATTAACCTGATTAACAGCGGAGTAAGCAGCAAGAAAGTCGATGTATTTTTTGCCTTCAGGGTCCCAAATTGTTGAGCCATTTCCGCGTGAAAACACAACCGGAACTGGATGGTAACTACAATTTTTTTTTGACACAAAGATAGAATTAACAGACCAAAGGTTAGCAACTAAAGCTTCAAAACAAACATATAAAGGGAGCAAAATCCAGAACCCAAAAGAGAGGACAAAGTTGGAAATTTCAGAAGTGATTACGTCGTCGACGATATAATATCAAAATCGGAGAAAAAAGGAAACCTTTGAAGAGATAAAAAGAAAAGACGGAGGCTTTACTTGTGGGCGCTGAATTCGGATTCCAGTTCCATCAATCGCTGAGAAGAAGATGACGACGGAGCTTTTGAGTTCGATTCCGGCACTCCTCCATAACTCCGCCGTGCTCCGGCGGTAGAAAGTCTGGTGGTAGACACACGCTGAATCAATCGTCTCGTGGCTGCTGCCATTACAGTCTTTCAGAAATGGACGCAAATGTTTTTTTTTTCTCTGTTTCTGCTCTGTTTGTTCGTTTTCCAAGAAAGTGATTGTTTCTCGGGATGCATATCACATTAAAAAAATGGTTCAATTCATTAATGGATTTATGGTTTAGTTCGGTTTGATTTCTTTTGGTCTTTTTATATATTTCCTCTGTTCAATGATAGATTTTTTAGAAAAAAATTTGTTTCAGAAATATATACTTTTTATATTTTCTATAAAAAAAGTTATAAATTTTAAGAAAATTAATTAATTTTATTAAATTATTATTGATTAAAGATTGAAAATTATAAAAAACAATATATTTATTATGGTAATTTAATGTGTTTTCTTAATATACCGTAAAAATACTAAAAAAGTCTATATTTGTTATATTCGTTGAAAAGAGGGAGTACAATACACAAGCTCAAACCAAATTAAGGAGGTGTGTGCTTTTTGATGATAGTTTTAAGAAAACGACAATAACAATCTGTTGTCTTCTTTTCCTAAGCTTTTACACATTCCCATGTTCTTATCCTTATTTTTTTGTTTGTTCTTTTCCAAATTGAAATATGTATATATCATGACAAAGTATTACAACAGCAAAGCAGGATACACCATGCTCACCAAAAAATTAGATCAACAGAGCACTGGTCTATCGGCCTTAAACCCAACTATATTTACCATTAAACTATACCATCATTTTTTTGTTTGTTCATTCTGTAGTTTTTAGATTATCCAGTAGAGATGAGAAGAATAGAAAATCCAGCTGGGTTGATATTAATCACATTATATATTATTACAAACAAATGGAAAATTCACTTTACAATTGCGTAACGTAATCATCGACTACTACTACAATGACCATATACGTTTCTGAAAAAGCTTCCAAAGGGATCAACATCTATCTGTTTCTAATAATCTATCAACTTTTGCTTTATAGAAAAAAAAAATGCTTAAGACTATTATTTACTAAGAACTAAGCAATATATACACACATAGTCACAATTGATGAAAGACTGTTGGGATTAAGCGGGGAAGAAGAAACGTGGAGACAGAGAATGGTTAGGAATGTTCAAAGGGCCTATTCGAAAACGATCAAACCGCAAAAGCTAAAAGCAGAAACAAAAACAAAAAAAAATTGTTGCCGGTTTCTAGCAACCTTTAGTTACTAAGTTGAACCCCAGGGTTTGTCTGCATAAATGCTAAAACAAAAACCTCAACACAATCAGAAAACTCAAGACATTGACTCTAATGAGGGAATCTTAAAGACGCAGTGCGGAGTGACAAGACAAGACCCTCAAAAGCTAGAGTGAAACACACAACACAATCAGTGAAGCTTTACTGTTGCGGGTTCTACTGCTAAAATCCTCTACTCATAACCTAGTATGCTACAAGCACTAAAGGATGGATCATGATCAAGTATGGACAAAAGATGCTCAGAGTGAATCAGAAACGGTAGCAGAGCTAGAGACAAAGAAGATGAATCAATGAACTGGAGGTATAGCCAAAAAAAGGCTGTAAACTATAGCAGAGAACGGGAAGAAAGTTATCCATTGGCAAAAGCCATTGCATTTTGAAATGATCAGATTCTAAGATAACGGTCTGTAAGGAGAAAAGATGCAATACTCAAGTTCACTAGGCTATAAAAGCTATGGTTTGTTCACTGCAGAAATTTCTAAGAGAAACACACAAGAACATGATTTGATTTGATTTGATGAGATGTGATGAGTATAACTTGGCATCACATTTGAATAAGCTGAGACAGAAAAACCAACACATAACTGATAGGGACTGCTTTGGACTAAAGCATAGAGCAGAGAGAATAGGCAAAGCTTGATTGAAATAACAACGATTTTGTCTTTTTTATTGCACAGAGATAATATAATCATTTATTAAGCGAACAGCTCGCAAGGGAAGGGAGAAAGAATGGTCCTGAAAAAGTCTATAGCACGAGATACTATAAAAAGTTACCGGATGGATGGTGAAATATCGAATGTCTGGATGATAGAATACAGATCCAACCATAGTCAAACACGAGCTTGATGGAAGGAGAGGGAGCTAGAAAGACAGGAACACATACTCAAGTGGACATGATAAAAGCTTGGAACAAGTTCTCTGCGGTACGCTTCTGTTCAGGCGTTCCGGAAATGAGAGCAATGCGACCACCATGTGAAGATGATTTCGAATCAGATATTTCTATCATAGCTCCTGATATCTGATAGAGAGAGAGAGAGAGAGAGCAAAGAGGGCACATATCATGTGAAAAATGTTAGACGGTGACCGAGGCTATATGATGGTGATCAGCGAGGAACGAGGAAGTCAAATAAAATAAAAATGTAAATTAAAACAAACCCTTCTTATGTTGTCCAAGTTGCCTCCTCCTCTCCCCATTACTTTACCCACTGCATTTGAAGGGATTCGAATCTCCATTATTGTAGTAGAAGACTGAGGCAGCCTGTGAATGCACACAACATAAGTTGTAATACGTAATAACCAAAAAACACAAAACAAAACAAACTTCTTCATATTAGCTGCAGACTTACCCTCCATATCTACTGGATGAGTAAGAAGAGTTGGATCCATAACTATTATCCCCCACCTGTTTGTACAAAAAAAAAACACTTATGAGCTACACTATACAACACAGAAAATGAGATGTTTCGGTTTTAGATGTTACCGGAAAACTTCCATAACCATAGAGTCCACCGCTCATGCCAGTCTCTGGTCTCCTATCATAATCCACAGAAGCAACTTGCGGAACAGAAGACATGAAAGATGGAGTTAGTGCAAGAGCAGCAGCAGCATTACTTCTCTCCGAAGAAGAGAAGTAACTACTACTCTTCTCAGATCTTGCAGGAGGTTGTTGGTTCCTGAAACCACTCGTCTCTCTATCTCTCAAAACATCATCTCGAAGCCTCAAAACTATCTGAATAAGCGCATCCCTCACATTGCTTGCTTCACCAGATATCTTATAAACCAAAATATTATTAGAGCAATCAAGTAAAAGCAAAAAAAGCTGAATGAATGGTTTATACCTCAACGAGCTCATCATTTAGATCAGCACACTTATTATTCTCTTTCGAGATATAGATATTAGCGTTTGTCTTCTTCCTAATCTCGCTTATGATCGAGCCACTCTTCCCTATAATGCATCCAATCACCTTAGAAGGCACAAGGAGCTGCATCTTAGGCTTCTCCTCGTCTTCATCGTTTATCTTCTCTTGAAGCAAAAGCACAGCCTCAACCGCCATTGACTTCAAATCATCAGGAGACTCTTTGGACGTTACAATGATAACACAGTCCTCATCATGATTCGCCCTCGCCCTCGAGTCATTCACCTCGATATGAGACCCGCTCGCTTGTCTTATCCCCTTAATGGTCGAACCTCCTTTCCCGATAACTCGACCGATGTTGGAAGAAGAGCACAAAACTTTCACAACCAACTCTTCTTGCCTAGAAGAAGAAGACACACCGCCAAAAGTACCATGATGAACCACAGGAAGAGCGGAGGAAGAGAAAACCGGCGTTGCGGTTTCTCCATAGCCCTGTGGAAGTGTCCCTATAAAGGATGGAACATTGGCTCCATGTTGGAAGATAGGATCTTGACTCTGGTATAAACCGGTTTGCGGATAGATGGAAAGATCAGATGGGATTATAATACTTGCAGGAGCTTCTTGAACAGTTGCATCCAGAGGAATCTGTTCTTTAGGACTGAACTTGTACATGATTGCAGAAACAGCAAACAGTGCTTTCTTCACAGACTCAGCCCCTCCAGATATCTAATCACACATTAATCAAAACATTAGCAAAATAAAGAGACAGGAGGGCCGGTCCTGGGCAAAGCCGAATGAAACATTTCCCTCTGGCCATACATAAACCCCCAAAATTTGTAAAAAATATAAAATTGTTATCGAAATATTTACAAAATCGCCTACAGCCTCCAAAATCTCAGGAAGTGTGCCTTTCGAAAAAATATATCTTTAGAAAAAAAGATATCGAAAGGTACCGTTCCTGAGATAATTTAATCACACAGTAATCAAAACATTAGCGAAAGAAAGAGACAAGGTCGGTCCTGGGTAAAGCCGAATGAAACATTCCACATAGACCCCCAAATTTGTAAAAAATATAAAATTATTATTGAAATCTTTACTAAATCGCCTACAGCCTCCAAAATCTCAGGAACGGTGCCTTTCAAAAAAAGATAAGAATAATCATAAAGGTTTCAAGACACTAACCGAAACAATGTTGTCAAAATCCATAGCACAAGCATGTGAAGGATCAGAGACATCTTTAGACACAATCTTAACGTTAGCTCCGGTTCTACTCCTAACCTTCTTAACCGTCGAGCCAGCTTTACCAATCACATTAGAACACTGACTAGTGGGAACCAAAAGCCGGCACTCTCTAATATCATCTCTACCTATCTTACTGTTCTCGGCAGCAGTAGCTAAAGAAGCAACAATAGCATCATGGAGTTTTAGCAGAGCGTCTTGAGCAGAACACAAAGGGGTGATCTGGTGGTCGCTGTTCTCTATATCCACAATGTCCTTCTTGTCGTTGACCGTGCAGTAGATCGTTAGGACTCTTTCGGTACAGCCTGGGAAAGGGTCAACGACTTTGATTCTGGCTCTGGTTTCTTGTCTGATCGTGTTGATGACTTTGCCACTCTTGCCTATCACGCTTCCGATGACCACACTAGGGCAGAGGATTCTGTAGACGACGAGATCGTCTTTGTTGTTGTTGTTGAGTTTTTCTTCGGTTTGGTGTGAAAGTCTTCTCTTTTGGTTCCTGTTGTTGTTGTTGTTGTCAGTACGGTTATGAGTTCTCTTATTACCACGCTCAACCATTGTTGTGTCTCTTGCAAATTTAGACAGCCCTGAAACAGGAAAGTGATAATCTTTTTTTTTTTTTTTGTTAAATTGAAATTCAATTGAATCCTAATAATGCAATTGAATGAGAGAGAACCCTAAAAAAAAAGGAAACAGATATGAAATCAATTCAATAGAAAACGAACATACGAGAGAGGATTGAAGATGAGGAAGAAACAAAAGTATTTTTGATAACTTGAAGGAAAGAGTTTTGTACTAACTGTTTGTGAAAACGAGGAGAGAGAGAGATGGAGATTTATTGTCTGTACCAGAAGAGGAAGAAGAAGACGGCGACGTGTTCTAAAGATACTTTGATGATCTCTTCGGTTATAGTACTTCCTTTGTGGGGTCACTTTTAATTATCAAGGCAGGACCTTACTTTGTTTCTGATTTTGGTATTTGGTCCGATTCTCTCAAAATTATTATTTATTAGGCCCATAAAGTTTTTCTTTCTTTTTTGTAACAAGTAAAGTTTTTTTATTTATTTTCCGTTTATAATGAAATCAAGTTAAATTGGAATTAAGAAAAACAGATTTAGGAGGTGCAGTTGGTTATACACTTATACCACCCAATACTAGAATCAGGATTGAACGCTTCTTACCATCAGTAAGACCAGTGGTCATTCTCTTCCTCAAGCCACTCGAATGAACAATGACGATATGTCGTGTGTTATGCTGTAATTTGGTAAAAACACAACAAAACTACTTTCTTACAACACATCCTTCTTCTTAACACTAATAACATCGGTTGTGACTGTCCAAACAAATGTAGTCTACGCTACAATTTGGTTTCTCATGACTTCATAAAAGAAAACAAAACTTATCTATGTTCAAACGTTTGCTGGTTTATTTGAGATGTAAAGATCTCCAATTGAACCAAAATCAAGTTGGCATCTGAATTTGTATGGTGTGCCTGAGAACAGGAGCTTCAATTCAGCCAAAAACAGAGAGATATTTGAATCAGATCATCGTGTTATTTGGAAATATATGGAACTACAATTGCTTAGAATCAAATTAAAAAAAAAAAAAAATTCATATACTACTACTAGGAGGTAAAAGAAAAAAAAGGCAGCATTCATTGGCTTATTCCCGAAAAGTCTCTGTGCTTCCAAGTTACAGTTTGCATTATTTGCTGGTGTGATAGGATTCTTGAAAAGTCTTTTTGCCTTGTCGCAAGTAGAGTTTGGGTCAGTAGACCACACTGGTGCTACACTAAAACTTTCAACTTTGTTTTCTACTTGATAAACAATATGGAAATTCGCTTTGACTGCATCTTAATATTACCGCTTCTTGGTCTTCATGATTTTACCCCAGAAATATTTCCATTTATAGAAAGGGCGTCGAAACAAGTTTACAAAGCCTAGTTTCCGAGCCAAAGTCACATGTAGAGACATTGGACTTAACTCGATTAAGTATCTGATTGTCTCTTCTCATTCAGTTATGTGATGTTTACTGTTTAGAAACTTATCATTGTTATGTCGGAAACTCCGAACTAAGCTGTAATGCAATGTCGGCCATTGTTTGTGAATAAATATACAGAGAAGAAACAAAAACATTGTAAAAGGCGTTCAACAGAGAGATTCTAAGCAAGATAATTGTATATCTGAGGGTTGCTCTTGTCCCTCTCCAAGTACTCTCGATCGATCAGGCTTTCGATCCTCTTCTTCAGATCAGCCGGTTTTATTGGGAACTTTAGCTGCAAAATCACAAAACATTTCATAGTACTGAGAGAACTCCCCACCATAGGCACAATGGTCGAGACGAAAAGAATATGGCTGAATACTCTGATACCGTGAGGAAAGAGATGATGAAAGTTACCTGCTGGAAGAGCTCAGTGATTAGAAGAGTATGGCTCAAGACTTTTCTCGTCTTCATAATTCGAACAATGGCTGCATCAATCTGTAATAAGAGAAGGATGCAGTGGGGAAAGTCACTTATGTCAAATCTTCTCTCCTACAGAACAATATGGTAAATCGAAATAAGAGAGAAGAAATCAAACCTGGTATTGTCGGTCCTGGAATACTCTCTCTGTTGTACTCGTGTTCTCTTCTACTGTCTCTTTCATCTGGATTGCATTCACCTGCACCCAGAAAATATATAAAATTTTGGTTTTCTTATATATGTGAGATTGTAGAAAACCTAGAAGTGCGGCCTCACCAAAATAAAAGAAAAAATGCATGTACCTTAATGCGATACAGAGGAGCTGTAAAGGTATCATTAAAATCAAATTCATCCCTGTCTTGTACGTCTCTTCCCTTTGGATACTGCAACAACATTTACATAGGACGCATCAATATGGAAAAAAAAAAGCAAAGCCACGAGTTCAGTAGCTTTTACATTAATAGAAAGGCGAGTTTAACAGAGTTCAGATTTTTAGCCTAACCTTTTGCAGGACACGAACTTTCCCACAAGCAAGCGACTGCAGAGTCCTTCTCAGTTCCTTGTCCTCTATGCCAGTGGAATCTTTAATGTCTTCAAAGCTAAGTTTCATTGCATCGTTGAATAACATCAACACAACAGCCTGAGACAATCAAAGACAACACATCTTCTGAGCAATGGATTTGCACTGACGAATAAAAGTCAAAATGAATGACAGGAAAAACTTGAAAAGGAAAAAAAAAAAGGAGAAAATCTTACTGACCTGAAACAGGGAAACAGCAAGCTCCTTTTTACCTTTGGAGAAACCTGCCTTCAAAACACAGTGACCTAATGAATTTTGCCACATTAACCTCCTTCCACTGTACTTGCTCAAATAAAACTCTTTGAAGATATCCTACGAAACAACACACATTAATTAGAAGAAAAAAGACCATTGCGGAAAGGAAAATTATATCGGAACTTCTGGTGAAACCTGATAGACATTTAATTCATGAGGAAGTTTGACATCCATATGTGGATATGTTGGCCAGTACCTGCATCACGCATGGGAGGTTAAAGAAGTTTACAGTTGTGTCATGCTATCCTGTATAATCCTGAATCAATTTGATACATAGCACATACCCTGTTGTTAAAACGTGAACACTCATCTCAATTCCTGATGGCAGTTTTGTCCTGGCCTGAGACGACTGTTTGAATGACTCGTTGATTTCCTTTGACAATTCAATATCCTGAAGAAATTTCAAAGAAGCAAAGAGTACAAGCTCATTATAGATGTTGCACATACACACAGGTTCCTTAAAGTAGGAATGTTGCAAGAACATCCAACAATATTGTCAGGGATAAAGTAACAAAGAATATGGCATACTAGGATATATTTGTAAGCATAACGCTCCAGAAAGTAAGATGATAAAAAAGGATCCTTATGTTTCTATAGAAAACTTAAAAGACCCACATTTTATGCAAAAATAGAGAAGGAGAAAGAAAAAGGACCTTGAACATTCCTTCGAGCTTGTTTGTAAACTGGCTACCACACTCAGTCTTAAGCTGTATGTGTCAACAAGGTCGGATCAGTGGGTAAAACTTACCAATATAAGAAAAAAATAAGTGAGAAGGAGTTATAGTCAACAGGAGTTTGTGATATCCATTTGTTACCTTAGAGATCATTGATTTCTCAGCATCAATTGAAGCGCTCTTTCCCAACAGAAGTCTCTTTGCAAGATCCTTTTTATAAAATGCTTCGAACACATCTTTACCCTTCGATCATAGAAAAAAATACAGATTATTTAGCAAAACTCAGTCTAGATGGTCAAATAGCTGGTTTTCAGACCATGCACTGGCCTGAATGCAGTAATGAAACAGAGACAAACAAAGTACTAGATGTAAGAAATCAGAGATAACCTGAATAAATCTGAACAAAACCAAGACTTTTTCAAGGGTACTCTCCAATTCTTCTTCAGAAGTACCCTTATTCCCAGCACGGAGCTTCTCGTCCAAAAATTTGGCAATAAGTTCAGCTGGACGATTCTGCAAAATATCAGGAGAATACATTAGGAGCTCATACTAACGCGCAAACCTATAGATTTAATATGGTGAATTACTAAAGAGCAGAATGCTAATGTGAATTTCTTCATGATGATTCTTGATATATACATAAGAAAATCATGCTCAACAAGTGGTCAACGAGTCAACAACATTACTGTTACTGGGTCCAGCACCCAAAAAGAAGCAAGTTACCGAAACGATATTTATACAACGTGCCCAAAAATGTCTCAGATTTTTTTAATAGTAATACATTACGTAAACTGCATTGAAAATCTCTAGACTGCTAAGTTTCACAAATTGGAGCATTTTAGTTTAAGGTTGACATTTCCAGAATAATCACTATGTAGCTTTTAGATGAAAGTAAAATCGTTAGCAAAAGATTAGTCTTTAATCAATAAATAAGTTTTCAATACCTGGCGAAGATTTATCAGATGCTCAAACGAATCTTTAATGGTGTTGCCAAATGATTCATTCTTGCAAAAACTCTCTTCCCATACTATGTCAAGAGAAGCCTTGAAGTCCAATAGTGATTGTACCATGTCTTTATCTTTCTCTTCATCCATAACAATCTTCTGCCCAGTTTTCCGAATGTAGGAACTTAGGGCCTGCCTCAGAGACTCAAGTGCACTGACTCTAGAAAACAGGGTGTACATCCTCTGGAGGTCCTCGGTACGACGCCCATCCATCAACGGTGTGTAACCCTGGAAAATATTCAGAGATAGAATAAGCGTAGAGAAAACGAAAAAAGGTTGCTAATATACGCAAGAATGACAGGAACTAAACCTTATCAAGGACAGCATGTATATGACGCTCGAGAAGTTGCTTTTCAACAGCTGATATCAATGGTTTCCTGGTTGATGCATCTATATACAGTATGCATCTTTCGTTCTCTTCATGCAACCTTCCCTGCACCAATCACCAGTAGAAACCTTAGAGAGACAATATCAACTAATAACCTCTGCGGCAGCTTATCATAAGGAGAAACTATATGAATTCATGCAAGGCACCTCGACATGCTTCAGGTACTCGGGAACGTCATACTGCTGCATGTATTTCATTCCTTCAGCAGCATAAAACTCAGAAGTGCATTCAAGGAACTGCTTCTCAAAGCTTTCCGCATATATTCCCAGTGCAGTAAACATCTTTAAGAGATGGCTTAGTAGTGTCCTATTAACAGCTTCGGCCAACCTGCACAATCAGTGTCATACAAGAAAGGACTTACAATAGTGCTCACATAGTTCATAAACCATTCAAAACTTCCAATGATTCAGTCAGAAGAAAGACAAATAAACATTGCTTCTCATGTTATCGAAAGACAAGAGTTATTAAAAATTTACCTTTCCCTTTCAATCATTCTCAAGAGAGCAGTAACTGTCCTCTGCTCAACATCAGGGGACAGAGAAAGATGTTTCCGAAAAAGCTGCAGGCCCATCTCCCACAACGAACGTACATTTGTGTGCTGTATCACATACTTCCTATCCAGAGACAAGGCTATACTACGAATCATCAACATCTGGTCACAGAAATCTTGCCAGCATTTCTCAACGAGCGACAAGAAAACAGAGAGATCAGTGTCTTGGCCAACTAAAGATTGTAAAGCTGAAGAGATGTGTTCTTCACACTCCTTCTCAATCCGTTCGTAAAGCTTCCCTTCCAGCTTATGCAAGCAAAGGTCATCAACAGCCTGACAAACCAATTTCATCAGGGGGTAAGTAAGACATTATATCACCCCAACAAAGAAAGGTAGAAAATTTTACCTGGTAAAGCCTCTCGAGGTCAAAAGGAAAGGGCTGTTTAAGGAATATAGCTCTGATAGCTGACTGGAGATTTTCCCAGGTAGTATCTTCAAAGTTTGTAGGTAGACTTGGTTTCGCTTCACATATACACACATACCACAAAACGGCATTATCAGATATCAAGATCAAAAAATCAACAGTGAATTCCACCAACCTACATAGCATATCAAACCCAGGACCGGTCCTGGGCCAAGCCTAATGAAATATTTGTCTCGGCCCCCAAAATTTTTAAATGTAAGAGCATCTCCAACATCACTCTATTTTTCACTCTAAAATAGAGTTTAGAGTAAAAAATGCTCCAATGGTACTCTATTTCTCACTCTATACTCCAAATATAGAGTAATTTGTTTTTTCTTTGGAGCAAACTCAAACTCTATTATAGAGTTACTCTATTTTAAAGTAAAAAATAGAGTAAATCATTGGAGATGGTCTATTCCGGATTTGTTAAAAAAAAATTCTAGAGTCCAAATTCTCAGGGCCGGCCCGGATGAAACCCTAAAAAAATCCAGAAGCCTAAGCTAAGAGATCAATTAAGCGTACAAGAGAGTCATTTCCAATCAGAATCCTAAGCTTAATCGATAAGAAACATCATGGGATTAGGATCAAGAATGGAAGACCTTTATTGAGCTTGATGACGAGCTTCTTAGTGGGGTGAGGGAGAGTGGCCTTCTTGCGAGAGAGATTAGCGGCGGAGGAGGGAGCTGGATCTTCATCCATGGAGAAGCCAACCTTGTCGGAGGCGTGGAGGCCGTTTTTGGACTTCTTCATGGGCGGGGAAGAGAGAGAAGAGTCGGTAGAAGCGGCGGAGCAAGTAGAGCGTTTGGTTGGAAGAGACATGAAAAGTTAAGGGAGAGGTGAGTGAAATCAAGAAGAAGATGTCCCTATTAACCCTTTCAATGAAAAAAAAGAAATTAACACACTGTGTGTGCGCTCTCTCTCGGACCTACCCGAAATTTACGAATACTAGGGACTGTCCATAGACATATGTAAACCGGTATAATCTTTTATGCATTTTATTGGGAAACTTTCATAGACATCCACATAAACTGTTCAATAAAAGATGTCAAAAAAAAAAAACTGTTCAATAAAAAATCCCCTATCTAATATATTAAAACAAAAGTCATGACTTCTTTTCATGTGTGATTTTTTTAGTTTGGACAATTCCTAGAAAATATCATATTTTATATAAGTTCATTATTATATCTTTTAATATCCTTAACTTTTTATTTGAAATACAAATGAATATATTTAAAATGTTCTAACAAAATCTTTTTAAAATCTTTCTTAGAAGCTTTTTAAATTTACTTTCAAAAATTAGTTAGTTTTAATTTATATTATCATAAAATATAATTAGAAATTAAAATTGAATATAGTTTTGGTTTATAAACGAAAATTTAAATAAAATGAAATTAATTAATTTCAAAAATACATTTACTAATAATTTTCAAAGATTTTCTTAGAAATAAATATTTATTTCTATTTTAATTTTTTCAAATTTGTTTTCTAATAAAATAAAAATCATGATTTTTTGATGAGTAATATTTTTATTTAGACCATCATTTAAATTTTCTATTAAATTTATATCACTAATGCTAATATATATAATATTTTAACTACTTAATTCATAATATCTTTTATATCTTTTAATTTTTTAAAAAAAATTAAAATTCTAACAAATCTCTTGAAAAAGATTATAATAAGATCTTAATTGTCATAAATTGAATATAAATATTTTTAACTAATTTTGTAATTAGTTATGAAATGTTACTAAAAGAATAAAATTATATCTTATTTTATCAATTTTATAATAATATCTATCATTTTAAAATAAAAACGTTATATTGAACAAGATATGATAAAATTATTTTAAATTGATAAGTTAACATATTTTATTTTCATAAATATAAAATATTTATGCTAAATATATAATATGTTGGTAGAATGGATTAATATTAGTAAACTATATAATACATGTATAAAAAAAATTCTTATCTTAAACTTTTTAATATACAGTAATTTATTATATAAAATTAATAAACATTAAAAAATTACTAAAAAATCAAGCGATTTGAATTACAGATCATGATTATAATAAATTAAATACAAAATTGTTTTCATATATGTTGTTTCATGCATTAAAAATTTAGTTTAGTAATCAAACGCAAATTCAATAGGACAAATATATAATAAGCAACATATATATGTGATGATTTTAATTTACAGCATGAAAACTATAAAATTATTATATTTGGCATAGTTATACAAACATTTAAATATGTGAGTAACGTTAAAAATATATATAATAATTATATAAAACAAATATCTATATATATAAATGTGAAAATTTATATCCGCACGGTTGTGCGGGTAGAAATCTAGTACTATATATTAATCCTGGAACATTACAACATGTTTTCATAGTCACGTATGATCACGAAAAAGATTCTTAAAATTGTTAGAAAAATAAATTGGTACATATAAACATATACCATATTTTTTATTAAACTAACTATCATATAAATAAATTGATTTATATCAACATCATATATAAAAATTAAATATTTTAAAATAAAAGAAAATAAATAACATTCTTAGATAAATTAAACTAAAAAGAAGAATTTGTTTTGAACAATAGAAATCCAAATCTTATAATCATTTTTTTAAATATAATATTCTTGTTATTTCTGTAATTTA
Source organism: Brassica rapa (assembly GCF_000309985.2). NCBI lineage: Eukaryota > Viridiplantae > Streptophyta > Magnoliopsida > Brassicales > Brassicaceae > Brassica > Brassica rapa. The sequence goes on along the minus strand of NC_024800.2, from coordinate 27,649,642 downwards.
TAACTATTATAAATATAAATAAATTAGTATCAACTATTAAAAATGTAATAACCAATTTGAAAATCTATCACCAGTGTCCAGAATTTCTGGACAAGTGGTAAATGAAATTTTTAGCCGGCATGAAAGAAAAAAAAACAAATTCGAAAATCTCATCTTTCCATATTTGTTTCTGTAATCTCTTCTTTCCAAAATGTACATCATAAATTATAGAAACCGTATGCAAGATATAGAAACAAGGATTTTAATTTAATTTATAAAAGAATTTCGGCCTTTATAAATAAGAAAATATATATTTTTTAAGTAACGTTTCACCATAAAAAGCTGCTAAAGTTTCTAACTTCCAGTTAGTTCATCAGCACAAACTTAAATGAAAGATCCTCCCCTTTCCTCCTTCTCCATCATCAACACCAATTCTCAAGAAACAAATCACCAAGAATGATGAATAAACCATAAATGTTTCCTTCAGATGGGAAAATTCATTAGTATCACCGCGTCTCCGCCTCTCTACGTCCGATCAAAGCTCCTCTGTTTCTCACTTCTCTACTTCTTCACCACACTTTCTCTGTTCCTCTACGTCTCTCTCTCAAGAAACCAATGCGTCTTTCGATATTCACCTTTTGATCCGGTCCAAACAAATACTTTCTCTTATCCTTCTTCCTACGGTGAACACAAATACGCTCTTCCCACCCACAGATCTTCTTGCTCTTCCCCTGTTTTCTTTTCAGGTTATTAGCTTTTAAAAAATCATTAAAATGCCCGTTTGTTTTCTTTAAGATGGGTATTTAATGTTTTTATTTGGACATTGTGTTTGTTTTTTTTATGTGAATCAGATTACTGGACAGTGTTGAATGAGATACAGAGTATATGCAGCGACTCATCATCGTCGGAGAAGTTGAGATACATTAATGGAAATAGCGAATCTTTCGGTGGAAACTTCAGTACACAGAAGAGATTTTCTTATTTCAATCATTCGGACAATGACGTCGAAGTTCCATGTGGTTTCTTCAGAGACTTTCCGGTCAGCGACTCCGGTGAGATATCATCCTTTTAACTAAACCAGATATTAATTAACCGGTTGAACCAGTAACCTGTTTATGAGCTATAAATCAGTTATCTTAGTCAAAACTCAAAACACCGAGTAAACTGGAGAAAAACAGGATCATAAATTATGGTTGTTTGTATTATTATTATTATTATTATTATTATTATTATTATTATTATTATTATTATTATTATTATTATTATTATTATTATTATTATTATTATTATTATTATTATTATATATAACAATTTTAAGCATGCATTTTAAATGGTGTAATCATATCCGTATTTGTTGTCACATTTGAGAGTCTAAAGGGTTAATAGAGACTGTGATTTAGCTCAATAACATCTCCTGGTTATTAATAGATTAAATTTTATCTATAATTTATGTTTTATTTAACTATTTTCTATATATGTTTTGGTAGATAGAGCTGAGATGGAGAAATGTGGACTAGTAGTTGCATCAGCCATTTTTAACGACCATGACAAAATCAGACAACCAGTGGGACTTGGAGTTAAAACCCTTGAAACCGTTTGTTTCTACATGTTCATTGACGACAAAACACTAAACTCTCTCTTTCACCACAATGTCATCCCTAAAAACAATCCAAGAGATTACAGAGTGGGCGCATGGAGAATCATCAAAATCTCAAAATCCGAAAATCTATACCTCAATCCGGCTATGAACGGTGTTATACCAAAGTATCTTATACATAGATTGTTTCCAAACTCACAGTTCAGCATTTGGATTGACGCCAAAATCCAGCTCATGATCGATCCGCTTCTTCTAATTCATTCTATGTTAGTAGTGCCTGATGTTGATATGGCGATATCTAAGCATCCTTTTTTTGTAAATACGATGGAGGAGGCTATGGCTACGGCGAGGTGGAATAAATGGGGAGATGTCGATGGGCTAAGGATGCAGATGGAGACTTATTGTGAGCATGGTTTGAAGCCTTGGAATTCTCATAAATTGCCATATCCCACAGGTAATAAAATCTTCACTAGTAGTAATTAGTATATCATAACGAACAAGCTTTAAAACATCTTTAATGCAAAATGAATGAGATATTAGTTGTCTTTACATGTATTTAGGAAGGTTAGGTTAGGTTTTATTCAAAGAAAAAGCTAATACAGTAATCTCAAAGTACGAACAATTATTTTCGTACAATTATATGCATACATAATTTGATAGTGGAATCAGTTGTGCAAGCTTATGCTGATAACTATTTTCAATTTAATGTTGGTACGATTTTAGACTTAAACTTTGTTTTTTATTAAGTTGCTTTTCAATAAAACCCAGTGACTTCTTTTATTAGTTTACTTTTCAAATCGAAGATCATATTCAAAATTAAATATTATCTTTCAAATCAGTGATTTTCTTTCACATATATATTTTGATTATTTATATATATATAATAATATCTGGCCTAATGTTGATTTATGTATGATATATAGTTATAGTGCTCTTAAGTGTCTTAATGATCTTAAGGTAATCATCTTTAGAAATACAGATACCTTTCTTTGTCTAGAATGTTGGTGTCTACTCTAATATATTACTTGGCAATAAAGGCTAAAGAGTCATGTCTTATGCATGAAGATTGGCTTTTAGTCGGTTAGGTTATGCTCTCTTTAATTGTGGCTTTTCAAAAATGGAGTCACGGGTAATCATCAAAACCATACTTTCAATGATTCAAGTTGTAGAGATAACTTGATCTTTTAGTAATCGAGAATTATTAATACTATTATGTAGGTCATTATATAGACACTGTGGAATATAATAAGATAATACGGTTATAAACAACAACAAAAATTTAGATTAAAATGGATAACAAATATGTGTTCTTGCTTAAGTTCTAGCTATAGATTATATTTGTTTGTTTGTTGGAAACTTGGACATATTCCTTTAGAAATAAAAATATATAATCATAGTTGCAATCAAAGAATCACGACGTGGTCCCATGTAACAACATCAATGAGAATATGTGATAGAGATAGAAGTGAGGGTCCCAAAACGCAAGTTGTTCTATGGTTTTTGTCGATCCAATATATATTTCTTATACTGTATGTCTTTTTTGGGATCAATTCTTATATATGGCATTTAGATGCAAAAAATGAGCTGGACTAAGCATATTTTCCTTTTCTTATAGAAAAAATTATATTTTAAATCATGAAAGTGTTACATTATCACACTTTAAACATTGATTTTTTTACTAACATTTTAAATTTTGAATGTGATGTTTTTATCTTGACAAACTTCCAATAAAGTTTACTTGTTCTTCAAGTCAACTAGGTGATTGGAACTGTTTATTTTGTGATGATACGTCGTTTAAAAAAAAACATAAAAAATTAAAAAAAATCACAAAAAAATTTAAAAATTCAAAAAATCTAGAAATTAAAATTTTCAAAATTAATAATAAAATAAAATATTTTAAAAATAAAGAAAAGAAAAAATGATTACAATTTATTAAGAGATCTATTGGTATTATTTATTAAAATGATATTTATTTTAGTAATTTTAAGTTTGTTTAAAAAGAAATTAACTTATAAGTGAACTTCTTAAAAATAATAAATAACTTTAAAATTATGTAAATTACTAATCAAACTTTAGAGAAACTAAAATATATCTTACTTATCTAAGAAGCTCCGCTCACACCAAAACCTAACATATACAAATCTAGAGGCATACATGTATATCTCTTAGTTATACTTCAAACTAACTTACAATATTTTAGTTACCGTCAAAATCATTTTACGTGGCTTATAAGATTTGTTCTAGTTTCACAATAAAATTGTTTCCACTTTTCAATAAAAGGGTTAATAAGTTAAGTATTAATAAATCAAAAATTGAAAAAAAGAAGATCAAAAACCAAAAAACAGAATTTAGAATCACCATTCAAATTCTGATATTATTTAGTGGTTTATAATTGGATTAATTTTGTAGCTTTCTTCAATAATGTTTTTGAGTTTAAGCCTTTAAGCATAAAAAATATATTTCTGAGTTAATTATAATTTCAAACTTAAAAATAAAATGAATATTTCTAAAATATAGAAAATGATAAAAAAAATTATTTAATGTAAAAATAACATATTTTAAAAAATATTTTATTTTATTGTCAATTTTGAAATTTTAATTTTTTGATTCTTTTAGAATTTTCCAGTTTTTCTAATTTCTGATAAATTTATTATTTATTTAGTTATTATTATTATTAAAAAAAACTGACATGTCATCGGAATGAAAAGTGCTGGTTACATACTTGACTTGAAAAACAAGTAAACTTTATTGGAGGTTTATTATGATAAAAATATCATTTTCAAGGTTTAATATGTTAGTAAAAAACTTGAGTGTTTAAAATGCGAGAATGTGACACTCTCATGGTTTAAATTGCGATTTTCCCTTTTCTTATATGTGGATGCTAATATTATTATCTCTACAAGTTTTATATTTATTGGATCTTCAAGTTCTTAAAAAAAATCAGATTTGTCATATTATATTTAGTGATCAGCGAATTTACAATTTGCCTTGATGTTCACATTTGTAGATGTACCAGATAGTGCGTTGATACTGAGAAAACACGGAATAAGAAGCGACCTATTCTCGTGCTTCATGTTCAACGAGTTAGAAGCGTTTAACCCGAGAGACCAGTTGGCCTTTGCATTTGTGAGGGATCACATAAACCCAATGGTGAAAATGAACATGTTTGAGGTCGAAGTTTTTGAACAAATAGTTGTTGAATACAGACACAATCTCAAGAAGATAAAGACATCTTCGTACGAGGAACAAGAAGAAGAACAGAAACAAAAGTCGTTACGGATAATACAGAAGAAACGAAGATGGTTAGATTATGGATCTTGGTCTCTCAACGGTAGTAGTTGTAAGAGTTATCTCATGGAGATGTGGGATGATCACCATTGATTACTTTTTTGTATTGAGCTGGTATTTTAAGTTGTTAATATTTATTTTCACTATAAGTTCAATGTTGAGGTTTTTTCTTCATTACTAACATTTTAAAGTAGTTCTAGTCAATACTATGATTTTCGACCCGCTAAGTCATTGTAGATTGACTAAATATGAAATCAGAAGTAATCATACAAACGTTATTACATGAGATGATTTTCAGCTAACGTACGTTGAAAAATAAAAAGTTCAACGTACACCGTTGTCAAATCATTTCTCTTCGGCGAAAACAGCAACGGGAAAAGAACGTGACAGTCCCGACGACCAGCCAAATGTGATTTTCGTCGGGTCTTGAATCTTGATCATCAACAAAAATCATATGAAAAGCTCTTTGCTCTTGATACCGGTGACTCGGTGAGACTATGCATCCGACCAAGAGCAGTAACCTCCGAGTCGTAAGGTACGTTTTAATAATAAAAATTTTGGAACATAGAAAATACGAAATCATCATCATTATTTTATTAAATTATATTAATTTTGATTCCATATTGCAACATTACATAATTATGTTGGTCACATACCCACCGCAAAGATTTCTAGGGATAAATTATTAAAACTAATTGTATATTTCTAAGATACATAATACACACATGAACCATAACTTGGGTCAGTGCTAGTGATTATGCCAGTACTGTTGTAACCACAATATTCTTTGGTGCGATTATGGAGTTGGAAAAAAGCATTCATCACAAATGACGCATGGCTAATGAGAGTATCAGGTTCGAAACAAGATCCACCATGGTAGATTGGTCTACAATCGACGAATTTATGTCCGCACCCTAAATATATATTTAATAGTAGTCCTGCATCTGTCTCCGTCGAATTTGCTATGCACCATTGTTTAGAGGATGCTACAGGAAGGTGATGCACCGCAATGACAGATAAAATTATGAAAATGACTTTTAACAATAGATAAACTTTTATCATTGTTTGTAAATGGTAATGAAATTATACGAAAATTGGTATGTATTGGATATCTATGTGATTTTACTTGTACATATATATAACCACACCAAACTGCACATGTATTAATGTACTGTCAAAAAGAAATAACTTTTTTTCGTTGAAATCTAAAATTTAATGAAGATAATTTAATAGAGTTTAAGATATTTGCATTCTTACCTTTATCTTATTGGAAGGTAAGACTGATGGTTGATAAAAGGGGGAATGGAATTGATGAAGATGCTTAGATAATAGCAGTGAAATCACACCAAACTGCCCATGTATTAATGTATTGTCAAAAAGAAATAACTTTTTTGAACCAAAATCTGAAATTTATATAAGATAATTTAATACAGTTGAATAAGATGTTTGTATTCTTACCTTTATCTTATCCCCAATATATTATTTGATGATCTTTTAAAAAGTTGTAACATCAATTCTCCTATATATTAAACGAAAAGTCACTGAAGTAACTTTGCATAGTTGTAAATCCTAGGTAAATTTAAAGAAGTTGTTCTAATTTAATTAATTGATGATTTTAGATTTTATTTATTTTAATCATGTTTTAAAAAGGCAATATAGAACCATTAATATCATTTAAATAATAACTAATAAAAGCTAATATAATAGATTTGTTTCCCTATTGCAAATCAGTGTTAAAATAGCTTTATTTTCCTATATAAATCGCAATATTCATATATATATATATATATTTCAATATGTTAGCTATAAAACGGGTTTATAAATTATTTACATGAGTTCAAAATAATTTATAATGATTAATATATCATTTATAAGAATACTAAGAAGTTATTTATACCAATTCATATCTAATCATTTTTTTAAATTAACAATAATGAATATTTTATAATTAATAATAGTTTAAAAAATAATTTATAAAGATTTATAAAACCATTTATAAAGAATAATATCTCATTTAGAGAAGCTTATGAATATATTTATGAAGTTTAACATGCTTGTAGATTATTTAAAATGAAAAACATCAATAGTATTTATAAAACTATTTTATGAAGTCTTAAATCATTGTGAAAGTTTATAAATTATTTATAAGAGATAATAAATTATTTTTACCATTTATTAGGATTATTAATATATTATAATGATTTTAAACTTCTTTAAAAAATTTTGTAAGAGTTAAAATTCCTATAACTTTTAAGTTATTTTATAAATGTATAAACTACTTTTATAAGAGGTTATAAATTTGTTATAAATCATAATCAATCGCAAAATATTAGTTTCTCACAAAGTCATCATTTCAAAAAAAAAATCTAAAAATCTCAAAGATAAAAAAAGATCGTTCTAATTTTATTTAAAATGAAAATAACTATAAACCAATTTACATCAGTTGTCAAACAATCAAAACGATATTATAAATAAAAAATAAATCTTCAAACTTATGATAGATTTGTTGTCAAACACATTCTATAGTAAAAATTAAATTTGAAATATCCGATTTAAAAAGAAGCGTTAAAATATTTTACATTTTTGAACATTCAAAACTTAGACCCATATTATATCTTTTTTTTAAGTATAGCTTTTAATATATTTGAATATTTTTTATAATAGAAAATCAAATGGGATACCAATTTATCCTATATCAGTTTTAATAAATGACTAATATTATTGCGAATAAATAAATTGAAATTTATATAACTGAAATTTGTTTATATCAGTTTACGCTACAAAAAAAAAGATTTTATAAAATCGTAAATAATGGCAAAAATAGTCATAAACAAACTTACATGAGTTGCCAAACAACCAAAACAATATTATGAATAAAAATATATCTTTAAATTTATGACAAATTTGTTGTCAAACACATTCATTAATAAAAAAATAACTTGAAACATCTGATTTAAAAAGCAGCATTTAAATATTTTTATGTTTAGTGAACATTAAAATTTAGAGCCATATTTTATAATTTTAAACACAAAGTAAATCATTTCTCTGGTATAAATCATTTCTCTAGTAAATTATATTGTATAATATGAAGATTTCTTATTATAGAAAATCTAATCAAATACAAATTTATCTTAAATCATTATTTAAAAAAAGACTAAGATTATTGTTACAAATACATTCAAATTTCGATAACTGACACTTTTTTTATCAGTTTACATTACATTTTTTTTCAATAAAAACAAACTCCTAAACTTTTTGTTTAAAATGAAAATTATCATCAAAGAGTTAAACTATACATTCTTTTTTATTAACATGAATTATGAACCTATAGAATAACTCATACTGGAAAGGTGCAGCTTATGGATAGATTCTTTCTCTGGTATTCAAATAGGTTGAAAGCAAAAACTCATATTCATGTTAATGTCCATGAGTAATATGACTTAGTTTAACGTAACAGGCGGATCGAACCTGAAACGTGTTGCATTCCAAGTCTTTCTCCTTACTACTCGACCCCAAGATCCCATACATATGTATATTATGTCCCTCCTTAATAATTTTTGTGTGTTTATACTTTACCTGTAATCGACTAGTCGTAGATTTTTCGTCACAGCAATTCATGTTTTCATATTTTAATATTAAACAATTTATACGAAAAACTTGATCTCTAGTTTCCAGCTGGTTGCAAAACACACACGCTGGGTTTACACTAGAAGACCATAGGAGCATTCGGTCATCAGTTGTTAGACGGTTTTGAATAGCTAACCAAGTAAAGAAAGCAAATTTTGGAGTATGGTGTTTGAACCATAAGCTCTTATGCCAGTCGACAATTGGAGCTTGCTGATGAAGTAAACTCCAAATTTTTTGTGTACTTTAGAACTCCACTTAAGATATTATACCAATAAGGCTGTTCTTAGATAGCAGTGAAATCAGCCGTTTCAAGAGAAACACAGAAACACATTTTTCTTTTAAATTCTAGTATCAGCGTCCCTAGCTATACCTTGTTCATAAATAAATTATCTCATGCCTGAAAACCAACTAAGATAATAAAACCAAATTATTGTTTTTTTCTTACAAAGCTGAAAGCACGAGTTTCTAATGCTTCTATCCTGTTTTTTAAAAACAATTCTAGTGCTTCTATCCATGACCATGACCATGACCATGACCATGACCATGACCATGATAGACATGATTCTCACAAATAATTCCAAAACTAAAAAGACACATATTATTATTTTAAAGGAAAATCCTATAAAAGTATCTCAACTAAATTTTGTTAAACTTTTTAATACCCAAAATTTTTCATTCCTACTTTAATAATTCAACTAATTATTTTGCTCATTTTAATACATACGTTTTTAAAACTGTGTTCGTTTTAATACCCAATATTTTTATTTTAATTAAAAATATTAATAAGTTTCATACAAAATTTAAAAAACCTCTAAAATCTAAGAAAAAATCTTTTAAATCTCACTATTTCCAAAAAAAAAACAAATTTGACATTTAAAACTTAAATTTTTTTATACAATTTAACATTATCCACAATTTAGTTACTTTTACTTATAAGACTTCAAATAAAACTAGATTTTTTAAGATTTTTTGTGAATTTTAAAGGTTTTAAAATTTCGTTTGAAACTTATTGATATTATTGATTAAAATAAAAAAAAGTTTGGGTATTAAAATGAACACAGTTTTAAAAGTTTGGATATTAAAATGGCCAAATAATTAGTTGAGGTATTAAATTGGATAGCAAAAAAGTTTGGGCATTAAAAAGCTTAACAAAATTTAGTTGAAATATTTTAAAGGAATTTTCCTTTTTTTAAACACCAAAGGACACACTTAATTAAATTATGGAAAATTAATGAATTAAATTTTCAAAATAGAAAATAATAATTATATTGATAAACAAGTTTCTATAAAATTATAGTTTTAAGTATTTCTGATCGGAAAGATGCAGATAAATAATACATATTACATATTTATGGAATAAAAGAAGGGAAACAATACATAGTTTATGAAGCAAAGTTTTCAGACCATAGACATATATCACTTCTCCTCTTCCTCAAACGCAGAGACGGGAAAAGAACGTGACAAACCCGAGCGACCAGCAAAGGTGATTTTCGTGGTATCTTGATCATCAATATAAATCTCAGTGATCGTAACCCAAATGAAAAGCTCTTTGCTCTTGATTCCTGTGAGACCACGCATCCTACGGTTCTCAACGAACGCAGTGACCTCCGCATCATACGATACGTTTTTGCCGATGGCTTTAAACTGGTGCTGAACATTGTTGTTCATCTTGATCCATATATAACCGGTTGATTTGTTGTAACCGATCTCTGTCATGTTGTCTAGAGGGAGAAGTCCTTTTGGTAGATTCATGGACGATAACATCTCGTTTGCTTTTTGCTTGCACATTGATGCGCCATTAACGATCTCAGCTCCTTCTCTTTGGTTGGTCATGGTTTCTTGAGACGCCATTGGATTTGATTCTATGAGTTTTGTGATATGAGATTTGTGATTTGTGATTTGTGATATGTGACTTGAAAGATTGTTTAATGGTTTTTATAGGTAGAGAATATTTCTGGATGAAGTTACGGAATTTGCGCCCCGATATGCATTAGTGCTGTCAAGCCTTATCGGATTAGACGACTGTTTTTTTTACCAACCAGATTTTTAAAAACCGTTATCATTCTAAATTTGTAAGAGCCATTTTTTCTTATTGTTTCCTCCTCTTTTTAATTATTTTCTAAATCTTAATAAATGTGACTTTCAAAACAATAAGTTTCTATTTTCTATTCTTTTATTGAAATATCTTTTTCTTCTTTTTCATATCTTTGTTATTTATGTAATGTTATGTTTTAATAAAGCATTTAAAATAATATTCATAGTTTATACAGTTTTTATTATTATTATTATTTATATTTAAAATAACAATTACAGTCTTAAGTAACAAACAAAATATTTACGGTTAAAAGTTAATAATGACAATTTAAATAGCAAAAAAATCTTCTTCTTGTTTTGGATAGAAAACAACTACAATCTTTACCAGTCGAACTTTAGAAGACGAATGGAACAAAGCAAGAAAGCGACGGGACAATAGGAATAAGAGAAAATCAGATGCGTACCGTAGGTTAATCTACATGCTCGCTTACTGCGTATGTGGCACTTTGTGTTCGTGTGTGTAATATATCATTTTTTTTGTTAATTTCTGATCACGTCGAATAATTATTCTTACTAAATTAAGACGGTTATATTATACGAGGAGTTTTAATAATAGACTTTTCGTTTTGTAGGTTAGAAGTCAAAAACTCTCTCTCCTTTCGTTTTCTCCGACTTCTCACTAGAAACACTCAACCATAGAAACGTTCCGGTGACCGGCGGCTCTATAGTCGCCGGTTACTGACTTTTTGTTTTTGTTTTGTAAGTAACTTCGATCATAAGGATCGACTGTGTTTTTTCGCTTTGGCGATTTTCTGTTTCGTTAGGCGATTTTGGTATGTTATGGTTAGCCAAATCAGAGCCGTTTACCAATCTCATCTTCGCTCTGATTTGTGTTGAACCTAAATAAAGTTTCAGATATAGTTCTTCTTCTTCTGGGTAGATAGAGATGTCGGTTGATTGAGAGATTTGATTTCTTTCTTGGGTAGAAAAGCTTAGATTTTGATTCGGAGATGGTATAAAGCTCCACTTTCAGTCATAAGGAGTTTCCATGAAGGTCAAGATCTGAGGTTTGGAATAAGCTTCGAGATCCGGTCCGGAATTTAGATGAATTGGAGCTGCCATATAGACAGTGTTCCAATAAAATTCTGTGCTCGTTTCTATTGAAGTGTTCTTTGGACTCATACTCTACCAATTGGGATTGAAGATCTCTCTTTCGCTGAAGATTGAAGGAACGAAGAACATGCAAACAGCCTCAACTGAACGGAGATGGAGATGGATGGATTACCGGCGAGTTATCCGGCACCGCCTTTCTTCTTCCTCGGCAAAGGAGATAACGCCACGAGTCTTCACACGTGTCTTTTAGCATGTAATAGTTATCTGTGGTGTTTGGGCTTTGGACAAAAATTGAGTCTGTTTGTAATCTTTGCCTAATGGGCTTCTGGTTAATGAAACCACAAGTTGACAAAAAAAAAAAAAAAAAAAGACTTTTCGTTTTGCAATGTTGTTTCCTTTTGAGCCTAGAGAGAGGAGAGAGAAGCGATTCTCCCTCTGGTCTCTCCCCCGCAGCCGCCTTAACCCTAGATCCGCCAAGCCTCTTCTCCTCCGGTGACTGGGGGTTCCTCTACCTCCGGTCACCCCCCACCGTTTGTCGCTGTTCCACCGGCCTTTCCCTTAGCTTCTCCTTCTCTACCCTTTCTTTCTTGCTCAGTTCTCTGGATTTCCGAGTTTCATCGGATCTAATCAGAGACACATGTGTGTGTTTGTCTCTCTGGAGCACTGACGAGGTGGGGGCTTGCTGGTGAGCCTAAGGAGCTTTCGTTTCAGCTTCTCCCTGTCATACAGAGCAGATCTGGGTCAGATCTGATCTTGCCTCCGCCGGTGAGGATGGTGGTGGGTCGCTGCCTCTCCTACCTCTCTGGTCTATGGCTTGTACCTGTGTGTCTCTGGGTTTCAGCTTGTATCAAGGTCTCAGTGAGCTTCTCCTCTCCGTCTAGGAGAAACGGCGGTGTCTAGGCCCATTGCTCGGAGGACCTCTGTTCTAGTTCAATCGATGACTACCATGGTGTTCAGCAGCAGCTATTTGGTGGCTCGTCTCCTCACTTTCGGACTTTGGTGATTAGGGTTTTGAGGACGACCCAACGCGCCATGTCTACCGCTGAGAAACAGAGCCCTCGAGTCCTGTAGCTGCGCCTGCTTATTGAGGTGACTCATGTCTCCTCTTGTGCTTCAATCCCTTTTCTAAACTCCGACGAATCTTCTTTGAATCCCTTGATGTCGCCATCGTCTGTTTGTGTCGCGTGGCCGGATGAGGAGCCAAAGACCGCCTGCGTTTGACCTGATTATGTTCTTCATTTTATCGGGGCTTTGTTGGGGATTCTCTGTTTGCCTTCCGTCGAGATAGCTCGTGTCTGGTTACTTGACGTCCTCCTCCTTTGGTGTACCGGAGCCGTTGCCTGTCGCCTCCGTCGAAGCCGTTGGGAGCCACTTTCGGGTGAGGGTTTGAGCTACTGGTATGAGCTATTCTCTTGATTTGCTAGTTCCACTACGGATCGAGAAGTGTTTAGTGTGGGAAGTAATGTAGTTGATTGATCTTATCTTCTATTAGCTCCAAGTTCATCAATGTCTTGGACTAATTTTTATATTTTCTAAAGACTTTTTTAAAACTTTTTTGCAGTCTTTAGAAACAGAATTGCTTTATAGCAGATTCTGGTTTCAATTCACATTGTAACCAAACCTTCATTTCATTTTCATGAATGACATTTACAATTTAGCAAAAAAAAAATGTTGTTTCCTTTTACAAAATTGTACGCCAAAATGCGGGCATGCGGTCGGTGAAGGTCAGTTACCAAAATCTAATAAGACAAACTGATTTGTAACATAACTATTGATTTTTTAGATTTTTCAAAGGTTCTAATTTTTGTTGGTGGCCTATAGCAGTTGTAGATTACTCGAATCAGATGTATCCCGACAATTTAATAGCATGTTTTGAAGACTATCGCATTTTAGGCCCAATAATGACTTGCATTCAATACGCTCTAGTGAAAAGAGGTGAACATCGACTAGACTTGCACCCTATGCAATCGTCTTAGCTAAGCTTGAAGAAGATGTCGTGTAGATGGCTTGATTGGTTTCAATTGTTAACATGAATCGGAAGGGAAGCACACCTTAAGTCCGTAACCTCTTTGGGTTTCTCAATACAAACAACTAAATGATCAACACATACTTTAAATCAAATTTTAGGACCGAATGTCTATACATATTTTAACGATTTAAATTTTAGTGGCTATATATTATTGCTGGTGTGTTATGATCAAGAAGGATTCGCATCTAGTATATTGTGAGAACCCATGACATCCCTCGTGATCACAATTTATCACTAAGATAATCATTTAGCGAGAGCGTAGTTACTTTTAAACATTTATCTTCTATCTATGTTATTAAAGTATAATTATAAATAAAAACTAACCCTAAAACTTATAATTTATTTACAAGGAAATACCACTAAAATAATTAATAAGCCAACCTTTAAGTATTTTTTGTCTTTTCTTTATTTAATAAATAATTTTCTAAATTGATCTTAAACTAAAACAACTATTTAATTACAATTTAATGCTACTGAGAAACTACATAATCCTAAATTTTAGCATGTATTATTTCTTTTCAAATTAAACAACCATAGATATACTTAGATTGATTTTCAAACTAATTAATGTTAAAACATAAACTTAAACTAAAAAATTAATAAACATGAAAAAATATTGATATATTTATCACGGAAATGACCTTAAACCATAAAAATCGATTTCGATATATTAATGTTAAGTTGACAGAATATATATTAATTTTTTATTACAAATAATTAATTAATAAACATGACAAAACAACACCACCTAAATCGATTTAGGTATCAATTTATTAATTTAGAATATAATATTTTTTTAAGCTATATAGTTATATTTTTCATTATTTATTATTAATAGCTAAAAATTAAAAGTCACATAAAAAGAACATTTATATAATATATAACTAAAATATAAATTAATATATAAATCTAATATTTTATTTATATTTTAATATAAATAATAGCCGAATGTGAATTCAGTAGATAAATGTTGAAGAGTGCACCATCTTTCAAATAGTATATAAATTTTTTTTATTATACACATTATCAGAAAATTTTGATCAAAAAATAAAAAATACATTTACGCGGACGTACGGGTCATATTATAAAAAAGTGAATGATACATTTGACAGTTTACAAGATAAAATAAAATTACTCAGTATAAACTATAAAAATATTATGTACATAAATGTCATATTAAAATTATTTAAAATGGGTAAATTAAAATTTAAAAATATATATTATCGCTTAATAAATATTAATTTATAAAAAGATAAAAATAAACATGCGTGGATGAGCGGATCAAGCTTAGATTAAAGAAGGTTATTCTTTGCTGTTCTTAAATTCATTTTCCAAAACTAATGTACAGTTGTTTCAGAAAAGAAGAACAACAAACAATAATAATTTATGTACGAAATTTATTCACGCATTACCTATCTTGTTTTACATAACTATTTTTTTTTCAAAAAATAGATGTTACACATATTTTAGTGTCAATCAATATCAGTTTTGACTTTTGAGACTATGCTTATGATAATCGAATTGTTCTATGAAACAGGGTAAAATTATATTGCCGCAAATATACAGTGCTCTAATGAAGGAAGACAAGTTTCAATGTCTACCTTCAAACTCAATTTGATGAAAAAACAAATGATCACCGTCCCGAATGACACATAAATCATCAATATCAGCATTCTCTGCATTGGTGATCTTTGTGAAACTGCATCCTCCAAACTTTTCACCTACACAATTCCCATATTTTCTTGGTTAGAAACTTTTTTCACGAGAGTTTTTTTACCTTCATTTTGATTATTTTCAGAGCCTACCTGCTAGACCTAGAAGCTCTTCTATGGATGTAGGTAAGAGTATCAACTTCCCGTTATGGCGCTGTGGATCCTTCTCTTGAGACAACATGTGAATAGTAACCCTCTTATCTTTTACTTTAGCTTGGATGCTGGAGCTACAACATTGATCTGAATCGTTACTTCTTTGTTTGGTTTCGCTATTTGAGTTTCCTCCTTTTGCTTCTGTTAGAACCTTTGGTTCCTCTATGTTAATCCCTCGTTTAAGTAGCTTCTTAACCATTTCAATATCTCCCTTGTGTATTGCATCCATCAGAGCCTTTTCTCCATTATCGGAAGTCGAGTTTGAAACATCTGAACCCTTGCAATCTATTCTTGAATCCATCCACTCTTCCCATCCCATTCGTTGGAAATCTCTGTTTTCTTGATCATTATTTGTAGCGTCTATTCCTATTGATTGTTGTCCTCTAAGTTTCTGCAAGTTTTGTAAGAAAAAACATGGGTTTGTTTATTATTTTTAAAATATATACATAAATTTCAAGAATCTGGTTTTAGCTCACGTACCATGAAGAGATTGTTCATTATAACTCGTCCATCTTCAGCATGAGCATGCATCGCGCTCATCAGCGATGTTCGGCTTATGCGTAGTATTTGAGATAACTCTGTTGTTCTTACCGTAAAAGGTTGTGGCCTATAGCATAAAACTCCAATCTCTCCAAACGTATCTCCAATAACTGCTTTCCCTTGAATTTGATCATGACCATCAACATAAGATGCAAAGTCCTGTAACAATAAAACACAAATGTTAGAAGGTACTTTTTTTAATTCCATTTCTTTACATTTTAACTTATAAATCGATATAATTTGCTCACCACTGCTCCTGAGACCAAAATGTAAAGATCTGTAGGCGCTTCGTTCTGTAGAATTATGTCTTCTTTAGGTGGGAAATACTCGGCATCTATATCTGAAACCTTAAACATAAAAAGGTAACTTCATGAAACCTCTTAGGTTTACATTGATATTAAATTTAAATGAAAAGTTAGAGAATATAATTTTACCAATTGAAAGAGAAAATCACGAGAAACTCCTTGAAAAAGGTAAATGTTTTGAACAATGGGGAGGAAGAGATAGTTTGCAATGCTAGACCGGATTGCTTTTGGCAAATTGTTCAAGGTTTCTTGTTGTTTCAGGCCCTCTGTTTTGAACTTTAAGCAAATGTGTGAGAGCATCTGGTCTTGTATGTCATGTGGGAGTTGGTTTCTTGAAGCAAACTCTGAAGCAGCTCTCACCGTATCTCTCTGTTGAACAAAAAGAATGAGTATTTGTCTAGTTTGAACTAATTAATATTGAAGATGATTATAGTTCAAGTCAAATATTTCACTGTGTATCTAACTTTCAGTAGGTTGAACATTTAATTTGAGGGAGAATCAACATATGCATGTGCATTTCGGATCAGGTTACCCAACCCTACCACTACCAATTTAAACAATAGACATACTACCTAAGATTGTCATGTAATACCTTCTACAATCAATTTTTATGTTTTTCTTCACAAATTAAATTTTCTATAAATGGTGGTGATTTTGCTCCCGTGTATTTCTTTAAAATAAAAATGCTATTTCTTCATCTATTTACAGAAAATGCTATTTTCCTCTATTCTATTTATGGAACATATTATTTTTCTATTTATATAATTCCTTCACTTTAAAAATATACGCTCTCTCAAAATCCATTTCTATTTTTGAGGAAAAATATAAAAGTGTGTTAGAGAATAAATGAACTAAATAGAAATGATCTGCTAGGGTCAAAATAATTTAAATGGTCTATTTTAAATTTAGATTATTTGGCTACTCGAATAACTTGTTTGGATTTATAGTTTCAAAAAAAAAAAATTAACTTAATTTTAAAGTTTTTTATTCGCTATACCCAACTTTTTTTGTTCTGAAATGAACATGCCTAAATAAAAATCAAAGGATTAGACTTACAAAGCTTCTGGTTCGGCTAGTCCAGTGAACGACGAGGTTGGTCATATTTCCAATAAGGTAAGCCGTCAAGCCGAGGTTGAACATCATGAAGAAGATGTCAAAGAGCATTTCTCTTGGATTCTCAGGATGCAAATCTCCATATCCAGTGGTAGTTAACGTCGTAATAGACCAGTAAAGAGCAGTCACATATCTATTCCAGAGACTTGCTTCCTTGAAATCTGGATACACAGCTCCAATCCAGGTCTTTCTTGGTTCAGGATATCTATCTGCGATCAGGTAGTTGAAACATCCAGCACAATGTACAGCGAACAAAGTGACCTGTCAGTCAAAAAAAAAGACCGGAGATCGATATTTTAAGAGAGTTACTATTATTATTACAAATAAAATACTTTCTGTTTTGCAGATTAAAACTCTCGGATCACCTATTAAATGTTTAAAGAATAGCATTATTTAACTTTTGTTGGAGGAATTTTGCTCTCTAAAATAACAACTAATTTAATATGATTTGTGTGTACGGCTTTTGAACCCAAAACTTCTTGGTCTTTGGAAAAAAATATATATATTTGACTTACGGAAATGAGTTTTGTGCATCGTATCCAGAAGTAGTTGAAACGTATATCTTTCTCAAGCCTGAAGTGAAGTTGGAGAGTTAGAGAAGTTGAGTAAACACCTTCTTGATCAAACCCTAAGAAGAATATGGTCTTTAAACATTGAAATAAACCTTGCGAACAGCGAGCTAACTCGTCTGAGCCGCCATAACCTGAGCATGCTGAGAATTCTGAAGCCTAATTCGCTGCCGTTGTAGTTGAACAGTAGGCTCAGTGGCTGAAACGGTGCAGTGGAACACACATCGAAGGCGAACCAAGTAGAAAGGTATCTGAAAACGTTACATTTTTCAAGATTTTTTTTCAAGAATCTAATTCACTTATAAAAAAAGGTTTTTCAAGCTAAGTTAATTTGTCACCTTATTGCTATTTTCTTGGGATCGTCCACTAGAAGATAGGAGTGGCTATCAAGATAGGCAACAAAGAAGGTGAGGACAATATCAATGGCGAAAAAGCCATTAACAATGTTGTCGATGATGAAAATCGCGTCTTTTTTGTAGGTGATGAAGGCAAATTGAAAGGGACATATCCAAGCTGAGTAAATAACTAGAAGGACAAGCCACATCTCCCATGATCTGTAATGAAACAGAGGATTAAAAAAAATAGAACATAATCTTGGTTAGTCAAGATTTACATTAAAAAGAGTAGAGAGTAGAAAGTTGCCTATATTTTGAATTGAAAGGAGAGATTATATGTTTACGGAGCTTAGTTGAGTGGTTGATTCTAGCTCCAAGAGATGGCAAAAGATCGGCGGAGAGGAAACTACTCTGTTTAATGTTGTCAATATTGTAATCTTCTACGCAGAATCTTTCAAAGAAGTTTCTGGTACAAGAGATTGGCATCTTGTTAATCTTTTCTTTTATAAGAAAAAAAATGCTATGTGAAAGGCTGTTTCTTGCAGGTGAAGGATTTTTTTTCTTGGCAAGGTGGTAGTTTATAAATAGTGATGAAGCTTGTGATGAATAACACGGGAAAGTTTCTGTTAGGACCTTTTATAGCAACTTGCTCTGACCCAATTGCTTATCTTCTCTTTTTCAGAGGAGTGGTCCAAAAGGGTTTAAATGCAAGAAGCAACAATGGTGAGCAAGAAGCCGAAAAAACGGAACAGAATGGTGTGTGAAACAGAAAAAGCTTAAGAGATGAGACAGAATTTAAGTGGTAAACATTGGGTTTTTGTGGAAGAAATAATGCTCATGGTTTGTTTCTTTTGAACGGAAACAGATTCGATATCCAACATAAAGAAGAAGAAGAGTGTTGGATAAGCTTGAATAATACTTGTGATGAAAGTTTCCTTTTCTATGTTGTGTTTATCTTAAGGATTAGGAAATATAATGGGAATAGGAAATTGTTAGTCCCTATATATATGAATGCATATTGTGATGCATAAGGTGTGACTTTATGATTTGTGATTGATTGAATAAGAGAAGGACTTCTTATTATTGAGTTTGTGATTCTATATTTGGTATCAGAGCTTAATAAGCACCTCGACAATCTTACACAGCCATGGCCGACGTCAAAGAAGAGATCGCGACGACCAAAGAAACCGGACCAGCCACCATCAAATTTCCAATGTTAACTTCCTCGAACTACACGGTCTGGTCCATGAGAATGAAGATAGCGCTTAAAGTTAGTGAAGTTTGGGAAGCTATAGAACCTGGAGCTAAGGATGAAAAAAAGAATAACATGGCCATCGCATACCTGTTCCAGTCCATACCGGAGGCCTTGATCTTACAAGTAGGCGACTTAGATACAGCAAAGGCAGTATGGGATGCGATAAAGGCACGATATGTTGGAGCTGAGAGGGTAAAAGAAGCTAGGTTACAAACTTTGATGGCGGATTTCGATAGACTCAAGATGAAAGATGAAGATACAATCGATACCTTCGTTGGCAAGATATCCGAAATTTCTTCTAAATCTGCTTCTTTGGGAGAGATGATAGAAGAACCAAAGCTTGTTAAGAAATTCTTAAAGAGCTTGCCAAGAAAAAAATTTATTCATATTGTAGCTTCGCTTGAGCAAGTTCTTGACCTTAACTCAACGAGCTTTGAGGACATTGTAGGACGACTTAAGGCGTACGAAGAAAGAGTCACTGAAGAGGAAGAAGAAACCGATGACAGCTCCGGGAAGCTAATGTATGCTAACTCAGATTCAAGCGGCGAAACTTACGGCTACAATAACCGTGGTCGAGGACGCAGCGGTCGATCAAACTGGAGAGGAAGAGGCCGCGGTCGCACAACTTTCTTACAACAACGAGAAGCGTATAGACAAGGACGTGGTGGAGATCTCTCTCATATCACTTGCTTTAAATGTGATAAAACTGGACATTACGCCACAGACTGTCCCGATAAAGCTCTAAAGCTTCAAGAAACTGTAGAGAAGAAAGATGATGATACACACGAGGCGGATACCCTCATGATGAATGAAGTAGTTTACTTAAACGAGAAGAAGGTAGATCCAAAGAAGTTTGAAGCTGATACAGATACGATAGATGTGTGGTATCTTGATAATGGAGCCAGTAATCACATGAGTGGTAATCGTATGTTCTTCTACGAACTAGATGATACTATCACTGGGAAAGTACGTTTTGGCGATGATTCAAGGATTGACATAATGGGTAAAGGTTCCATTCGATTTATCAGCAAAGGAGGCGTGAAAAAGATGTTAAATAACGTCTACTACATACCGGCTCTTCGAAGTAATATTGTTAGCTTGGGTCAAGCTACTGAAGTGGGTTGTGAAGTTCGAATGAAAGAAGACGTTCTAACTTTATTCGATCGTGAAGGACAGTTGATGATCAAGACTACAAGGACAAAGAATCGATTATATAAGGTTACATTACAGGTTGATAAAATGCAGCAGTGTCTTCAGGTTAAGAGCCTTGGAGACGGAAACTTATGGCATGCGCGCTTGGGACATATCAACAAAGATACAATGAGAATGATGGCTAGCAAGGAGTATGTCGAGGGATTACCGAACATCAAACGCGACACAGAAGCTTGTGTATCTTGTCTGCGCGGGAAACAAACACGAAAACCGTTCCCACAAGCAACGAGCTATCGAGCTTCATCACTTCTTGAACTCGTACATGCGGATCTTTGTGGACCTATCTCCCCGACGACACCAGCACTCAACAGATACGTCTTTGTTCTTATTGACGATCACTCTCGCTATATGTGGACAGTACTATTAAAGGTCAAAAGTGAAGCCTTTGAGAAATTTAAGCGCTTCAAGAACCTTGTGGAGCAAGAAACACATACTAAGTTAATGACATTACGAACAGATAGGGGGGGTGAGTTCACATCCAACGAATTCCAAACCTACTGCGAGAAACATGGTGTTAAGCGACACATGACTGCGCCATATTCACCTCAGCAAAACGGTGTAGTTGAGCGACGAAATCGAACACTCTTGGAGATGACTAGAAGTATCCTAAAACATATGGACATGCCGAATCATCTCTGGGGAGAAGCCATACGACATGCAACCTATCTGATTAATAGGGTTACAACGAGGTCCTTGGAAGGACAAACTCCGTACGAAGTGATGAAAGGAAGAAAACCAAACCTGTCTCACCTAAGAGTGTTCGGGTGCGTGTGCTACGCAAGGACAGAAACGGTTGGAAGAAAGAAGCTCGACGATAGATCCAGAGTTCTGGTCCATCTCGGAACAGAGCCGGGGTCTAAAGCATACCGACTACTTGATCCCCTGAGCTTGAGAATTGTCATAAGTCGTGATGTTGTGTTCGAAGAAGCAATGCGATGGAGATGGAGTGATAAAAGTGTGACAACGAGACTCGATAGTGAGGGCTTTGAGCTCACCGTGAAAGGCTTGGGCCAAGATGATCACGAACTCGAAGCTTCATCTGATACAGATGATGATAATCACGACAATAATGATTATCATGAAGCTCTTGATAATCATGATGATGAAAATCAAGTTGGGGGTGACGATGAAAACGACTTTCAGCCAAGACGATCAACGAGGGTTTCTAACAAACCAACCTACCTCGATGACTATGTTCTGCTCGCAGAACTTGAGGGTGAGCAATTGTTGATGCTCATAAATGAGGAACCATGGAGTTTCAGCGATGCTAAGGAACTGAAAGTTTGGGTTGATGCTTGCAAAGATGAGATCGTATCTATTGAAAAAAATAAAACCTGGGATCTCGTGGAACTACCTACAGGAATCAAACCTATCGGCCTTAAGTGGGTGTTCAAGATCAAACGTAATGCTGATGGAACAATAAGTAAGTATAAGGCACGACTAGTAGCCAAAGGTTACGTTCAACGGCATGGTGTGGATTATGAAGAAGTATTTGCTCCGGTGGCTCGCATTGAAACTATTAGGATGATCATTGCTTTGGCTGGATCACACGGTTGGGAAATACACCACCTTGATGTAAAAACTGCTTTCTTGCACGGAGAACTAAAGGAAGAGGTTTATGTTACTCAACCAGAGGGTTTCATCGTTGATGGACAAGAACACAAGGTTTACAAGCTTAAGAAAGCTCTCTACGGTCTACGACAAGCACCAAGAGCTTGGAATATAAAGCTTAATGAGATATTGCGCAGCTTGCGGTTCACAAGATGCTCGAAAGAGCCCTCACTCTATCGGAAGGAAGAAAGTCGAGAAGTTCTTGTCGTGGTGGTCTATGTTGATGACCTGCTGGTTACTGGTACCTCCCTTGATGCGATACTTGAATTCAAACGTGAGATGGCTACAAAGTTTGAGATGAGTGACCTCGGAAGGTTGACATACTATTTGGGTATTGAGGTTATACAATATGAAGGAGGAATCTTACTCAAACAAGATAGGTATGCTCGCAAAATACTCGAAGAAACTGGCATGAGCTCATGCAATCCGACTCAAGTACCATTGGAGTTAAATGCGATGTTCTCCAAAGCTCCTAAGGAAGAAAAGGCTGATGCAAAAGAGTATCGTCGGAGCATTGGGTGCCTACGCTACCTGCTACATACGCGACCAGATTTATCATATAGCGTTGGGGTTTTGAGCAGATATATGCACGAACCTAAAGCCTCTCATGCAGCAGCTATGAAACAGATCCTTAGGTATCTGCGAGGAACTTGTTCTCTTGGGCTTCACTACTCACGACAAAGCGGAGCTAAGCTGGTAGGTTATAGTGACAGCTCCCACAATGTGGATACAGACGACGGCAAAAGCACTTCAGGACACATATTCTATCTTGGGGAGAGTCCCATTACATGGAGCTCAACGAAGCAGGAGATAGTAGCATTGTCGTCATGCGAGGCTGAATTTATGGCTGCAACTGAGGCAGCAAAGCAGGCTATCTGGCTTCAGGAGTTGCTAAGTGAAGCCGTTGGAAGCGAAAGTAAACCGGTGGTCATCATGGTTGATAACAAGTCTGCTATTGCACTTACAAAGAACCCAGTGTTCCATGGACGAAGTAAACACATACACAGGAGGTTTCACTTCATAAGAGAGTGTGTTGAAAAGGAACAAGTTGAAGTTGAACATGTCCCGGGTAGTGAACAGAAAGCTGATATCCTTACGAAGTCGCTTGGAAGAATAAAGTTTAAGGAAATGAGAAAGCTTATTGGAGTACAAGATGTGAGTGAAGATGGCATCAAGCTTAAGAGGGAGAATGTTGGATAAGCTTGAATAATACTTGTGATGAAAGTTTCCTTTTCTATGTTGTGTTTATCTTAAGGATTAGGAAATATAATGGGAATAGGAAATTGTTAGTCCCTATATATATGAATGCATATTGTGATGCATAAGGTGTGACTTTATGATTTGTGATTGATTGAATAAGAGAAGGACTTCTTATTATTGAGTTTGTGATTCTATAAAGAGTAGACGCAATATGGTTTTGGGAAATTTCTAGTTGATGAGAGTTATGACTCTTGTGTGAAATACACCTTCTCAGCATTTGATGGTGGGAGTGATATATAGACATACCACACACACAGAGAAAGAAGGTATGTTTTGGTGTTTGGTGTGTGTTAATTGGAGGACCAAATGGCCATGAAAAATGATGGTGTGTTCATTTTGAGAATCAAGATATGGGACCAAGCAAGGAAATTAAAGAAAGAAAATGGCATTTTGACAGAATATTGAAGGGGCCAGAGTATATAGTTTTTCTTTCAGAATAACAAAATTATTTTCTCTTCTTCTACTGTTCTTTGAAGTGTATCTTCTCTTTTTTCCTCATCCTCAAACCTAATCATTAGTCTACGGACTACGACAATCGTTCATACATACTTACCATATTATCAGGTAAAATAAAACTGATTTTTATTATACTGCAACGACAAAAGATCACAGATTAAATAGTAAAAGTAAAGAAATGGAGTTAATAACTCTAGCTATATCTGCTTGCTTGTAGTTAACGTACGTTGAATACCCTAATTTCTCTTCTTAGATTTTGAACTTGTACTTATAGTAAATAATCAATGTATCTTTTATCAGTTTATGATTGGAAATATTCATTTGTTTATGCTGAGATATTAGAATATATGATTTATTTAGAAGATTTCATTTTATTTTAACCATTAGCTTTCTTATGTTCAGTATATATTATAAATTATTTTGGATCTGGCAAATTCCGTACTAGTTTTAACCAATGAGATTTTTTTCTAAGTAAATTTATTCTCATCAGAAATTAATCTTAGATTTGCATTTCCATATTATTATTATAAAAATATAATATCAGAAATTTTTCTAAGTAAACATATTAAGAATATAATCTTTCTTTTTTCTCCTAGTATATTTTTCTAGTTATTATCATTATAAAAAAAATCGGCCGTCTAAATGACAAAACGTTAGATATTGAGTAGACTGGAAACATTTGGATGGTCGATTAAAAGGAATCCATAGCAGGTCTCCACGTGGTGAAGCTGAATCTAGCTGGTTATTTGTGGATTTTGGTTTACTATAAGAAACACACAAACAAACACAAGATGGATTTTCTATGTGTGTCTCGTGGACTAATGACACTTGATTAATCCTTCCTCACACTCCCGTGTCCCTCGGTACAGTGGCCCCCCTCTCCTTCATGTTTTGATCCTGGTTACGTTCCTAACGTACCCATCTTTCTTGATGTTTTGGTGTTAGCCTGTTAGGTTATCTCTAACTTATCTCGATGGGTGGACAAATATTATGCTAGTTGGCCCACACAGTAGTCTGAGTAAAGCAATCCTACAATTTTGGAAGTCATCAAATATTTTTTATATAAATTTTATTAGGCTATACATGTCCGGTATGAGCCCTGCCCCCTGAGATACAAATTATCCCATGTTTAGCTTGGTTGATCGACAAAACTCAAAAGTAATCAAACCCGGGGTTCCAGCCAATTTACGCCATGAGACTTTGAGTTGTCAACCATTACATCACCGCTCTAGATTTTTTTGTTGCTAAAATTTTAAGAACTAAATCAAAACGATTATATAAATGTGATTATAAACTCAAAACATACCTTCACAAGAAATATGAATTTAGCAGAAGGAATCTATTAAATTAAATTAAAATTTTATATATCTTTCATTTGATCTAGATCAACCCTGACATTCTTTAAAATATTTATAAAGCGGAGGAAATATAATTAAATTTCCGAAATGGTTAATTCTTTACTAAACTGCAATGATTAACGATAGAATATCTAATTAGGAAGATTAAGAGAGACAAATGTATGAAGACAAATTAAAGACTCTTTTTCTATAACAGGAACGAGATTATGTCACTAAAGTTACAAAGGGTCCGTAGCCCTTAGAAAATTATCATAGCTTATAGAGAAGAAAAAAAAATACATTCGTACACGAATATCGATTTTGTTTGGTAATTCTTTGACTAAACTTTTATTTTCGATCGCAAGTATAACAATCCCAAGTATAAATTCTGCCAACCTTTCCGCCAAATTTGTTTTTTTAATTAATTCACTCCAAACTTTTTTCTTTGTGCGTCGATTTGAGCCCGTTCGAATGTGTCTTTCATGATTCCTTATTGATTGGTGCTAATTTGATTAACGTTATACTCCTGTCTACCATAATATAATACAAACTAAAAACTTGATAGATATGATTTAGAAGAAAAACATGAACTAAAAACTTTCGTTTTTTTCTTTTATTAGTTCTACAAATTCTTTCTTTATGTTAATTATAATATTTTCGATGTAACTTGTTTTTAGGGAAAGAACTGTCTAATGGAACGCATGGGTTCTGAATATTAGTCTGAGTTTTGGACTGCAACTCTCCCGGTTTAAAAAATGGTCTGCCTAAGGTTTAATAAAAGGCCACTCCTTTATAATTGTTTACATTCATCAATGGAAATAAGTACATTTGAGATTAGAAAATATAGATTAATGTTAAATTGCAAAGAAGGAAGTAGATCACAAATATTACAATGGTCAAAAATATTTAGTAGATATTTTATGCAGTCTACTAAAATTTGAGATTAGAAAAATTAAAATAATTCAAAGTTAATTTTAGTTTTTGTATGAATAAATTAAAATAATAGTCTTCAAACTAATATTGAAGAATTGTGACATTATATACTAAAATTATTAAAACATTAAAAAATAATCAACAATAATAAAATTATCGTATATAGTAGACTTCCAAACAAAGTTTATCAAGTAGATATCTAACAAACTCTACTCCATAATTTCAAGTTTAGTAACTTTAAAAAATCTATCGTAAATTTTAACCTAGTTATAATTTTTGTCTCTTTATATAAAAGTAATTTGTACACAGTTTTTTTTTAAAATGGCTGCACAAGTTTCTAAAATTCGTTTCATTCTCTTTAAAACTCTCTCTTTTCTCTCTAAAACTTTTTCTCCCTCTCTCTCTAACACTCTAATCTCTTTAAATTTGAAGAAAATTTTAGTTTTCAAATTTTGTTCATGTCTTTCTCACAATATCATTCATGGTTTTCATTTTTCCCTCTCAAAAATGTAAGATTTAGATCTATATATTTTAAATATGTATTTTTGTGTTTATATTAAAATAAATAAGTTATAGATTCAATCTCTATGTGTTTATTTTGCTACTATTTTATTTTATAAACTCTATTTTTGGTGCTTTTCAGATTTAAAGCTATTTTCACGTTTTTAAATATACAAAATTTTTAGATCTAAAAATAATCCGATAGAGTAGATTTTTAATGAAGTTTGGTTAAAAGTTAAGGATAGTAGTAAACTATAAAATCTAAGCAAAGTTTATTAGAAGGCTGAGTACGGCTCTGATACCACTTGTAATATTTCGATTGCCCATGGTTAATGGACCTTCCACGCCTGCTCACTTAATATGTGGGTCTCATTCTGTGCGGCGGGCAGTGCGTTAATATTTATGATGTTTTAC
Organism: Brassica rapa; assembly: GCF_000309985.2. Lineage (NCBI taxonomy): Eukaryota > Viridiplantae > Streptophyta > Magnoliopsida > Brassicales > Brassicaceae > Brassica > Brassica rapa. The sequence continues at coordinate 27,622,269 of NC_024800.2, read as the reverse complement.
TGACAATGTAATTTTCACATGATATTTTCTATGATTTGGCTCTCTCACACATAATCGCGAATTATTTCATGATATGTCATCCATACTTCCGCAACTTCAGTTTAAGCACACTTAACTCTGAAATAATTTCTGAATGTGTAATCAAAAATGTAATTATACTTCAAATGACAAAAATAGTCAAATCAATTATGGTATATATTAAACCTTTATATATACCATAAATCGGAATGTTATAATAACCATTAGAAATTTTGTATTTGGGAGTAAAAACCCATACTTGCATACCTAAAACTATGTAAACAACGAAAAGGACAGGGAAATCGTGAATAGGTCGTTTGCCACCTGCTGTCTTAAATCGACAACAATATAGTTTGCCACTCGCTGTCTTCCTAGTGCAGCAAGTGGGGTCGTTAATGTTGTATAAGTCGGTTAAGTTGTCACATGCTAAGACTGATGTAGGGTCCAAATGGTTAGTTATTTTCAGCATTTTCTTGTGGGCCATAACCTTCCAATGGGTTTGACTAAACCGGTGGTTTTAGGTCAATAATTCAACCAACTTGGCTAATTCGGGTTTTGATGTATTTAGGATAATAAGTGCATGATTCAAAAGCGGTTGTTAAGAGAAAAGAAACAAAAACAAGATAAACTAGTAACAAACAACCCTATAAACTTTAAAAAAAATTATAATTGAACTTTTTAAATAAATTAATATTGTTTAAACTTTACAAACAAACTTAATTATACTTCAATTTCAAATGTAATTGTCAAAACATAGAAATTTCAATCTTTAACCAAATATCAAAAATATACATTAAACTTACTATTTAAATTGATTATTCATGTAACAAATACTTATTGAGGTACTTATTCAGATGTTTGAGTTATTCCAAATTGCATACGGTTTTGATAGATTCTTTTTAAATTTTTGGATATTTTGGATATCCTTTTGAATTTGGGTTCAGTTCAGGTAAATCCAAAACCTATACTACCGTAAGACAGTAAACATTCAAATTTTTATGTTGGATTTGGTTTTGGATTCAGCTTTTTTTTCGGGTTTGTTCCCCTGATATGGTCTCCAGCTGGTATAAAGGTGACGAACTGGACCAAAGAGGTTAAGCATTCTTATTATTTAGATCTGATTTGTAAATAAATATATATTCTATTAAAATAAAAGTCACAACTTCATTTCACGTGTGATATATTAAGTTGTACTATTATTCAAATCTTTTTATTAAATGTATATAATTTTTTATAATATCTTTATTTTTTATTTCAAATAAAATAAATATTTATTTGAGAAAATTCTAATAAAATATTTAAAAATCTTTTCAGTTGCATTTTAAATTTATTTTCCAAAAATTGATTAATTTAAATTTTAGATATCGTAAAATATAATTATAAATTTAAATTTAATCATAAAGTTGTCAAAAAAAGTTGTCAAAAAAAATTTAAATTTATTTTATTTTTATTTATAAACGAAAATTAAAAATTATAAAATATTTTAATGATAATAACAATTAAAAATTATTACTTTTCAAAAATACATTTTACAAAGATTTTGATGGAAATCAATATCCATTTCTATTTAATTTTTAAAATAAAAAAAAATATGATTTATTAAACATATAAATCATGACTTATTACATGTGTGATTTTTAAATTTAAACTATCTCTTAGAGGACACAACTTTAAATGCTTCTATCATGTAACATTACAATTGATGTCAATAATTTTTAACACAAATCTAATATTATTATTAATGGTTAAATTTTAATTTACACCCCATTCGTAGATGAAACATTTAACATCTTTACATATTGTATATATAAAGTTTAGTTAACTATTATTAGCGTTTATATATTCCATTGAATTAAAAAAAACTATTTCATTTTAATATTTAAAAACTATACCAAATTAGTTTATTAATCACTATACATAAAGTTTTACATCTCCTACTCCAACCGTAAATGGACGAACAATATATATACGAAATGAATATATACATGAACGAATACATTAAACATGAAAACACTTTTATCATCTATATGCATACTAATGTCATAGCATGAAAAGAACACATTTTTTTATATATGTCAAAAAATTAATATTCCAACACTATTCTATATGAAGAGAAACACACATTTATCAAACTAGTTTAATGTTACGATATATAACATAATTTCAACAAATTTTAATTTTAATTCATATTTAATACTATTTTTAAATTTACCTTTAAATCATTATCATTTCATAAGTATCTTAAATTCGTTATTAAAATACAAAAGTAGCCATCCGAAAACATTTATAAATGTATATAAGAATGAGTTACAGAAACTGTCAAAAAAAAAAAACTGTCAAAAAAAAAAAAGAATGAGTTACAGAAATTTATAAACTCAACTTCACTACCTAAATAATAAATCCTAAACAATAATCGTTAAACCCTAAACTCAAATGTTAGGATATCTTAATTGAGTTATTTTTAAAATGCTAACCAAGTTGGTGTACTTTAAGAAATTTCTCAAATAGGATCTTTACTACAAATTTATTTTGCAAGTACAAAATATTATAGTTTCTTTTTTAACATAAGTTTTGTTTTTTTTTAATAGTATCCCAAAAAAATCATCTATTATATTTGTTCAGTTTAATTTAATTTTCATATAAATTCCAAATTTTAGAAATGAAACATAAAATTATGTAAAATAGCATTGTTCCATAATAATATTTACAAAATACTTTTTTTATAAAATACAAAAATATGTAAAATAGTATTGTTACATAATAATATTATATAAATTATAATATTTTAGTATAGAAAAATAAAACTTATACGGATATGCGGATCAAGATCTAGTATTACATTAAATGCTAAAACATTAGCTAGGGTCTGTTTTCAATTGGCCTTTTCTAAAACTACCAGATTGAATTATGCTGGTCCATTCCACTACAAAATAAGAAAAATTGTTATCTAGAAAATCCAGATTTTTCTTGGGATTTAGTACCCCACATATATTGCCAAATAATAATGAATCCAATACTAGATAACATATAGAGACATTTTCCAGTAAGTTATCAATTAAATTAAAAGGCAACCACTGTATTCTAAATCTTTCTCGTGATCATTAGACTAAGACAACTATCACAAAGTTTTTATAGTAATGCAGTTTATGTCAGTATTGACTTAGGGCATCTCTAACCCACTCCATTTACTACTCTAAAATATAGTAAAAATGATTATGAAATAAAAAATACTTTAACTCTACTTTTAATTTTATTCCATAATGAAATTTTAATATGGAGTAATCTAATTTTTGTTTGTTCGTTATCTCATTATAAAGTAAAGAATTAAATAGGATTGAAACATTTTTACTCCATATTATCATTTACTCCATTTTAAAAGGAAAATTATAATTTTTCATTGGAGATGTTTTTATTTGTTGTTATAAATAGTCATGAAATAAGGATAGAACATTATGAATTTAATGATTTTCTATTCTCATGTGATTCTAGAAAGGAAATGCTAATTTTACACAAGTAAAAATAAAATAATTTTACACATATAAAATTTATTAATAACAATTTTTACAGGACAACATGAAAAACGATTATTAGAGACTTCATATGCCAATCTGTTTCGTGTAATGTCCCAATTCGACATAATCAACATTAACTTTTCTTGTCTGTCTTAAAAGATAGGCTAATAATATGAGCCTTTGATCTTTCCAAAAACTAAACATGGGCCCCCATTTGTTCAAAAATATTTGGTGCGCAAAAATATTAAGAGAAATAGAATTATGCTATTTCAGACCAAATTGTATTTAACATATGTGTATTAAGTTAGGAATTATTAATAGAAATATATTAAATAATTTTAGAAATATAAAATTCTAGAAAACTGAATTAAAATAGAATAATGCATATAGTTTCCAAATTTAGACTATAATTAAATAAATTTGAAAAATATAATTTATGCAAACTACATAAATTTAAAATATTTCTTTTAGTATTTGAATATGTTAATCTATTTTATTTTAAAATTATAAATTTATTGTAGCAACATATTATAAAAATATATTGGTACGTATTAACAACTGATGACAAACTAAATTACGTATCAAAACAGTAGCAAATAATGTTCATACGAACAACAATGTTATAGAGAAACTATATATATAAAATGTTTACTATAAAATCAAATCTATACACATATGAAAAAAAAATCCCAATAAATAGCCATAATTTTTTATCAAACAAATGAGTTACATTTTTTTTTGTATTTTATATTTCTAAAATTATGGCTTTAGTTTGTCCATTTTTGAGTGAAGGGTAAAACTGGTTTACTAATGCCCTTATTGCGTTTTTCACTGGAGGTTTTCAGGATTTTGGAAGTTATCTTTCATATTTTTGTACGATAAACACTAAAACATAATCTTAATTTTTATTTAATCACAAGTAAAATTACCAGCCACTCATGTTTTTATCACTTCACCTAAGAGGAAGTAATAATTAGTATAACAAACTTCTTCCAATACATTCTGAATAGATTTCTTTGATTGAGCATATATATCATCTTATAGTTTAGCTAACACACTTAGATTTTAAAGCATGTGATAATTAGATCAATAAAGTTCTAGCGATTGTCCTACATCGTGGGAAACTTTTTGCGATAAAGCTAAATTAATCAATCACACATCTTTTGTTTTTTAGTTGGGTAGGTATATATAGCCTGTGAACTAAGAACGGTTTAACTGTTTAAGCTTTTAAATCTCCCTTTTTCTAGGAACCACACGACAGAAAGTTCTATTTATTTTCTCTTTATTTTTCTTGCCCTCAATCAGGTGTTTTAATTTCCTCCCGACACGATATTAAAAAAGTTATTCTTGGGTTATCTCCTAAGATGAATCTGTAGGTTCAATAACCAATATAAATTAGTTATTTCATATTCAATATCTTTTTTAAAAAAAAAATTGTCAATTTTATCATAATTTAGAAAAAAAATAAGTAAAAAAAAATTAAAAATATTTTTAATACCGGCAGCAAAACACTAAACCCTAAATCTTAATTTAATGAAAAAGTATCTTACAAACATTTTTAACATTAAAAGTTAGAGTATTATACTGCTTAAACTTGAGATAGTATGAAAAATAGATCGGAATAGAACAACCAACAAAAAACAGTTTTTTATAAAAAGTTTTAGTAATCATAGTTAAAGAATCATCAATATAGTTATATGTCCGCGAGGATATATGAAATCATGAAGGTGTAAAATCTTCGTCATAAGGCATCTGTCTCCTTCAGCTCTGTTGTGAAGTTTGGCTACACACTTGGCTCCCTAATCATTGCAATAAAATCTTTACAGTCCGTTCTAATGTCTTGCAAGTAGAGCGACAAAACATATTTTCAATTGTCCAAACAAGTGCTCCGAGCTCCGAATGTAAAGACAACTGTCTTCTTCCTCGATTTCTTGTTCCCATTAGTTATGTATTACTAGGTGTGTTTTTTGCAACAAACATTGTTTAACCAATGAAAATAGTGTTTACATTGACGGAATGACTAGGATTTCACATATTATATAAATGATTTCAGTGAGGTAAGAAGTTTTTTCCTAGTTTTGTGATCAAGCATATACAAAGAATAAAAACATGTCAAACAAATATGTCCAAAGTGTTCAAAATTTGTATTCAGCTGTGAGTTATGTTGATATATTTACCACCTATTTGAATTTTCAAATCGTGTATAGATTTTCAATAGTTACTATCGTGACCCACCTATTTCACAAATGTTAAAATAGATAAATATTTTTTCGTGAGTTAAAATAGGTTAATTTCTCATATTTAAATTTGTCTCATTTTTGACCGATTCGTTTTAAATTTCAGATCCGTTTTCATCCTTTTTTTTAAATAGAATTAACTATTTAGTTCTGTATAGAAATATGTTTTACTTAAAAATACGTATAAGAATGTTAGTACACAAAGATTGATCATTTTTGTTTATTTATCAAACATAATACTATAAAACAAAATACGCATATAGATTATAATAATTGAAATATCATTTATAATAATTTCAAATGCAAATAAATATATTATTAAAAATGTTAAGATTTAATTTTATAATAGGAAAAACATATATTATTAAAAATATAAAAATGGTATAACTAAATTGGTTAGAAATATATTTCACATTACTATCATAAATGAAATTCTAAAGAGAAATATTTGAAATGACATATATTACATGATAAAAAGGTTTAATATAATATTTATGTTTCAAAAAGAAAGATGGATTTTAATTAAAAAATACAGAAAGTTTATAATTAAAATTTTAATAAAGATTATTTAATATAGATAAATCTGTCATGTTTAAACTCGTCTCCTTTTTTACCGACACTTTTTGAAACGCAGAATATTTTATGTTGTCAAAATTCTTAAAAATTTTAGGGTTGGGCAAAAATTCGAATCCGAAGAACCGGAATGAATATGATCCGAGAATAGTACTGAACCTGAGCCGAAACTTGTTAGATATGCGAACATGTTTAAAATTTTGGTATCTAAAGAACCGGAACCAAATCTAATCCGAAGAACCGGAATGAATATGATCCGAGAAAGTAGTACTGAACCTGAGCCGAAACTTGTTAGATATGCGAACATGTTTAAAATTTTGGTATCTAAAGAACCGGAACCAAATCTAATTCGAACAAAAATATTTCGAGTATCCGAATATATCCAAATTAGATTTACATACTTGAATATATTAACTATTTTATATTTAATATCCAAAATGTATAGAATATTTTGAAGTTGTACAAAATGTTTGAAAATTTATAGAAATAGTCAGTAAATATCTAATGTAGCTAAACTATACTTAAAACACCAACTTAATATATATTGATTATCTAGCCAACTAAGCAATGCAAACCAATTTTTATGTTAGGTTTAGGTATCTTGGCATACATTACTCAAAATTTTATGTTATATATTTTTTTTTTAGATTAATAAATTTAAAGTATATACAATTTTAAAAAATTTAAAAATTAATTTAAACGGGTTATCCGAACCTGCAAAGATCTGAACCGAACCCGAAACAATTTATATAAAATCCAAATGGGGCTTAAATATCTTACCCTGAAAACCCAAAATCCGAATAGAACCCGAACCAAACCCGAATGGTAGTCCGAACGCCCCACTTCTAAAAATTTTTAATCAACTTTGTAACAAAATTTAAAAATAGATAAATCTATCATGTTTTAACCCTTTTTGACCCTTTTAATTTTAAATTTCCCCGTTAGATCATTTTTTTCTTAATTGGATTATCATTTACTTCTATATTTTTTTTTACTGAATGCTTACACATAAAAATGTTAGTCCGCAGGATTAATCATTTTTTGTTTAATTTTCAGACATAATATTATAAAATAAAAATATGTATATAGATCATAATAATTTTAATATTGTTAATAATAATTCTGAATTCAAATAACTATATTATTAAATATTAAAATATTTTATTAATTTTTTTAAGATAGGAAAAAATACATTATTGAAAAAATAGATTTCACATTATTATCATAAATGAAATTGTAAAGAAAATTTGTAATGACATATTTCTTAGATTACATGATAAAACAATTTTTTTTAGAATATTTATGTTTCAATACGAAAGGTGAATTAAAAAAAAATATTCAGAAGTTTATAATTAATTGTATTTAAAAATAATATTTTACAATAAATAAATCTGTCATGTATTTGAACCCGTCTCTTTTTTTAACCGACACTTTTTAAATCTCAAACCCTATAAATTCATTTACTTTTTCTAATAGGATTAGTCATTTTGTCATGTATAATTTTTTTTTTGCTGTCGACTTAATTATTTAGTTAGGAAGATCTTTCTAATTTTATTTTTAAAAAGAGAGGTATTGTTAGTTAGCATTCGAAACTGATGCATTTATTGATTGCTCTGAAAAATATGAATTATAAATATCTTATCGACATTTAATTAGGAATATAACTGTTCTTATGAATATTCCCGCACCTATTTTGTTCATATATTTAATATTTATTGTTATAAATATTTGTTTCTTTAGTGTGATATATTGGATGATTTAATTCATACCAACGTCGATTTAGTTTTTTATAGAACATTTGAACTGGTATCCTATAGGAATTGAAATGCTGTAAATTGTTTGTTTATACTTTTTCCAAAAAGTAAATTGTTTGTTTATATACTTGATATCAAGTTAAAGACGTGTTAAGTATATAGAATCATGTAGTTTATAATTTATACTTCGATGGATTGAACCAGCACAACACTTTATTTTATTGTTAAGTATGTTGGTTGGTTTACGTTCGTTGGGTAAGTCGGTTTACTTTAATAACGTGTTGATTCATTATAAGATTTTCTGTTGTATAAATAAAAGAAAATTCAGAATTTAATTAAAATTATAGGTTTTAAATATTTCAGTGGCAATGATCTGTAAATATTGTTGAAACAGAAGGGCACCTCAAAAAAGGATCTTCTGTTTTAATAGTATTGATTATCGGCAAAAAAAGTTTGAATCCGAGTGAACCCAACTTCTTTCAGTCTAAGACCATTAAAGATCCTGCTGACCCTAAAAAAGCCAAGGCAAACTAACAATCTTCTTAAAATCATTTCCAATCAATTATTCTATTTTTTATTTTAAAATAAAGTAATTTTATAGTGGAGTAAGTTTTACTTCAAGCCTATTCCATTTTGGAGTAAAAATTTGAATAATGAATAAAAAAATCATTACTCTATTTATGGAATAATCTCATTTTATTCTATAATGTAGTATGATAGGATCATTTCTTATTTAGAATAATAAATAGAGTGGAGTTGAAGATGCTCTAACAACAACTAGAACACATCTAACCAGATGGTGTTAATGGAGCTTAAATTTTACAAAATAAGGAAGCCGGTTCATATCACATAATTCAGAAGAACCAACTGGAGATGTAGGAAAGTCTAACGAAACCGAGAGATGATAAGCGGATCATCCTTATTCAAATAGCTCGGACTAATCGATATAACGGTTTTTGGTGAATAAATTTTTCATTCATTAAAAGAAAGCTCAGACCATAATGATAACCAGAAATGAATGCTAAAACTAAACAAACGATATAAAATCATAAGAGAACATGTACAAAACCAGCATAAGAGGTATATATCTGGAGAGTGCCTCACCACCAAACACTATTCAGCCACCGCAGGATTAAGGGTCAATAGTCAATCACCTGTTCAATCTTAAGATGTGTAAACCATTGATACCATAACTTAATGAGCAGAAATATAGAAATACACATGAATGAAGTCAAATTTATTCATTTCAAATAGTTGTGTTACAAGCCAGTTTTCAAAAAAAAATATATATATAGTTGTGTTACACAATAGATCAATTTCATTTTGTTCTTGCACTCAACAATGGCTTGAGAATTTCAGCGAATATATAAATAGACGAAAAATAAATACTATCAACTATTACAGAGACACATGCATGCACATATATGGATAGATTGAAATGAAGTGATGATCACGCTTCAAACATTAAACAAGATTTTTACTTTTCTTAATTACTAAACAAACTTGAGATAGATATTGATCAAGTCGAATATTTTAGAATTAGAAAAAATTTATTATAATTCGTCGATCATAATGGAGGAGAAACGTTGTTATTTTGTAGTTGGTTCTTATTGTCAAAAGTTCTTTACGTCATAGGTATGCAAAATTTTCGAGATGCTTTTTTTCTGAAACTTTCTATGATCAGGAAAATGTGTAAAATATGGAGGTGGGAAAAGCTACATAAAATGTAAAAATAAACATTATAATAACCATATTAAAATTACTATTTGTTTGTAGGCGGTCCATATTTCAGAAAGAGAAGACTAGATTCAGCATAAGGAAATTGATATACCATGATTGATGATCAAGCAACCCATGGAAAGTTTTATTTTGGAAACTTGTTAAAGAATCTACTGTCATCGTTCTTTGTTAATTAGTACTTAGTAGAATCAATACTCTTCTTAGTGGTAAACCATTATATTTGATTTTGTTGCAATACCACGTTTCATTCAAACAATACATATAACATATTCACGTTTTATGATTATACAAGTGCACAAATTGTTTCTGAAATATTTAACAGTTTTTAGTATTAATATCTATTGACAGAAAAAAATATATTAATCAAAGTTAGCTTATACGGCGTATATATGTTTCGTAATGTCTAAATTTACATAACTAAGGGAATGACTGGTTGGATTTTACCAAGTGTATTTCGTTTAATTCTGTAGGAAAAATTTCACTTTTATCACATTGTTAATATCATTATTCATGTTTACCTTTATTAAAAGGACATTTTCAAAATATTTTCTTTAATAAAGAGTAAAAAAACTCTTATACCATTGTTTTATAGATATATAAATATAAATAATTATAAAAATTAATAATAAAAAATTAATAGTTTTTGAATTATATCTTTTCAAATTCAAACTTTCTATAAATTTTGATTTTGATTTTTTTTGCAAATTATTTTTGAAACTATTTTTAAATGTTTTTTTAAAATAGGTATATTTATATATATAACCTAAACCCCACATTTCAAAATCCTACCCATCAACTCTAAAACTAAGTCTACATTAGTTAATTTTTAGGGTTATTCATGTTTACTTCTTTAAAAATGAAGGTAAATGTGATTAAGGTAAACATGAAAAGTGGTATTAGGAATGTAGTAGTTTTGACTATTTCTCAAAAAATTTATATACAACTATAAAAGTCACTAATTATATTTTATTTAGATTTTAAAAGATAACCCAATTTTTTTTAAAAATATAGTAAATTTATTTTTAAAGCATTATTTAGCAAGCTGTAGAAAAAAAATTGTTATAAAAATATTTTTAATTATTTTTCTCATTTAATTCATACAGATACATCAACAATTATACAAACTAAATTATACATTAAAAATTTAAAGTTATAAGACAATATTAACGAATCATATACGGCTACACTATGGGTTTAACTGGTGACAATTATAGAAACATTAGGAATGAATAGGAAAAAATACAAATTAATAAAATTATAGGAATGAAAAGAAAGATTATTCCTTATTAATTTTAATGAAGAACAAATTTGTTCTATGTTCTTCTAAAATAAAATGAATGATACGGAATGATAAAGAAAAACTATTTATTATAAATAGTTAAAAAAAGTTAGGAATAGTAAAAAAAATCATTATTTTCTTTATTTTCTTGGTCACCGGTTAATCCTATGAGGTATGCTTTTTGTCAGGGAATGATTAATATTGAAGCAATTTTAATCAAAAACCCATAATTCTACTTTTTAATGGCTATCTTGTAAAAGATTCACATCTATCTTTTTAGTCAAAAGCAAAAGGGAGAGAGAGCTTCATTTTTTAGTATTAGTGCAAAACGGAACAGATGCGAAATTTTATATTTGTTTCCTTATAAAATATTATGACCTCCTATTTATTTTGACTAATTTCCGTGACTATTTTTGCCCCTCCTGTACGTAAATTCTAGATTAATGATGGCAATCAAATTGTTATGACTTATAATGAGACCAGTTCACTTTCTTCCCCTCGTGATGATGAGCTTTCTTGCTTCCAAGTGTCCGGTGACTTTCACGTGAGATGCTTAGGTGGAGATTTTTGGATATAGTCAACTCGGTCATTTACTAAATTTACTAAACTGGAAACCAGTACAAAAGAACATATATTCCTACGTTTTAGGGTATCCTTTCAGTACTATTTAAAGACTAAAACAGTAATACCCTAATGATTTTCGAAACCCCTTTTATTGTAGAGACGTTAGCAGAATATCAAAGTGGCTTTCTAGTAGCCAAAAAGTCTCGATATTATCTTTTGTTTGTTTGTAATTTCTCGAAGAAACTCGGTTTTCAGAAAATGCCTCGGTTTTCAGAAAATGCTCAAAAAGTACTGCAGATCAGAATATGTACTTCATATCTACGCAACGAATTGGAATAAGCATTGTTATTCCTTTTTGAAACGTTTTCACATTATGCACAACACTTTGGAATTGTTGATTAAATGTTCTTTTAAACGAGTATATAACACTATGAAATCCTTAGAAATATATAATTTTAAAAGATGTACGGGCTAAATAGTTTTTCAGAATATATTGATAGTACTCGATTGTTGACAAAAAAATCTTGATTATGTGGAATATAATCAATATTGCTAGTGACATTTTAGTGTTGTTACATCAATATTCTAATCTAGAAAAGAAACAATATGTGTGTACGTTATAACCTGATCGTGTTTAGTGAGATGCCTTAAACAAATTAATCTTTTAATTACTCCATCAGAAATATAAGATGTTTTAGGTAAAACATATATATTAAGAAATTTATATTTTTACATAAAATATATCACTTAAACTATAAAATTATAACTATTCAATCAATTACAAAATAGATGGTTGCTCTGTTTTGATAAAGTCAAAATTCAATTGAAAATATGAAAACATCTTAGATTTAATTTGAAACATAAGAAAAAAAACATTTTACGTTTCAAAACGGAGGGAATATGATAATAATATTATCAACAACAATCTTAATCAAACAATGTAGAGTATTTATCAGCTACAGCCAAAAGTATTAAGAATTTGTACTTGACATAGACTCCATACAAATTGTACAAAGAGAGGAGAAGGAATATAGACGTTCTCATTTATTTGGTGGAGGACCAAAGATGGACCAAAAAAAATAACTTAGCCAATCGCACTTCAAGGCAAGCAAGAAGAAACTATATGGGCCAATTACAGTGTTTCATTTATTATGAAAGTTATCTGGACCAATTTTACCATCAATTCCAATAAATCTTGATGTAGTATATACAAGAGTGAAGTCAGGAATTTCACATAATAGTATTTGAAAATTTGATAACTATTTTTACTTCATATGCTTTTTATTTTTATCTACAAATATTAGTTAATATGTTTCGAGACCATTATAATGATCCTTCATTTCGTTAACAGCTTGTGGAGTTTCCGAAAACTATATACAAATATCATAGGCAATTTTGAATTCGACCATTTAGATTGCCTACTCCACATATATCTTTCAAAATCCAAAAGCAGTGTATCGAAAACCTAACTAGAACAGAGGTCGCAAGTTCGACCTTCTCACAGACGTCTGCCAGAGGTTGCAGGTTCGACTCTCTATCGGTGCGGTAGTACTATGACTCTCCAAAAAAATCTTAAAGGATTTTCCTGGATTTGGGGCACCGTTTGCGGTGAGCTCTAGTCACTATAAATTTTTTATCCAAAACAGTTTTCTTTACCAAAAAAAAAAACCTAACTAGAACAGCCGGTCGAACCAGTTCAACCATGACTTGTTGAAGAAACCAAGTCCAGTTTACTTTAAACCCCGAATTTGAGAAAAACCAATAAAAGTGACCTGGGTCAACTTCAAATCCGCTTCTAAAAAATTAACATAGAACTAATGTGTTTTCAATTATTATTAAAATTTAATATTTTATATTCAATGTTTGACTATTACTATTTACTTAGTTTTTTATTTAAAAACATTTTCAGCTTTCATATACTTTTCTCATTTTGCAGTATTCATAAATTTTGAGATTTTAGTTTTAAGAATAAATATATATGAGAATAGAAAACGCATTTCAACTGCTTGAACCGGTCCAACGTTGTCTAATTAGACAACCAGTAACTATTCAAAAATTGATGATTAGTTTAACATATAGGAAATCAAATATATAGTGTTATACTTAGTATATCACTCTTAGTTTGTCATTGTCAACATGTATAATTTTGATCATTATGTGTATAATTCTAGATGATATGTTAGTGTATAGATCAACATTTCTTTTTCAGTGGTTGATAAGGGATACTATAAAATATTAATCTCCGAGTCATCATTCTAATAGAGTGTTATAAAGCTTACTTGCCCTCTCATGTCTTAATACTTTAGGATTCAAATGCAAGCCAACGTTTAGTCACATCATTTACAAATATGGTATCCATCATTTAACATATGCTTCATCTTTAATCAAGTAGAACGTACAAAGTTATTGTGTGCATTACTGAAACATCAACATCTACAAAGAGCGTGAGATTGCAAAAAAAAATATACGATGCTCTATTTCTGTGAACTTTACTTGCTAGCTAGAACCAGTCCTAATCTAGCGCAAGCATCACTTTCGGCTTCCATTCAAGTAAGTATTTAATTTGCCATAGATATGTGACATTTTTGTTGTTGTTTAGTAAACAACTTCTATCGGATAAAGGAAGGGGGTGGGTTATAAAAAAGAAAGGAAGGCGGGTTAAAATTTATCCTTGTTGAATGGATTTTTTTCTTTAAATCTCAGAACTGGTTCTATTGGTAATATATAGATTTTTTATGTTCAAATTCTCGGATTAATCCGTGGGCTGCATCTCCCCTTGGAAATTAGTCTGGGCTCTTCCATAGGTCCGGGATACCCCCAGGTTAAAAAAAAAAAAATTCTCTGATTAAATATGGTTCAGTTTAAAAATTATAAACCAAAGATTTAAATTATAATTTTCAAACCAACTTTATTTAATGTATTATACTATATATATATAGCACCCGTAAAATAAATAGTTGCTATCGATACTATCTAGTTTAAGGGTTTTAACCCAAATTAAATTTAGTTGAAGAGTTTTAGCATTGAAAATCTAAAATACAGTAAATACATGTAAAATTTAATGACTCAGATTTACAAAATTAACACTTCGAACAAATTATGCAAATAGATGAGACAGATTTAAAATTTAAAAAAATATTACATACAATACAATTTGGTAATATTTTCTAAGTTACACAGTCTATTCATTTGATTTGACCTAAATATGTATATATATTAGTTAAAAATACATTGTTTCTGCAAAATTCCGATCTAAAGTACATGAAAACTAATGAGAAAACATCCCAGAAGAAGGACTAGTCTGCCAAATTGATGGGATCATGGCCTGACTATATAAAAAGCCCATCAGAAGCCCGTTAGACACAGCTCTAATGAAGTATGCTAGCTAATACGATGCCGTTTGAGCAAATGACGAAACTAACCTTTGACCGGCCACGAAAAAGTCTTCCATGATATAAAAACCGAAGAAGGAGAAGACGCGTCGGCTGAGAGGAAGAGAGACGACGACACAAGGAAAGAAAAAGAGGGGGCGGGACGTTTCTTTTTTCCAACTCTTTCTTCTTCTTCGTCCGTCTCTTCCTCTTCTCTCCGTGAACATGGAGACGCCTTCCATCTCCACCGTCAACCCGCAAGCAGTTGAAGACATGATTAGCTCAACCGCGGATATTTCCAAACCGCAACCGCAGCCGCCGTCACATGAAGTTGATTCTTCACCAGTTGCTGTATCTTCCGATGGTGGTGTTGTTGTCGTCTCGGAGATACCGTCAGATGATGGTTTAGATCACGAGAGAAACATCGGCGAGGATCGCGATCATCCTGTCGAGACCGATGATGAGTTGAAGCAGAAGATCATCAGACAGGCAAGGAGTCTATGCTCTTTGTTGTTCTGTCCTTGAACGTTAGTTTGCTGTAAGATTATAGTTTTCAATTTATGCTTTTGCTTTTGTGGCAGGTGGAGTACTACTTTAGTGACGAGAATTTGCCTACTGACAAGTTTCTTCTCAATGCTATGAAGAAGAACAAGAAAGGCTTTGGTGAGTATACATCTTCTTTGACTCTGACACGTGGACAACTGAAAGTTTGAAACTTTATGACATTGCTTGATATGCAGTTGACTTAAAAAAACACACTTTAATAGGAGATATTGCAACTGATGAACTAGAATGTGTACTTGAGGAAGAGTTCCTTCTTCTGGTGATGGAATGTATGATAGAAGTTGGCTTAAAATTAAGTTGCTGATAAAAGTCTCGTTGTTTTATTGAAACAATTTTTAATGTTACCCCATTAACATTACATTGGTCTTATTTTGTTTTTTTTCCTATGCAGTTCCGATATCAAGCATTGCTACATTCCATAAAATGAAGAAGCTCACTCGCGACCTTGATTTGATTGTATCAGCTTTGAAGGAGTCGTCATTTCTTGTAAGCTTTTTTCATACTAGTAGTTACAAATAGTAAAACTTGAAATTGTTGGGAGTAATATAGCGAGAGGGGAGTAGAATTAAATACCAGATGAAACTTGTACAGATTTTGAGCATCTACTTGGTCAACCTGCAGGTTGTTAGTTCGGATGGGAAGAAGGTGAAGCGTCTGAGTCCTCTTCCTGAGGCCAGGGATCCAAAGGTATTATTTGCCTCAAACATGAACCTCCTTCTCTCTCGGTCTACCTCATGTGTTGTGTATTTGCTTCCTTTTGGATTTTACCTTCGCTCCTAATCTGGTGTACCATAGGTTTTCACTGTTTTGGTAGAAAATCTGCCGGAGGATCATTCAGACGAGAACATTCGTGCCATATTTGGTAAAGCTGGAAGGTAGGCCTTAGCTTTATCTATCTTTTCATTTACTTCTTTCTCCCGGTTATATAATTGATACATACTTGCTGACTAAAATTTCTTTCCAACTGTAGCATTAAAAGTGTATCCATATGTGATCCAAATGCTGCTGAAGAATCAGAGAAGGGTTGTAAGAAAGACAAATTCATCCGAACCAGGGTAAGGAACTTCATGGAGAACTTTCTTGTATGGAATCACAATTAAGTATTATATATCTGTTTGTAAGTAATTGGCATTTTCTTCTTTTGGCTGTAGTTACATGCCTTTGTGGAATATGAAACAGTGGAGGCAGCTGAGAAAGCGGTGAGTGTCAATTATAAGTTTCACCGATGGGTTTGATATTTAACTGGATCTGTTTCAAGGAATGAGAGTCTTTACTTACTTTTATTAATTGGTGCAGGCAGCTACATTGAATAACGAGCAAGACTGGAGAAATGGGTTGCGAGTTAAGCTTCTTGAACAAGCAGTAAGTAATCCCTGAAGAAATCTTTTTAACTGAAACATACATATGGAATCAAACGATAGCTTTTATAAATTTCACTGTTTATTCACTATAGGTAAAGTATGCACAGAGAAGACCAGCTAGGAAGGAAGTAGATCCAGAGAAGGACAATGCAGGTCGAGTGCATGATCAAACTGGAGGTGAGGAGAACAAAAACTCAAATGAACATCAGCATCACCGTCACCATCACCATCATTCGGATACTCCGGCCGATAACGTAAGTAGAGTCTACTAAGCTTAGGATACCAAACAGCTGTTTTTGATTGCAGATTGTTTGTTTTAATCATTTTCAGGATGGGGGTGATAAAAATGGAAACAAAGACAGAACTAGGGGACGGGGTAGGCGACAGAATCATCAAGGCAGCAACGGTATTGGTACTTTCTTAAAAGAGTAAAATCCATCTTGTTGTTACAATTGAAAGTGGTGATGACATTTTGAGACCCAAATCTTTTTTTCGTAATTTTGCCACAGTACATGGAACCTCACCATCAAGTTCATCATCGTTCCATCATAATTATAATCATCATCATCCGGTGGAGGTCTCAAAGCGTCCGCCCGGCCCGAAGATGCCTGATGGGACGAGAGGGTTCACAATGGGACGTGGGAAACCGCTTTCTACTCCTCCTCCCACGTCTGCTCAAACTAGCCACGAAGTTTGATGGATTTCTCATGTGTGTGGTTTCGTTTCGCTTAAAATGTGAAACATGTATGTATGTATGTAGTTATGAATAGAGATGTTGTGTGGGATTTGGGTTTTCTTTTGGCATCTGCAAGTACTCTGAATCCTCGCTTGGGTGTTGTAGCTTTTGTGTCGTTGTGAATGTTCTTTGATGGAAAATTTTCATGTGCTCTTTTTTCTTTTTCCTCTATTTTTTTTTTCAAGTTTTCATTAATTACCCAACATCACGGATACAGTAATACAGAACATTGGTGTTGTTTGGGGGACCTTACCCGGAGAACCTGAGTCCATGAACCACATCGGACATGCTGATCGAGACTCCAATGAGAGAATAGTTTTTAAGAAATGGAAATCCCCTTAAACGCCGGTTTACAACATCATTTACCAATTTGGGATGAAGAACCGTCTTAGCCTTTGTTATAAGATTTTTGTTTTGTATATGTATTTACTGATTTCTCTGCGGGTTAATAAATAATCGTGCAAGGCTGAACGAGTGAGAACTTAATGAAGAGGTTGCATTGTTCAGGTACACAAGATCTTTAGGAAGAAAGCGACACTGACTAGCAAAAGATTTGCGTTTCTTACTTAAATAATAGATGCAAAGACGAATTAAAAAGTATGATTTAAATAGAAAAGATACTTTGGTCCCCAATAGCTTCTCTTCTCCCACACTACTTTGAGTTCTAATATGAGGAAATTACTTCTTTAGGTGCATGTCTTCATGAAGGATCAAATGATATGGACCTTTCCGTCGCTGATCATCACTTTGTTATCATCTTGCAGTTTCTGCATAAATCCACAAATAGGGTAAGTAACGAGGAAAGGTTAAAACAAATAAAAAGTGAGACGCTAGTTTTGTGATGTACCTCTAATAGAGCCATAATCTCATCTGCAGAGTAACGAGAAGCTCCAACTCCATTGTTGTTGACTACTGTCTCTATATCAGCAATAGAAATGTCGTCGAGCCTGTTTGTCCTCATGTGCTGCCCAAACACTCGCTCAAACGATTCAATCCTTGCTGCAGAAACCGTGCCGCTAAATTGCTCTGAGGGAGGTTCATCTACGTCCATCGGATCTGCTGTTTCACTGAGCGAACCAGTAAAAAGGAAAAGAAGAATGTATTAGGATTAAGGTAGCTGCGATATGGGCTTCCATGGAAGAAATCAAATTAGCTAACCTTTCCACGTTTACAGAGACATTCTCTTGATTGCCTCTGTGGCCACTTGGTGTTCTTTCTTGTTCTGATTGTTCCCTTTGACGTTCTTCTTGCTCACGTTCATCCATCTCTGTCAGTTCTTGATGATATATTGCAAAGTTCATCAGCTTCAATGCAGCCTCTGCGTCGGTCTTAGTAACCTTTAAAAACAAAGAGATATCATTTAAGAGGTGAAACAAAGTACAACTTATTCACGACCAGGAAAGACAAAACGGAAGATTTGAGATGGTTTGGTTGTTACCTTTCTGCTCAACTTCAGTTTGGCATGTGCTGTGGCAAGACGGATTATTGTCTCTAGAGTTCTTGCTGTTATGGGAAGCGTACCTCCAGTCTACAGAGATGTGAATGGTCATGTCAAATACAAGTTGCCTAAGCGAAAACACAACACTTAGCATACCGAAATGATTATTTACCTTGGTATCAGAACCTGCATTTCTGAGATCTGCATATGCTTCTGCGATACGTTCGGATGCCTGAAGATTCAATAACAAAAGAGAGATTTGAGTGGAAAAGCTTTTATCAGATATCAAATACGTAAATGTGCATGTTTAAGTTCAGTCTCTCACTTCGTCAGTGAGCTCTGGCTGAATTCGATGCTTGGCATAGTGAATGTACTTCTTCAGGAACTTAATCGTAAGAGTTTTCTCATTTGTTTGGCCTCTTTTCTTTTTCTTCCCATGCAGCATTCGGTTATACTTGACAAACACTTCACTTTCACCATCTTCCTCTCTCCCATACGGCAAGTTCCCATCTGGCCCTGCCTCCCCTATAGTTCACTCAAAAGGCAGATATGTCTCAAGTCATTGATTGTGAATGAAATGTTTAGTAAACTAGAGATATATGATTTGTAGGCTACCTCTATCGTTTTGGTAACGGTGCATGCGCAAGACGTGTTCTGATATCATGCTATCAATACCAGCATCCATTTGGTCCAACACGATAAACAGCAGATCAAAACGAGAGAGCAGCGAGTCTGGAAGTCCAATGTTCTTTGTTGGAGTCAATGATCTGTCATACTGCAGGCACAAGAGTAGATTATTAGAACACAAGGGATACTTGCTAGTTAACAGATAAGGACGAGTTTTATGCACACTTACGGTTCCATATATGGGATTTGCTGCTGCAACCACACTGCATCTAGCATTTAGTGAGGCATGGATACCGGCTTTGGCGATTGTTACAGTCTGTTGCTCCATCACTTCGTGTATAGCAACTCGGTCCTGATCGTTCATCTTATCAAACTCGTCAATGCAGACGATACCTTTATCAGCGAGGACCATTGCACCAGCTTCTAGTCTTCTTTCCCCTGACGAGAAAAAGAGAATTGAGTTTCATGAGACATAGCACTTGGGACCTTTTTCTAGCCATTATTGAAAAGAGGCTTTTAATGTGCTTTTACCTGTTTCTTGGTCAGACGTCACAGCAGCAGTTAGCCCAACACCTGAAGAACCACGGCCTGTAGTTGATATAGCCAATGGTGCAATATTCATTATTGCTCTCAGAAGTTGAGATTTGGCAACAGATGGATCACCAACCATCATCATGTTGATGTCCCTGAAAGCAAACAAAATTTGATTAGAACCAGTCATACAAGTGAACGGAAACTGAAAAATGTTTCTAAGCATGAACTTACCCTCTTAAGTGGGTTCCGTTCTTGAGGTTCTTTTCCATACCGCCAAGCATCAGAAGTATGACTGCTTTCTTGATCCAAGCGTGCCCATAAATAGAAGGTGCCAAGGAACGAGAAAGGAGATCAAATGCATCATCCCTTGCTGCAATCTTTTTAATCTCCTGTAGGTCTCGTGGGGTGTATATAGGTGCATTTGCTTCTTTGTTGAGCAGAGAGATATTATTCGCTATGAGGATAGTCCTACACAGATAAAACTCGGTCAGGATTATCACACAGTTTAAAAAGTATCATATTGAGATTAAGAGACTGTAAGAAAACACGCACCTAAATACTCCATTTACGCTACCCTTGCTTTTTCCTGGAAGAGCTTTGTAAATGCCGACAATAGCAACTCGATCTCCTGGCTTGCATGAGTCAACCAAGTCATCCTCAGCAATGACATCAACACTTCGTGGAAGCTGACCAGGAGCCGCGTTTTCAGGGACTTCTTGAATCGACAAGGTCTGGTGATCTTTGTACTTGCACAAACCATACTCAGTCACCAATAAGTTGCCATTATCATCCTGAAAACAAAAACAAAAACTTCAGTAACAGGCAGATTTACTAAAAATAATGGTATACGAACGAAATTAGATGGATGTAATTACCCTAGTGGGATAGACAGAGCCAGTGGGTAAACCCGCATGGGACGTTATGTCTCGATACTCTCGGTTGGTAAATTCACCGGTAGATGGACAAAAGTGCACACTTTTAACAACCTTTGGCCTCACAAGAGAGCCTGAAAGAAAAACATGCGTCAGTGACTTCAGAAAAACAAGAAAAAGAAAAAAGAGCGGTCTTACATTTGGTGACAATGCCCTCAACACAGACCAACGATCCAATAAACTCAGAGAGGAGCTCTCTAGGAGTGACACGGCGAGAGACAAAATGACCTTCGAATCCTACAAGGACTTGCTCTCCTTCCTTCAAGTATTTAGGGTCAATATTGCGGGTAGCTTCAGTGGCTGCGTCGCAAAATGACTGCATATACTCAATTGGATTCTTCAGTATCCTACACAAAAAACAAAAGGACTCAACTTCAATTCAGAAAATAACAGTTAACTGAGAGGCAAACAATAGAAATCTAGTCCAAATTGAAATCCCCAAATTGAAAAAAACCCTAAAACTCCAGGAATCGAAATTGATTTACAATTTTAGAGTTAAAGCGAGAGACTGGGAAGAGGAGGAACCTAGAGGAAGATTCAGATTCGCGGAAGTGGGTATGGATGTCGGATACATTGACTATGAGACGGTGACGCTTGTTCTGAACCAGCGCCTTGATTTCATCCATGTAGATCTACAAAAAACAAAACCCACAGTTATACGAATACAAGACTGAGATGGCTCGTGAGGGAGTTACGTTTTCGAGGAACTGGATGAAATCTCGCTTGTGGCGAAGCCTCGTCTCCTCCGGCACATCCATTTCGTCTTCTTCTTCGTTTGAACTCGGAGGAGTGATTACTGACTGATAGATACCTAAGGGATAAAGGAAGGGGTTTAGTGTTGTTGTGGCGGGAAATTGAGAGATGACCTGATCCCTTTTTGGCGGGATGATAGAGAGTAGTGTTGGGCCGGATTTAAATTGGGCTTTTCTGTAACCAACCAAGCCTGGGTATTTATAGTTGAACAAAATATCTAAACCGATTTGTAAAGATATCTTAATGGACTTGTAAAGCTGTAATTTGATGTCAGATATATCATTCAAATAAGTTATTGTGCATTTGGAAGGTATCCAATCAAAATATTGTGCATTTTGGTGTAAGCAAATCCGATCTCGCGCCTTTATGCTAATCGTGGTATCTTCTCAAAAGTCTTGACCGGACATCAAGATGTTAATTTTGACAAGCTATTACCCATTAAGAAAATTGCATTCCAAATTGACTTGATAGTCAGCTGGAAAAGGGCGATTTTTTTAATCAGGGATGGAAAAACACTCATACATGTGATTTAGAAATCAAACACGTGCATTTAGGTAGGTAGCCTCGTCCCAGTCGTAACTTTTTCCAACTAATTTTACCTTTGGCGAATGAGAAGAAAATGAAGCATCTATAGCGGCAGTCAGAGTTGACGTGACGACAATAGTATCAATTGGAATAGACTGATTTTTCACTAAATTAATATTAAAATATGTATTCAAAACCTACATCAAACACTTCATGTCTATTTTTATTATACACGTAAAAATATATGAATTTTGTGTATTGTTATTCAAATATGAAATATTATTCACTGAACATAGTTTGTGCATATAAATCATTTAAGGGTTTTTGAATTTGAAAAACATGACCCAAACTTGTGAGTATTGTTAATGGTCCACTAGCTTTAAATTTAGGGAGTGTTATTTAACGCTGTATTTTAGTATTTTAAATCTAAACATAGTCCAATGTTATTCAGATGATAATTCTAAATTATATTTTAAAATCTTTTGTTATAGAATATGATATTTATAATCTTATTTAAAATCTGGTGTTATTCAATGAGAAGTTTAAGTCTGTTTATAGAAAAAATATGGGATGTATTCAATCTAGAGTTTGAAGTGATTTGATTTTTATTGAATTATTAGATGATTTTATTTGAATGTAGAGTTTAATATGATTTTGTTAAATCACTCTAGAATCTCATCTAAAACCAAGAAATTTTGTTTTTTTAGACTAAGAAATTTCATGTAACACACTTTAAAATCAATTGAAAACTTAAAAAAAAAAAAATTTAATATATTTTCAATAACAATAGATATTAGAGTATTTTATGAAATATCGAGTTCAATAACAATAAATAAACAAGGTTTTTTTAAATTTGTGTTTGAATAATAGTATATTTGTCATTTTACTACAAATCCGTTCAAATTCTCAGTTATGACGACAAATCAATTAAATTCAACTTTAAAAGATCTGGAATCTCATCGTTAATGATTGAAATCAACTATTTTCTAAGTAGAGAAAGAGAGGTACATATCTTGTTGAGGAAAAAAAAAATGAAAATCCCTTACTTGAGTTTTATTCTGACACTAACACCATTGCTACAAAGATTCTAGGTTTTGTTTAGGCAAAGTATGAAAGGAACTAAGATACAACATTCCGTACAGAAACAAAATCTGAAATCTCAACCAGCTTAATGAACAATAAGAAAAAAAAGAAAGAAAAAAACTGAATGGAACTGAACCAGGAAGCTGCAAGGAAGATAATGGTGATGGAGCAGAGAATCTAAAGGGTATGAAGGAATCAGGGTTTGAATGCAGAGAATGCCACGACTGAGTTATGTCCACCGAACCCAAACGAGTTTGATATAGCTGCACCAAGAAGAAAACAGACACGCTTTATCAGAGAAACCATCGTCGGGTTTTAATCAAATGACAAAGAATGCTGGTCGTCACTTACCAACATTAACCTCGTGCTGCTTCTTCTCGTTTGCGACCGTGTCAAAGTCCACTGCTGGTTCTGGGTTCTACAATGACAAACAACAGTGTGTTAAGTGTCTAAGACACAGAGAAAACTGAGGTTTTTTGCTATGGATTATGTCGAATTGAATAAATTATTTTTTAAAAGGGGAGACGTACAAATTGGTTGATAGAGGGATGAAGCCATCCAGTGTTGATAGCCTTCACGGTGGCAATAGCTTCGAGACCTCCAGCTGCACCGAGGCAGTGACCTATCATAGACTGTAACATGATGCATTCACAAAACTGTCATGTTTAGGAAATGCAAAGCAAACCAAAACAGGAAATAGAAGGGGAGAAGATCATTAAAAACAGCATTGAGCGTTGGGGACGAACCTTAGTGGCATTGATTTTGATCCCTGAAGTGCTTTTGAACACCTTTTTAATGGCATTGATCTCAGCAAGATCACCAGCAAGAGTTGAAGTTGCATGGGCATTGATGTAGTTTACCTGCAAAAACGTTCAAACAATCACAAGCTATGAATAATATAAATATGAAATGTAACACGTAATAAAATAAAAAGTTAGTTCTTGTTACCTCCTCGGGTGATACACCAGCATCTTCAAGGCAGCTTTCAATGCAGGAAGAGACACCAAGCCCATCAGCTCTTGGATCAGTCATATGATGAGCATCACAGTTAACAGCACCTCCAAGATACTCTGCTACAATTGGAGCACCACGTTTCATGGCATGTTCCAAGCTTTCCATCACCTATTAGAGTATATATAAATTAACAACTTGCGGAAACAACATATCACATGAATGAGCCAATCTCATGGTGGTTTAAACCATCTTTGTAAGAGTAGTACAATTCAACAAGGACATTTCCAAACCTAATCAACTATGAGAACCCAAGTTTAAACAAAGCAGTGTATCAAGCCCAACAATTCCATTTAGACCCAAACACTAAGAGCAAACTGTATGCAAATTTATAGTTTCAAGTTGATGTGAAGAGTAAGAATTTGTGAGGCATACCAGCACACCAGCGCCTTCACCCATGACAAATCCATCTCTCTGTTTATCCCACGGCCTTGAAGCAGTTTGAGGGTCATCATTTCTCTGCGACAATGCCCTACAAGCAACAAAACCTCCCAACCCAATAGGTATAATAGCAGCCTCGGTTCCACCAGCAACCATCATATCAGCTTCACCACGGCGAATGTGGTTCGCAGCAGCGTAAAAGCAGTAGTTAGAAGTAGCACAAGCGGTAGAGATCGAGTAGTTCGGACCCATAAGACCAAGATCAATCGCCAACAAAGCAGAACCCATGTTCGTGATAGCGTAAGGAATAAAGAAGGGAGATATCCTCCTGTGACCTTTCTCAACTAAAGCTTGAACACCGTCTGAAAACACAGTCAAACCACCCATACCAGTCCCAACTAGTACTCCAGCTTTCTGCTTATCAATCTACAATAAGTTGAAAACTTTAGTTAAACCCATAAAGAGAAACCAAACCTCCTGACTAAAGACATGAACTTTAAAACTGAATCAGTCTTAGAAATTTGAACTTTGATCAATCTACAAGAACACCCACAAGTTGAAAACTTTAGTTAAACCCATCAAAGAGAAACCAACCTCATAACTAAAGATATGAACTTTAAACTGAATCAGTCCTACAAATTTGAACTTTGATCAATCTACACGAACGTCCACAAGTTAAAAACTTTAGTTAAACCCATCAAAGATAAACCAAACCTCATGACTAAAGACATGAACTTTAAACTGAATCAGTCTTAAAAAAAATTGAACTTTGATCAATCTACAAGAACACCCAAAAGTTGAAAACTTTGGTTAAACCCATCAAAGAGAAACCAAACCTCATGACTAAAGACATGAACTTTAAACTGAATCAATCTTAAAAATTTGAACTTTGATCAATCTAAAGAGAGAGTAGTACCGTGTTAAGCTTATCACCACCAAGATTGGCACTTTCAAGAGCCTTCTTCCCAGCGACAATGCAGTACTTCAAGCAATCATCAAGCCTCCGCTCATTCTTCCCATCAATGTACCCTTCGGAGCTAAACCCACGGATCTGGCCACCGAATCGAGTCGGGAACTTGGAGGCATCGAATCGATCGATCAAGCTGATTCCACTCTCGCCGGAGAGGAGCTTCTCGTAGTACGCATCGACGTCGTTGCCGAAGACGGAGACGAGGCCCATTCCGGTAATCACGACGCGTTTCTTCGGATCCGTCTCGCGTTTGGGAGCGGAGACGGAGGCTGATGCGGAGATGAAGGAGCGTCTCGTGGTGGGTCTCGCATTGGTGGTGATCTGATGGGATTGGCGGTTGGAAGGTGTTCGAAGTGGGTTCGGCGGAGAAGCGCGGAGGGAGGAGGATTGAAGAGCTTGCATGGCGGAGAGGGAGAGAGAGAGCGAGAGGGAGGCGATAAGTACGATGTTGTGCAAAATGTGATGTGCGTTTGCGAAGACAGCTTCAGTTCGTCAGATTTCACGAGCTGTTGATTTTTTAAAAACACCAAAAAGAAATAGAGGAAGTTTTTCTTCTAGTCCCTAACTTTTATAACTAATTTATTTTCGGCCGTATAATTATTTTTGAGGAAATTCTGATTTATCGCAATTTTAATATCATTTTTCATTTAAAAAAAAATTATAATCATTTTTATAAATAATTTAATTTTATGATAAAAGACTAATTTTTTTAAATCATTTATAAATGTTTTAAAATTATTTATAAAAGTTTATAAATTCAATTTCATCTTCTAAATACTAAAATCTAAACAATAATGATCAAACCCTAAACTCAAATATAGGATATTTTGATTTCTTGTTTTTAAAAAATGATATTCAACTTTAAGGTATTTCAAATATTAAATAAAAAAACTGATACTATTAGTTAAAAAAAAAATTGGAGTCGAGCTCTCAAGCACAACAGCACAAAATAAGAGTTAAGAGATGCCACTTGGCTCAGTTTATCTGAAAGCCTGCTTTCTTACAACTACCAGTAAAATAAGACATTTCATAGTCGAGCTCTCGTTTTTTAAAACTTATAAAATATAGATTTTTATGGATTTCTTGGTGATTAGTCTTTGAGCCTAGAAAACCTTTGAGATCACACTAAAATTATTAATATATATATATATAGATATTAAAAAAAATCTAGTTATCAAAGTTGAAAACATACAAACAACATCTATTAAATTATTAATAATAAAGGCAAACAAATAACCGGAAAATAAACACTCGGATGGCAATTTAATACTAGAGATGGTAAGGTAGGTGAACTGATTGTACCCTCGTGGAAGCATTAATCTTAAATAGCCAATACAGCAATGAAAAGAAGTAAGTGGATAGCCGGTACAAGTTGTTCAACACCTATGTTCTCTTCTTCTTTATCAAAAGTCAAAACCAATCTTCTCACCTTAACATTTAAACCAAGGAGAAACAAACTTCTCGTGTAAAGTTTTCTAGCGCGTTATGCCTACTTGTTTGAATAATAATGTACACGTACAATTATCATCATTCAGATCATGTTGGTTTAGCTTTGATTGTTTCAATGACGCAAGTTTAATATGTCTTTGAGTTTCGTCAACATGTGCGCACTATTTGATACATGTTCAACTTCTCATGAATTATTTTTACCATGCGAACGTTAAGGCTACAAACACAACCGT
Organism: Brassica rapa; assembly: GCF_000309985.2. NCBI lineage: Eukaryota > Viridiplantae > Streptophyta > Magnoliopsida > Brassicales > Brassicaceae > Brassica > Brassica rapa. The sequence goes on along the minus strand of NC_024800.2, from coordinate 27,594,624 downwards.
AACTGGTAAGCATGTTTAGGAATTGGTGGAATGAAAATTAGTGGAATAACATGAAGGAATGTAGAGAAAAAATGGAATAGATTCATTCAGTTAATTCCTTATCAAATTTTTAATGGAATAATTCACTTTGTAGTTAGTCTATCTATTTCTGGAATTGATGGAAAGACTCTTTCATTCTATTCAAGACAAATGGTGATTATATTTTGGATTGGATGGAATAAATAATTTCATAGCATCCCATTCTAAATATTGATAATCGAGTTGCATCCAAAAGGTTTTGTAATGCCATGATCACTATCTTTTATTGACTCGTACATTTATTTTGCCGGCGGATTATAGTTTTGCGTTATAATGGAAGATCGAAAGATTTGACCTTGCAAATCACTTTATTAATGATTTATAAGTGCAAATTTTTGTAACGTTCCGACCGTCCACGAGTAATAGGTTTCTCACGTTCACTCACTCGGTCCCTAGGTCCTATTTAACGACGGTCGGTGAGTTAATTTTTGAAATTCAAAATACTTGTTTATTGACCTTGCAATCACCACATGACCTTTTCTCATGTTTTATTCTCTTTCGCACGATATTAGAAATCTTCCCGATAAACCATTTATCTTTCTACTATTTCAGCTCAAGAACGCTTGATTATAAAGTTCATAATGGATGTGCGACCAAAAAAATAAGTACACTTTGATGCTATATGTGTCTTATGCGACACGAGAAATGAATCTTCGACATTAAGGAATTTCTCTATCTCAATTCAAAAACTTTCATCAAACTTGAATAAAATTGCTTACAGGAATTAGTCTGAGAGTAGTTTTCTAAATTAGAGCTTAAATCACAAGCATCTGAGACATGAGTAAACCAATTTTCTTCAAGGATAACGAGGACATCAACGATTGCATGTGTTGGTATTCTTTCTTTGAAAAGATACAGTCTCGAGAAGATGTGCATCGCCGGAGATGTGTATGCAATTAGTGGAGAAGGCAAGAATCGGTAAAAGAAGACAAGAAGAAACATATGTTCTCCATCATCTCTGATGGACATGGCGATCGGAGACCAGTAAGACATGGTGGAATCGGCAAACGGAGACCGGGAAAGACGGATGTTCAAGAACACTCGTTGAATGCTCAAAATAGGCTTAGCTCAAAATGATCGTTAAAAATAAAAAAATGTCAAAACATTGTGTATCATCCTATTGTTTGACTTTCCATTACAAAAAATAATAATCTAACATTGTGTTTGTTCAATTAGATCTGACAGAGAACCTTGTGCATATATGAGAGTCCTCGAGATCATATAGATATATGGACGTTCTAGAGAATAGATAAAATAATTGTCAAAACCTACCAAACACCACTCTACATTGTTTTTTTTGGCCTAATTCAACATATGTTCGTATAGGTTGCAATTTCCCTTGCATATACTCTGTTAGTGTGTTTCAAAAAAAAAGTACTCAGTTTTTAAATATAAACTGCTGCAAAAAAAAAAGACTTTTGACCCTTTTATTTTATTACACATGAACATATCATTACTGAGATTTGATTTGGTTGGAAACTATAACTTTAATCTAGTCTGACTATTAACATAAATTCGATTGGAATCCCAAACTAATTTTCCATAATTTAGGTGAGTAATTATGAACCTTATGGATTGCTTACGTTATACTTCTACTCTACACATATTTATGGCAAACACATTCATTATAGCTTAAAATGTATAAAAGCAGAAGCGAATAAGAAAAATATCGGTATAGAATTGAAAAAATAGAATCAAAATTTAACATATATAATCTAAGAATACAAAAAAGGGAAAAATACAGAATTGATCACAAAAACAAGGTGTTAGAATCTGCAACCGCAACAAAGAAAGAAGAAACCAAGCTTAGAAACCAAAACCATTGCTTCAATGATAGACATGATTCTGTATTTCAAAGTTTCGAAAATCGACATCTTCAGATTCAGTCTCTTCCATTTTAGTCCTCCAAGTCTCAAAAATTTCAATCTCGTCCTTTCCTTCCTCGTCTTGAACATCGAAAAGGTCCCTTTTCCCATCATCATCTTTGATCTTGAGATCCTTGTATAAAGAGAAGTATTACGTTTTTTTTTGTTTTGTTTCTGGTTTGTTATAACGTCTTGGCAGATGAACAAATGAGTTTTATACAAGACTATGTCTACGCTGTGTGGGTAATTAATAGTCGTTTGACTCGAAGCGCGTTTTCACTTTCTAAATTTCCAGTGATCAACATAGGTGTCCTGACGTGGGAGCTTTCTGTTTCTTTTTTTTCCCAAAGAACTTTCGTGGATATGTCATTATCTGTTTCTATATTTAGACATCTATCTTATGATAACAAGAGTTTTTGTTGATCTGATTGACATTCTTTTAAAAAATTTAAGAAATAGGTATCATCTTTTAAATAAGTTTTCTAAAAACTGCTATTTTAGAAAAGTTATTACTTTTGTAAAGAAATATTGTAGATTTGTGATTGTGATTGAGAAATTATAATAACAAGAGATTTTGTTGACAGATAGACATTCTTTTAGAATTTTTGATCAATAGATTCTATTTTTAAATAAATATTCCTGAAATTGCTATTTTGGGAAAGTAACCATTTTTGTAGAGAAATATTGTAGATTTGAGATTGTGATTGAGAAATTAGGATAACAAGAGTTTTTGTTGATAGATGAACATTATTTTAAAATTTTATAGCAATAGGTTGCAATTTTTAAATAAGTTTTATAGAAACTGCTATTTTGGGAAAGTCATCATTTTTGTAGAAAACTATTTTGGGAAAGTCATCATTCTTTTAGAATTTTTGAGCAATATGTATCATCTTTTAAATAAGTTTTCTAAAAACTGCTCTTTTAGGAAAATTATCATTTTTTGTAGAGAAATATTGTAGATTTGAGATTGTGATTGAGAAATTCGGATAACAAGACCTTTTGTTGATAGATAGGTATTCTTTTAGAATTTTTGATCAATAGGTTCTATTTTTAAATAAATATTCCTGAAATGGTTATTTTAGTAAAGTTATCATTTTTGTAGAGAAATATTATAAATTTGAAATTTTGATTTAAAAATTAGGACAACAATAGTTTTTGTTGATAGAAGGACATTCTTTTAGAATTTTTGAGCAATAAGTTGCATTTTTAAATAAGTTTTATATAAACTGCTATTTTGGAAATGTCATCAGTTTTGTAGAGAAATATTGTAGATTTGAAATTGTGATTGAGAAATTAGGATAACAAGAGTTTTTGTTGATAGATGAATATTATTTTAGAAATTTTTGAGCAATAGGTTGCATCTTTTAAATATTTTTTTTTTTAAAAACTGTTATTTTAGGAAAGTTATTGCCTTTGTGGAGAATTATTGTAGATTTGAAATTGAAAAATTAAGATAATAAGGGGTTTTGTTGATAGATGAACATTTTTTTAGAATTTTTGAGCAATAGGTTGCATCTTTTAAATAAGTTTTCTAAAACCTTTTATTTTAGGAAAGTTATTACTTTTGTAGAGAAATATTGTAGATTTAGAATTATGATTGAGAAATTAGGATAACAAGAGCTTTTGTTGATAGATGAGTATTCTTTTAGAATGTTTGATCAAAAGGTTCTATTTTAAAATAAATATTCGTGAAACTGTTATTTTAGGAAAGTTATTACTTTTGTAGAGAAATATTGTAGATTTAAGATTCCGATTGATAAATTAAAATAACAAGAGCTTTTGTTGATAGATGAACATTTTTTTAGAATTATTGATCAATAAGTTATATTTTTAAATTAATATTTTTGCAATTGCTATTGTAGAAAAGTTGTTGATAGACGAGCATTTTTTAGTAGGTAGTTGTAGTATGGTTATAATTTACTTAGATTTGTATAGGGGTAAAAGGGTAATACAATTTGTTGAATAATGTTTAATATTAAAATCAGGCATTTTTCTAATTATGATATAATGTGTTTGGTAGAGAGTGCAAATAAAAACTCTTATCATTATTTTGTGGGTACTTAGCCCAAATTATAAACAAAGCCCATAAAAAGAAAGAAGTTAAGAAGATTGCAAAATTAGATTTGTAAACTGTCTCAGCTCCGTGTTTCAGCTTAAGACAGAAATCGCAGAAAGACAGAGAGACTTGAAACCTTTGTCTGGTTTTCATGGTAAGCAAGTTCCTCTCACAGTAAGAATGAGAGCACTGTGGAGCCAGTTGAGTATCATTTCCAATTGCAAACTTACTCCAACAATCAGAAGACCATCCGCAGCGAATATGATTACCTCAAATCGAAATCTATCAACTGAAGATCCAGAGCTCAGAGATTTTGTAGGGTTCTTAGAATCTCTCAAAAACTACGAGAAGTCTGGTGTTCCAAAAGGAGCCGGAACTGATTCAAGTGAAGGGTTCGATCTCGGTAGAATGAAACGTCTCATGCTTCGTCTCCACAATCCTCATCTCAATTACAAGGTTCGTCCTTTCCTCTCTTCCTGTCATATACCATCTTTAAAGTTTGAATCTTTGTGTTATGCATATCTTATAGGTTGTTCATGTGGCTGGAACGAAGGGAAAAGGTTCAACTTCTGCTTTTCTATCTAATGTCTTACGAGCTGGAGGTTATTCAGTTGGTTGTTACTCTAGGTAAAATACTGAGACTGTGTACTTATTTGTATCTTGAAGTTTGAATCTTGAATGATTGCTAACATGAGCCCTTTGGTCTTCTGTGTAGCCCACATATTTTGAGTATCAAAGAACGCATTTCCTGTAATGGAGAACCTGTTTTTGCATCCACTCTCAATGATCTTTTCTATTCAATCAGACCTATCATTGATCAGTCTATTCAAGAGGAAGATGGTTCCTTGAGTCATTTTGAGGTTACTACTCAAGTGCTTCTTATAGATTAGATTATCTCTACTTTCCACACAGTTTTTCTTATATAGATGTTTCTTTTTGTCAGATTCTCACTGGGATAGCCTTTTCTTTGTTTGCAAAGGAGAATGTAGACATTGCAGTTATAGAGGTTGGCTTTTGTGCAGAAGCTAATCATCTATTTTAACTAGCTTATTATGTCTACCAGTGTCTTAAATTTGGGTTTTGGTATCATCAGGCTGGGCTAGGAGGAGCTCGGGACGCCACAAATGTCATTGAAAGTTCGAATCTTGCTGCATCAGTCATAACAACGATAGGTGAGGAACACATGGCTGCTCTTGGAGGTTCCTTGGAAAGCATAGCAGAGGCCAAATCTGGAATTACTAAACATGGTCGTCCAGTTAGGTGGCTTTTTTTATGTGTTTGCCTTTATAATCATTAGCTTATAAGCACAATGATAGATTGAGGAGTTTTATAAAACCTGTAGGTGGTTTTAGGTGGACCGTTTCTTCCTCATATCGAGGATATTCTTCGTTCTAAAGCAGCATCAATGTCGTCACCAGTTGTATTGGCATCTAACATAGGTTCTGGTTCATCAATCAAAGGCATCATCAACAAAGATGGGATTGGGCTTTGTCAGTCCTGTGACATTGTTATACAAAACGAAAAAGATGATAAACCAGTAAGCTTCAAAGACTTTTATTCTTCTATTTGAAGCAAGAACTTCATTTGTGATGTTCATAAACGCAGATTGTTGAGCTTGGTGATGTAAATCTACGCATGCTTGGACATCACCAGCTCCAAAACGCTGTTACTGCCACATGTGTATCTCTCTGTCTTCGAGATCAAGGTATGATAACATTTTTGAATATCTCTAATACTGTTTATACTAAACATTCATACCTTTCTTGATGGGCGATTACAGGATGGTCGAGAGTGACAGATGAAGCTATTCGGATTGGTTTAGAGAGTACTCGTTTACTTGGTAGAAGTCAGTTTCTGACACCAAAAGAAGCAGAGGCCTTGCAATTACCTGGAGCAACAGTGCTTCTTGATGGAGGTTTTTTGCAAATGTTTCTACTTTGCTTGAAACTTTGTGGTTAATGATATTTAATCTTTTCTTGTCTGTCTTTCAGCTCATACCAAAGAATCTGCACGAGCTCTAAAGGAGATGATAGAGAATGAGTTTGCAGGGAAGAGATTAGTGTTTGTGGTAGCAATGGCTAGTGACAAAGATCATGTGTCCTTTGCAAAAGAACTTCTCTCAGGTGTGAGACCAGAAGCAGTAGTTCTAACAGAAGCTGACATTGGTGGAGGCAAGGTTAGATCAACCTCATGTTCGGTTTTGAAGGAATCGTGGATAAAAGCTGCTGATGAGTTAGGTTTAGGGGTTATGGAAGCTTCAGAAAACAAAAGCGTGTTTGGCTCCTTAAAGCTTGCGTATGAGATTCTCAAACACAACAGAACCGGTGAAGAAGCAGGAATGGTTATAGTCACTGGTTCACTTCACATTGTATCCTCAGTCTTAGCTTCTCTACAACATTAAAGTTTCTTCAATCATCTGCTCTAATTTGTCACATCTAAGATTTTGTTGTAACAAATCAGTTTCTATTTGTTGCATCGAAAGGAAAAACAAAGATATAATTTTGGTTCTTTCTTTGACACCTTCATGACCTATAAAACAAGAACATACCTGAAATGAATTGAAACAACTCTTGGAAGAGTTGCCTTGCTCCTAAAGTCTTTCGCATACACTCTGTCACTAAAGAAGCTCAGCATCAATTTAAGTGATACTGACGAGGAATGTAGAGTTGTGATTGATGCTCCCCTGCTATGCTCTTTGAACATATATGCTGTGTCAGTTTGGGTATTGGACATGTTACATATTTCTATTATGAAAATTTCTGAACAATCTTTTTTTTGGTTACAGATCTTGTGGCAAATTAGCACCGCTCCCTCAGTTTGTCCCGCCTCTATGTGTATCTTTAATATACCTGGTTTGAAATGGTTACTCCAAGCTACTTCTGTCTAAGCAATCTGTTTATGGATTATGAGATCATATGGAAGCAGCAACTATCACCCTTCTTTTTTTTTGGACAGTTTGTTTAACTTTAAAATCACTATACATTTATGGACGAACCACAAAGATTTTGCGTAATGCTTACAGAACAAAATATAAAGAAATCTATATAAAAGGGGGGGAAATTTGAACTGAAAACAGTTGTTGCATCCATATGGTATGGCACTAGAGCAAAGCAGACTTGGTTTCTGAGATCAGGTCTAGGCTTTGTTGAACGAAGCTGAATATGCACAAGAGAATGATCCACAAATCTAACTTGTCTTTATCTTATTTTGCTTTGCTTTGATGAGATCCTGACGAAGAAACAGAAAGAACAACACGTCTTTAATCCCTGTAACACAACACAGTTTTTAGTTTAGATTTTGATGAGTAAAAATGGCAACGAGACTGATCTGTGGACTCACGGGTTTTAGCGATGAATCTGGAGAAGAACGAATGAGAAGCAATAGAGAGGAAGAGCAATGGCGATCCCAGCTATGAAGTTACAGAAGAGACGTTTGTTGTCTTTTGTAGGTACAAAAACCGTCTTGAGTGTGTTGGTTAGTTCAAAGAGACGGTGAGATACCTAAAGAAGAAGAGAAGAACACATAGAGATGTTTCAGAATGGAAAAGAACAGGGAGAGAAGAAGTTTAAGTTTCTTACAAGGACGTATATAGCAGTTGTGAGCATAAAATTGAGCATAGGGTATCCCGGAATAATAGAGAGAAGCCACTTTGGTTGCCCATCAGGCATGTTTGATCTGAAATTTGGTGAATTTGAATCAACATGAGATTAAGTTTCTGGGGATTCAAGATTTAAGTTGTGGAAAACAAACCTTAGCCATATATGAAACTGGGAAATGTAAGTCTCTAAAGTGATCTTGCCAAGCCACCTGCGCAGAGACATGATGATAATGAGGCAAGTATATCAAACAGGGAATTAAGTTAAATGCAACTGCGAGTTAACTCACGCGAAGAGAGTCAATGAGACACTCCGAAGCTGGTGTGTGAAATTCCTGAGGCATATGTAAACACTGGATCCATGGAAACCAAATGACGAGTCATGTTTCAGTTTCAGCGAGTAAGATAAGAGCTTATAAAATGACGAACGAGAGGATTTATGCACTATACGTTATGGGGATCCAAGATGTGTATGGGTGATACATGTTGTAACTGGTCTTGTCCAGCTTGTAGATGCATTCATACCACACGTAGCCAACCTAAAATTTGAGCAAACGAGAAAAAATATATCAATGAGTACAATTGGATGATGCAATCAATAAGATCAAAAGATGATTGAGATGACTTACAAACAAGGCAATAGTAACTATGGAGGTCTTGATTGATAGTCTTTTCTTCGTTTCACACTCCTCTAACTTCTCCATCCATCTCTCCACCTAGAGAATGATTTCAAGTATTAAAGCTTATTCACTGCACGAAATAAAAAAGAAGCTAAAAGTGCGTCTATGTTTAAAAGCTTACAGTTGGATGAAAATACGCATAAATCATCCCAATGATCCATATGTAGCGGTCAAGCCCTGATCTGAAGTGCCATTCATGTAACCGATGAAGATCAGGCTTTGCAGGGTCATTGTAACCTGCACTTATTCACACGCAATTTCCAACTATTACAAAAAAAAAACCCCATTTGGTTCCATGTGGAGAACATGATCATAGATCTACCTAGCAAGAATGTTAATGGACTCCAGAATATTTCAAAAGCTCCAGGGATTTCCCACATGAGAAAGACGACGAGGAAGCATGAAAATATCTTGAGGGCCATCACTGATCCAACTTCATTGTACTTGCTGAAGATACCGAGAGCTCCGTACACCATCAGAGTGAAGAGAGTGTGCATTGGGCAGATGTAATACAACATATAGTCGTTGTTGAGAACAATACAGCAAAATGCTACAAAGAAGTTGAGCCTCCACATCATCTGCGCAAAACGTGCAACGGAGAAATCCTTTCTGATGTAGTAGTAGGAGAAGTTTCCAAAACCAGTCATCCAGACATAAGCAGCAATGAAGATACGGATTGCGTTGTATATCTCAGCCGCGGCAAAGTAGTGATACATTAAGAACAAAACCTGTTAAAAGATTCAGACATTAGAAACCGAACAAATGATGATATATCGCCAGTAGAGATACTTGCCTGCATCCATCCTTTCCACTCTTCGGTCTGGTGGCGATTAAGGTAAAGAATGGATTTCCCACTGATGGGTGACTTGTCATTGTGCTTTCTGAGAGATGTCATGGCTGATACTATGATGAGAAGAGCGTAGAGAAAAATGAAAAGGTCACGGTTGTAGTTCTGTGAAAGGAAACCAAGTACTACTATGAGCAAAACCATTCTAATATCGAAAGTAGAATACTGAAAGACATGGGTACCTTGGTTGAATCTCCAAGCAATTCAGTGCGGTCACAGATATAGAAATATATTAAGATTGCACCAAACTCCGACCTATGTATGATTCTGAGTGTTAACATAAGGTAGTAAACAGAGATATCATCACTTCCTGAGGTTATTTTCACTTACATTGCTCTCAAAGTTGCTCGGTGTTCCAGCAAAAACGAATCTTCCATACTCAAAAACCTATTATAAATCATAGAAACTCTAGCATCAGAACTGCTCTGGAGAGTTGTAATAATAATGAGGTAGAAGAAGAACCAACCTGATAATGTTAGTTCTGATGGATGAGTTATGAAACCTTACAGATGCAGATCGAGCAAGACCCCCCTCCAATAAATCAGCTTTGTCATCGTCTACAACGCCTCCCAACTCAACAAGATTATTATCCGAGTGACTGCATTACAAGAATGCAAACTCCCTATCAAAAAACTAAACTCAAAAGAGAGGAAGACAAGAACAAACTTACGGTTTCAAGGGAAAGAAAGACTTCCTGTACTCGAGTAGCTCCGAGTATATCCAACCTATAAATATTGGGATCACTCCTAGCAGAAAAGATACCTACATGAAAGGTTAAACCTTTGAATCAAAGACTGGATCTTTATATGGCAAGACTTCAACTTTATCATTTAGTGTTTGTTTAGTGATCCATCCATTGATAGGTTCACTCACTGCAAACATTAAAGTAGAAATTGTACCTGACCCGGCGTAATCGGTCCCGGATCCACCATTTGTCGAGGATCTCAGGGGAATTGAAATTACCGGAGATCGAGATTTGAACTTTGAAGACGACGATGAATGTCGAGATAAGTAAGAGTGATCTTATATCTCTCTAGCAGACTGTCGTAATAAATAACAGAGAGAGTTTGCTTGAAGAAGAGAGAATGTCGTTGGGGGAGCCGTCGTTTTCGATCGCCGGCGATTGGTTTTTCCGAGCGGTTCGGCGTACTGGTTACAGACAGTGACGACTCCTCCACATTATATATTTTTTTTATGCCATCTCTATTCACTTCAAATAAATTTTTATATTTAGTAAATATCATTTTATTTTTAGAAAATAGCATTTCTTTATTAAAAATCATTTACCTATTTTAAAAATTTATAAATGTTTTTTGTGTCAAATATAAAATATAAGTTAAATAGATCATAGGATGTCTAAATTTATAAAGAGAAAAAAACCAAAATAGCACTAAATCAAGTTTTTGTTCTCGAACTAGCACTCAAGGCCAAAAGTCACAAAAATAGCACTCAATGGGTGAGATTTAGGGTTTAGAATTTAGGGTTAGGGTTTAGAGTTTAGGTTTTAGGTTTTAGAGTTGAGAAGTGAAGTTTTGGTGATAAGATTTCAAATTTTGAAAAATAAAAAAATTTAAATTTTTCAAAAGATAAAATGTTATTTTGGTTATTTTAGTTTTTGAGTGCTATTTTTGTAATATAAACTTAGAAATGTGCTATTTTGGAGATTTGCCCATTTATAAATGTTCTTTTTCATGATTGTTTTACGATGTTTAGTAGCTCATATGTCTAGTTTCCATGCTATTCCTTAGCTAAAAAGTTAGAGCACAAGATATACTGTATATTCCTATATAAGCTAGGTATGACCAGATATAATTGCTTTAAAAGAGATATTATCGATTAAAATTTGATTTAATAGAATGTGTATCTAACCAAAAACAATATATATATATATGAGATACCAAACAGTCAGTCAGATCCATAAGACATGTCCTGCCATGTACCAATTAAATGATTTAGAGTCAGAATGGTAGCATGATAAACAATTAAAGTTTTTTAATAGTAACAAAAACATATGCATCCGTATATATGTAGAGATTTTGTTAATAGAAAATGCGGTACGGTCCAGTCTCATCCGTTACCACTGAACCTTAGCCTCAGCCAGCTAGGACTGCAGTCCATAACCATAATCATCAGTTTGATCGGATGAATTCGTAGGCTAAAATATTGAGTGATCCGCAAAGAGAAGATCGACCATACTTATATCTCTTCTAATCGGAGGGATGTTAAACGGATCAGTCAGCTTTCATATAACCTATCCACATCAAAAGGATTTTAAGGGTCGAATTTGTGAGACGCTCTAGCAGAAAAAAATGTTCCAAAGGCTGACTACCGTTGATATATCACCAATATGAAAACAAATAATTTCTCTAACATTGTGGAAAAGGATCGTAGAGCATAAAAACTAATGTGGTTTGTGGATCTAATAGCAAGCTTTGATCTCAAGATGTATGGACTTGTCAAGCAACTAACTGGCGTCACATCCCATAGCCAAGGGATAATGTGGCCTTGATAATAATTAACAAATATTTAATTTGTATCAAATCTATCTAAATCTAATTTACAAGAATATGTATGATCACCAAAAAATGATCTCACGTTAGCTTGGTTCCTTACTTTTTACTTAAAAGAATTGTATATGATTATAACATAATTTGAAGATTGTTTAGATTTAATGATTAGTATAACCGGTCGCTCACATGAAGAGACGTGTGAAATCAAATGAATCTCCTGTTAAATTCCCAATTATTTGTTGAGATTAGTGGGTGATTTGGTACATTCAAAATTCTGTAACATATATATTAAGTTTGTTTTGTGCGAGGTGTACTGTTGTACCAAGAAAACAACAACTATTTTTGTAGACGTGCGATATACGCTTAAATAGGTATAAATTCATTTTAACTCAAAATTGTTTATATATTATATATTTTAAGTGATGTGGTCACACATAGTTAAGTTGATATATCTTTCTAGTCTAAATGTAGTTAAGTAACGCATAAACAATCTATAATACATATATTATCATTCTCACCGATGAGAGAGAGAGAGGAGAGATTATACCTGGTTCGGATGACATAATACAAGGTTTCGTCGGGAACAAGGATAAATTAGGGCAGAGGAGAGAGAGACGATTGATCTAGATTTATACTTGAATCGGGTTGGTTTTAGTTGACATGGGCTTTCTCAGCACGTCAACCGACTAACCGGTACTTTGTTTAAGAACAAAAAACTAAACTACTAAAATATAAGGAAAACAGTAGATTACCTTTTTTTTGTAACACAAACAGTAGATTACCAAACCGGTACTTTGTATATTTTAATTTAACTGCCATTGTCTATCTTCTGTATGTATAAATGTATAAACTATGTTCATAATGTACTTTATATTGTTTAAGAATAGAACTTGTAACTTTGAAATATTTTGTTGTTTGTTCAACGCATAAAAACCTGCTAGTACCTTTTAGATGTGTATATATAGTATAATATTCAGATATCAAAATACCACAATAAATATTTGTTAATTTTAATTTATATTAATAGTTTCTGTGCGATATTAGATACGAAGAAAATAAAATAAAATTTTAATAATGTTCACTAATATCTAATTGTTAATAATCAACCGTTTTCAGCCAAAAGGTCAAATTGTTGATGAAAAGGATTCGGTGGTAGAGGCCACAAAGAGATGGACAAACTGATTGAGAAGGGAAATTTTCAATGACGACCACAAGATAAAGAAACGGAGGGTGACGAAATCTATCGAGGTAGATAAGAGAGGGTGACAAACTCGTTCAACTGAAGAGGAGAGAGTGACGAAATCGATTGAGGTGGAGTGTTATTTGTTCAGTTGGAGTGGAGACGAGAGAGTAGTTATAGTGTTTTCGAGTTTTGGAGATAATGGTTACGACTTACGAGTTGTGTTTTTTGAGTTTTGGGGAATGTGATTATATGTCATTAACTCAAATGAGAGAAAGAGACCCATCAAGGATCTTTTGGTATAACATTTCTAAATTATATCGGATATATCCTATACTCTCAAGGGTATATATATATATATATCTACATGCAAAATTAAATAACACCATCCCTCATTATGCATCCAATGTTGTTTCTATATAATAGTATAACTATATCATCAAGGTTCTTGCTTGAGGAAAACCGAAGGAAACATCTCCTTCAGAAGCTCAAAGTCACTCTCATGGTGAAACTCTTGGCTTTGTTGTTGCTGATAATTAGCGTTTACATTCATATTAGCGTATGGCGCACGGAAGAGATCATCATGGGAGAAGGTTCTTGGAGTATTGATGATGAAATCGGAAACTGGAGATAGAGACGAGGAGTTATAACTACATGCGGCGGGTCCAGAGAACATTGCCGTACGGCGACTGGTCGGGATCGGGTGGTTGTGTTGACTCTCGTAAGTTGTGATCACGACTGTTGGATCTTGATAAGATCTCTCAACTCTCTTCTTCACGTTGCACTTCTGCGTCGTGCATCTATAGTAACTCCTGTTTTTGTAAATGACATATATAGTTTTAGCATTTGACTTATAGTGTCGGTTATAATCAAAATAAAATTAAATTAAATTAAAATAAAATAAAATAAAATTAAATTTATGTTTGTCATACTTATAAACAAAATTTGTTTTTGACTTTTTAAACGATATCAAAATCTTATATGGATTCCATATATATATATTAAAAATTTAATTAATTATCTAAAAAAACAAGATGAGTGATATATATACAGGGAAACATTGCCCAAAGAACTTGACTTGATCAAATATCTTTATCGATGTAGACTTAGAAATCATTTAAAACCTGAAATTTAGATTACAATAATTAGAATGAATGATATTTATACATATGCTTATGAACAATAAGCATAATAATAGTCCAGGAATATAAAATCCACAATTAATTACTTTTCAAATTGAAATCAAAATAATTTTAAAAAAGGAAAATAAATAAGAAGAAGATGCTAAGAAAAAAATATCAAATTTCTGTATTTTATTAAGAATATCAACTTTTAAAAAAAAAATTAGGGGAAAGTAATGGTTTTGCAAATTTGATAGGAAAGCTAAACAAATAGCTACATTCTCAACATTTTTTGGGGGGGTCAACATCAACACTTCTTTAATTTGCTGTACTTAAATAATAAAGTATAATATAAATTACCTCGGATAAGGACTGTTTTTCACTGCCTTTTGGCCGTACTTCCTCCAACGATAGCCGTCTTCGAGATGATCAACGTCTGTCTTGGTCATAAACGAGACTCGTGGCTCTCTTTGCTTCTTCTCCTCTTTCTTCTTGGTTTTAACTCTGAAAGGTATATATACAGTGTATTAGGCAATTAAATTAATGCTTAGCTATAGCCTATAATAGGCCGTTTTGTAATTAATGATGATAACGTACCATGCAATTGACTCTGATTTATGTAGTTTAATAATGCTAAGCATGAATGATTGCTCCGACACAGCAATAGTGCAATACGATAATCTTAGTCTGCTAGAACACGGGACTGGTCTTTATGTTCAAAAGGGTTCTTAACTGATCACTAAACTATAGGTAAAAAAATAAATGAAAAAACAATTTTACAATCAGAATATACATATATATATATATAATATATATATATATATATTAAATCATGCCTTACAGATAAAATACCGAGCTTGTGTGATTGAAATACTTTAATGTATCGTTCTTTCAAATAGAATTAGCATTCTAGCGAAACATGTTTATGCTAATTACATCTTTCACAAGCATATTTAATTTCAGCAAAATAAAACCCCCAAGGCATTATTAAAGGTCTCATATTATAATATCTGAATTCTCTATATGTATTTTCCTATAAAATAATCAAGTTTAATACGTTTAGTTATTTATAGTTAGTTAAACGATTCTTAATCAGCCCTAAAACTGAAAACCACGATGAATGCATTTTATATTTTCAAATAATTAATTAAGGTCTTGGTGCTTAATTAGAGAAAATAATAACTTTTGGTGATAAAATATAAAATAAAAGTTTGATCATGATTCATATGAACTCTGAATATTTCTATCTCGCTTAACTATGTGAAAGTTTAACTACAAAAAACACTTGGGCAACTTACACTTTCTGAGAACGTTGATCAATATCTTTTCCTCCATCGTCAGCTTCTCTTTTCATCAGGCTCTTCCCGGAATCTTCCCCGTGATGATGTTCACTCGAAGAAGGAGATGCAGAAACCTTAGTTTCACTCTCAACGATTGCACCACCACCACCGACAACTTCATGACTCTTGTGACTAGTATTATAATTATAGGCGTTATAAAAATCATTTTCTTGGTCGATCGAAGTATTAAAAAACCCGGTGGAAGATGGCGAGAGCTCGAATCCAAGTCCGCAGGCTCCTCGGGGACTCGACTGTAGATCAGAACCGATTTGCGATGAGATCATGTTTGCAGTATAACTGGATGGACCAGAAAGGTAAACGAGATTCATAATACTTTGGCTGCTGATGTTGTTGTAATGATCATACGATGAAGTGAAGTGATAGTTGTTAAGATCTTTGGTTTCATTAGACATGATGACGAACAAAGAGCGGAATCTCAGAACAATAGAAATGGAAAAAAGAAAGAAGAAAACAAAGAGAAGAGGCAAGAAATACGGAAGAAAAAACTTTCTTCCTCTATGATTTATTTAGTCGGTCTATATTTGGTGTTAAGACTTTTGGGTATTCACATATTTATGCCGTTTGAAAATATGTAATATTTAATATGTCTTACTTAATAAATATAGTAAAATTGCGTTCAAAAATATGAGGTTTAGTAAACGAATCTTAAAATTTCTAAAGTTGAATGAAATAGATTATAGTGTGTGAATGATTAAAAGGTTTGGCATTTTAGTTATTTTAGTCATCAAATGAGAAGTTTTTATAAAGCTGAGTTTGACGAAAAGCATATTTACCTTCCAAATGGAGTTACAAAAGTGGCCTCGAGTAAGGAAACATGACTTGGCTTTGTTTCTTTAAATGCCTAATGTGAACATCACGAACATAAAGGGAAAGCATCATAATTAATTTAAAAAATAAATTTTAACATTTAGATGCCCCAACATGAGGAAATATTTTGGGATTCTTTACTTTTCTTTTGGGGCCTTAAGGCGGGACGTTAAAAGTGTAACATTTTATATAGAAGCCGGAGATGGTGAGAACAACTTTGTGGAGGAAGCCGATGATGGCTAATGGTTAAACGGAAACAGTCAGTCTCCGGTCATCTTTGTGTCCCTATAGCCAAGTCATAAATTCCACGAAGAAAAGATGACAAAGGCGAATTTATGGTTGCTAGAATGACACGTGTTAAATATTGGCACCGGCATTTGACCGTAACCGACACATGACTTGTTACGTGGTGGACTACTGCATCTTATTCTTCAACCCTAAATATCAATGTCAGACGTTAATTGATGACTTTAATATCCAAGTCAAGGGGGCATGATTACATGTTAAGAAACTTTCTGATAAAAACCAAAATAAAGGTTAGAAAGTTAGAACCAACGCTGTTTATATTGTTTTTATAAAATTAATTAGAGTTAAACTTAATTTAGATGTTATTAGCGTTAAAATACGACAAAAGGATGTTAAAGAACAATTCTGAAAATACATGATAAGGAAAGTATTACTGAAATGCTGACGATGATCAATGCCACAATGCTGCACAAATTGCTTTTCAGTTTTCACATTAGAACTTCCCTCAAGCATGTGAAATGAATATTAAAATAATAAAAGAAGAAATATGGTCAAATTGATTATAATGTTTTAATGCTTTTAAAAGAATATAATTCCCATAATTATAAATCGTAAAAAGTATGGAATCAATGGAAAAGTAATACATTAAAAAAAAATAACAAGGAAACGAGACATGATTCCTAACTGAAAATGACAAATGAGCATCTATTGACTTTACACTTTACATTTATTTGTTTTAACCCTATAAGGTAAAACAAAAAATATAAGCTGCTCGTGTGTCCTGTTCTTAGATTGAAACTACGAACTACAATCTACAAGCAGCAGCATGCATATAGTCTTTAAGAAACTTGGTTATATCGTTTACGAAAAAATAACCATGGTTTCAAATATTTGCTGAAAAATGATGGAAACATTTTCGAGATACTGTATGTTAACTTTTTAACAAAATATAAGCAAATGATTGTACACAATTACAATCACAATAAATGTGATTTCTTGAGGTTTGGGTGGGACTAACCTGATGGTGCTCTTGGAGCTCCCGGCTAGAGTAGAGGTGTCTGGCTTCGGACTTCAGTGTTTCCTACTGCCGGTGGTAGTTGGGAGGCTTTGGTTTCCTTTGACTCAGTTTGCAAAGCTGTCCGAAGATGGTATCAATCATTTGGTGGAAGCCAAAATTACCAAAGCGTGGTCTCATGTATTATCAAAGGTATCATCAACATTTGGCAATGCTCTATTGTGGTCAAGCTACTACTTCTGCTCTGCTTGTACGTAGTCTTCTGTTGTGTTTTCATTGTCCCAAAAATCTTAGTTGTTGCTTATTTTTTTCTTCCCCTGTTGTTTAGTTTGATTTCACTAAAAGGAAAACAATCAATCGTTGCCATGTAAACATTGAAAGTACAAAAAAATGATGGCAAGATATCGAACCACAGGACAAACGTTATTTGAGTTTTTTTTTTCTAAGGCTAAAAGCATTATTCTGTACCTATAATGAAAGCTGAAACACTAGAAAGAAAGTCATCAGTTCTGGAGCTGGTTGATTTTGTACAAGTTACACTACTTGTCTCTTGGCCGTTGCTGGGTTTGGTCACGTCTATTGTATTCTTGGTCGAGAGATGATGCTAATAAGTCAGCTCCGATTCTTTCAAAGTAAGCCTCCCGTTCCTGTTGGCTACGAGGAGGCGGGATGGGGCTGTAACTATCTTCTCCTTGCACACGCCACTCAAATGGGATTCTACCCTGAGAGATCAAAAACCACGAACCAAGAATTAGAAGAAACACAACAAAAGCGTTACCTTACATGACAAGTCATCTTAGTTGGTGTATAGATATACCAAAAACCCTAAAGAGAGATTTGATGAGGTTTCACACCTGAATTGATGGCATGTGAATTGTTGAGACATCTTCATACCCCAACCTCGAGTTTGAACCATTACCACTCGACATGCCACGACCGTAGTAATCAGAACCGTGAGAGGAAGGACCAGTAGAGGTACCACCACTCGAGTTTGATGGAAAATGATTTCTTGAGACATCTTCATACCCAAACCTTGAGTTGCTGCCACTCAACATGCCACCACCGTAAGCAGAATCGTGATAAGTAGGAACACTAGAGGTAGCTGACAGAGGCAAGGTACTGTTTCTGTACGGAGCAAACACTGAATTCAGAGACTCATAAATGGAAGTGTCGTTCGGTTCTAGCCACGTGTAAGGAGACTCCATCATACTTCCACGATGCGCCAAAGTGTTGATGTTACTACCACCACCACGTTGCTGAAATGGTGCTGATGATGGCACGTTGTATCTCTCGTTCTGTGCTTGGCGCCAAAAGTAAGGAGAGTTCATCACATTACCATATTGCTCTATAGGAACCTCATGACCCAGAGAGTTATAGCGGTTCATGGCTTGTTGATTATTAATATGTGGTTCAGAGATAGGATAGTTTCCAAATGCCTGCAAAATTTAAAAAAATCAAACCAAAATATAATTCAGACAAGTCGTTTTTTAAGGATGGAAAAAAAGATTTGATGCTTTATGAGAGAAAAAAAAGAGTTTACATCAGTGGCAATGCTTTGTTGTCTTGTAGGCATTGGAAAAGCTGAGTGTTGAGGATTTCTAGCAGCACCAGACTCAGTAGATGAGTTAGAGATTGGATTATTAGTAGCATCTGGCTTCAAGGGAGAATCATCAGCCTTGAGAGGAGCTTTAGTTACATTCTGTTTTGGTGGTACATGTAAACCCCTCAAAACTTCAGCCATTGGTGGCCCAGTAGCAGATATTATCCTACTTTCTTGTCTCTTAGGTTTGACGTTTGGTAATAAAGGCCTGCAAAAGACACAATGAATGTCACAAAGCGAGATACAGCCGTTGTTCAATGGACACAACAAGTACCACAACTCCAGGAAGATAGATACCTAGAAGATGGCACGGACAAGGGAGGAATCAAAGTAATTGGGACACTCCTGGATTCACCGTTTGTTACAGCACTGCAAAGACGAAGGATAGAATAAAGAATGTCAAAAAAAACAGCCATCGTTCACTGGCCAGAAGTAGAACAACTACAAGAAGATTTTGATACCTAGAAGATGGCACAGGGAAAGAAGGAGCTGCTTCATTGGACCTAATTGGCACACTCCTGGTTTCACCATTTGTAACATCACTGCATGGACAAAGGAATGTTGTTACCATTGTTCACTGGCAAGAGGTACCACAACTTCAGACAGATAGAGATACCTAGAAGATGGGACGGACAAGGGAGGAACTGCTTCACTGGAACTAATTGGCACAGTCCTGGTTTCTTCACCAACATCACTGCAAAGATAAGGATAGAGCAAGGAATGTTATAACAAGCGTGAAACAGCCATTGTTCACTAGCCAGAAATAAAAACAACTTCAAACAGATTGATACCTAATAGATGATGGCACAGGCAAGGAAGGAGCTGCTTCATTCGAACTAGTTGGCACACTCCTGGTTTCACCATTTGTAACATCACTGCAAGAAAAGCGCAAAAGAAAAAAGAAAATTTAATTGACAAACTTAAAACATGTGACAGCGCAAGAAACTAGCAGAAAAGGTTATTAAACGAACCTTTGACTTGGAACAAGGACAGTTGAAGAAGTAGTAGATGAATCAGGTAACTGAGTACTGGCTCCTTGCTCATTACTCCTCTCTGAACCAAACGCACATTGTTACTTGATGGACAAGAAATCACAAAGCAAAGAAGAAGACAACTGTTCTTGAGGGTCTTTCCAGAAATAGATAAATAGCTGTTGAGTTAACCAAAGCAAGAAAAAGAAACCTTGCTGAGAAAGAAGACGATCGATGGCGAAGTTTTGGTTCATATTGCATTCAAGAAGCGCTGCACGGATCTCTTGTTCGGAGTGTTCCCTGAATATTTCCTGCAAACTCTGAACCGCCTTCGCCATGGCTACCTCCGCCGCGTTTACGTCGTTGGCTACGTCCTTCGCGCGCTTTTTGCTCGCTTTCGATTTTCCCATTTTCTTTCGAAGTCGCGATTCTACATGCAGAAGAACGAACGGACAAAAAGGATTCTCTCTCTCTCTCTCTCTGGCTTGAGTATCAAGAAACCTTCTTTCTCTTTTCCCTCTCTCTCTCTCTCTCTTTCAATCTTTGGCCTTTTTTATACTGAACGGTTTTGTGAAACGGGGGAAAATATATTTAAATTAAGTAATATAGAAGACGCTACTTTCTAAAAACTTTATTGAACAAATTATCGACATTCAACATCAATTTCATTCCATTTTTGGTAAAGATTGTAAATTTTGAAACTTTATACTTTTAAATCTAATACATAAGAGTATGATGACATATTTGCAAATACTTCTAAATGCTGGTGGTAAAACTGTAAGGGCTAATTAGTAATTTACTAATTTCCTTTTAAAAAGCTGCCAAAATTTAAAAACATTTTGCATGCAATTAACTATTGTGAAACGCAGCTGCCAAAATGTGCGTGTGTTCAGTACAAAAAGAAAACAAATACGGACGCAAATTAATCTAAAGCATCTCCAAAAGATATTCTATAACTTCAAATATGAAGTTTTTTGCTTTTCAAAAAAAAAATTCAAAGTTTTTAATGAAACTCTATATTTGAAGTTTCACTATTCAAAATTTTAAATTTGAAGTTTCATATTTTTATTTTCATATTATAGCTAACATCAAGGACTAACTAATTCACGGTTACCATGTGGGATCCTTGCATCTTTATCAACTACAAACCTTTTTTGAGTTCTAGTAATCCAACTAAAGTTTTGGAGAGCAAGAATAGTAGACAAAATCCATGTAAAGACTTAATTTTATATGAATGTCAGTCTAAGAAAACTAGTCCATGATCCATGTATACGAGTGGCAACGATTCTGAAGTAATTTGTACAAGTGCTCTTTGTCCCAGATGGATTAATCGATGACACGTGAGACGTATTTTCTAAAGGTGGGCTAGCTCTGTCAAAAAATGCCTTGGTGATACTTTAGATTTAAGAAGCTGTTAAGATGAGATTGCTTGACTAGTTTGTTGTTTCACAAGATTTTGTGTTAAAGGCTCTCACCATAGAACATATAAGCTGAAAGCACCAACCTTTCTTTCTTCTTTACAGAAGACAAGTTTTCTGTTCGGTCCTAATCGTTATTTCTCTTCCTGTTTACTATAGAGATGGGCCTTAGAGTCCCAAGGTGACCACCTGATACATTCGTGAAGAGGTAATACTATTAGGGAGGCAAGTTTCTTCTCTTAAAGACATGAAGAAAACTCTGTAATACTATTTCTGTTCTTCACACAATTCATTTCTCAGATTATATCTATGTTTTTACTTAATCAAAAGCTCAAAAACTTGAAAAGATACCAAAGTTGTATTGCAACATTTTGCTCTTGAATCCAGCTAGAGCCAACTTCTTTCACCACTCCTTTCTCTCTCATAATCTTCCTAATTAGAGTAACTTCTCTCCATCTATCTCTGGTAAACTGTAACCATTTATTAGTAAATAAATGATAATCGCATTCATGATGAAACATTGAAACGCAGCTACCAAAATATGGGTGTGTTCAATACAAAAGAAAACATTACGGGCTTAAATTAATTTATAGCTAACATGAAGGACTAACTAATAATAATAAGAAGTCATATTGATATCTCTGACTGAGAAACAAAACTCTAAAGTCGTGTCCTTTAATGGTGACTACGGAGGTTAGCACCGCCGTCTCCGGCATGAAACCAACGTCTCCGCCTCCAGAATCAGACGGGCATACTGGTAAACCCTAATCATCTTCCTCTCTCTCTCCCTATTGCAGAATGATTCCGCCAATACTCTAAAGAAGCGAGTAGAATTTCAATAAGTCACCTCATTGAGTTTCATCTGCAGATTTTCTAGACAACGATAGGCTAAAGACAACGTTTTCAAGTGGAAGTCTTGATTTTGATGACTGGACTTTGTTAATCTCCGAAGTAGAGACTTCGTTCCCAGTAAGTCCGTGCGTTACATTCCGTTTAACAGTAGTACCTTATATATTTGAGTTTAAGATGCTTTCTTGTTATTGTAGGATGATACTGAGAAGCTGTGTTTAGTTTACGATGCTTTCTTGTTGGAATATCCTTTGTGCCATGGCTATTGGAGGAAGTATGCTTACCATAAGATACAGTTATGCACTCTAGACGATGCTGTTGACGTTTTCGAGCGAGCAATACAAGCATATACTTATTCTGTAGCTGTATGGCTCGACTATTGCACTTTCGCTGTTGCTGCCTATGAAGATCCTCATGATGTTTGTAGGTATATCTGAATTTTATTGGTATGCTTTGTGTTCCTTCTTTGAGTAATGTAGGTGATGAATGATAGGCTTTTCATTCGACTTTATCTATTGTTATTATCTTTTGCTTACGTTACATAAACATATTCTTGCAGATTATTTGAGAGGGGGCTCTCATTTGTTGGGAAAGATTATTCTTGCTGCGCTCTCTGGGACAAATACATAGAGTTTCTCTTGATTAAGAAGCAATGGAGTTCACTGGCACACGTATATCTCCGGACCCTGAGATATCCATCCAAAAAGTTGGATTTTTATTACAACAAGTATGTACTTTCACACTTGTTCTTCTATAATGACAATTATAATGTTCTGTGGCTTAAGTTTTTCCATTACTTTTTTTTTCCAGCTTCAGAAAGATTGCAGCTTCTTTGAAAGAGAAGATTAAATGTGGAATAGATGTTAACGGAGACCTTTCTTCAGACCCAATGGAAGAAGATTTGGTCCCTACGCCTCACAGTGATGAGGAGATCTCTGTTGTTATAAGAGACTTGATGGGTCCTTCCTCTAGCTTGGCTGTGGCAAAAGCACTGCATGCATATTTGTCAATTGGGGAGCAGTTCTATCAAGATTCAGAGCAATTGAAGGAAAAAATAAGTTGCTTTGAGACGCAAATCCGCAGGCCTTATTTTCATGTAAAGCCGTTGGACACTAATCAGCTTGACAATTGGCATAAGTATCTGAGCTTTGCAGAAACATATGGGGACTTTGATTGGGTACTTATGCTTAGCTTTTACTCCTTTCTTGTTTATATTTTTAAAACTTATTTAATTTCTGAAATTGCAGGCTATTAAGCTTTATGAGAGATGCTTAATACCTTGCGCTAATTACACCGAGTTCTGGTTCCGCTATGTGGACTTTGTTGAAAGCAATGGTGGAAGGGAGCTAGCAAACTTTGCATTGGCTCGAGCATCACAAACTTTTGTCAAGGTATATGGGATTACGATTGCTTTCGTGTATCAGAAGGAATATGAACCACTAGGACCTTACATTCACTTGACGCCCTTGTATTTTTATTGTAGAATGAATCTGCTGTCCATCTATTTAATGCACGGTTCAAGGAACACGTTGGAGATGCATCTGCCGCTTCTGTTGCTCTGTCTCAATGTGGCGAGGAGCTTGGTGTTGGTTTTGTTGAAAATGTAACTAAGAAGGCTAACATGGAGAAGCGTCTGGTATGGATAATACTATCGGTACCATTTGGTTTTGATGACTCAGTGCTCAAGAGTATCTGAATATTTCGTGATCCATGTAGGGTAATTTTGAAGCGGCTTATACTACATACAGGGAGGCTCTGAAGAAAGCATTCGTTGGAAAAGAAAACGTAGAAACCACCGCACTGTTGTATGTTCAATTTTCTCGTCTCAAGTACATGGTAAGTATTGTTTTGACCCATGAAGATTTTATAGCCTCAGTCACTAAAATGTCATAATATAGAGTTCTGGGGACTGTTTGGGTCACTACCTTACCTTACCTTCAATGCATTTGCACATTTTCGAAGGTTTCTTAATCTGACGACTTGCTTTATTCTTAGATAACAAACAGTGCTGATGAGGCAGCACAGATTCTGATAGAGGGCAATGAGAAAGTTCCTCACTGCAAATTACTTCTAGAGGTATGTAACGTGTGTTTATGACTGAAGGTTCAAATCCCATTTGGAATTATAAGTCTCCTCTCTAGCATATATTAATTCAATCTCTGTTATTTTTTTTGCTAACAGGAGCTTATAAGACTCATGATGATGCATGGAGGGTCTCGACAAATGGATTTGTTAGATCCTATCATAGATAAAGAAATATCTCATCAGGCTGATTCCTCTGGTGGTCTTAGCGCAGAGGACAAGGAGAACATATCAAATTTATACATGGAGGTATTTCTTGTTTGTGGCTTTTTCTGTTTCATTTTCTTTCAATATCTTGATTGCATTGAATGTGTTTGATACTTAGTAATCTCTCTCTATTTTGAGCAGTTCATTGACCTCTCTGGAACCATACATGATGTGAGGAAGGCTTTGGGTCGACACATTAAATTATTCCCACATTCTGCCAAAGCGAAGTTGCATGAGTCCCGTCCTTTAGGGAATTCGCTCAGAGAGTTGATTCAACGAAGAGAAAAGACTCGTGAGTGCTTGAATCAGGACCTATCAACAAACAAAGGCACTGGCAGCAAAGTTGTTTCGCCACTAGAAGAAAAGAAAGACTTGCCTCTGAACTCTGATGCTGTGCTGTCTGACTATATAAACACCGAGCCTAATATGGAGTCTCACGTTGAAGGAACCAATAATGTTGCAGATAGGGAGAAACTCTGCGAGTCACAGAGTGATCTGTCTACGGGACTAAAGTCGGATGAAGATGGTGAACGCTCTCGCGAAGTAAGCCTACCAATACAAGCCACGCCAGAACCTGGTTTTGTCGCTAAACAAGCTCACTTCTCTTCCAGCTCAGTAGATACTGTGAAATCTGATGCTATAGAGATCCAACCTAGTGGCTTTAGAAGTCCCCAAAGTCACCACAACCAAGAGTTTATCAGGCAAGCTAATCGAAACAGGTTCCAGAGAAGAGATTTTAACCAGAATCATAGAGATCCCAAACCTCGCTCGCAGGAGAGACCTCCCCAGATGTCATATTCTAGGCAGCAGATGGCTGTTGCTCCTCGAGACAATCCCTCAGTCTCACAGAGTCTGCAGAACCAGTCTCAGTACTCTGCGTCCCAGCTGCATCCCATGGCTCAGCCATCCTATGCTTATCCTCAAGCCCAGATTCCTGGACAGCACATGAGTGTAGCCTCTTCTGACAATCCAGCAGCAGCAGTGCAAAGCTCATTCTCACAGATTCCGCAGAACCAATATCAAGCCTCTGCAGCTCAGGTTCAACCATCCTTTGCTTATCCTCAGTCTCAGGTTCCTCAGCATCCAGTGCAAAGTAATGACCAACTAGAAGGTCAGATGCAGAGCAACGAAGCTTACAACCAGATGTGGCAACAATATTACTATTACAATTACTACTACCAACAACAACAACAGCAACAGCTTGTGTCTGAACAACCACAACCATATCAGAATCCTCACCCGCAACTAGATCCGAATCTTGTCGCAAAACAGTATCAAGCTCAAGCTGGAACTCAGCACCCACAGCAACAGAGCCATGAACCACAAAACGAACAGCAAATTCAATACCAGCAACAACAACAACAAGAGTGGTTTCAACAGCAGCAACAATGGCAACAACAACAGGAACAGTATCATCTCTATCTTCAGCAGCAACAACATTTGCAAGGAGAAGCAAAAGGTGATGAACAGAGACCCTCCTCTGTGCCACAAAGGGACAGTGATGTTCAAAAGGTAGGCTTCGAACTTCGCATCTTTTGTTATCATACTAAAACAACTTTTACTAAATGATATATATGATATTCTTGTAGAGTGGAGAATCTGGAGGACGTGAAGTAGAACACTCTTCTGACACTTCCATCACCTCCATATGAGTTTCATGAAAGTCTTTAATTGTTGCAGATCATTGTGTTGTGTATTTAAATTTTTAAAGCATACTTTTCATTTAATATTTTTAAGTACATTTCCGTAATTTTTAAAATTTAGAAGAAGAATCTTAAGTCGAAAGTTATTAAAAGTTGAAGGGCTTGGACACGCGTCAAATTACGTGTGAGAGTATTCCAGCTGGGGTTATAGTAAACACGTGTAGATTTGGTATTGGAGTAGAAGCGCCCACCAAAGGAACAATTCGTAGCCGTCGATTGGATCCAATAGGAGCCGTCATAAGTCTGTATTGACCGTTCGTGGAAGTTTTGCGAGAGAGAGAGAAAGAAACCCAGAGAGAGAGAGAGACCCCTCCTCAAGTAGTAGAGAAAGAGACCACAAATCAATTAAAAAACAAAACAAAAGAAGAAGAAGAAGAAGAGAAAGCTGTCTCTCTCTCCTGTTTCTCTCTCTCTCTCAATGGTCGGTCTTCGTCTTCTCCTCCAAATTTCGATCGCTTCCTTCCTCTGTGTATGTTTCGTTTGAATTTTTCTTCAGCTTTACATTTTTTTTCCTGTGTTGTTTGACTTTCAGATTATTCCTTATTAATTGTGCTGGAGAAAGAGTTTTAATTTCTTAATTTTTCACTTGTCTATGGTAAGCTATAATTTGAAATTTTAATTCTTCCGAAATTGTTTTTTTTTTGTTATATTCGCTATTCGAGTTTAGCTTAATGATTACTTGATTCGATGTAAGTGTGTCTCTCTGATTTAGAGTTGGAGTTTTAGTTTTAGTCAAGTTTGAGTTTTGTTTTCTCTGATTGATTAGCTTAAGACCTATATTAATTAGGGTTTTTCCCTGTGTAAGATTCTGGGTTTGCTGTTTCTAATACGTTGACTTTTGGTTCCATTTCAATGCTCTGTATAGATTCTTTTTTTGGGGATTTTGGTTTTTGATTATTCAAATGGTCTCTGCTTTTTTTTTTTTTTGCAGCATATGTTGTTGGCCTTCTTACACATAAACGTGCTCAACCCGAGGTCGCTATAATTCTGAGATAGAGAGCCAATGCCATATATAGACATGAAGAGCAAAACAAGCAAGCCTCTTGGTGTCGTCTCTAAGAAACCTAAACCGACTATTAGAAATTCATCCTCTCTCTCCAAAATCTCAGGGCACTTGGAAAGCATCACAACCACAGCTACTCTTACTTGCCAAGACGATACCAAACAGCAACTTGGTAAATGTTTTTTTTTTCTTGTTGAAAAAGTATTGGTTTATTTGGGTTCTTCTCTCTTTCTGATGATCGTGTCTGTTTCTTCAGGTTCGGATACTTTTGCTCGGGATGTTGAAACCAACGAGCCCGCTGAAATGCTTGTTGAAGACGCTTCTCAGTCTCAGACGTTTGCTTCTTCCGTTGATGCTTCTGAATCTGTCGCAAAAATGGTATTATTTGATATATGTAGCTCCTTTTGTTTATCTTCTCACAGATGCTTGGTGAGTGACATTTTGTTATTCTTGTGCAGGAGATGGCTTGCAACTATATAGCAAACTCGGACACAATATTTTCACCTGTTTTGAATGATGAACTCGATGGAACTGATCGAGGTATCTGTTACTGGTTCACTTTCGATCTAAAATTTACTTTATCTAATACAAGAAACATAATAACTTTGTGTCTCTCAGTTTTTACGGCAGGAAACTCTGTGCACTGGGAAATTCCCAGGTGGGGAAGCGACGAGAGCAGCAACAAGATTTGCTTTGACAACCAAACGTGCAACGTTTCTGATTTCTTTATATCTGACGTTCTCATTGCGAGCTTGCCCTTTGACGAGAGTGGAACCAATGATGCTTTCACCGAGATAAGCCCCTTGCCTCATTTCATATTCCCGGAGCAATACATGTTACTGCCTTACTTGGAAGATGGAGCAGCCAACACAGATGATGTCAAGTCAGATGCTGACAACAGGATTACTCTTGATAACCATGACTTCTTTCTGGCGTTCAACCGGACAAGATCACACAACATGCAACCGGAGGATCTTGCTGAATCTGAACAAGCTGATGATTTTGATCCTCAGCTATTTATAAAGAATCAGCCGGAACTATCGGACGTTGTGTCCAGCTATTGGCCTAGGGATACCCTGAGAAAGAAGGATGTGACTCTTGTCCTTGATTTGGATGGTATGTCTTCTTATTTGATTATGATTTGAGTTTGACTTGTCCTTTCATGGTAGTCCTTATAATGAGCTCATTCGTTATAACAGCTGTTCCTTGAACTTTGTGTCGTATATTGACTTTGTTTGGAAACTGAATGTGTTTGACTTATTTCTTAAGTATAGATTGGTTGTATGATTCAAATTCTAAACTTGGTATCACCCTTTACAATTTTGTCTACTCAACTTACTATATGTCTTTCTCTCTCAAATGCAGAAACTCTGGTCCATTCGACTCTGGAATCGTGCAGTGGTGCAGATTTTTCCTTTAGAGTCTTTTTCAACATGCAAGAGAACACGGTCTACGTGAAGCAAAGGCCACACCTGTACAAGTTCTTGGAGAGGGTGGTCGAACTGTTCCATGTCGTTATCTTCACGGCTAGCCACAGCATCTATGCTTCACAACTTCTAGATATCTTGGACCCAGATGGAAAGTTTATATCGCAGCGTTTTTATCGAGACTCGTGCATTCTTTCGGAAGGAATTTACACCAAGGATTTAACTGTTCTGGGTCTTGATTTGGCCAAAGTGGCTATAATTGACAACTGTCCGCAGGTACTTCATCTGTAGATTTTCCATGGATCTTGTCAGTTTATTTTGCATCTGGTGTTTCTTTATACTTATTATACACCAGATGATTCTAAAGCGTTATAGACACTCAAGTTTTTCCTGTTGATCATCTAACTCTTTGTCTTTTATGTGTTTCAGGTGTACAGGTTGCAAATAAATAACGGGATCCCTATCAAAAGTTGGTATGATGATCCAACTGATGATGGTTTGATAACTATACTTCCCTTCCTAGAGACTTTGGCTGTTGCTGATGATGTTCGGCCTATCATTGGCAGGAGATTTGGTAACAAGGAATAAGAGCTTCCTTCTCTCTTTTTTTTGTCTATATACATCGAGTGCAGATTCTGATTTCTCTCCTTTGGAATTTTAGTCATAAAATGGCCCTTAATTTTTAGTTCTTCAACCTCCTTTTAGGTCTGTTAATTAGGTAACCAAAGAATAAGCTCGTCTGAGTCTAGTGAGAGTAAGTGTTCCTTGCTTGCTCGCTTTTTTTAGAACCTTCTGAATAGAAGAACTAGTCGTGGGCTTATATCCTAATCTATTACTGGTTCTTCTCTGCCAAGATAGATCTTGCAGTTTGTTACAAATGTACAGTTGGTTTAAGCTGAGATAATGGATGTGTATAAATGAGTTCTTATTGAGTGAAATCATTTTGGAAGTTAACACCAGTTGCGTTCATGTCTTTCTCTTTGAACTTCTCTTATACTGATAGTTAAACCTTTTTAGTTGCCTTTTACCAGTAATATAAACACGGAGACTGCTATGCTAATAATGCAGAAGTTGAGCTTGAATCTTCATCGAGCTTGTATGGTTTATTGTACACGTTTTAAGCAAAGTTATTACACTTTGCGCCTCTGGCCCTTTGCAAAATTCAGATTAGAAATCATACTTCGAGGTGGAGAATACTGATAATGCGATGATCGATTCAACTCCATGGTATATATGTATATAGTCTATAATTCTCGTAAAAGTTTTCATGATTGTGCATGCCTTATGTGCAGATCTATCATCGAACGAAGTAACCAACTCTAACTATATTATACGCTTTAAGGAAATGACTGAGTAAGTGTGTTACATCCGTTTTTACTTGTCAATTGTTTTTTCTCTCGAACAGCTTCCTTTGCTTCTGGCTTTTTGTTTCCCTCTCTATATCTAACCTTGTGGTTTGCCTTAGCTGAAGCCATGTAATCTTTATACTAAAAGCTGTTTCCCAGTTTGTTAACTCAGTCCAAACGTGTTCCTGTCTTCTGATTCATGTAGATAATAAGACTTATAATACACACTCACACTCGCAGATGATCAATAATAATATGTATTTTTCTCAGTTCCAGTAGTGTTGTTGATCAGTTTCTGAGGGTTGCTTGTTTTGTTCTCCATGTGTGTGCTGTGTGATTGGTTTTTAAGTTCATTAGTGTGTTTGATCTTTGATGTCGTCCGAGTGAATATCCCAGCTGCTAAAAACCAATCTCAGGCTCTCTGTTTGCCCAAGAAAGTAATATTTATAACAGTTGGAATTGTATATAATCTATGACAAGAGATTTCATCAGTCTCTAGACATTTTATTCTCTTAGTATAGTAAACATTCCACATCTTTTGCAGAGAACATTTGTCAATCATTCTATAGTCCACACTATGATAACCATTGTACAGTTATAATCTATAGTCCAACAACCACACACACTTCCAAATCTAAAAGACATTTTATAATCACGTGGTTCGATGTCAACCGGTTCTTCTACGGTATTTGCTCGACTTTAACGGTTAACATTAGAACTCGGGTTATGATGTAAATCGGACCGTCACAAGAAGAGTGTGATTTTTCAGTCGGACCACGGTCCTGTCTTTACTAAAAAAATTTAAAAAAAAACCGTGGTTTAGAATTGAGACAACAACTGAAACACTCTGAGTCGCTCAGAGTCTTTCACCAGAGATAATAATTTAGTCATTATCCTTCATCCACACACACCATTGCAACAGAAGTGTTAGGAAGAAGAGAAGATGCTGAGAGCTTGTGCGCTTCTCTGTTCGTCTACACCAATCACTTTCCCACCAGTTCAACTATTCAACCCCAACAATACTTCCCTTCATTTCCAGACCTTCGAACTATCTCGTCCCGTGTCCGCTTCGACTCGTGCTCCATGTCACTTCAGCCTCGTGGGGTCTGGTGGAAGATGTAGTAGCTTCACCGTTCGTAGCACCGGTACTTACGTTTCTTTGAAACTTAAAAAATTAAATCTTTAGCAATTTGATTATCGAATAAATTTGATTTTCTTTTGCTTGGGTTCCACTAAGCAATTTTTATTTATTTTTAAAAAGCTTCTTGGCAACTGGATTATTGAATTGAATGTAGTGTTGGTTTGTTTGGTTCTCTGTGGTCTTTGACCTTTCAGCTACTGAGGAAGCAGTGGAAACCGGAAGTGATAGTAAGATGGACTTGGTTGAAGTCGGGTTCTTGTCTGGTGTACATGGCCTACAAGGGGAGATTTGCATCAAACCAAACACTGATTTTCCTGATTTACGTTTCTCTAAGGTAACACTGTTTACAACAGAAGAGAGAGAAAAACTAAGTTTGAGCTTTTATTTCATCCTCATTCTCTTTGACATTTACCTTTCCTTTGATGTCATTAGCCTGGTAGAAGATGGCTAAAGCAACAGTTGATGGGACAAGATAAGATTGATGAGGTTGAGTTAGTTGAAGGCAGACCTCACCCCGCTCAGAAGAGTTGGATTCTCAAGTTTCGAGGGTTAGATGATGTTGATCAGGTCAGTGTCTATGGATACTATATGAGAGCTTCAGAAGATACAGTTTTTTAGATGATTTGTTTTGCTTTAGGTGAGACAACTCGTTGGCGCAACTCTTCTTGCTGAGGAAGATGATCGTCCTGACCTTGATGATGGAGAGTTTTACAGTCGTGATCTTCTAGGCATGAGAGTTCTTCTCAAGGTCTAGTATTTGGATTTGCCTCTTATATCGTAAATGTGAAAAGTCTCTGGTCTGAATCAGTCATGCATTGTACAGGAGACTGGTCAACTTGTTGGAACTGTTGCTAATGTTTTCGACAATGGAGGAAATGATCTTCTACATGTCTTGCTTGATTCGTCCATGGAAGCTTGCAACGGGAGTGCAAAGACTAACCAGCTTGTATGGATACCTTTCGTAGATGCAATTGTCCCCGATGTTGATTTAGAAAGAAGAGAGATGTACATAACTCCTCCCAAGGGACTCCTCGAGGTTAACATGCGAGCTGATGAACGATCCAAGAAAGAAAGACGCCAGCTTGTGAGGCATATTCTTCTGCGCTCTTTCATATTGAACACTTTAGTTAAGATTTTTCTTTTGTCTCTTAAACTTCACGTTCTTTCAGGAGTGGAAAGAAAGAAAAAAACAGCAGAAGCGGCTTATTGCTGCTAAAAAGAAGTTATGTGAGTTGGAGCAGAAGCATGTGTTTGATGGATTAAGGTTCGGAGAAAAGTCTCAGAGGAGTTTGCTTGCTGATCATATCCTTGACGTTAACTCCACTCTGCTTCAAAAAGCTTTGCAAAGTATTGAGAATTCATCCAAGAAGAGGTAAATTAACTCTTTAAGAAACTTCACAACCATTACGATAAGTCTGTTTTTCTCATTTTGGATCTTGCTGAAATTAGATGGAACGTAACTGAGGAAATCAATGCGCTGAGAGCTAGAGAATCGGACTGGACTCTAAATGTATCCCGGGAATGCCTTAGTTTTGACGCAAGTAAAGAGAAAGTTGGTGATAACTTCAGTTACCTTCAGCAAGGGAAGAGTCTGTTCTCTGAGGGAAAAGTTTCTATCTGTTTGGTTCTCAATGATCATGAGACCGAACAACTGGAAGGTGAGGATGGTCCAGTCTCCTACCTTCAGACGCTACTTGACGATGAGCAGCGGTTCCTAAAGGTTAGCTGATATTTAAAATCATTCTGTCATTTAGTGATGCTTATACTAGATAGCTCATGGGGTTACATGCAGGAAGAAGAACGTGCTTGTGTACCACTCATTATTGTTTCCCCTGAACATGCAATTGAAGATCTGCGGAACCTTTTTCAGGAAAATGATTATTTTGGATTCGAATCAGATAAGGTGAAAGGCTTTAATCCCTCCAAGGATAGTTTTGCATTTCCTTATCAGATTCTATTCTAACAAAGCTCATGTGGAATTTGCTAACATCTCTAGGTATGGTTTCTCAAAGAAGAAACACTTCCCGTAGTGTGTAGCTCACCAGAGGAACCGAAAAAGCACAAGATTTTGATGAAATCTCCATGGGAGATACTCAAGTCCCCTGTTGGCTCTGGAGGAGTCTTGAGCGTCCTTGCTTCACATGGAATCACAGACTCTCTTTCCAGCCTAGCAATTGATTTTCTTCAGGTATCAGATTATTAATCCAACTCATATCAAGAAAAGTTTGTTCCCCACTGACTTTCACCTTCAAAATTGGCATCTGTCATAGGTACACAGCATTGAAACAAGATCACAAACTCCGCAGCATTACATCAACCAAATGCTAGTTGGATTCGTGAGCACAAAAGGAGGAGAAATTGGGATTCAGGTGACCGAAGAATCTGAAGTCAAGAACATGGAAATGACATTCACACTGAAGTTTCTGAAAAGATTGAAAGGCAAAATTGAGTTTGAAGCTGTGATGAAGATGAACTCACATGTTCAGATGGTTGAGAAAGAGTGGGTCGAGTCCGTACCAACAGAACCAAACTCGTTTGAGTTTCGTTCTGATGTTTACAGTGTCTTGAGTGAGTGTTCATCACCAGCTAAGATCTGTTTGATGAACATCACAGTTTAGAACATGTATATGATATTGTTCCTTTTTTTTGTTTTTCCTTTTCTTCCTCACCATCTAAAAGCTTTTACAAAGACAAGACAAGGACAAGCCTGAATTTTAAACAAGATACATAAAGTTTAGATGTTAGATTCACATATCTTCTAAAAATATCTTCTAAAATTTTTGATTATCCAAATATTTGAAATTAAAAATTAAAATTTTAAATTTCTAATTATTATTTAAAAAATTATAACAGTGCAAAAATAATATATATATTTTTATATAATATAACTAACCGCAAAATTGCGGGCAACCACCTAATACCTCCGTTAAACTAATTATAAATTTTCAATTTTAATTTAGATATTTTTAATTTAGTAAAAAAGGAGAGAAGAAAGTCTCTACATATTGGGCTGATAGCCAAATTCAAATTTTCTTTAGTATCTTGCAGTTTAAAATGGGCCATAACGTGGGCCTAAGCCCAAATTCATGTGTGATCAGAAACCCTAGCGTCCACCTATAAAATGTTATTTGCGCAGTGAAGGAGAGACGCCTTCGAGATCTTCACGCAAGAAGCAGAAATGGCGGTTCCGTTGCTAACGAAGAAGGTCGTGAAGAAGAGGTCTGCCAAATTCATCAGACCCCAGAGTGATCGCAGAATCACCGTCAAGGTACCAACTTCTCAGTTCCTTTTCATTGCTACTAGCTCATTTAAACTTTCGAATTGATTGGACTATTGATCTTGGTTTGATTGAATCATGGTGATGTTTGTGACATGTAGACTATTGTTTCTAATGCGATAATGATTATTTATTAAAATGTAGCTTGTTAATTTTTTCTAAATATGTAACAATGCCCTTAGGTATCTGGTGGCTAGAATTTAACTATTGTTTCTGGTCACTTCGTTTTTTTTCTAGGGCATAAAGTAAAATCTCTTACAGGTCTTGCGACACAGTTTGCTTTAGTTCCATAAGCTTACTGTTACTTTAATCCTGTTTACATTTCAGATTCTCCGACAATCTACTTAATTTTTCATAACTGCATTGTTCCTTTTTTTAAAGCTCTGACGTGGTTTGTTTTGTTATTGTGTTCAGGAAAGCTGGAGGAGGCCAAAGGGTATTGATTCCAGGGTGAGGAGGAAGTTCAAAGGTGTCACCTTGATGCCCAATGTTGGTTACGGATCTGACAAGAAGACCCGTCACTATCTCCCCAACGGTTTCAAGAAGTTCGTTGTTCACAACTCTGCTGATCTCGAGTTACTCATGATGCACAACAGGTACATACTCTGATATATTATTTGCTAATGCGGCATTCTAATGGTATGTTTGGCTTGGCAGGACTTACTGTGCGGAGATAGCTCACAATGTATCAACGAAGAAGAGGAAAGCCATTGTGGAGAGAGCTTCCCAGCTTGACATCGTTGTTACCAACAGGCTTGCTAGGTTGCGTAGCCAGGAAGACGAGTGATGGATGAAAGCCCCTATGTTTCTTTTATCTGTCATTATTGGCAATTTCTCAGTTTATCATAACTTCTTTTTGCAGATTAAAGAGTTGACTGAATGTTTTTATGGTTTCTGGTTTTAATATATGACCAACTCACAATCTTTTCTTACATTCAACAAAGTATTATACACAAAGAATCATAACGGATCAAATTTCAAACCTTCAAGTTTGAGTAGAAACGATACTTCCAAAATATAACGCTTCTAACGTGTTCGGGAAAAAAAGAAGCCTCGTAGTTATTATTGAGATCAAGAATATAACTCAAAATCATTGAACCGGATCTTAAACCATGTGATTTGGTTAAACCGTTAGTAAACCGAACTAAAATCTATATTGTTGTTATTCGCCAATGTTGAGTATCGTAGAAATGATGAGAGGCGCCATTTTTCAAAGATTTAAACTTCGAGCATTCTCCTTCCCCTGCCTTGATTCTCACGTTGTTCATGGGAGTTGCTACAGAAGCTTCTCAGCTGCCACAGAGCTCCGGAGTCGCGAAGTTTCGATATGT
Source organism: Brassica rapa (assembly GCF_000309985.2). NCBI lineage: Eukaryota > Viridiplantae > Streptophyta > Magnoliopsida > Brassicales > Brassicaceae > Brassica > Brassica rapa. The sequence continues at coordinate 27,558,908 of NC_024800.2, read as the reverse complement.
AATCACTTGCAAAACCGTAGACTCGACGAGGCTCGAGAGGTTTTCAATCAGGTTCCGTCTCCTCATGTGAGTCTCTACACCAAGATGATCTCTGGATACACGAGGAACAACAGATTGGTCGATGCGTTGAATCTGTTCGACGCAATGCCTGTGAGAGATGTTATCTCATGGAACTCGATGATCAGTGGCTGCGTGGAGTGTGGGGATATGGATACTGCGGTGAAGCTGTTCGATGAAATGCCTGAGAGAAGCGTGGTTTCGTGGACAGCGATGTTGAATGGGTTTCTTAGGTCTGGGAAGGTTGAGCAAGCGGAGGGGTTGTTTTATCAGATGCCTGTGAAAGATACTGCAGCGTGGAACGCGATGGTTCATGGGTATTTACAGTTTGGTAGAGTAGACGATGCTTTGGAGTTGTTTGAGAAAATGCCTCGGAAGAATGTGATTTCTTGGACGACGATGATCTGTGGGTTAGACCAGAATGAGAGGAGTGGAGAAGCTCTTGTTTTGTTCAAGAACATGTTGAGTTGTTGCATTAAGGCGACTTCAAGAACATTCACTTGTGTAATCACTGCATGTGCAAATGCTCTAGCGTTTCATATGGGTTCACAAGTTCATGGCTTTATTATCAAGTTGGGGTTTTTATATGAAGAATATGTATCTGCTTCCCTCATAACGTTTTATGCAAACTGCAAAAGAACAGAGGATTCGAGGAAAGTGTTTGACGAGAAGGTTCATGACAAAGTTGCTGTGTGGACTGCTCTATTGTCAGGTTATAGTCTGAACAAAAAGCATGAAGATGCCTTAAGTGTTTTCTCAGAGATGTTGAGAAACAGTGTCTTACCGAATCAGTCAACATTTGCTAGCGGATTAAACTCTTGCTCTGCTTTAGGAACGTTAGATTGGGGTAAGGAGATGCATGGCGTTGCAATGAAACTTGGTTTAGGAAATGATACCTTTGTGGGTAATTCTCTAGTTGTCATGTACAGTGACTGTGGGAATGCAAATGATGCCGTTATGGTGTTTACTGACATCTTAAAGAAGAGCATTGTCTCGTGGAATTCAATAATTGTTGGCTGCGCGCAGCACGGGCGTGGTAAATGGGCTTTTATCATATTCGGTCAAATGATTAGATCAAACAAAGAGCCAGATGAGATTACTTTCACTGGCTTGCTCTCTGCTTGCAGCCACTGCGGGTTTCTACAGAAAGGAAGAAAATTTTTCGAATACATGTCAAGAGGACCAAATCACATCGATAGAAAGATTCAACACTACACTTGTATGGTAGATATCTTGGGAAGAAGCGGGGAATTGAAAGAAGCAGAGGAGCTTATCGAGAGCATGCTTGTGAAACCTAATGAAATGGTTTGGTTGGCTTTACTCAGTGCTTGTAGGATGCATCATGATGTTGACAGAGCCGAGAAAGCTGCTGCTGCCATTTTTCAGCTGGACTCAAAATCAAGCGCTGCTTATGTCTTGTTGTCTAATACATATGCTTCTGCTGGTAGATGGTCGAATGTATCGAAATTGAGAATAAAGATGAAGCAGAAGGGGATAATGAAGAAACGTGGGAGCAGTTGGGTTGTGTTTAAAGGGAAAAAGCACGAGTTTTTCTCAGGTGATCGACCAGATAGCTTGAGAATATATGAGAAGTTGGAGTTTCTGAAAGAAAAGTTGAAGGAGCTTGGCTATGTACCTGATTATAGATCTGCTTTACATGACGTTGAAGACGAACAGAAGGAAGAGATGTTGTGGTATCACAGTGAGAGGCTTGCTATTGCGTTTGCGTTGGTTAATACAGTCGGAGGAAATGCAGTCACAGTGATGAAGAATCTACGAGTTTGTGAAGATTGTCACGCAGTGATTAAGCTGATCTCAAGAGTTGTGGGACGTGAGATTGTTTTAAGGGATCCAACTCGGTTTCATCATTTTAAGGATGGGATATGTTCTTGTGGGGATTATTGGTAGAAATTAAAATGATTTCTCTTTACAGATAACTCAAGACACTAATGATCTGCGCTGCAGCCAAACCCGGAACGTTTTCAGGTATCAATAGTGACGCAGAACGTCACAATTTGATTCAGGAGACGTTACTATTCAATGATGACTGAGAATTGAAATAAGTAACTCGATTCGATAGTTTTGTTTCGTGTACTTCTAAAAGTCGCTGGCTGTATAACTGGTCCAGGTAGAATAACGTAATGACATGTGGCTTCTGAGTTCTGATTTTTGTAGGAGGAGTTGTCAGTACTATCATTTTCTCTGCCTTCACACTATAACATTGAATCCAAATTATAAGCGGGAGCGTCTCAGAACTAGAACGAGGATCAGATGAAGAAGTAGAAGTGGAAGTGGAAGTTAAATTGTGAAAGGTGTGTGGTTAAGATATGTAAGAACAATTACACCTGGATGATTTATTATATGGTTTCATGTTTTGGGAACATATGCGGGTGCAGAATCTGAACAGTACCAGAACCTGGAAAACTGCGATTTGAGACCCGACGATGAAGTTCAGAGCTCAAGTTTCAAATCCTTTGTGCTCAGATAGCTCCGGGTATTGTCTGTTTTTATAGCGGTAACTATATATAACTGCGTAACAGGGCAGGGGAGCATTTAACTAGATGAACCAAAGAACATATTCTTCCATGAATGCAGATGGAGGTTGAAGCAGCAGGTTTATTACAGAGCGATTTCCCTACTAATACTCGGAATGGTTATACTGACCAATTTCAAGACAGGTTATGGTGCTGAGAATTGATATTCCATGTGGATGACTAGGCCTTATAGACTGAAGCTACTTATTTAAAAGTGTGTTATGCAAGGGTTTTGGACCTATAACCTCCTATTCATTCAGAAAGCAAGATAATAATAGTTCTTGTGTTGAATGTCTGCCGGTAGTCTTCCTTTGGGTCTTAAGGTTTTGGGTGCATACTTACGAGGTAGGGACAAAGAGGATTGGATAGATATGATTCCTAGCCTTCGCAGTAGGCTGAATGGAAAAATTGAGAGGACACTAATAGTCAGCTATGAAGGGTTAAACAACAAGAAAGATAAAGCAATATTTCGTCACATTTCATGTATTTTCAATGGTGAACAAGTTGATCACATCAAGATGCTACTAAAAGATAGTGACTTGGACTTTAATATTGGGTTTAAAAACCTTGTTGATAAGTCTCTTGTACATGTAAGACGGGATAGTGTTGAGATGCACTGTTTGCTACAAGATATGGGTAAGGAGATTGTCCGTGCACAGTCTGATGAGCCTGGAGAACGAGAATTCCTTATGGATTCGAAAGAAATTTGCGATGTGCTTGAAGATAACACTGTAAGTTTTTTGGTACTTGAATCATTTGTATATCACTTTATACGATTAAAATCATATAATCTTTGAAATTATATTTGTATTATAATCTCAGGGTACTAAAAAGGTTTTAGGTATATTATTGGATATGGATGAGACTGATGAACTGCATATACATAAGAATGCTTTCAAAGGAATGCGGGATCTCTTCTTTCTAAAGATTTATAACGCTAAGAAATGGGACAAGAAGATAAGATGGTGCTTACAGAAAGGCTTTGACTATCTGCCCCCTAAACTTAGATTATTGAGGTTGGATGGATATCCAATGAAATATATGCCTTCAAATTTTCGTCCTGAAAACCTTGTTGAGCTTCAAATGTCAGAGAGCAAACTCCAAAAGTTGTGGGAAGGAGTTCATGTAAGTCTTTAATAAAATTACTATTGAGTTGTAGGTGCTTAAGATTATATATTTATAGATGCTTTCAAGTGACGTGTGGCTCAAGTATACTTCAGTCACTTGCAGGGCTCAGGGTAATGGATTTGAAAGGATCCAAAAATCTGGAAGAAGTACCAGATCTTTCTATGGCCACTAATCTCCAGATACTTGATCTTGATTATTGCTCGAGTTTGGTGGAGCTTACTTCCTCTATTCAGCATCTCAATAAACTGGCGCAGCTGTGTATGTCATGCTGTGAAAATTTGGAGACTCTTCCCACAGGAATATACCTCCAATCTCTTGATAAGCTTTTCCTTGACGGATGCTCGAAGCTGAAGATTCTTCCTGATATTTCGACCAACATCTCAACGCTTATTCTAGACGAAACAGCGATTGACGAGTTCCATTTTATCTTTCGTCTTAAGAAACCCATAATTCTTGGTTTCCGCAAAACGAAGATTGAGAAATTGTGGGCTATAGAGCAGGTATGTTCTCTATCTTAGCTTATTCAATTCAATAACTACATTGAACATACATATTATCTTATATATGTAGTAATGATATGTGGATACTACAAATTTTGTTATGTTCCTCAATTAATATATAAAATTTTTTGAGTTTTTTACATATTCTGAAATGATAAAATAATAAATATATATGAAATAATTTAGAAGTTAATAACTATGTAAATAATTAAATTGGTCCGAGCACATAAATTAAAATAATCACCCTTGTTTACATACAATTACTTTATGGTGAATAAATCCAAACAATCACTTTATTTATTTATGTGGTACATAATTAAATTTACATGATATTCACATAGATATGCAGTATATTTTTAATATGACTTTCTATTCAATGATTTATGGTCACAGGTATTTTTTATAACAAAATTTTCAATGTTGAACTTTTAATAATTTTAGTAATTTAAAATAAATCCTTTACAAAAATACAATGCAAATTTTGAAATTTAAATATTAATTCTAAATACTTGTTCAATGGCAGATTTTAAAATAAAAATAATTATATATTTTTATATGCTATATAGTTTAACTTAAACGATATATATATTAATATGAATGTCTATTAATTATGGCTTCCCACTCATATGATTTTATGATCATTTATATTTAGGCATAAGATTTATTATTCATGATTAGGATCCGATCCGATATCTACAAATCCACTTCAAAAAGGATATATGGGGTGCTCGGATCCAAATTCGAATAGTAAAATCTTGGATCCGGATCCAGATATCGTGACTTTTAGGTTCAGATGTCCGGATCTGGATCTGTGTTTTTAAAATATATCAAATTTTAGTTTTATAATTTTATTTGATAGATTAATATTTCTACACAAAATTTGTCTTATAATATTATATTTTATTTTAATTTTAATAATATTATATACATATATGTTATAAATTTTGTATAAATATTTAACTTATGTATTATTTTTAAAATTTAAGTATTTTGAAAATCTTTTTTTTTTGTAATTATTATTTTTACAGTTACTAGTACCCGCGGATAGTATAATTAATATCTGGACAAATATCTGAAATCTAGATACCCAAACCCACGTATCCGGATTTGGATACTAAATCCACGGATCCGATAGATACAGATACTTTAAATTTTTCAGATATATGGATCCGTCATACAATCTATTTGTATCTTGTTATAAGGAAAATATTAAATCATCAAAAAAAACTTAAACTCTAACTCTACATGGGTATGTCCCCTAAATACTCATCTTTTCATTTTAGTCACTAAATTCTAAACTCAAATTTTAAATATATATTTATTATATAATTTTCTTTTAATTTAGTTAAAATTATATTATATTTAATTAATAACTTAGTTACAAATGGGAGTATAATAGTCAATGTATCCTTCAATAAATGTTATTTTAACGGTTTTCCCTTATATGCTATCCCTTATATATTAAAAGATAAACATTGTAATAAATGTGTTCACACTAAACTAGACATAGGTCATGTGTAGAAGCATTGTAATAAACGCGTTCACAATAAAATGGACGCATGTCACATGTAGAGAGCTTTCTCAGCCAAATTCTACATAAATATGTTCACACTATGTACTTTACGTTTTTTTTAATATAAAACTCACATACATGGTTCTTCTTTACGTTATTTTTACTGTTTACAAATAGAGTTGGACAAATTATTCATAAAATTTGATTTGATTCGTTATCTGTTTTGATTCGAACCAAAAAATCTGGATATCCGTTACTCTACGAAGCAAATCAAATACTAAAATGCAATGTCCGTTAAAAAAAAACAAATCACAAATATCAATATTTATAGGAACGGATTTCCAACTTGATCTGTTATATGCATATATATATATATATACATATATATATTTAAAGAATTATATATAAGTTATATATTATAGTTTATATAAATTTTACAATATTTTTGTTTTTAAATAAATTCATTTTAAGAATTTTATTTTCATGTATTATTTTGAAAAAAAATGTAATTTAATATTAATTAACAATATCTTTATATATTTATCAACCATATTTATATACTTTTACATACACATACATGTGCACATTGAAGTGAGCACCTTAATAATTTGTTTGGAAGTTAAAATATTTTTTTTCTTAATGTTTCTTTCACTATCGACCAAATTGTAGTAAAATAATTTGTCTTAATAATTTTCTTTGGGCAATTCTCATAAAATAGACCATTTTCAAGTTTTGGTCACAAAAATAGACCACAAGGAAGAAAATGACCAAAATATTTCATTTAATAAGAAAAAGGACACTAATACCCTAGATATATAAAAAAAATAAAAAAAAATAATTAAATAAATAAATAAGTTTTTTTTTATAGTTTTAGATTATATGTTTTCAAATTCAAACTTTTTTTATATAAATATTTTTTTGAATTTTTTTATTTTTTTTTTTTTTTTCAAATTTTCTTTTTGTAATTCGAAAATACATTTTGAAACTATTTTTAAAATTTTATTTTCAAATTTTTAATATTTATTTTCTATTTTATAAAATTTGAAACCTCAAACCTAAATTCCCACCCCTTAACTCAAAAACCGTAAGGTTTGGATTAGTTAACCCTAGGGGTATAAATGTATATTTACCTCTTTAATGAAATATTTTGATCATTTTGATTCTTAGAGTCTATATTTGTAATATAAACTTTTTTAGTGTTATCCTAGGGTATTTCTCTTTTTCTTCTCTTCTTTAACTATTATTTGTTTAGAAACTATAATATGAAATTATTGGTGCGACATCACGACTATCTAAGATTTATAACATGAAAAGAAACAAATAATAGTAATTTCTGATTATCACAGGAAAAAAAACAAAAACATCAAACATTTTAACCGAACAAACCAAATAAATATTGATTTAAAATGATAGTTATATTTTAGGAGATTAAAAAAACAATCTAAAACGAACCGATATCCAGATTAAACAGATTAATGTCTCCTTATTAAAAAAATAACAAAACTAATAATCACATTCCGCGGGTTATTACCTAGTTTTAGTGTTATTAGAGAATATTTTCTTTTATTAGATATTATCTCAAAAACAATCTCTAAATTGTTGTTGTTTTTTTGTTCAGCCACTTACATCAATCATGACGATGCTGTCTCCAACTTTACAGAGATTGTTTCTCTCGGATATCCCAAGTTTGGTGGAGCTTCCTTCCTCTATCCGCAACTTCCATAATCTTGATTGTCTGAATATTACAGAATGCATAAATATGAAGATTCTTCCCACTGGTATCAACCTTCAATATCTCTATGACCTTACACTAAATGGATGCGTAAGTTTGAGGACTTTTCCTGATATCTCAACCAGCATAAAACAGCTCAAACTAGCCCGAACAGGGATTGAAGAGGTTCCTTGGTGGATCAATAAGTTCTCTAAGCTCAAATACCTAGGAATGGAGAGCTGCAGCAACTTAGAACGTGTATCCCTTAACATTCATAAACTGAAAAAACTTGAGGGAGTTGACTTTTCAAACTGCGGGAAATTGACCGAAGCTAGCTGGATTGATCGTCCAGATAATCTTTTCCCAAAAGTCAGTACCATCAATTTCATCTGCAACAACTTGGATCCAGAAGCTCTCCTTCACCAACCTTCATTTATTTTTGAGAAATTGATCATGTCAGGTGAAGAAGTGCCGTCATATTTCACTCACCTTACAACTGGAACCTCCTCCTCTTTAACCATCCCTCTACCTCCTAGTTCTATCTCGCAACCATTTTTCCGCTTCAGGGCTTGCGCGTTGGGTTTTTTCGACTCTTTGCACACAGATCGTATTAAAGCAGTATTTATCCGTGTCAGCTGTCTGTTCAGAGGCATATTTGGGGACAGCTTTGATTCTTTTGGCGAGCAACAAATCTTTTTCGCAAGGGATAGTCATCTGTTTATATTGGACTGTCGTGTCCCTCTTAACAAAGGCAGTGCTCCTATATCTCATCTAAACTACGATCACGTGGAAATACAACTCCATGTAAGTAATAGAATGGACGCTACATTCAGATCGAAAATATTGGATCCTGGGGAATTGCATCATCTGATTAATATCAGTGAGTCCAAGTTCAACTTAAAAGGATGGGGTATAAGACTTGCTGAGGACTGCTTATCACAGAAGAATCAACTTGGTAATCCAAATACTCTTCCACGAGTTTGTGAACAAGAGAGTCGAGACAGTTTTGAAGAGATAGAGAAAAACAATAAGCGAATGCGGGTAAGCCTCAAGCATGACCTGATGAACATAATACTCTTTCATCAATAGATCACTGAATTTATTTCTTTTACTTCTTATTTTGCAGATTACGTGAAAGACCACTCAAGACCTGAGAGGAATACATGAATCCAGTTTGAATATTTTTAAATCTTTATAAGTTTATAGTGATTTACAAAGCATGCCTGGACTTTATAATTAATATATACTTAGTATTACCACCCCGTGCTACGGGCAAGCTTTTGGTTGCAGTTATGTTTTGTCATAATAAAAGTGAAATTAAAATAAATTTGAAAAAAAAACATTAAACTGTTTCGATTGAAAATATTTGTACATAGGTTTGATATCCAAACCCAGTAGAAAAATGAATGCTCCATCTAAAATAAAAGAACACATTTTAGATTTTACTTTCTTTTTGTACTTGCATTTTTAGATTCTTCTCGATCTCCTTCGTATTCTCTACATCCAAAACCAACCTAAAACTTCAAAAAAATTTTTTTTTTTTTTTGAACAGGACCTAAAACTTCAAATATAAGACAGAAAACATGAATAAAACAGTCGACTAGTATACAATAAACTCATAAACAGATTTTAAAAATAGTTGAATATATATGTTAAGAAAGCATAATTGTAAACCATAACAAACATATTTGTGAATTCTCAATTTATACATAGTAGATTCAGATATACTTAGGATGTGACTGGTAACCATCATAGGAACAATAGGAACGGATAGAAAGGAAATGAGTAGGAATAAAATTTTAGGAATGATGGTTCTTTGTCAAAATTAATGAAGAATAGATTTGTTCTATAATTCTCTACGAACAAAGGAATGAAGGGGAATGAAAAGGAAAATTCATTCCTCATGAATGGTAAAAAATTTAAGGAATATTAAAGAACATAGTGTTCCTCCTCGTTCCCTTGGTCACCAGTCACACCCTTAACATTTTTCTAAGTTTCTCACAAAGCTCTGAGTTTTTTTTTTGAAGAATGAAGTTGATACATGAATTTTCTTAAATACCATCATCAACCTGAATCATACACAAAAATTAAAGCATTAGTTATACGAATATAAATAACGTCTGCCCGATCGTCCACGACTAATGGACCACCCATATCCTTTCTCTTGGTTCATGGGCATCATCCCGTATAACAGGCGGTGCATTATTTTTTTCCGAAGGCTCTAAATTATTGTTTAATGGTCCTGCAATCATCACCCGACTTTTCCATGTGTTTTGGTCTCACTCGCACGGTATCGCGAATCACTTCCCTATAGATCACCAATCTTTTTACTACTCCAACCCAAGCACGCTTAACCCTAAAGTTCTAAACGGATGTAGACGGAAAAGGTATGTCGATTTTGGTGACATAAGTAACCAAATCAATTTTCTTAAGCCTTTCCACATATACCAAAAATTGAGATATTACAATCACCCCCACTCACAGAGCGCAATGTCCCCGTTGCGCACCACTCACAGAGCGCAATGTCCCCGTTGCTCAAAATCATTGTTTACTGATCCTGCAATCACCACCCGACCTTTCTCCGTGTTTTGGCCTCACTCACACGGTATCGTAAATTAATTCCTGATAGGTCACCCATCATTTCACTACTTCAGCCCAAGTACGCTTAACCCTAGAGTTCTAAAAAAATTTGTGATAAAAAAGGTAAATCAATTTTGGTGATATAGGTAGCAGAATAATTTCTCTTAAGCCTTTCCACATATAGCACAAATCACGATGTTACAATAATTCATTGCGTAAATAGAAAATTGTTATATTTTAGTTTTTACAAAAAAAAATTCGCTCATTATATTATATAGTTTATAAATATTAAACAATTGATCAAACATTATTAGTCTTTCTAAAATTTTGACAATGAATTACCATAAAAAATTATTTGTAATATTTTTTAGATTATTTGTTAAGTGATGTTAAATGGTTCTAAACTTATTTGAACTTTGAGATCTAACTAAAATTAAAAAATATCGACCAATTAAATCATAACAAATTTTTAAGACTTGAGCAGTAGTAATCGACACATAATAAAAACTATTTAAATGATTTCTCATTAATTTAATATATAGAAGGATATACACGATGTGCAGCTTTTTTTTTTTTAATCAGTCCAGTCTGACTAAATCTCAAAAGGATTTAATCTGAAAATCAAACTTTTAGGCTTCTGCATACAAGTCCAAATTCAATATTTTCAGAACTAAGCAGGTTGGACTTGGCCCTAATTAATCTTCTAAGGCTAATTCTAATGGGACACCAAACCAACAAATTTGGTATAATTTCATTTCTAGTGACACATTAAAAATTACATTATTCCATCAAATTTGGTGTAGAATGAATAGTATTACATTAACACCAAATATTTAATATACATATTTTATTGTGTTTCATTTAATAATATTATTTGATTATTATTATTAATTAGTTTAAATTTGTAACTAAATATAAATATACTGTATTATTTGTAAATTAAACTACTTTATATAATTAAAAAAATATTTTTAAGTAAGAAATCACTAAATGATTGTAATCATTTACTTTATATTGTAAAACAATAAAATATCAGAGAACTTTAATATTTTATTTTAAATAATATAAAATTTTAAATAGTATTTTATATAATATATAAATTAATAATATAAGCTGGATAAGATTAAAACTCATATTAATTTTGAAATAAACACTCAAAAACATAAAGTAAATATATTATTTTGTTATGTGCTTTTCATAATTAATAATTTGTAATTTTTGATATAATATTTAATATAAAATAAACACATAAAAAGAAGTGTTAAACCGAAAATATGAATGAAATAAGTTTTATAAACATAAAATTTCAAAATTTAACAACCATTATATCCAAGTGTGATATGATAAAATAATGATCTACTAATTATAAATAATAAAAATATAAAATTTACTAAAACTGAAAACATGAAATAATATATAATATGACTGGAAATGACAATTTGACATCAAAACACGGTGGATATGAATGATGACCAGAGAATGATGAGAAATAATGTATTCCTTAATGTTCATATAAAAAAACCACCATTCACCAAAAATAATAATTCCCTCTCATTTCATCTTTTTTTTTAAAGAATTAAATTGCAAAATTACTTTTTGTTAAATTTGAGAAGAAAAAAACCAATTCCTTTTATTCGTATTATTTTATTCTTGTATATTCATTTTCTATTCGTTCATTTTGTTTTCCGAATTTTGTTTTTCGAATGATCGACCCGGCGTAATCAACTAATCATGTTCCTAAAACTAAATTCGGGTTCAAAATGGGTCAACAGAAAGCCCATCGATTAAGCGTCAACATACAGTTTTTGTTTTTTTTTCAGGAAATTATTATCATTTTCCTTTTGCTCTCAACTCTTATTTTCCAATTTCAATTTTCTCATCCTGAACCCCTCAAAGATGGATTCGATACCAAGGAAGCGACCCAAATCGGAGTCCAAACCCCCAAAACGAAACCCTAAATCCTCTCATTCTCCGATCAGATCACTACTCGAGCCACCGCAAAGCTTCTTCCCTTCCAAGGAAGAATTCATTAAACTCCTCACGGTCTTGCTCATCGCTTGCGCAGTAGCATTCACCTGCAGTTTCCTCGCTAAGCATCTGGACTCAGACCCTAAATCTTTCTGCGACAGCGACTCAGATTCCGTCGACTCGGATTTGGGTAAGCTCAAAACTCATAAAGTTGATGTCTTTATGGTTGAATCAGTATGACGGTTCTAACTCAATTTCATTGCCACAGATTCGTGTGAACCATGTCCGGTTAATGGGGAATGTCACCAAGGGAAGTTGCAATGTAATCATGGATACAGAAAGCAATGGACTTTATGTATAGAAGATGGAGCTATCTATGAATCAACTAAGAAACTGGTAACCTTTAGAACAAAAAAAAAAACACTTTAGATGTTTGTGTTGTTGATTATTACATTTTGCTTTTGGTTGTGTTGTTGATCAGGTTAGGCATTTCGAGAGAAAGGTTTGTGAGGCATATGCTCTTAATGAATGCTATGGTACCGACACCATTTGGGTATGCTTCTGCTTCATCTTTGACTATAGTGTTGTTGATTATCATTTTGGTAATAGTTTGTGAGGCATCTATCTTTTAGGTTCCAGAGAATGGTGTTTGGAATGAGCTACGTAGAAACGGTTTCATGGATAACTTAGACGAGTCTGCTTACAATTTTGTGAAAGCAAAGGCAGTAGAAGCTGTGGCAGCGTTGCTAGAGAAAAGGATTAATGCTAATGGGTTAGTATTTTTCATCATTGGATAGGACTAACTCTTGAAGTTGCTTCGTTGCTTAAGATTTTCTTACTTCATATTATGTGAAGGATCGATGAGTTGAAGTGCCCTGAATTGCTAATGGAAAGTTACAAGCCTTTGACTTGCCGCGTACAACAATGGCTTTTACAGCACATTGTTATCGTCTCGTCCTCATGTGCAATGGTAATCTATTCGTAGAAAAAAAGAACATGTATTTGAGTAGTTTAGTGTACTTGATCAACATCTTCAAGCTTGTTCACAGTGTTGAGATGTACAGCTTGTTACCTGCGCAATATTGCTTAGGAAAATCCAGCGGAAGCGACGTTTTTCAAGTAGAGTTGAAGAACTATACGACCAGGTACACCTGCAGAATCTCGATTAATCAATTATCAATTGTCTTTGTGTCTAAGTCTTTGTTTTGAATCTGATACATTAGGTTTGTGACTTTCTGGAAGAGAATGCAGTGACATCGAACTCTGCAGACAGTAACTGCGAGCCTTGGGTTATCGCATCACGGTTGCGTGATCATCTCCTTTTGCCTAGAGAAAGAAGAGATCCTCTCTTATGGACTAAGGTATCCTGCTTTGTCTCATACTCCAATCCTGTTTTTTCTTAACCATGATCTCTCCTTTTCCTCTTTATGTTGGATCCTGAGATGGTTATTTGTATTTGTGGTTGATTATTTATAGGTTGAGGAGTTAATACAAGAGGATTCACGTATAGATAGATATCCGAAAATCATAAAGGGTGAACAAAAGGTTGTATGGGAATGGCAAGGTATGGCATCAGCATAGTTCTTTTTTATCCTCTTTTCACTCGTAGATTTCTATTCATAGAAAGTTGTTTTCCTCATCAATGAATGATTTCAGTTGAAGGTTCACTTAGCTTATCCAAGCTAAAGAAACGGCGAGAGACGCAGAAGAAAGTTAGACAAATCAGTGACTCGAACACAATTTTGCAAGATAACTACAACAGAAGAATCGCAGAGGCTAGCTCTTAGTACATTTACGACAAAGACCAATATAGAAGCTTGTTGGTGCTTGATTCTTCAGGTAATGGTAAAAGATACAAGAATGCAGGGAAGCATTGTTGATCTTTCCTTTCTGTTGATTTTCTGTTCATGTTTATGATTGAAATTGTATTAGATGAAGAAGAGTAGTTAGTGTCTGTGACTTCTTGAAGTTTAGTTTTGAATTGCACTGGTACGGTTACTATGGTACAGTTCCGGTTTAAGTTGACTGTGACAGGGGTTAACTAAAGGAGATGCGATTTTTGAAGGTCTTGTTAAAATAGAGATTCAAAAAACGAAAAAGAAGGAAGAATTTGATTTATAAATATACTTAGGTTTACGAAGTGGTATTACTTTTGCTAGTTAATGGAACACACAGTACAATACTGCCTTTTGGGTTTCCCCGTACGAAGAGTGTCCCATCATCGTTTATAGAGAGACTCCTTACCTTCCCTATGAAGTTTTACTTCCCTTGTCTTCTTTAATCATGCTTTTATTATTTTCTGTTCATGACGATGAAGGACCTTGTTTGGGATTGAATTGAGAAGATGTAATTCGAATTGGAGTGGTACTGTTACTACTGTACATTTCCAGTTTCCTTCATACCGGTGGAAGTTGACCGTGACCGAGTAAAGGAATGTGTACACATTTAAAAAAGAGAGAGAAGGAATAAATGAGTTTATACTTTAGATATAGGAAGTGGCATTACTTTTGCTAGTTAATGGTGGTAACACAGTACCGTTACACCTTTACGGGAAACCAATCAAGTTTAAGTCTTTTGGTTTTCCCCGTACGAAGAGTGTGTCCCCATCAACGTTTCGTTTACAGGGACTCCTTAGTTCCCAAGTTTACCTTCCCCATGAAGTTTCCTTGCCTTTTCTTATTTAAAAGCTTCACCACACCCAGAGAGAAACCAAACCACAAAGAGAAAAAACAAAAATGGCAGAAGCAGCAAAGCAACACATTGATCAGATACGAAGGACTAAGTTTTCTATCGGGGGTGATGAGAATCCTTTGACGGAGGATCTTCATCAGGCCGTGAAGAACCTCTCTGCTGAACTCTACGCCAAGGATGTTCACTTCCTTATGGAGCTTATCCAAGTAAGTTTACTCTCTTACTCTCTAATGTAGTATCCTCTCTGTTTCTCTGTTTATTTCGGCTTTTCTATTTTGTGAGATTTATCTGTACAGTATTGGTTAAAGATATTTGTATAGCTGGTCTGATTTTGAGCGTGCTAAAAGAAAGTAATGGTGTTACATGAAAATGTTGAACCTAAACATGCATATGAAAATGTTGAACTGGAAGTGAAGTCGTACTCATCGTGTTTCATATGATTGTGGCCTTGGTTTCTTGTATACAGTTAGAATTTTGTTTGGTCTTACTCGCACACACATTTTTGCAGAAAACCAATGAACGTAAATTGTTTCTAGTTTTAACTTTTGAAGTGTAAATGCAACTTAGTTCAGAAAATAGTTGCAGACTTTTTGTTTTCTTTCTATACATTTGGTAATGCCGCTAGACATTAATATTTCTGTTTCTTTGTATTTTTTTTTGGTAGAACGCGGAGGATAATGAGTACCCTGAAGGTGTTGATCCTTGCCTAGAGTTTGTCATCACATCGGATGACATTACAGCCACTGGAGCTCCGGCAACTCTCCTCATCTTCAACAATGAGAAGGGTTTCTCTGAGAAGAATATTGAGTCAATCTGCAGTGTTGGAAGGTCTACCAAAAAAGGAAACCGAAAACGTGGATACATTGGAGAGAAAGGTAGTATCCTTTTGTCTTTTACTATGAATAACCTTAAGACAAAACCCATGTTCTTACGTGTGTTCTGTTTCGATTTTGTGTGGCAGGAATCGGGTTCAAGAGCGTGTTTCTTATTACTTCTCGGCCTTACATCTTTAGTAAAGGCTACCAAATCCGGTTTAACGAGGACCCTTGCAGCTACTGCAGCCTTGGCTACATTGTACCTGAGTGGGTCGACCAGCATCCTTCTCCTGCCGACATACAAAGGATCTACGGCTCCGGTTCTTCTCTTCCGACCACAGCCATCATCTTGCCGTTAAAAAGTGACAAAGTCAAGCCGGTGAAGGAACAGCTCTCTAGTGTCCACCCTGAAGTTCTCTTGTTCCTCTCCAAGATCAAGCGTCTCTCCATCAGAGAACACTGCCAGAATCCAAACCTCAGCACAGTCAACTCCATCGGTATCGTAAGCGAGACTGACTTCATGACGAGGAAGAGCATTGACGCTGAGTCCTACACCATCCATCTCTCCGCTAGCGAAACCAATTCCGAGAAGCAGTGCAGTTACTACATGTGGAGGCAAAAGTTCCCAGTGAAACACGAGAACCGTGTGGAAAGAAGATCCGAAGTTGAGGACTGGGTGATCACTTTAGCGTTTCCCTTCGGAGAGCGTCTTGGCCGCGGCGACAGCTCTCCTGGTATCTACGCCTTTCTCCCAACAGAGATGGTCACCAACTTACCTTTCATCATTCAAGCTGACTTCATCTTAGCATCCTCCAGAGAGACCATACTACTCGATAACATATGGAACCAAGGGATCCTCAACTGTGTGCCGTTTGCTTTTGTCAACGCGTTCACTTCCTTGGTGAAGAAGACTGATGCTCCTGTCTCCAGCTTGCTTCCTGCTTTTAACTTCTTGCCTGTGAAGCAATCTAGCTACCCCAAGCTGAACGTTGTGAGAGACTCTATCAAGGCCAAGGTCTGTGCAGAGGAAATTGTACCAAGCGTCTCGCATTCAGGACAGAAGTTATTCCACAGACCGTGTGAAGTTGGTCGTCTCGTTCCTGCCTTCTGGGACATCTTGGTGAAAGCGAGAAGTGAGAAGGCGAGTCTGAACAACATATCGTCTCATGGTATCTACGTTTTGGATTCTTCTTTTGACAGAGAGGAGAACGACGACGTTCTTGACTTCTTGGGTTTGAAGCAAGTCAGCAACGAGTGGTACGCTAAGTGCATCCAGGGGTGTGACCTAGTGAGGAGCGTGTCGGAAGATACTTACGTTGAGGTTCTTCTGTTCGTAGCTGAGAATTGGCAGTCCATGTTTCAGGGGACAAAGATGGTGAAAGTTCCGATTATCAAGTATGTTGTCAGAAAGGGAGTGACTTCTCTCAGCAGTTTGTCTGACTTCAGTCCTAGGACGCTATGTTTCGCGACAGTCAAGAACCAGGAGTGGTTACTTGACTGGAGCGATGAGTTCAGATGCATGTCTAACTTTGTTTTCATGCCTCAGACAATCCTGGTAGTATTGAAAACTTGTTCAAAGAAGGAAACAGTACTTAAGTGGCTCAAAGAGAAGATCAAAGTCACTACTCTTAGCTTCTCCGATTACACAAAACGTCTCTTAGAGAATCTTGGTGGAGACAAGAGGCTTGTCCTTGCGTACGCACACTTTCTACATCACTCAATCTCCAAAGGCTTTCTATCGGAAGACGAGGGTATCAAGTGCTGCAAAGACATGCCGCTTGTGGACAACTACGGTAACGTCAACACAAGCCGAACCGGCGTTCTTGTTCCCGCTAGCCAAGGCAAATGGGTTAGCTTAACCGGTTCAAATCCATGGAGACAAGACGGGTACATTGAGCTATGGGAAGAGTATCTGTCGTCCGTTAGGTTCGCTGGTGTACTCTCTAGTCACAAAGCGCTTCTCCCCTTCTTGAAATCTTACGCCAACGCTGGAGATGTACCTGAGATAACACCACCGAACGCAGCTATATCCGCCTTGTCCGGTGCTCTAAGGAAGGAGAACGCTTTGCTGCTACTGAAGTGGATTCAGTTTAATAGATACTCTCTTCCAACAAAGTTTATGGACTCGGTTAAAGGAGGAAGCTGGCTGAGAACAACGATGAATGGTTCCTCTGACTATCGACCACCTTCTCAGTCCTTTTACCATACTTCATCATGGGGAAGTATTCTCCAAGGCGGATCGATTCTTGTTGATATCCCACTTGTTGACAGAAGCTTCTACGGGAAGGAGATTGAGAGCTACAAAGAGGAGCTGAAAGTTGCTGGTGTCATGTTTGAGTTCAGCCAGGCCTGTGAGTTTGTTGGTGACCACCTCATGCGTTTAGCTGAGACATCTTCCTTGTCAAGGGAGAATGTGTTCTCTATTCTTAAATTCATCAGGTACTTGGGAGAGAAGCTCCTCTCGCCAGCTGACTTCATCGGAGCTGTCAAGAACGGGTCCTGGCTTAAGACAACTACCGGTTACAGATCTCCAGATGGTGCTGTTTTGTACAGCCAAGAGTGGAAAGCTGCGTCGCTGATCAGTGATATACCGTTCATTGACAAGGATTGCTACGGTGAAGCTAACCTTAAAGGGTTTGAGAAAGAGCTTGAGCTGCTAGGCGTTGTGGTTAATTTCTCTAATAATCACAGTCTCATCGTTTCTCACTTGACTTCTTCAAAGCTGAGTTATCTTACAGCAGAAGCGATGCTATTAGTACTTGACTGCATGCGTTATCTCAGTCCTCGGAAGCTGATTAATGTCTTGAGAAATTCTCAATGTTTCAAGACAAGAAACGGATACAAAACTCCTGCTGAATGCTTCATACCTGATCCGGAGTGGAGCTGTCTTGTCTCGGTCTTTGACTGCTTCCCTCTGATCGACGAGGGTTTCTACGGAAGCAAAATCTTTTCCTACAAGGAGGAGCTGAAGCAGATCGGCGTTGTGGTCCAGCTGGAAGAAGCTGTGAAAGGCTTTGTGAGTACGTTTAAGCAGAAAGCGACTTCGTCATCTTGTCTAAACCGAGACACCTCCATGTCTCTTCTCTCATGCTACAAGAAACTGATGGAGAGCAGTCACAAGTTCCCTGAAGAGCTTATGAAAAGCTTCAAAGAGTTGCAATGGCTGCACACCACACTCGGCGACTTCCGTGCGCCGCAAGACTGCATCCTCTTTGAACAAGACTGGGAGCATCTCCGCCTCGTAGCAAACCTCCCTTTTATCGACGACAGCTCAAACTGGTACGGCAAAAGCATATACGGTTACAAGAATGATCTAAAGAGCTTGGGGGTTACGGTTCAGATGAGACAAGGCATGGGGCATGTGGTTAACTCCCTAAGCCTCCCTGATCCATCTCGCATCACTCCTTTAAGCGCCATCTCTCTTCTTAAGTGCGTCACCTTCTTGCTCGAGGATAGGTTTGGTAAACTTCCTAAAGAGTTTCTTGATAAGGTTTCTTCTGTCAAATGGTTGAAGACATACGCTGGTTACCGCTGTCCTGAAGAGTGTCTCTTGTTTGATAACACTTGGGAGTTGGAGCGTTATGATGGTCCTTTCATTGATGAAGAGTATTACGGCTCAGAGCTTAAAGGTTTCAAGAAAGAGCTTGTTGCTATTGGAGTTGGTAACGATTCAGCCAAGGCTTGCAGGTTGCTTGCTAGCCACGTTTATACTCATTCTGACTCTGACGCAATCTCCAGGATATATAGGTTTCTCTCTAAATCTGAGTGGAGACCTGAGAGAGGTAGTGGGTCTTCGGGCCGTATCTGGATCCCTAGCGAGTGTAAATGGGCAGATGTCTCTACCTGCGTTGTCTATGACAAAGACAAACTCTTTGGCACAAAGCTAAACGTTCTTGAGAACCATTACGACGGTCGTTTTCTTGGTTTCTTCTCATCTGCGTTTGAGGTGAGAGGTAGTCCTTCCGTGGAAGATTACTGCGGTTTGTGGAAAGACTGGGAGAGAACCAAGGAGAGAGTGTCTTACGACGAGTGTTGTGCGTTCTGGAGATTCGTGGCTAGACACAGTTACACAACCAAAGCAGACAAGTTTCTGTCGGAATCTATCTCTCGTTTGCCTGTGAACACACCTGATTACAGCAACGGTGGAGGGATCTTGCTGTGTGATAAGAGCGATGTGTTTGTTGCTGATGATTTGCTCTTGAAAGATCTTTTCACAGAGTCACCTGTCTTCGTGTGGTACCCATCTCCAAGCATCCCTACCTTGTCACAGACCAAGCTTACAGAGATTTATAGGAAGCTCGGTGTTAAAGAGATCTCCAAGTGCGTTGAGATGTCAGAGGCTAAGCTAACCGACGACGGAGTCAAGACCGAGCAGGGAGAGGGTCATCTGGTAGGAAGAGGGCTAGTGAGGCTCATTCTAGGGTTCCTCTCTGATCCATCTCTCAAGATAGAAGCTGAGGAACGTTCTGAGATCATACAAAGCCTTGTGAGCCTTAACGTTCTTGAAACTCCGGAGACGATCTCTACAGAGTACACTTTGAACCTACCGTCAAAGGGAGAGAAGCTGGTTGCGAAAGCTAAGAGAATGATAAGGTGGGAGAGGGAGAAAGGAGTCGTGTACGCAGAGAAGATTGAGGAAGCTTGCGGGAAAAGAAAGGTTTTGGAGTACGCTACTTGTTTCGCTGAGGTGATTGCTAAAGGAGCGATGTGGCAGAGGGAAGAACTGATCGGAGGGTTGTCTGAGCTTGTGAAGATGGCTTACTTGGTTGAGTTTGATCAAGAGGCTTTGGAGTTTCTTATGAAGTCCAAGAACCTTCAGGTGTATGAAGAAGATGAGAAGCTCATCTCTGATGCGTATCCTCTCAAGAAAACTTAAAGGTAACGTTTAATAAGCTTTTATATTTTGGTATATTTCTTTGTGAATGTAATAGTTTAAGCAACTTTTTTTTTTTTGGTTTTGCAGGTGCCTTCACAAGTAAACACATGGATCTCTCTCTATGTTCTATCTATCTATTTCGTTTATATGCTTCTTCTGTTTTGTTATTCTGCATCGTTTGTGAACGCCCTTAAAGACTCTATCTACTATTTTCTATAAAATAATTTGATATTTTGGTATTACCTTTTAGTATTAGAAAGGTGATATATTCAAATATTGTTCTTCTCACATTGCTCTGAAAATGTCTCCAACAACGTCAGATGATGTCTGAATGGATTTTTTCGATGGACGTAATGTGGCCTTTCTTGTAGTGTAGGGGATTGACAAAATATAAACCATGTAGAGAATAGGATATGCTCAACGCTTTGATCCTAAGTCTTAGCAAATAGATTCTTGATGTCTTTGCCACTCTGCTAGTGTACATCTATGAAGAAGTTGATTCCTGGAGGAGGAACCATGTGTTCCTCAAGGCATGGATGCTTATATGGAAGAGCTTAAGTAATTCCAATCAAAGATGATCGGTTAGGACCGCGTTGGAACAGGATGTGGGGGTAAGCTGTTTCATTTACGAGCAGGCAGCTCTCAAGGTGATGTGTTGATTCAGAGCTTATTGTTCTTCTCTTGACGTCCTAGCTCGCAAGTTGGGCTGCATATATGCTTAAGAAGCACATATTGGCTATTTTGTTTGCACCACGCCTTTGATCTTGGCTTTTTAGTTTTCTTCTTTTATTTTATCTGGGCAGTCTCATTACTTTACTAAGATGCAAGTTCTAATAATTTAGGATAATTTAGGAACAAACAAATGTTTTTTTCCAAAAAGAGCCCTAAATTTTGAAAAATGCTTTAAACTCTTTAAAAGTTGTAAAAAAATTTGGACACTATGCAAAAACCACCACTGCACTTGCCTAGAATTATAAGTTATACAGTTTAGACCATATATTTACAATTTTCTAAATTTCCCCGTAATGATCAGGTTTTGAAGCTTTTTGGATCCTATCAATCTAATAAAAAGATTCGGCAAATACAGGAACATTGTAGACTTGTAGTTGATGTTTACGGCAAGAAAGTGAAAAAGGAGGGTGAAAATTTGGGGGCTCAGCTTAGAATATTACATTAGTAGTTCAAAATGTACTATACGATTCTTTTGTTCCGAAAAATACATGAATTCATAATGTATTTGCATTGCATCCAGTAAATAATATATATAAAAAACTTCAAACGTTATAAGATTTTTTTTTGTCACGAACAAACGTTATAAGATAAAAACTAAAATAGAGGAAGTCTTGGGTTGCATTATTATTTTGTCCTTGCCTTGTTGGAGAAATTCCCATATGATTAGTGTATGCTTCGGTCCAAGATTCTTTTTTTGTTCAGGGTCCACGTTAGCGTGATAAACTATTCTGAACATTAAGATTCAGACATGTAAGTATCATTTAGAGATCTGTTTATAATAAAACTCGTATTTATTCGAAACCAGATATTGTTATTAATTTGTCGGTGAATGGGGTTTGTTTAAGAGTACTTTCGAGTAATGCCGAAGACTTTTTGTGTGAAAAGAATCATTTTATAACTGTACTTATTTATTTGACAAATTTCAAATTGTATTATACTAAAATAAAATAACATCTCTACGATATATGGAGTATAAGAAAACAAGTAGAGTGAATCGAAATAATTACATTCTATCTTCGGTAAACTTCAAAACCCAAGAAGCTAGTGGCACGTGCCCCATGACAGACATGTCATGTGATGTAATGTAACCTATTCTCTTTCTACATAGACTCATAAAAAAGTAAGCAATCAACAACAAAAAAAAATTGCGAAAATAAAAGGTAGCAAGAGTGACACAAACCAAATCATCTTTACAACTTTTTTTGGTCTAATAATCTTTACAACTTTATCTTATGGATCAATAAAAAGTTAAAAACCAAACACACTGCTATAATTTCGCCATTGTTAGGCAGAAAAATTATTATGCATGTAGCTACTGTTTGCATTATTTACGGGAACATGTAATGTAACCGCTTGTATTAGGTGCACCACTAAATAAGAAAAAAATACCTACATTTTTTTTTTGGTAATGTAATCGCGCTTTTATTTTGTCCCAACTCCCAACTAAACCTGGTATTTTTTTTGTTTATCAAATAATTCGTATGTTTTTTATGTTATATATAGTTTGTATAAACTTCGGTAATTCACATTAAATTACACAAAATACAACTAAACCCAGTTTTTATTTTTTTTGTATAGTACCGAGGGAAAAGCATATGCAAGCAAAATCTTATTGAGCAGAAAAAATTAGATATTTTTCTTCACATGACCTTTTTTGTCACCTCTGTTTTTTCAACTCTGCAGCTTTTGAAGCTAACTTTCAGATCTTTTCACTCTCTCTCTCTCTCTCTAGCAACTTCCTTTTTCTATTTAATTTTCAAATTTTATTATTTTCTTTATTAGTAGTGTGCAGGGAAATTTATATTCTACTGCCTCCTCAACTGCTTACATATCACAAATCCAAACCCAAATCAAATCCCACCATTGTTGTTATCTCAATCCAATAAACCAGTCAGAAAAAAAAACCTCTCAGCTTAAAGCTTTTATCTTTCAGTCTGTGATTCACATCCAAAGTTCTCATCTTTGTGGGAAAACAAATTGTTCAAAGCTTTTTGAAGTGAGACAAAACTAAAGAAAGAGAGAAAGATGGGTTGCTTACATTCCAAAACAGCTAATCTACCTTCTTCTGATGATCCATCAGCTCCAACCAAACCAGAGTCAGGTACTCATCATCTCTCAGCTTCCAAGTACTCACATTTCCTTTTGCTCCCTGCTAAATCTGCAGATTTGGTTCCTCTTTATAAATGGGTTTGCTTTGATTTGTGGGTTTAAGGTTTGTTAAGGCTTAAAGTAGAGACAAAAGTTGTAAAGTCTCTACCTTTTTGGAACTAAACTCTTGTTTAGACTAATTGCCTTTTTGGTCTATGTGTTTAAACAGTGAATGGGGACCAAGTGGAGCAGGAGAACCAAAATTTCAAAGAGTTTGATCTGACTGAGCTGAGGAAAGCAACAAATGGGTTCAGCCCTAGCTGCATTGTCTCTGAAGGTGGAGAGAAAGCTCCTAATGTGGTTTACAGAGGGAAGCTTGAAGGAAACCATCTTGTAGCCATCAAGCGATTCTCTAGGCAGTCTTGGCCTGATGCTCAGCAATTTGTGGTAAGAAATATCAGAAAGGTTGATGCAGGATTTGTTGTTTGGTAACTTGTTTATTGAATGATTAATGAAGAATCTCATAGACTAGTGAAAGGAGTGGCTATTAGTTACAGAAAGGGATAAAGACATCATCTTTTTTTTGTAAGAGAGAATATGATTCCCTGTGTCTGAGAAAAGCTTTTAACTTTGGGTGTAAAGCTGCTTTTTAATCCTAGGATCCGACTATGCTGTTCACAAGAGTTGTGTTGGATTTTACTCTTGTGTTGACCTTGGTTGACTTGTGAAAAACAGGTGGAAGCAACTGGTGTTGGGAAGCTTAGAAACAAGAGATTAGTAAGTTTGATTGGCTGTTGCGCAGAAGGAGACGAGAGGTTGTTGGTAGCTGAGTATATGCCTAATGATACTCTCTCAAAGCATCTCTTTCATTGTAAGAGAGCCTTATCATTCTTTTATGTTATAAGATCCCTTTTTAAAAACTCTTTTAGATTCTTTACTCTCTTCTTTATGTCTTTGTTTTGCAGGGGAAAAGCAGCCACTTCCATGGGAAATGCGTGTTCGAATTGCAGACTATATTGCACAAGCACTTGATCACTGCTACAACGAGAACAGAAAGATCTATCATGATCTGAATGCATACAGAATCCTCTTTGACGAGGAAGGTGATCCTCGTCTCTCAACATTTGGTCTTATGAAGAACAGTAGAGATGGTAAAAGCTACAGTACCAACTTAGCTTATACTCCACCTGAGTTCTTGCGTACAGGTAACATTCTTGATCTTGAAGACAAACCAATTCTTTATTAGAAGATTTAAAGGTTTCTGCCTTCTTTTTGCAGGTAGAGTCATTCCTGAAAGTGTGATCTTCAGTTATGGAACTATTCTTTTAGATCTTTTAAGCGGCAAACACATTCCACCTACCCATGTAATGTGTCTCCAGCTTTATAGTTTATTCACTCATTGGGAAGTTTTTCTCTTTATGGTTATCTTAAATGAATGAGTTGATGATGTTCATATTCAGGCTCTTGATATAATAAGGGGGAAGAACGCGTTGCTATTGATGGATTCATCTCTGGAAGGGCAATATGAGAGTGATGATGCGACTAAACTAGTTGAGCTTGCTTCAAAATGCCTTCAATCTGAGGCCAAAGAACGACCTGACACCAAGTTTCTTCTCTCTGCAGTGGCACCACTGCAAAAGAAAGAAGAGGTTTATAAGAATATATCATGTAACTGGCGATTTCTTGAATCTCTTTATGTCCAAATTGTTGACTTTGGTTTCACTTTTGTTGCTTAGGTTGCCTCTCATGTGTTGATGGGCTTGCCAAAGAACGCTGTCATATTACCAACTATGCTTTCTCCTCTGGGAAAGGCTTGTTCAAAGATGGACCTCGCGGCAGTGCACGACATTTTGCTTAAAACTGGTTACAAAGATGAAGAAGGTGCAGAGAATGAGCTTTCATTTCAAGAATGGACACAACAAGTTCAGGAAATGCTCAACATGAAAAAGTTTGGGGACATTGCTTTCCGAGACAAGGATTTCAAGAACTCCATTGAGTACTACTCAAAGGTGAGAGAAAACACATATCCATAACTCTTTGTGTTTTCCAACAAGGATCTCTTTAACTCTGGTATCTCTCCTGTTTCTAGTTGGTGGGGATCATGCCGGTTCCTTCTGCAACGGTCTTTGCCAGACGTGCTTTCTCCTACTTAATGACAGACCAACAGGAGCTTGCACTGAGAGATGCAATGCAGGCTCAGGTGTGCATACCTGAATGGCCCACAGCTTTTTACTTGCAGGCTTTAGCACTCTCCAAGCTTGGAATGGAGAGTGATGCTCAAGATATGCTCAGCGATGGTGCAGCGTATGATGCCAAGCGACAGAATAGCTGGCGCTGCTAAGCTAAGTAAGAAGAATCCTCTAATATTTATAATAGCTGAGAGGTGTGTATGTGTGTGTGTAAGAGAGCTTAGACTGATGGAAATGCTGTTTACTTTTGTGAGCTGAGAGCTTTTTGCATGAATCTTTAAGAAAAGTTCAAATCATTTGAAGAAAAGCAAAGACTGGAAATAACTAATTTGATTCCTTCTTCCTTGGTGATGATACAAAAATATTGGAACTTTATCAGAAGATTCAATATGCTATTACAGTATAAATAACGTTACAGATGGATAATGTATTATGCTTGAGAAGCAACTAAAGGTGGAAACTTAGATTCCAACCATGACACCAAATCCTCCTTTGTAGCGACAAAGACACCCGCCCTATCACTCGGTTTGAAAGGTGCAGCTAGCTGCTCCAAATGAGAGGCGAAAGAGTTTGCTAAGCCCTGTGAGAATCTGTGAGTTCCTGTCCCAGTTTGCGCCAAGAACACCTCGGGGAGATCCTCTCGGCGTCTAACAATGTTGGCAAGCGTTCTCATCCACTCTTCTAGAGCTGTCTCAGCTGCACCGACTGATAACGACCTCACGTCTAAGCTCCATTCTTTTACAGTCTTGTTGTGTAGTCCCGGATATAGACCAAAGAGTGTTCCTAAATAAAGAAGCTCATGAGCTCTCTCCTGCTGCTTCTTGCCTCTGCATATGTCTATCAAGCAGTTGCAGAAGGGCCTTCTTGCCTCCACTTGAGTCCCGTTGATCACTAACTTGAACTCTTCTTTCACCGTCTCAAATTCAGTTTTCTCGTCTATGACCAGCTTCACAAATGCAACCAGCTTCTCGTTAGCTCTCCTCAAACAACCCATAACCTTCTCAGCATCTTCACTACTCTCACACAAGGCCATAACCGAAAGAAGACACCCACAAAGCCTATCATCAGGCTTAACTCCTCTCTGAACCGACGTCTCAAACACGCTAACCAAATCATCGATCCTTTTAGCCTTCCCCAAGCACTGAACCAAACAAGTGCAACCCATCACATTAACCTGAACCCCAGCTTCCAACATCTCTTCAAACAGCTTCATCGCCTTCTCAGCTTTCCCACCGCTCCCATATATATTCAGCATCGCCGTGTAACTAAAACTATCAGGCTTACATCCCCCAGACTCCTTCATATCATCAAACAGCCTCTCTGCCTCTTCCTCCAATCCAATATCAGCACACATGTTCAACAACGTGTTGTACAAAATGAAATCCATAGGCCACTTCTTCGCCTTCATCTCCTCCCAAAGCTGAAGCGCGTCTTTAGCCCACCTAGCCTTCCCGTAGATCTTCACAAGAGCTGTCAAAGTCTTCTCATTCGGAGCCAAACCAGACTCGAGCATCTCATTAAACAAACTCCTCGCTAAACCAGGCTTCCCTGCTCTCCCCATAGCCTCCAACAAAGTATTGTACACAACCACATTAGGCTTCACATCCATAGACTTCATCTCCTGCAACACATACCTTATCCCATCGTAATCCCCAGCTTCACCGAACATTTTCCCCAGCACAGAGAACGCTATAGCATCAGGCTTCCACCCCGTAGCTACAGCTCTCTCGTACAAACTAAGAACCTCCTCAACTTTCCCTGACTTGGAGTAAACATCGAGAATCGCTGAGTAAGTCACCTCATCAGGCATCAAACCAGTTTTATACATCCTCTCGAACCACTCAATAGCTTTGTCGTAAAGGTTACACCTTTTAGCACAAGTGATGATGGTAGAGTAAGTGATGTTATCAAGCTCAACACCATCCTCCACCATCTCAAAGGCCATTGCCTCAATAAGCTGAAACTGCCTCCCAAATCTCAGAGACTTCATCGTCACATTATAAAATATCGTCTCCATTGGAAACAAGTTCTTGGCTTTGACCCAATCAAAGAAGATATGAGTCTTCTGCCATTCTCTTAAGCTGTTCAGCACTAGCAACGCGTTGTCTCTACTCGGTGGGTGAGGAATCTCATCGAGAAGAGCTAAAAACTCAGACTTTTCAGCGAAACCAGAACTATTGAGCTTCTGAGCAAAGGCCCTAAGATCCTTTATCTGAGGGTTGTAAGAGTAGGCGGAGCGTTTCTGTCTCTGGAGTGAAAGGACTGACCTTTTGGGTCTTGTCGGATTGACCCAGACGGATTTGGGTTTGGACAAGACATGGGTTTGCTGCTCTTGTCTGAGTGTCGTCGCGGAGAGAGGCTTGAGCTGCTCGGAGAGAGATGGGGTTTTGGTGATTGGCTCTTCTTCTAGGGTTTTGGGTTGTTTCGTGGAGCTGCAGGAGATGTTGAGCTTTCTGGTACGAGATTGTCTTAAGGAAGAAGGTTTTGAGAAGAGACTGTGTTTCTTTGTGTCTGAGTATTGGGGGTTGAAGCAGACGTCGATGGATGTGGAGAGAACAGTCGCCATGAGAAACGAGGAGCGAGAGGTTTTAGTGTGAAGATGAAAGAGGAGATTTATCAGAACATCTTATCTTCATTTTGAAACGACGACTCTAAACAGTAATAATATCGTATGGGCTTATCTGGGCCTATAAGAGATTGATTTATATGCATGCCTTTTAGCAGATGCAATGCTTTACTGTTCTAAAGTAGCCGTTTATGGTTTTGTAGGCTTGATGGGCTTTGTTTCATTGATCGAGCCTATTTTGAGCAAAACTTTGGAACACTCTTGCTTGAAGAAAAGGTTTTGTCTTTTGCAACCAAGTCTGTCTTCTTGAG
The DNA here is from genome assembly GCF_000309985.2 of Brassica rapa. NCBI lineage: Eukaryota > Viridiplantae > Streptophyta > Magnoliopsida > Brassicales > Brassicaceae > Brassica > Brassica rapa. The sequence continues at coordinate 27,530,649 of NC_024800.2, read as the reverse complement.
TTGACAACCTATTTTTATACGAAAATACTGCTTCGTTTTCACCATAAGGCCAACTCCAACGGTAAATTTTGATGGGCTTCTAACCAATAGAAAAAAAAAAAATTGAAAAAGCAAAAAATGTGTCAGAAAAAAGTTCTTGTAGGAGTCATTTGAAGAACCGTTTTTAAAGGTTTAAATACATATGTCTACATTTAATTGAACCATCTTTTTATAGAATACAAAATTTAAATAAAAACTAAATCATTGTTAAATTTTCATCACTAAGAACATGTTCAGAACTTCAGTGGTTAACCATTTTTGAGTCTCTTAAACATAAAAATAAAGAAAAAATGTAAAAAGGAAACGAAAAGTAGGAGAGATGGAATGATCATATCTCTTCCCCCAGAAACGTTCGTCTCTCATGAAGAGTTTTTAAAGACATTTGTTGCTTTGTCCTTGGTTAGTATTTTCTTAATATTAATTTTTTTTGGAAAGACTCAACTTATGTTTTCACCGATGATGATGGCCTAAGAAACTAATTTGATATTTACACCACTGGTGGAGGTGTAAGTGTAAGTATCGGTTGTTACATTATGATTTAATCATATGATGGTCCATCATTCAGTTACGTGCAATTATTCGAATAACAATACGACTAAGCTCTTCTCTTCGATCCTCGGATCCACGAAAACAATTGCATATGCACATGCTATGATAACTTCTGCTGTGGATAAAATATATAACTTTCATTTTCTAGAAATCGACCTTTATACTTAATAAAAAAATATTAGTAACTCCTTGATCAAATCTAGAACCAAATAGATTTTTCTTTTTCTGTTTAAAAATAGGAAAATTTGCTAAAATGAGATGAAATTGAAGGACTTTCGGAAGTGTTATTAGTTTATATATTTTAACTGATTTAACAAACTATATAATATTTATAAATCCAAATAAAATTTACAAATTTTTAAATCTAATATATGAATTTAAATTATTATTTACAAATCTATAGATTTTCTCTCGGATTTAAATTTTGTATTTTTACAAAAAAATATAGATACATATCCATTCAAATTTATTATTAAATCAAATTTGTTTGTCAATCTATATGAATAACATATGATTTAATTAGAATTTATAAATCATTAAACCAATAACTCATGATTCAATATAGATTCTAAAGCCATAAAACCAATAACACTAAATTTAGTTTGGATTTTCAAATTCACTAAATATACTAACCAATAATCCATACTTCGTCTTCGTCTCATAGTATTTTCCTTTATAATTAATGTTCCAATGATTCTATAGTTTACATTAACCCGAGTGTATCTTTAAATATTGAATTATACTTAAAATTTTAAATAAATTTTAAATTAGTCTAAATATATTGTTTGAAAATAAAATATTCAATTTCCTTACAAAAGGTGTGAAATGAAAAAATGACAACAAACTCAGGCGTCAGATTTTGTTTTGTAAATACACAATAGAACATCATACTTGTTTTATAACCGCATGAAAAGGGTGAAAACAACATTTATACTATATATAATACAACTCTACCAAAGTATTCGGACAAATTTCTTTACAAAATGCGACCAAATTCTTTAAATTATGACCCAAAATTTGGTCAAATGAACCGTTGTTACTTTAGTACTATGCAATTTTTTCTCTCCTTTTAAGTAATTTTCACTTTGTTGGGACTTGGGCATTTGAGAAATCCTAAATTTTGCATAGCAGTCTAAAACTATTAAGAAGAAATTTTGAGCTGCAAAGTCAAACGAGACGGAACAACCTCAAATTCTTGTTACTAACCAAACGAAATAAGATATATTCAGATATACTTATTCAAAAAGCGTTCTGGATTTTGTTCCTAGATATCCCAACACAAAGTGAAGGTTTTTATATTAATTTGCATTTACAAATCAAATTCCAATACCGTAAATATACCATATAAAAGAATTAGATCTGACTCAATAGTCTTTTTATGACAAATACACTTATTATAGTGATCTCGAGCAGATTCCCCAAAAAGAATGGTTTCAAGTATACTATCTGAATTGTTTAATTTTTGAAAAAGTATACTTGCGTTAGGTTGTTTTTAGGCAACAAATCACTACGTAACATGTAATGTAGAAGTGTTGGGCTAAGATTTTCTTTAAAATAGGTTTCTTTCTAAGATGATTATAGCGTAGAAGTTATTTTAAAAGTATTTTAGATCTTAGCTTGGCTCATATATACAAATGTTGTTCTAGCTTTACTGTTGTGTTTTTTTTGCTGTGTTCAGTTTTCATGATAATGAGTTTACCTTCTTCTTTTTTTCTAACACTGATAATGTGTTTACCTAAAATTGATATTTTGAACAACTACAAAACAAATTCTGGCGAAGTGCCAATGTATAGTCAAATAAAATAAAATCGTACTGCTGGTCAAAAAATCACTAATTGATTTTCACATGACATAATTGTATGTCATTGGGATTGCAGCTATAATTAGTCTAATTTTCAGCTAAAATCTCAGGCTACAATAAAGAAATTTAGTTTATACTCGCTCCGCTCATATGGGAAAGCAACTACTGCATAAAACGATGATGTAAGCCTAATTTATTGTATAATTTAATTATACAATTTGGTACATATATATTTCCAGTACTTAAAACGTTTATAGTCGGTTAAGAAACTTAAAATTGCATGATAAAAAGAGATGAGATAAGACCAAAAAGTAGAGAAAGAAAAGAAGGGAGCCGAAAGCAAAAAGGTGAAGAGACAAAGTGTGATTAAGTGATAAGATGATTGTGTCATGTTCAAAATTCTCATAGTTTCGTTGTCTCCAATCTATCAATTTAATTAGCTTCAAATTATAACTCAATTTTTAACGTTCAAATATCTTATATTTCATAAGCTTAGAACTAAAAGTCTAAGACTAGCTGGCGTTTTGGTGAGATATGTTTTATGTTTCTTTTTCCGTCATCATAAAACAAATTCATTTTTTTGTTGTAAAAACAAACAAACAAATTCATTTACCAATTTGTTAATTGTCTAACTATGATTAACAACTTCCCATTATCTTTAAACCAAAACTAGATCTAGTATATTATAGTTATTCAAACATTTGTACCAAAGGAACTATAGTTAATTAAGGTAACGGAGTTTAAACTATTTGTTATCGTCCTGTAATTGTCACACGCACAATATCAGTTTAAGATCTGACTGAATCATAAGGTCAGGTACTAATTAATATAGACCAACATACCATAAGTTGTTGTCTATATATTACATCATCGTATCTATATTATTAAAACTAAAATACTTTTTACTGTTTGAAAACTTAGATAGTAGATTAAATGAAAATTGTTTAGAAACAAGGATAACAGGTTAAATATTTTTTTTATTTACATATTTATTCACTGCATTTTTTTCTCATTTACAGATTTTGTCGTTTGGAAACTTGGAAAACAGATTAAATGAGAATTGTTTGGAAACACGAATAGTAGATTAAATATTTATTTTTATTTACACATTTAGCCATTGCATTTCTTTCTTATTTACAAATCTGTCACTTCACTTAAAAAAAAAAAATTAATTACAATAAATTGTTATTTATTTTTGCTGAAAATAAAAACACAAATTGTAATATATAGTATATATTAATCTGCTACAATACAATTTTCAAGAAAACCAAATATCATAAAATTAATAATAATTCATAAAAACCTACTGCAAAAAATTAAATCATTTTTAAATAAAAAAAAAATCAATAGGTTAATTATGAATATTACAATTACATCAAATTGCATCAAGTTATAAAATTATAAATATAATATTACATAAATATAAAAAATTATTATCAAACATATATATTATAATATAATATATTCTCCTCTAAATATATTTTACAAAACATAAAAATACAAATGGACATTTTATAAAATCAGTGGTTTATAAATTTACATTAAACGCAAGTTAAATCTAATATCCGCGCGGGAGCGCGGATCAAGATCTAGTATATATTTAAAATATTTAGTATCTTACAAATGTTGAATGAGTTGATACAGATAAATTATATTTTTTTGGACAAACATATTTTTTTTGGACAAACAGATAAATATATTCACATTGTATATATATATATATACGATTGAACATATACATGAAGCAAAAAGTAAAAAAATGAAGCACCGCTAGAGATGCTCTTAACGTTACCATGGGTTATTAAGTTAAAGTGAACGTCTGTGAATAAAGTAGTAGGGGGAATATTCCCAATCTACCAAAATGACAACTGACAAGGTACATTTGTATAGAATATAACCAAACCTCTGTTACCGTCAACTGAAGTCATTCTTTTGTACTTTATTACACTAGCTAGGCCACTGGCTGTCATTAACTTCAGACTACATTTTTAGCAAAAAAAAAGAACTTCAGACTACATTTCCATAATTGGCCAGTGATAATCGTATCTCTCTAGTCGCCCATTTTGCCTACTGCTATGGAAAATTATATTGGTTGGTCCTACTAAATGGGAACTCGATCAGGTAATGCAATTTTAAGTATATGTATACATTTAGGATGTTCTAAGAATGTGTACAAAGATTATAAGACATACAAAAATATTTGAAGACTTCATTTACTTATAAAACTTAGAAATCTGTTACCAAAAATGGTAGAGATCTGTTACGGTCATTCAATGATATCGCACCAAAAGCACCTTAGGCCTTCTTGCTCGATAGCACTCAAAACATAGTGAACGTTGTCACTTTTTCTCTTCAATATTTGATGCCTTTCTAATACTAACTGCATTAAATGTCTTGTTTCATGTCGTTCATGATTAAGTCACTTTTCATATTCATGACTAGTAGACTAGCTTGGTTTTTAAATATTCACTTATCTCCACTTTCCATAATTAGGATAGAATCAAGAGTTCTTGTTAGGTAATTAAAGGTTCAGATATAACCTTGGTTCCCGTTTAAATTCTAGATTTCTGTTCCAGCTCTGCACAACTTCAATTCAAACCTCTTTGGGAAAGTCATGCTTCAACAATTTCCACCGTTGCCGGAAATGAAAATTTTCTATTTTTATACTAGTTCTTTTTTGTTAAAGAACTTTATATCTTATAATAGTTGTATGACAACTTCTTAGTTTTTGTTTCCAAAAAAATATTCAAAGTGACTCTTTGGTACTTCTTAAGGAACAAATAAATTAATTAGAAGCTGAAAATATGTTTTGGTCCGATTAGAGTAGCCGCTGGGCCACCTGCTTGTTCCGACTACTCGTGGTTTTCATTTTCACTTTCTCCTTCTTTATGACATAAAAGTGATTAGTTGCACTAAAAAGTTCGCTGTCCTACGCATGGTGACGTGTAGTAATATTTAAAACTCAATATTACAGTAATATATGGCTTGGATACTTTTTTAACTCATTTAAAGGTAAAAGTTGTACACAATATATGGTATTTGCTGATTAAAAATATATTAAATCTATTAATTTGATACAAAAAAAACCAAAACGACATACTACATCATACACATTAGTTGTATAACGTCAAATTAAAATGATAAGCCTAACAAACAAGATTATAAGGCTTTATAAGCCAATACATATATAAGTTTGAACAAAAGAAAGCCAATATGAATGAGTTGTTAATTGCTTGCGCCTAAGTGTGAACAAGTCTAGATGGGTATATTTACTTTGTTTTCTTTTCTTCTGTAGAACACTTCAGACAAGTTATGTCTTAGTCACTTTATCGGTCTCCCATAGTTTTGTAACAAATAAAAGCCGCATTCTAAAAACTTTTCTAATCCCAACAAAAATCTATTTATTATTCAATGCTCTACCAACTTTGTTCTATATATATTCAGGACTCCATAACCATTCAACACTCTACCAACCTTATATCTCTAATCACTCTCTTAATCATTCACAAATCACTTTTGAAGCTTTCACACCACTATTTCTTTCTTGGAAAATCCTCTCTCAATTTCCCTTCTTCGGACAATGTTCTTGTCACACAGAGAATGCCATCGACTTGAGTTGCAATCTCTCCTAAACAACAAAACGAGCGTTGAGAAGCGTTTCTATTTCTGGATTTTTCAAATATTAACAGTTGTAGCTTCGTGATCGTGACTTCAATTGTAATATCTCTTTCTGAATTTTAAATATTTACGTGGGTCAAGATTTTAGCCGTTTCTTGTGTACAAAGTCACTTAGTGTCAGAGTTATTGCAAATGGGAAGTTCAAGTTTACCTCCAGGATTCCGGTTCCATCCTACTGATGAAGAACTCATCGACTATTACTTGAAAAGAAAAGTGGAAGGCCTCGAAATCGAGCTTGAAGTCATCCCCGTTATTGATCTTTATAAATTTGATCCGTGGGAGTTACCAGGTAATAATTAACTTCAATAGTATCAAATTAACTTATTTTCACTCTTTTCTCGAGTTATTTAATTAACAAAAATATGATTTTTGTTACTTTTTAGACAAGTCTTTTCTCCCAAACCGGGACATGGAATGGTTCTTCTTCTGTTCAAGGGACAAAAAATATCCTAATGGTTTGCGTACAAACCGAGGAACAAAGGCGGGTTACTGGAAAGCAACCGGAAAAGACCGGAAAATTACATGTCGTTCATCTTCTACGGTCGGTTATAGAAAAACCCTAGTTTTCTATAAAGGTCGTGCTCCGTTAGGCGATAGAACTAGTTGGCTCATGCATGAATATCGACTATGCGATGATGAGAGTTCATCACAAGGTTCACAATATTTCAAGGTAAGAGGGCCTTTACATTTTGATCAAACCCTAAAATGCTTTATTTATTTTGTTTTAATTTTTTATGAAACAAAATTAAGAATGCAATGTGTTATTACAGGGAGCTTTTGTGTTATGCCGTGTGGCTAAGAAGAACGAGAACAAGAGTAACTCAAAAATTCAAAGAAACCTAAGTGAACAAACACTTGGATCAGGAGAAAGTTCGGGTTATTCAAGTCGTGTGACTTCACCTAGTCGTGATGGAAGGGTGCCGTTTCACTCATTTGTCAATCCGGTTTCTACAGAAACCGACTCTTCCAACATTTGGATTTCACCTGATTTCATTCTTGATTCTTCAAAAGTACGTATATTTTTTTTCTAAATTCTAATAACTAAATCAGATAAGGGTTTTACTTATCTAATACCGGTTTGGATTTTTTTTGTAGGACTATCCTCAAATCCAAGATGTTGCACCTGAGTACTTTCAAGACTTTGATTTTCCGGTTTTCGGTAATCAAGACGTTGATGTTCGAGCGAGTACCTTGAATGCAAATGTAGATCAGAGCATAGACGAATCTATGCAAACTGGTTACTGGACAAATTGTTGGTACGATCAAACCGGTTTATTTGATTAATCCGATTTCTCCTAGCTAGACGGACTTTCGTTGAGGTCGGTCTCTCTTTTAAGACAAAAACAACTTTTATCGTTCGAGTCATCTAAATTTTAGCACTGGTCTATCGATTGTTTAATTATTCTGTTTCATTACAATTAATATTATGGATTTACTATATATATTAATATTATAGGTACGTATTTGAAGATATATGTTGTTTTCTTTGTGGAATTTCTTTTTCTTCAGTAGGACTGTGTATTATTGTCATCTTATGTATGCAACGATCTCTCAGTGTTACGATGATGATTAGTTGTACCACGCACTATATAAAGAAATTTTTTTCTTGACGTCACTAACCTTTCAAACTTTTATGGAGGTGATAAGTAGATAATAATGATTATGCGTTATAACCTTTTTATAAACAGGAATGATGGGAGACCATATATATATATATTGATAAATATGACAGTTTAACCTACTTTTTTTTTTTGAAACAAAACATTTTAACCTATATATAATGTGATATTATCCAATAAATAAAAAATAATAATGGGACTTTAACCCAAATAATGCGATTTCAAGTATTTACAATATTTATAGCGAAAAGTGTGATAAAACAACAACTTGGGTCCATAGCTCAGTGGTAGAGCAATTGACTGCAGATCAATAGGTCACCGGTTCGAACCCGGTTGGGCCCTCTTCTTTTTCTTTTTTCTTTTTTGTTAATTATGCTTTATGAAGTATGACTTCACTTGCCAGAAATAACATCCGAAATATAGGAAATGATCTTTTTTTTTTTTGGTGTAAATGTTAAGAAAAGATCTTTTTATAAGTGAACTCCAAGATCAAGATGTCTCCAGTTTTACCTTATTTGTCTCTCAAAATCCCGATATCAGTTTGACTTGCCAACAGAAAGATATACACACCGCATCTATATTATTAAAACTGAAGTACATTTGAGAGTTGTTTGGAAACTTGGATAATAGTATAAATGAGAATTGTTTGGAAACATGGATAGTAGTATAAATGAGAATTGTTTGGAAACATGGATAGCAGTAGAAAATAATACTTGCTTATCTTAATTGATTTTTTAAAAGATTTTTATTATATTGTTAATCAATTCTAACCCTTCATCTATTATATTTACTAAATAAGTTAATATCTTTTACATTCATTTTCTCACTTTTTAACTATCTCATTAATTATATTTACTATAATATTTTGTCAGGATTATTTACATATTAACTATAATAATTCGACATATTTGAATGAAACCACTCTATTTGTGATAAGAATTCAAAATGGTTAACAATTTTTTTTATTTACTTATGTATCGGTTAGACATGGACATTCGGATAACTATTCAGCTACGAGTTATTTCTGTGGGTTATCATGCTTTTTGAGTTTTGAAACTAGACTTCATTTCGGTATTATAAATTTTCATGTGTGTTTCGAATCGGGTCCAGATGAATTCAGTCTTGATATATACAAACCTACAAATATCCAAAAACTAATGTATTTGACGCCGGTACGGATATTTGTATGAAAAGTAAGAATATTAACAGATTCAATTCGGGTATGTTGAATTCAAATTAAACTAAAAATAACCAAATAACCAAAAGTAATCATATTACTCTATTTGATTCAGGTTCGATTATGATGTATAGAAATCTAAAAGTATTTATGCAATTAATTATATTATGATACATATAAAATATATAATACTAATCATAAAAATAAAATATCGATTTATAAGAAAGTAAAAATTAACACCCGCACGGGCGTGCGGGTCAATCTCTAGTTTTCTTTTAAAGAGTAACTAGGATAAAACCGGCGCAGTAGTATAAATGAGAATTGTTTGGAAACATGGATAGCAGTAGAAAATAATACTTGCTTATCTTAATTGATTTTTTAAAAGATTTTTATTATATTGTTAATCAATTCTAACCCTTCATCTATTATATTTACTAAATAAGTTAATATCTTTTACATTCATTTTCTCACTTTTTAACTATCTCATTAATTATATTTACTATAATATTTTGTCAGGATTATTTACATATTAACTATAATAATTCGACATATTTGAATGAAACCACTCTATTTGTGATAAGAATTCAAAATGGTTAACAATTTTTTTTATTTACTTATGTATCGGTTAGACATGGACATTCGGATAACTATTCAGCTACGAGTTATTTCTGTGGGTTATCATGCTTTTTGAGTTTTGAAACTAGACTTCATTTCGGTATTATAAATTTTCATGTGTGTTTCGAATCGGGTCCAGATGAATTCAGTCTTGATATATACAAACCTACAAATATCCAAAAACTAATGTATTTGACGCTGGTACGGATATTTGTATGAAAAGTAAGAATATTAACAGATTCAATTCGGGTATGTTGAATTCAAATTAAACTAAAAATAACCAAATAACCAAAAGTAATCATATTACTCTATTTGATTCAGGTTCGATTATGATGTATAGAAATCTAAAAGTATTTATGCAATTAATTATATTATGATACATATAAAATATATAATACTAATCATAAAAATAAAATATCGATTTATAAGAAAGTAAAAATTAACACCCGCACGGGCGTGCGGGTCAATCTCTAGTTTTCTTTTAAAGAGTAACTAGGATAAAACCGGCGCAGTAGTATAAATGAGAATTGTTTGGAAACATGGATAGCAGTAGAAAATAATACTTGCTTATCTTAATTGATTTTTTAAAAGATTTTTATTATATTGTTAATCAATTCTAACCCTTCATCTATTATATTTACTAAATAAGTTAATATCTTTTACATTCATTTTCTCACTTTTTAACTATCTCATTAATTATATTTACTATAATATTTTGTCAGGATTATTTACATATTAACTATAATAATTCGACATATTTGAATGAAACCACTCTATTTGTGATAAGAATTCAAAATGGTTAACAATTTTTTTTATTTACTTATGTATCGGTTAGACATGGACATTCGGATAACTATTCAGCTACGAGTTATTTCTGTGGGTTATCATGCTTTTTGAGTTTTGAAACTAGACTTCATTTCGGTATTATAAATTTTCATGTGTGTTTCGAATCGGGTCCAGATGAATTCAGTCTTGATATATACAAACCTACAAATATCCAAAAACTAATGTATTTGACGCCGGTACGGATATTTGTATGAAAAGTAAGAATATTAACAGATTCAATTCGGGTATGTTGAATTCAAATTAAACTAAAAATAACCAAATAACCAAAAGTAATCATATTACTCTATTTGATTCAGGTTCGATTATGATGTATAGAAATCTAAAAGTATTTATGCAATTAATTATATTATGATACATATAAAATATATAATACTAATCATAAAAATAAAATATCGATTTATAAGAAAGTAAAAATTAACACCCGCACGGGCGTGCGGGTCAATCTCTAGTTTTCTTTTAAAGAGTAACTAGGATAAAACCGGCGCAGTAGTATAAATGAGAATTGTTTGGAAACATGGATAGCAGTAGAAAATAATACTTGCTTATCTTAATTGATTTTTTAAAAGATTTTTATTATATTGTTAATCAATTCTAACCCTTCATCTATTATATTTACTAAATAAGTTAATATCTTTTACATTCATTTTCTCACTTTTTAACTATCTCATTAATTATATTTACTATAATATTTTGTCAGGATTATTTACATATTAACTATAATAATTCGACATATTTGAATGAAACCACTCTATTTGTGATAAGAATTCAAAATGGTTAACAATTTTTTTTATTTACTTATGTATCGGTTAGACATGGACATTCGGATAACTATTCAGCTACGAGTTATTTCTGTGGGTTATCATGCTTTTTGAGTTTTGAAACTAGACTTCATTTCGGTATTATAAATTTTCATGTGTGTTTCGAATCGGGTCCAGATGAATTCAGTCTTGATATATACAAACCTACAAATATCCAAAAACTAATGTATTTGACGCCGGTACGGATATTTGTATGAAAAGTAAGAATATTAACAGATTCAATTCGGGTATGTTGAATTCAAATTAAACTAAAAATAACCAAATAACCAAAAGTAATCATATTACTCTATTTGATTCAGGTTCGATTATGATGTATAGAAATCTAAAAGTATTTATGCAATTAATTATATTATGATACATATAAAATATATAATACTAATCATAAAAATAAAATATCGATTTATAAGAAAGTAAAAATTAACACCCGCACGGGCGTGCGGGTCAATCTCTAGTAAAGTTTTAATAGCGAACCCTTGAAAATCACCACCTCATGTTACAAATTCCGAAAATAAACGTTCTCAAAAAGAGAATCGAATCACCTCCAATTAAAACTAAACCAAAAACCTCATCATTTCGACTGGTCCGATTTTAATATATCTAAACATAAATTATTAACGGTGGTCGCTATAGCTCAAGTGTACTCGCTAGTCACTTAAATGAAAAGAGTCTTTAAGATCATCTGTTCGAGTACTTAGCCATAGGAAAGAGATTATAGACTTGGTCCAAACCAAAACATGTCATAACCTTCCTTTCACTCCACGCCAACCACTAGATCCGCCGGCTTCTCGACTCGAACCTCCACATCCGTCCGGTCAACAACGTTACCATTGTACTCCTTGAAGCACGCGGACGTTCCCAGCTCCTCCACTTCCTCAATAACATTATCAAGCCTCGCAACCATTTCCACAAGAAGCGACGCAAAGGCAGCAAACGGTAACGCCTCCGAGAATTCAAGACTCGTCATCACCACTATCCTGCTCAGTTGTTTCATCAGTATACGTCGCTCTCCGGTCGCCGCCGTCGATCTCCGTTCCAACGTATCAGCCCTCAGTCTTGAAAACGAACTTGCACCGTCTGGTCTGAAACGTGACACTCTTTCGCCGCGTGGTGTTCCAGTGTTTTGAACTGGAACGTCACTCTTGTGCCCAAGAGGTGATCCTGTCTCGTTTTGATGCGAAAAGCCACTGTTTGGTCCGAAACGTGATTTGTTTCCGCCACGTGGCGTTCCAGTGTATTGCCCAAGAGGTGATCCAGTCTCGTTTTGATGCGATATGTTGTCATTTGCGTCTTTATTTATCTGTTGCGTAACGGACACGTTTTGGTTATGTCTACCGCTATTGTCATTTTGTGAAACGTTGTCGTTGGAGACGAAGAAGAGCTTAGGTTGTGATTTGATGGCGGAGTTGAGATCTTGTAATGCCACTTGGAGACTCTCTGAGAGAATCTCCGGCGAACAGCGTCGTCGGTTTTGAGTGCTTGCGGCGAGTTCCGTCAAAACTTTGCAGATTTCTCCGGCTAATCTAACGCATGGATCCTTAAAGAGTACACGTATAGACCTAGGAGTCTTCAAAAGTAACAAACATACAATTATTTACATCAGAGTTAACTAAGTTGTTAGAAAAAACAATTAGTTTAATTATGTAACTGAAAATTTACTAACTTGCTGTTTAACATAAAAAGTGTACCGTACAAACAAATATTGGATGAAAACTTAGTATTTCTACAATGAATATATAGACAATAGTAATGTTTTACAAAAAGAATTCACATATTCCTCTAATATCAATCACAAAGTTAAAATGGACCAAAACATGTTTCAATTATTACCAACAACATTCTTAGCTTTTGTTAGTTTTTTTTGCTATGAATCCTACCTGAATTTCGGTTTTCAAGCAACCATGAAGAGCGACAACAGTGTAACCAAACTGACGAAGAACACCTCCAACTTTAACATAATGTTGCCATGGGAATCTATGACAATGTCTTGTATGTCTTGGCTCCCAACTTGCATACATTGCCTGTCCATATACACGTTTCTCATGTAATTCAATACTTCTTGGATAATTTTTTTGTTTGTTTGAGTTCTGAAGTAAATGTTCGGTTTAATTGACTTACAAGTGCTTCATCGGTGGATTTAGAATCTAAAACTGTCTTATAACCATCATAGATCATATCTTCTGATGAATCTGATGTCTCCTTGTCTTTTTCCTCCTCTTCAAAGTACTCTTTCACACATGCTAAGAGAAATAACACATAATCAAATAAATAAATGAAAAATATAATAAAAATATATATCACTTCCCAAAAGAAAAACCACAATCATCATTCTGAAATACACAAAGGATTGAATCTCACAAAATGGAAAAATCACAATCAAATGTCTATTTCTTCATAAAGTTTATTGATTCCAAAATCAAAACTTATTTTTATGTTCCTATCTATCAGTAACGTACCTTCGATGGAAAAAGAGAGGCCTTGAAGCTTAGCAACGGTACTCTTATGGAGGTCCTCACCGGACCATATAGGAAAAAACAAAAGGGTCATGCAGAGGCAAACACCAACACCAATGGCTATAGTATAGAATCTCTCGTGTGCAATCTTAATCACAGCATCAACTCTATAACTTGACACTGTTATTAGATTAAACGTCAAGAGAAATATAAGCATGCCATAATCGTAGTTCTTTTTTATGTACGGGATAAATCTTAGATACGTTATCGCCGCCCCTGCAACATAACATAAAGAAAACATGTAAATTAATACATGATTGTGGAAAAAAACTTGTGGTTGCATATGTTGTATACGTTTTTGAAATCATTAATTGTTAAGTTTAAAAAATACATACCAATGATAAAAACTGAAGCACCGATGAAAACTGCTCGGAAAATTTTGCCAGAATCTTTAGCGACAAACTCAATGAAAAATGCCAAAGATCCCGCAATCAGTGTCCCTAATCCTCTATTAAGCCCCTTGCACAAGGTTGCACCTGAATTAAAATTAAACACCATTTAGATCATTAAGAACATATATGAGCTTACACAACATATTAATATACTGATTACAGGCAAACTATCTTTGTACATAAATTTATGAAGAAAAATGCTATAGTTACCGGCAGAGAACTCAAGAACGACCACAACAGTCAAGACTGCCCACATTGCATTACTTCCAATGCCTTTGAAAAGAGGTTCTAGGAGATACAGTAAGGAGACAAGTGTCAAAGAAACTCCTACTTTTAAAGCATGTTTCACTCTTCTTGGATCGTCTTTCGCTACTTTCCATATATCTTTTAGACTCTTCTTTGGAAGTTCTTGAATCTTTCTAGTTGCCTTTTTAGAACCTTCTTCTTCCATCTCCACGCCCCTTTCATGAACCTTGTTGGACATTTATTTGTTTCTTGTTTTTGATTTTTTTTTTAAGTGAGAAATGATGGATATGCAAGAGTTTCTGGTGTTGGTGCACTCTCTATATATAATTAAATGCATATACAAAAACAATACATGTGTCTTTATTTCCTATGTATAATTATTTATTCTTAGAGATATTTATTTGTTGCGTGAGTGAAATGATGGTCTGTTTTTATATGCCATGGTATTAATATAGTTGGATGTTATGTTGTTGTACAAACTTTATTTATAAGAAAATGTTCTTATACTATTTTGTTATATTTTTATTCAAATATAGCCTTGAATATATGATGGAAAATCGTATATTGTTATGTTCAAATAGCAAAAATGGAAAATCTTACATTGCTATCTTTCTATATGTTTTGAACCGTATAAAATTTACAACCTAAGAAATTAAGTTGAGTTTTAAAACATTTTCTTGTCCAGGTACAAGTGAAGAGAGATTTGGAATGATTGGTTTCACATGACTTGCAACAATTAGACATTATGGATTCTTTGTATTTTTTCATTTTCCCTTTAATACCGGGGAAAAGTCAATATATACTAAATCTAAAATTAGTGGCCGTTCACTAAAAATGGATGGACGTTCCATATTGAACTTTGTATATTAAAACTAAAAGGTCCCAATTATTTTTGGATTCACCATTTATATGCATGCATGTGGCACCCAATTCATTCAAAATAATCTTAACAATATTTTAAGAAAAATAATGTTAATTTATATCGCCTATGGCTCTGTGTGCAGATCTAAATCAGATCTTAGTTTGATAGATTAACAAATAGTTTTTTTTTCTCAAAAAGAAAATTAAGAGATCTTAGTCTGGAAGTAAGCTAGATACTTTCTTTAAATCGTCTTTTCCATGCATATGAACTTTCTTTACATTGTGATAATGTTTTTTTTTTTTTTTTTTTTTTTTTTGAAACAACATTGTGATAATGTTTAAGTCATCATAAACTATACATTAAAAGTGATACCAATTATAACTTATAAGACAAATAAAAAAAAACAAAAAAACCTTATAAGACAAATGAGTTGCGTCTTTAAAATTCGTTGTTGTTTTAACCTAACTCATTGTAAAGCTTAATTAATATTATACACAAGTGAAAATGAATTTGATTACATGAGTGAGAATTTGTTATCAACACGATTAAGACCTATAGTTTGTCGTGTTAGGGTGAAATATTAGTATTTGTCACAACCTGGTGACAGCAGAAGACCGGAAAGGAAATAATATATTATCTAAATAAGTAGTTAAATTGATCAACGTATGTGACTCATCGACGTAATAATCATACAATTACTAGTAAATAGGTAAATCATCCAACAATTTAATAAGTATGTATTTAATGACGGCGATAAGACAGCCAATATAAATTATGAACACTAATGATATGGTTTACTCAGTAAATATTTAAGTTTTCTTTTCGAAGTCCTCGGCCTTAAACTACTTCGATTTGATCACATAGATACTGATGTTAGCAATTGACAATATTACAACAATATATGAAAGTTTTTTATGCCGTTCGGCAAATTAATTTAATTATTGATATGTTTGCATTGCATCTAAGAAAGTCCAAAATAAATAATATCATTCTCTCTTAACAAAAGTGGACCTTGTTTATTTTCATAATTCACAATTTACCACTACTATATTACCTAATGAAAAATACATTAAAATATAGAAATGTATCTTTTGAAACAATTTTTTTCTAAAACATGGACATTTTGAAACAGATGGAGTGATATTTAACTAAATGGTTATGTACACAGAGCACTTGTCTATTTTCAACAATTGCTCATACGTTTTCAAGCAATCCCAAAGAGTTTCACTTGTTACTTTTCAAAAACAGAATTCACAGTTACACTATAATTCTGAGTACTCAAGTATCAGCAACCAGATTCTATTCGATTTATGTCGAGATTGAATGGCTAAATGACACACAGATTCTAACCTTAATCTCTGATTCAATCACACTAATCAGCAAATCTTTCTCCTTGTCGCTCATTCTTCATTCCATCAGTGGCTGAAGTTTCCCATCAGAAGATATCACTAACCCACTCACTTTTGCAGCTTTTGTTCTGCATCTTCTTGGCAAATCCTTACAGGTATGATCTTCCAAGAACTCATCCGCAATATCTCCGTCTTCATCAATCCTTAGTCGCATTGAATACCATCGTAGTCCCTGATCCAAACAAGAGGTTGGATAGTATAATTTCTCGGTTGAGTCAATAACTATAGCTTATTGCCATCAAGGAATCAACTCCCCTTAACTTCTTAAAGATTCAAAATTGTTATTCCCCAAACCCCACTAAAACATCAAGTTCATTATGCTTCCTATAGATTTCCAAGTAGGATGAAACTGAAACTACTTGCTTCTAAAGAAGTTTCTTTAACCGCAACTCATCTTTAATTACTATTCATTAATTTGACATGAACAGAGTTAAAAGATATAACGAAGTAACTATTATAAAGACAATTACTTCAATAAGATAATTCAGAGAATTGCAAACCTCCTACAGAAATAACGAATACTACTAGACACATATTCGATGTTAATAAAAGAATGTAGGCACAAAAAGCAACACAAACTAATCTAGCGTGATGCGAACCAAACACAATAAAGCGTAAAGACAGTAACTTTAGAATCAGACAACTAATGTCTCCAACTTTTAGAATCAAACATGATGGATGGGTGAAAAAGAAAGACAAACCTGAACTACACCGTCTGAAGAAGGACAAGGCTGAAGAATAGGACCAGGGTTGGACCGTTCAACTGCGACTTGAACCGGTACTCCAAAACCTTTCCTGGGAAGTCCCGTTTCACGGAACCGCGGCTGATCACCATCCCCGAGTTTATCGACTTTTCCAGTGTTGTCTCCATCTTCAACTCCGTGGCCACCGTCGTTATGCCCGAACCCGAAAATTCCGGTTAGCTTCTTTAAGAACCCCATAAGAACCTCTACTTTCTGCGATCGCGTCTTAAACCAATTTAAAAAAAAAACAGAGAATCTGCTTCTATCTTCCTCGTGATTCACTCCTTGTCTGCTTCTTCTTCTGTAGCAAATATATAAAAAGATGAATTTTGGATCAACGAGGGAGATAGAAGCAAGATCTCCTTTGTTGCTTTACGCATTTCTAATTCTCTTCCATTTAACGGCGCCGTTTTTGATTAACAATAAAATATCCTCATTATTTTGTTTTTTTTTTCCTCCAAAAGCAACAGAAAAAAATTCACTTTCGATCATTTACTGTTCACACTTTAGATACAGAGGGATTTAAGTTTCCGAATACTTCTTCGGTTTCATAATACTTGATATTTGTCTTATTGCACAAAAATTAAAAAATTATTTTTTTTTTATAAAAATATTTTAAACATATAATTTTAAAATTAGTTAACCAGTTATAAAGATTATAAAATCTAATTGGTTGAACAATTTCCAATAAAGTTAAAGTTAACTTTCAAATCTCAAAACTTCCTGTAAATTGAAACAAAATAATCCTTCTAAAACATCATCTATATTGAAACGGAAGGTGTTTATTTTACCGAACAGAGTTACTGAAGCTGGACTTTTTCCATTTCATTGAATAAGGTGAATAATCAAACAAAACTACATCTTAAAGGACCTAAATCTAAACGCAGACTAACCCCACAAAAACCATATAAAGATAGTTTTTTTTTTTGCTAAAACGTGTATGGATGAAACCCCACACTAGAAAAATAACAAACATACAAAACAGACTAGTCTGGACCACCACGGTGGAGCCAGGATACTCGGTTAAAAAAAAAAAATTATTCACACAACGTTTAGAAAATATATCTCTTCATGGAACTATTGGAAAACATTAGTGATCTCTCGGCCCATGAACTATTAACATGTAACGGATAAGAAACGAATAAGACCGGCCCATTTTCACTAGTTCAATTTTGTCTTCGTCGTCGTCGTCTTCCTCACTTCTCATTCCTCCGATACCGAGATCTCTTCAGAAAATAAAACCTCAAATTAATCTCAAATCTCCTGTAAAAATCAGCTCGTCTATACGATCTGTGCTTGAGAATTGCGTAGATCGAAGATGCCGGTGGCAGCTTCCGCCATCTACTTTCTGAACCTCCGCGGCGATGTTCTCATCAATCGCACTTACCGAGACGATGTCGGGTGAGAATCTTACGTGATTCGAGATTCTTGATTTCGAGCAATTTCTCTAAATTCGATTTTTGATAAAATAGGGGAAACATGGTGGATGCATTTCGAACGCATATAATGCAGACGAAGGAGCTAGGCAACTGTCCTGTGCGTCAGATTGGTGGCTGCTCCTTCGTCTATATGCGTATCAGCAATGTCTACATCGTCATTGTTGTCAGCAGCAATGCTAATGTTGCTTGTGCTTTCAAGTTCGTTGTTGAGGTTTAAAGTTCTTTCCATTTGCCACAATTATCTAAGAGCTTTAGATTGATTGATTGATTGATTGATTTCGCGTTCAGGCTGTTGCTTTGTTCAAATCTTACTTTGGTGGAGCTTTTGATGAAGATGCTATTCGAAATAACTTTGTTCTCATTTATGAGTTGTTGGACGGTATGTAACCTACTCCCTCCGTTTTTAATATAAGTCAGTTTTAGAGAAACTTTTTTGTTTCAAATTATATGTTGTTTTCGGTTTTATATGTAACATTTATTAATAATTAATGTTGTCTGACCAATGATAATATATCTTCTATTTTTCTAGTGGTTGAATTGTGGTTAAGTAAATAACTAATGATGTTTTTGTTTCGAAAATATAAGAAACTAATGATTTTATTAATCTATGTGCATAGCTTTAAAATGACTTATATTAAAGAAAGCAGTAATAGGTTATGTACTTTTCTATTTTATCGCAAAGACCAAAGCAGTAATAAATTATTATATGTGGGATTTTGCAGAGATCATGGACTTTGGCTATCCCCAGAATCTCTCCCCTGAAATTTTAAAGCTTTATATTACTCAGGAAGGTGTACGGTCTCCGTTTTCATCCAAGGTAAAAGGAATCTATCTATTCATGTCTGGTTCTTGCTAGTAAATCAAGATTTTGTTGCGTCTTTCGTTTTTAGGCCTCTTTTTGTTACAGCCGAAGGACAAGCCTGTTCCAAATGCAACGTTGCAAGTTACGGGTGCTGTTGGTTGGAGAAGAGAGGGCCTTTCTTACAAAAAGAATGAGGTAAGTGTTGAGTTTCTGTCTCTGTGTCTGTGTGTATATAGTTTGCTATATGATTCATTCTCACTAATGCAGGTGTTTCTGGATATTGTGGAAAGCGTAAACCTTCTTATGTCCTCTAAAGGTAGATAATTGCTTCTTCTTCTAAGGTTTTTTTTTTCTTGGTTATTAGTATCTGTAGCATTAATATGGTTGGTTTCTGGTGCATTATCGCGTCTGTTAGGCAATGTTCTTCGGTGTGATGTGACGGGAAAAGTTCTAATGAAATGTTTCCTTTCGGGAATGCCTGATCTGAAGTTGGGGTTGAATGATAAAATTGGTCTTGAGAAGGAATCGGAAATGAAATCTCGTCCAGCTAAGAGGTACGTTCTGTCAAATCGGTGATGCACACAGCAGACTAGCTGCTAACTCACTGATTCATTCTTGTGGTGCAGTGGCAAAACCATTGAGCTTGATGATGTCACATTTCACCAGTGTGTGAACCTGACAAGATTCAACTCCGAGAAGACCGTTAGTTTTGTACCACCGGATGGTGAATTTGAACTTATGAAGTAAGTTTTGGAATGTTTCTTATTGCAATTTTGTTCGGGTACCAAAGTGTAATACTGACTACTGACTTAATAATGATACAGGTATCGTATTACAGAGGGAGTGAATCTGCCGTTCCGGGTTTTACCAACAATCAATGAACTTGGTCGTACACGCATGGAAGTAAATGTCAAGGTAAGTAGCTTAACTTCTCAAAAAACATAAAAGAACAAAAAAAAAAGCAGCTTGATCTTTGTTTTCTTACAGTCCACTTTCATGTTTTGTAATTTTCAGGTCAAAAGTGTGTTTGGTGCCAAAATGTTTGCCCTCGGCGTCGTAGTTAAGATTCCAGTGCCAAAACAAACAGCAAAAACCAACTTCCAAGTGACAACTGGTCGCGCTAAGTACAATCCATCAATCGATTGCTTGGTTTGGAAGTGAGTTTTATTCCCTGTTAAGAAATATTCCAACTGTTTCATCTTTATAACTCTATTACTTGGTAGTTTGTCAATCATTAGCCTTCTCTCTTTAACTCCTTAGGATAAGAAAGTTTCCAGGACAAACAGAGTCCACACTAAGTGCAGAAATTGAGTTGATCTCAACAATGGGAGAAAAAAAATCTTGGACAAGACCACCAATCCAAATGGAGTTTCAGGTCAATCTTCTTCTCTTGTTAACACTGTTAAATAGATCCAGGTTGCTAAAGGTGATTGTTAGTTTAACCATCTCAGCGTCGTGCTATTTCCAGGTGCCAATGTTCACTGCATCTGGTTTACGAGTTCGGTTCCTCAAGGTACGCTTTGTTTTCTATACGTTTCTAGGACCAAAAATGTGATGCTAAGTATATGAATCTCCAACCCATTTGTGACATTAAAACCCCAGTTCAGATCTTTCATGTTATAAGTGTTTGTTTGCTTCTGGCCTTGAGAAAGATTGAACTCGTTACTTGGTTATCAAAACTTCACCATTTCCTTGGATTTGACTCGTAACCGGATGTTTGATAGGTGTGGGAGAAGAGCGGTTACAACACGGTTGAGTGGGTTCGATACATTACGAAAGCGGGATCATATGAGATCAGATGCTGAACCTAAAAATCACAGTTCAGCTTCAGTGACATCAGACGTGACGCTCATGGCTTCTAGCTTTTGTTCCTTGTTAAATAAGATATACGAGTTAAATATCTTTTATACCTCGTTCTGTTTTGTTTTTGTCCATTAGAGATATCTTGTGTTAATATTATTTCTTATATCTACATTTAATTCGTTTTCTTCTCTTCACTACAACTTACATTTCCATCTTTATTTTTAATAATTCCCCCAACATTTCACTGGAGTGAAATGTCTCGTCCAAACTTCCATGTGGCCCAACCAACATGTTATGTATATCAAAACCTATTTTTATAGACATTTGCGAGAGATGGCCGGTGATATACATTGTGCATCAAATCCAATCCAATACATTTGCGAGAGATGGCCGGTTGATAATGACATTAATTATATTTTTTATAATTTATTAAAGATATCATTCTAATTAGTTATTTTAATAATTAACTTGATAACAATACATGAGAAACTGAATTCGTAAATAATATTATAGATATTTGCAAGAAAAGACAAACAATTGTTTTTTTTTTGAAAAAAAAAGACAAACAATTGTTAGTATTTTAAATTCAGGAAAGTATCTGAAACGAATCATGTTGTAGCCAAAAAATTACTACTAAAATAACAATTTTTCCATCGATTATTAGTAGTAATATTCAACTCATAATCTCTGAACGGAACCATTTTTTTCTATTCAAACACCGAATAATATGAGAAGTTAGCCATAACAATGATTTTCTTATGTTTGCCGAATCTGTACTTGTCGTAGAATGTGTTTATATATAAAGTAAACAAAATTTACAGTTGTTTTTTAAAAAAAGGGGAGAAAGGTATTTTAGAATACCTTATTTGGGTGAAGTAAGTTAATGGTCGGGAGTGACTCTCTCTCTCTCTTTACGAGAGAAGGTCTATTACATAGTGCAAACACTATTGGGCGCAAACTATTCGAACTCGAACGTGTTGATGCAAGCTCACTGCCACTTGCTCGCTGCACCACCGAGCCACTCGAATAGCTGCGGTTATGTTATCACCTCACTCTTATTTAAGCTTTCATTTCTTGCGTTTCATCTTAAGTACGTACGCTAGTAGTTATTGTGCATGCGTCTTAATATGTTGTTCATCAATTATTTTAAACTTCTAAAATGCTGATAAAATAATTACTTGAGCTTTAAGCAAACCTTTTCCACTTTTTAGTATATAGACTTAAGTAGATGAGGTGGTTTAATCACCAAGACAATGTAACTAAAGACTCGTTCAATGCAAGTTAAACCAATCAAACACACACAACTAACAAAACTCATTTCTAAATTAAGTAAACACACCCTGAACGCACTCACCATACACAAAAACTCAACACACTCACCATATTCCTTCAAAACAAAAACCAAAAACAAAATATAAATCAAGAAACCAAAAAGAAAACATTCCAGTTATTGAATCGGAGATAAGCAATCTCCGACACTCTTTCCTTCAATGCCGATAACGAAACCGCTCGGATCAAACACAACTCTTCGATCTCAGCCACCACAACAGTACAGTAAACCGCCACTCTTTGTAATCCTAACCGTGATCCTCCTCGTCGTCTTCTTCATCGGTTTCTGCGCTCTCTATTTCTGCAAGTGTTTCTTCCACACTGTCTCACATGCCTGGGATCGCCGTTACGGCAACAGATCACCCGGAAATCAAATCCAATCACAACAAGAAAACGCCAGCCAACCACCGGTTAACCCCGGTTTAGAGCCGCGTATCATCCAGTCCTTCCCATTGTTTCCATTCTCCTCGGTGAAAGATCTTAGAGAAGACAACCAAGGACTCGAATGCGCGATTTGTCTTCTCGAGTTCGAAGAAGAACACATCCTCCTACGGCTTCTAACAACATGCTACCATGTTTTTCATCAAGAATGCATCGACAGATGGCTTGATTCCAACAAAACATGCCCTGTTTGTCGCAGAAATTTAGATCCAAACGCTCCTGAAAACATCAAAGAGTTGATCATTGAAGTCATACACGAAAACAGCAACGGGAACCACGAGCAACCTTCAACATCAAACGAGGTTTCGTTGTCGAGGCAGAGCAGTAGTAGTGGTATGACCGAGCCTTTACCGGATAAGTTTTCGAGGTCGAAGACGACGGGTCATTCGATTGTGAGGAATAAGCCGGAGGAAGAAGATCGGTATACTTTGAGATTACCGGATCATGTTAAGATAAAGGTTACGAGAAGACATAATAATAACCAAACCGAGAGTTGTATTTCGTTTGGTGAGCTTATGAGAAACAGACAAGGCCGGTTTGGTGAACTCTCTGGTCAATCACTTGTACCGGAATCCCAAAGTTAAAAGAAGATTTACAATTTTTATTGTATTTTGTTAGTAGGATACAAGATATCTTTGTCTAATGATGATGACTGAAGAATGAAACACGCTTAGATTCACTATTCCATTCAGAAAAAGAAAAAAGTATAGATTATGATATACCGATTCAATTATGACTATTTATGATTCCATGATTGAATCAATTACATAAACTAGATGAATCAATATTATTAATTCAGAGTTTATGGCCAAACATATGAATATTGAATTGTTTTTGTCAATTAAGACAGAGTTTACTTTTTCACTTTTCCAAGGAATCTAATATTGGAACAATAAGATACTTGAAAACAGCTATATTGGAACAATAAGATACTTGAAAACAGTAAGATACCTGCAAAATATGAACGAAATTGATGGTCTTACAAAAAAAACATATGAATATTGAATTGTTTTTGTCAATTAATATAACACTAGATTTCCACCCGCACAACCGTGCGGGTATATATTTTTACATTTATATATATAGATATTTGTTTTACATAATTATTATATATTTTTAATGTTACTCACATATTTAAATGTTTGTATAATTATACCAAATATAATAATTTTATAGTTTTCATGCTGTAAATTAAAATCATCACATATGTATGTTGCTTATTGTATATTTGTCCTATTGAATTTGCGTTTGATTACTAAACTTTCATTTTTAATGCATCAAACAACATATACTTAAACAATTTTGTATTTAATTTATTATAGTCATGATCCGTAATTCAAATCACTTGATTTTTTTAGTAATTTTTTAATGTTTATTAATTTTATATAATAAATTACTGTATATTAAAAAGTTTAAGATAAGTTAAATTTTTATACATGTATTATATAGTTTACTAATATTAACTCGTTCTACCAACATATTATCTTTTTAGCATAAATATTTTATATTTATGAAAATAAAATATGTTAACTTATCAATTTAAAATAATTTTATCATATTTTGTTCAGTATAACATTTTTATTTTAAAATGATAGATATTATTATAAAATTGATAAAATAGGATATAATTTTATTCTTTTAGTAAAATTTCATTACTAATTACAAAATTATTTGAAAATATTTTTATTCAATTTATGACAATTAAGATCTTATTATAATCTTTTTCAAGAGATTTGTTAGAATTTTTTTTTAAAAAATTAAAAAATATAAAAGATATTATGATTAAAGTAGTTAAAAATATTATATATATTAGCATTAGTGATATACATTTAATAGAAAATTTAAATGATGGTCCAAATAAAATATCACTCATAAAAAAATCATAATTTTTATTTTATTAAAAAAAAAATTTGAAAAAATTAAAATAGAAATAAATATTTATTTCTAACAAAATCTTTAAAAATTATTAGTAAATGTATTTTTGAAATTAATTAATTTCATTTTGTTTAAATTTTCGTTTATAAACCAAAACTGTATTCAATTTTAATTTCTAATTATATTTTATGATAATTTAAATTAAAACTAACTAATTTTCGAAAGTAAATTTAAAAAGATTCTAAGAAGATTTTAAAAAGATTTTGTTAGAACATTTTAAATATATTCATTTATATTTCAAATAAAAAGATAAAGATATTAAAAGATATAATAATAAACTTAAGTAAAATATGATATTTTCTAGAAATGATCCAAACTATAAAAATCACACATGAAAAGAAATCATGACTTCTGTTTTAATATATTAGATATGATATCATCTCCAAATTCTGTTTAGGGGCTTGTTAAATGACAAAACGATAATATACTGCTAGATTAGAAGATAGTGACTGCATATATTACAAAAATAACTTATTCAGTTTGCAGAGTGATTTTTCTTTATGTAACAAAGTTACATGTTATGTCAAGTTATATTATGTTTAAATAAAAAAACAAAAATAAATAAAAAAATAGTAATAGTTGCAGAACACTAAACCTTAAATATTGAACATTAAACTCTAAATCCTTGGATAAATCAATGGGTTGTTAAGCATATGCAATACGGAAGAGTCAGGGCTGGATCAAGAAAATCATGGGTTCTTGGGCAAAATAGTTTTTATTTTTTCACATATATTTATAGATATTTTAAAAAAAATTGAGCTCTTATTCTTGTTTTTTTTTAAAGAAAAATTGGGTCTCTTTTCTGATAATATTTATGCAAAAAAATATTTGGGTCCTGATACTTATGCCCCTTACCCATATGCCTAAACCGGCCCTGGGAAGAGCCAGAAGCATTTGGCATGTATTGGAGAGATGGGGATGCAGCGTGTCGTCACTTGTAACAGTCTGATCAATGGGTTGTGCAAAGAGGGTCACAACGGGATGAAGTTGTTTGTGTCGATGAAGATCATACAATTATGTTGTTCACAATCTATGCAAAGATGGGTGGGCGGGCTCGTATGCGCTTCAAAATTTCTCTTGTTGGATTACAATATAGGATTGAAATTACGTCGTCAGCTAGACGAGCAGTAGTGTTGTCAGGCCGGCTGAGGAGGGGGACAAGCGGTGCGACCGCCCGGATTCAAGGCCGTGTCCTCCGTATATTAATAGGAACCCAATTTTTTTAAAAAATTTATATTTTTATATTAAAAAATTATAAATATAATAAATAAAATTAAAAAGGTCTCAAAAATATTTGATATGCATATATTTTTATTTTCTTCACAAAATATTACTGATTAAATTTTAAAAATATTTTAAACATTATCTGAATATAAATCTTAGAGGGTAAAAAAACTTCTTTTTACCCTAGGGCCGATAACAATGTTAAGCAGACCATGTGTCAGGTTTACGGATGGCGGTATATTATCAGGCAGCAAGGAGAACACATTACAAAAGCAAAATTGCTTTTGAGTGCATTGCACTAATGTATCCTTAAGACACTGGATATATCTTAGAGAAAGTTCTTGATCATGTAAGAGCTACCTAGTAGAGTCTCTCACCATTATAGTATATTATTATTATTTCAGATAAAGTTAAGTTAAATGTATTTTTTCTGAAAAGCTAATCACTAATTAAGTTCCATATGTTTTGATAGTATCTTATGGTTCTTGCATGTTTTTAAGCCAGATACGAACTTTCAAAATTTGTTCTCTCCTATTTGTAATTTTGTTTAGTTTAATAGGTGGAATATTGTCCTAGAACCTACAACTGAAAATGTTCTAAGAAAATCATTATTGATTAAGAATTTTAATGAGTCTCTCATCTAAACTTTTAATCTTTAAACTAGATTTTGATCGGCACCTAGAAAGTCTAGATTTATTTCTCACTTATTGATCCAAAATTAATTTAAAAACTATTTTTTTTGTTTTGAATCTTAACAATTGTGTTTTTATGTTTTTATCATTTGTTTCGTTTACCAAAGTGTGATATTTGTTCGAAATATATTTAAAGATGATATGTGTGATTTAATAGTATAGATATTCTCTCCCGGAGAACAATGTGTTCTCATTTTTAAAGTGTAATAACGGTATCAGTTGTCGATTTTAAATTAAAAATGTTTTTTTCTTCTTGTTATATATTTGTATGATAGTTCTAAACATCAACCTACACTATTTTCTTGTCCCTATTTGATTTAGATATTACTACTTTTGATCCGTTCTTTTAAAATGCGGGTATCTTTTTGTTGACCAATTTGATAAAATTTTCATGAATTTTCAAATTTATTAGAAAATAAATATTTAAAAGTTTTTATAATATAATGTTTGAGTTTCAAACAGTGTTTTCATATCGTTCACAGGTAAAATTTAGTTTTTTTAATGAGAAATAAAAAAACAAGAATGATCATTTTTTATTAGTATGGATATTGTTAACCATTAAATTTTTGATACAAATAAAGAGAGTTTTTCAACAAATAACATAGCTGTCTCTTATATGAGAGAATGTGATACTCTCCCTTTTCTTTTGTGCTATTTTCTTTTATGGGTGAGAGATTCAGCAATCTAGAGGCTCTAAGTGTTCTTTGGTGATAATTGTGATTCGATTTCGAGATGTCTCTCTTGGAACTAGAGGTTCTTTTTAGTCTGCATCAATGGAGGCTAATATCAGGTGTAGCATAAACTTCTCATTAGTTAGGTTTTTCTCATACCAACCTGTGGAGAAATGTATCTACAAACAATTTTTTTGTGTCACTCCTAAGATAATAGTTTCGTTTTTCTTTTTATTGTAAATATAGGTATTGAGATGAATTTTGGCTAAACAGATGTATTAGCATAGGGTGTTAACAGATAGCTTCAGTATATGATCATAAACCCTATACAGATTCAGCAACACCAACGACTTGAGAGCAGTTATGGTTTCACTATTGAGCAAAAAATCTCTTATAGCTCAATTTGGTAGAGTATTTTTGGATTTAGTTCAATAAAGATAAGAAATATATATGCACTTGTAGATTCACTTAGATGAACAAGATTTTAATGATAACGAATGAAAGAGCAAGAGTGTGATTCTGCTCCAGTAATTTCCAGGTTTAGGTGTATCTCCTTGGTGTTCAATTTAGTCATCTGTGGGTTAGACTTTTGGTAAGAGGTCTTTTAAAGGATCCAATGTAACTTCAGACAAGTTGACCAAAGACGTCATTTTTGGAACCAACTGGTCCCAAAATGTAGGCGCATCCACATTACTCATGTGCCTCTTCTGAACGCAGTAAAAACAGAGTTTTGAAGTTTGAGCCTTCTCTTGAAAACATTTTACTACAAGGGGTTCTGTATTTTAACAGAATCAGTAAGAAATTTTTTTGCAGAGGACTAAAGATAAGACTGTGTTACTCTCTAGACGTGGGCAAATCTGACAACAACAGTTTCTGCTCTTCGTCCTCTTTGTTGTTCTTGTCTTTCATTTTCTCGGACTTCGTAAAATGGTAGACACTTCTCTTAATCTCTCTTTATACATAGATAAGTACAAAGATTTGTAGCGTGTTTAGAGATGGATGCTCTAAGAGGTTTTTTTTACAGACATGAACACGTGTTTGTTTGTTGATGCAACGAATCAGATTAGAGTAGACACGTTTCGGGGGTGTAAAAACATTCACAGGAAATCCCTTTTTCAAAAAAAAAAGAAAAAAAAACATTCACAGGAATCTTCAAGTAAAATTCTTGGTAATAGATACGTTGGAACTTGGAAGCAGACGGACATTTTTGCTTGTCAATGAAATTAGCAGATTATAGCGTTAATGGGTTTAACTTTTAAAAATGGGACTGGCTTTGCTAGGTGTGTATACTTTACATAACGTGATCATTAAGTTTAGAAAACCCGTTTATCCGAAAATGGTTAAAAACCAAAATTAACCGAACAGACGAACTGGATCATAATTCTTTAAAACTAATATCAGGTTGCATTATATAGAAGAAGAAAAGCAAATTCAATCGAACCTAAATCTGAATCGAATCCAAGACCGAACTCAAAATCAATACAAAGAAACCAGTAAATCAAAATTCATTTAAATCAATACTAAATTTGGTTTATGTACCAAAACTTTTGCTAGTATTATTCAAAATAAACTTTTAATTGCAAAATGAAGCAAATCTATATCGAAATGCAAAATGAACACAAATTTTTTAACCAGACCAAAAGTTGGTTTTAGACTTAGTAGATCTGTTTTTCTAAAACCAAAGACCAGACATTAATAACTGCAAAAATATAATGCATAGGCCTAAACAAAAGTGTTGTTGGATTTTCGCTTGCTATTGTCAAATTCGTGGAAGTTAACATACTTTTTATGGTAGAGGTCATTGTTGATTGTTCAAACGAATAATAAATTAAGTAGCGATAGTATGATGCTAACTTTATTTTGTTGTTAATTTATTTTTGTATGCTTAATCAATTACAGATTTTATAAAGTACGAATTTGTTTCTGATGTATGATAGATTTCGTGTCCGGAGTTGTCTAATTTGTGAAAGTTAACGTTTTTTTAGAACTCTGACAATATCTATCAGAGAAAAAAACAAAAAGTCAGATGGTTAAACTTTAAAAGTAACTTAAATAAAACAATAAAAGAAATATTTTTAATCACGGGTTGTGTTTTTTACCTTCGTAGCTTCCTTCTGGTCCTTCTAATGTGCAAACAAATCTGACAGTCCTTTTTAATTATAAGCATACAATTGCAATAATTATTACTCCCTTTTCCCAATATCACACAAAGAAAAAATCTTGTGGATATATTATATTTAGCCCACCAAGTAGTTTTAAGATGCAATCGAAGAATAAATATAATGAATACAAAAAAAAGATTTGAATGTGAAATTTTGCTTTCTTCCAGCACACATTTGTTCCTATATGTGTATGCTAGTGCCCGGTCCCCACGGTCCAGACATGCCAAATACCGAACCGGTTTGGTTCCATTTGTTTTCTTCTTGAACTGAGTACTTGGAATTAATCTAGTCTCTCTTTTAATCATTGATTTCTTCTTTTTTATCAAACAATTATGTTAGCATTTGTATACATAAATTGAATAATGTATGAAGGTACATTTTCTTTGGGGCAACCCAAGTATGTTTTTTTTTTTGTAACACTAGCCCAAGTATGTTACAAAGAGGTTATAATCATAAAAGTATAAAACGTAAAAAAAAAGAAGTTTAGATGCTTTTAGGATAGTAAAAGGGGCAATGAACTGAAAAAGAAGTGATGGTCCAGAATTGCGAGAAAAGAACATGACCTTAGACTCTCTGACCCATCTCACGTGCCACTATTCTCTTCTTCCTTCTAATCCCTTTCTCAATCATCAAAAATCATATTCATGTAAATAAGAATGTGTATGTAGAAATTTTGCACATATCAATTTTTCTGGAAGATGGTTACATGCTAGTGTGACTTTGATCACTACGATTATATAAAACTTTATTTCCAAATTTTGATGTTTGAAATGGTATGATGGACAAATCACTCAAATTCATTTGTACATATCTCTTCCGATTAGAATTAAGGTTTTTGTTAAAGAAGCCAAAAGTACGAACTGATATAAATGTATTGGAAGGTAAAAACGATTATGTGATTGTGCATATTTTTATTTACATAACGTATTAATATGTTTAGTCAAAATTTTACAATGTTGAAGGGTAAAACAAAGAATATATAATGTCATTCAGCAAATTAATTTCATAGCTAAGCTTACTTTTTTTTTTTGAATATAATAGCTGAGCTTACTTCGGCGTTACACATCCATGATAGTACGGATCAAAATCAATATCAAATAATTTCTCACATGCACACATTCAGAAAACTCAGAGCTTCAACGTTTGTCAATTTTTAATCATTTCCATTTATTTTTCCAGAAAATGTCGTTTTCGCCCACAACTTTTTTTATGAAATCTATATTCGTTATTTAAAGCAAAAAATTATTAAAAAAAGATTTGGAATGTCGCTATATAAATCAATGGTACTTAGTAATTCAATAAGGAAGAAAACGTTGTAAAGAGCAATGACACTAGAAGCTTTATCATCAAACGGTCTCTTAAACTTTTTGCTCTCCGAGTCTCTTTCACCAACCCCATTCAAGTCTCTCCTCGATCTCGAGCCAGCGCCGGAAAATGACATCATCATCATTCCCAAGAACACAATTCCGGAGATGTCTCAACAAGAACCAGCGTCACGGCAGCCACCACCGGCTAGCAGAGGGAAGAAGCGGAGGAGGAGGAAGCCTAGGGTTTGCAAAAACGAAGAAGAAGCTGAGAATCAACGAATAACTCACATCGCGGTAGAAAGAAATCGAAGAAGACAAATGAATCAACATCTCTCTGTCTTAAGATCTCTCATGCCTCAACCTTTTTCTCAAAAGGTTCATTATATGATTAATTCTTTTAGTCTTCTTACAATTCCGACTAGGGTTTCAATTTTATGGAATATTACTTTATTTTTTGATTTTGATCGAGTTTCAATTTTTATGATAAATTATTTTAAAAGGTTTAGGATTTTCAGTTGACTTTCAATATTTATTTACTAATATGTTCCTTCTTTTCTTTGTGCCGTTCTTTTCCATGAAAGGGGGATCAAGCTTCAATAGTTGGTGGAGCCATAGATTTCATCAAAGAACTTGAACATCAGTTACTATCTCTTGAAGTTCAAAAGCTTCAAAAGGACAAACTAAGCCAGACGGTTACGTCTTCAACAAGTCAAGACTCAAACTGCGAACCTGAGAATCCTCACCTGTCTCTATCACAGTTCTTTCTCCACTCGTACGATCCAAGCCAGGAGAATAGAAATGGCTCAACAAGCTCGGTGAAAACCGCTATGGAGGATCTTGAAGTGACTCTAATAGAAACTCATGCTAACATCAGAATCCTGTCAAGAAGAAGAGGTTTCCAATGGACCTCGGTGGTGGCTACCACCGGGCCACCGCAACTTTCAAAGCTAGTGGCTGCTCTACAGTCACTCTCCCTCTCCGTGCTTCACCTCAGTGTCACAACATTAGAAACTTTTGCTATTTACTCAATCAGCACTAAGGTAAATTAACTGAATCCTCTTATCTAAACCGGATTTAAACAAGATTAGTAAAAGATGTTACACCATTGGTCCCGTTAGACACTCTATGCAGTCTATTCTATCATAACTAGAGTAACAGAACTCTTATAATTACCATATACTATTATCTAAGCCGGACGATAAACCGGACTAAACCGAGTTTGTTCAAATACTATTTGAGGGGTAACTTTTGAAGAACAGTTATGAAATTAGAGCTAGACGGTAGATTATGTACGGTCAGAGAGGCAGAAAAAACAGAAAAGGAATGTCTATGAACTCATAACTAGATTTGGTCTAACATTTATTGCCATACTTGACGGAGTTACTTTTTATTTTTCACCAATTTTTTGAAAAGAGGTTTAGTTATTGCAACGTGAATCAATATATTATTATTTTTCCTTTTAAACTTCATACGGTGTTATATTTTTAGGGATGTAACTGAAAGTTTGCATTACATTATATTTTTTGTATTCGATTTTGGAAGGTGGAAGAGAGTTGCCAGCTAAGTTCAGTAGATGACATTGCAGGAGCAGTTCATCACATGCTAAGAGCATCCACAATGGTGATACCCATTGTGGAGTCCTTAGGAATAAAATATCCTTTTTTTTTTTTTTTTTTTTTTGAATAGTTAAGGACTCTTGTGAAAAATGTGTGTACAATGGTGAACCCGAAGTTGAAATCCTTAGGAATAAAAAAATATTTTTTTTTATTGTTTAGTGAAATATAATTTTATATATTGAATGATTAAATAGAATAACTTAACATCAACTACTAGAAATAAACTTTAAAAATAATAATTAAACATATAAATATAACAATTAAAAATGAAAACAATAAAAATAAAGAAATCAAGAAACACAAATTAAACATAAAGATACATTAATTAAACATTAAGATACTATAATTAAACATAACCAAGGAATTTTTTAAAGAAACACAAATTAAACATAAAGATAGAATGATTTTTAATCCTCGTCACCAAATTTGTTCCAAATATGCTCGACTAAATCATTTTTCAGATGGTCATGTATTCTCCTATCTCGAACATCATTCCGACTGGGAAAAATATTATTGAGAATTGTAGGAATCTCGGTTTCCACCTGTGAACTTCTCATGACGTCACCTTCTTCAAATTCAGATATATCATAACGAATGTATCCATCCCGTTCATCTTCGACTATCATGTTGTGTAGTATGATACACGCTCTCATAATCTTCCCTATCTTTGCTTTGTCCAACGTAAGAGCCGGGTTTCTCACAATCGCAAATCGCGCTTGTAATACTCCAAAAGCCCGCTCCACATCTTTTCGGGTTGCTTCTTGATGTTTAGCAAATAACTCTTGTTTTGGTGATTGAGGGAGTGAGATGGATTGGATAAAGGTTGACCATTTTGGATATATACCGTCTGTGAGGTAGTACGCCAACTTATACATGTGTCCGTTGACCATGTACTTTACCCGCGGAGCTCGACCTTCTAAAATGTCATCAAAAAGAGGAGATCGATCGAGGACATTAATATCGTTTAAGGTACCTGGAGGTCCAAAAAACGCGTGCCAGATCCAAAGATCTTGGGAAGCGACAGCCTCTAAGACAATTGTCGGTTTTCCTGATCCACGGGCGTACTGTCCTTTCCAAGCGGTCGGGCAATTTTTCCACTCCCAATGCATACAGTCGATGCTCCCGATCATCCCAGGAAACCCTCGTTTCTCTCCAATGTCGAGTAGTCGTTGAAGATCATCCGGTGTGGGTGCTCGTAGATACTCGTCTCCGAATAACTGTATAATTCCGTCAGTGAAATTATGTAAACACAAAAGTGCTGAGGTCTCAGCTAGTCGGAGATATTCATCTACCGTGTCAGCCCCAGTACCATAAGCAAGCAGTCGAATAGCCGCCGTACATTTTTGTAGCGGAGAATGACCTAACCTCCCGGTTGCATCGGGTCTTTGTTGAAAGAATACAAACTTCTCCTGGAGGGCAAGGACAATACGCATGAATAAACCCTTATTCATGCGGAAACGTCGTCTGAATTGTGCCGAGTATGTCGCATTCTCTCTGAAGTAGTCATTAACTAAACGGGTGTGTCCCCCTTCACGGTCTCGTTCAATATAACCCCGTGTGTTTTGCATATTCGGTTGGGCCTCCACTATGTCATTATATGCATCCTCGACGATTTCATCGACAACCTCGTCCAATCTCTCATCGATTTCATCGGATGATGATGATGATGACATTTTAGGTTTCCCTCCTTTTAAAAATAAAATATTAAGTTTAGTTTTTATATCATTTTAAAAACAAAAAAGTTATCATTTTATCATTTTATTACCAAATTTAGTTTAGCTTAAAATTCTCTTTTCTAATAATCTAGTTTATCATTTTCAAATCATCTTATTACCAAATTTTCTTGGTTATATATGTAAAATTTTTTTACATATATGGTATTATTTCATATATGTTTGCTATTTCTAATCATCTAATTTTTCATTTTAAAATCATCTTATTACCAAAAAATTTTTGGTATCATTTCATTTTAAATTTCTAATCATCTAGTTTATCATTTTCAAATCATCGTATTACCAAATTTCATTTTGGTATCATTTCATTTTAAATTTTTTTCTAATACCCTTTGTCTTATTTGGTTAAAAATTCCTTGTGATATGTTTGATCTTTTGTCTTATTTGCTAACCTTGTGATATGCTTCTGATATGTTTGATCTTTTGCTAACCTTGTGATATGATAAATCCCAATTTCTCCGTCTTGATGTCACCTTGAAATATTAAGCCATGTTTTTACTCAAGTCGCTTAATTCAAAAAAGTTCATGAGCTAAACATTAATACAAAAAAGTTCATGAGCTTATATTTTAGTGAGTTGAACACAACATCAATGAGTTAAACGTAAGAACAAGAGGACACAAAGCATTTCATACATATTACAACCTTACCGAGATACAGAAGGTTTGAACAATGATTCCTGCCTTCCTTGAAATATTACAACATTACCGACAAACACAAGTTTTGAATAACATGAAACAAGTTTAGAGGCTAAAGGAAAACACCTCTCCGAGATAGAAAGTTAAAGACTACATTACATTCTACTTATAATACATTAGGTGAGGGAGAAGAACCCGTGACTTCCACCCGTGACTCCAACCCGTGACTTCAACCCGTGACTTCCTTCACATGCCTACTTAGATAAACCTGACACATCAAATAAGACAAAGGTTAGTAAAGTTCAAATGCATTATAGTTTCATTTTAAGACATTACCTCTAACCCACATTAATAGTAATCTACAATCCGCCTCCAGAAAGAACCAGCTTTCTGCTCATTGCTGATGATAGGATCCTTACTGGTGTTAAGCCAAGCACCAATAAGGATCTTATCCTCCATCGAAGTCCACTTCCTCCTCAGACCAGACTCACCACCAGACTCGACTACAGGCTCGACTACAGGAGGGACAACAGACTCCCTAGGACCTTGGCTACCGAACCATAAAGGTTCGGGTGAATCAAGGTCCACGGGTGTCTGAGTTTGACTAAAGAGTAGATTCATATAAGGTGTATTATTTTCCATTTGCAATATCGGTATATGTCACTCTAATACCAACAGAGAGACTTAAGTAGACGAGTTTAAACATTGAGCTAACCTAGTTGCATTTAAGGCCAATAAAAACGAGCAGTTAGTAAGGTAGAAGGCGTAAAACATTAAAAACTATCAATTCAAACTCTAACACCCTTTTGCAAAGTACTAAAACATTAAAAACTATCAATTCAAACTATAACACCCTTTTGCAAAGTACTAAAACATTAAAAACAATCATATCAGAGGCGGTAGGAAGGTAGAAATGAAACAATCAATACAAAAGAGTGCATTTATGCGCAGGGACAATCAATACTAACAATAATATTTTAAAGCACTGAACTTTACTAGTTGATGCGCAGGGACAATCAATACAAAAGAGGGTCGGGAATCGTACCTTGATTAAACAGACACTCTTGAGCTTCACTAGTTGATCTAGTTTACTTCTTGGACGCTCTTCCTGCGAATAGTTTTTAAATCAAACAGTCAAAAGTTTTTAAAAAATGTCATGAACAAACAAGCAAATAGCACAAGAGAGATACTTACCACTCAGGTACACAGCAGCCAAACCTATGAATACTATTGCCGACAGCAGTACACAAACTCCCAATGCAACCACATTTGTATGCTCAGATTTCTTCTTCACCTCACACACCGTCTTCTGTAGCTTAAGCAGCTTCTGGTCACACTCAAAAGCTTGATCCTTCAGCTGTCTGACATGTCTATGAACCTCACTGAGCTCCTCCGTTAAAGCCACATCCCACCATTTCCATATGTGGCAGCCCCCATCATCGACATTGGGGCACGAGAAGTATCTTCGGTATGGATCCTTAGGTGTGTAAGAGCATTTCACAACAGGCTGCGCACCGCAGTAGCAAGCCGTAGGGATGCCATCATCAGCCTCTGGTTGAGGTGCGAACTGATCCGGCTCTGCGTTGCAGAAGGGACTCTCAGCTTCATCCGCGTACATCTTAGCTTCAGCTTCAAGAAGGGAGCTCATGTCTATCGAGTTTGATGATGAAGAAGGCTGAGAATAGCTGTAATCTTGTCCCATTTGGTTAACCTGAGACAAATGATTAACAAAGAGAGTTAGATACAAAAAAAAATTATGGAATTTAAAACAACATAATTAGAGCAACGACATATACAACAACAATGGAAAGCAGATGAATAAAAAGGAACCAAAAACAAAGACGACCGGTTGTTTTCTCTTCAGATTAGAGCAACGACATATTCAACCGACACTTTTGGCAGACACACTCTCATTAATCTCACCCTATTTTGTTTTCTCTTAGTTTGAAACCTAAAAGGTTGAGAAACCTGGTTCGAGAAAAAAGATAAAATCCTCTTCAGTTGAAAACATATTTCATTTCGAAACCGTTTAAGAAATAAGATACAAATCCGCTTCAGATTGAAACCGAAATCATGTCAAAACTCTTTATACAAACCCCCATACTGGATATAAACCCCAAATCGATTAAACCCCAAATTTTTTTAAAACCCTAATTTCAATCGAAACCCAAATCGATTCAAACGCATCCCCGAACCACTAAAATAAGACGAATCTACATGAAAACTAAGCTAAAAAGATCAAAAATACAGGTTAACGCTTCGATTTACCTTCGTGAAGACGATCGATTTCAAACGGCAAATATCGCCTTCCCTCGAGCTCTCCTTTTTTTTTTTCGGTGTCCGTCGAGAATGAACTTTTTTTTTAAACCAAACCGAAAATCAAACCGACCCCGTCCCACTCAGGAGTTGACACGTTGCTAAGGATCAATCTCTTAAAAGCCTTGGCCACGGACCAATCCTTATGTCGATTAACCTAAATAATATTATTCTATTCCGTTTTACCTAAGTTTTCGTGCTAAGGCTTCGTCGTGTACTCCCGTTGTGCATGGTCTAAGTATCATTGAAGAGGAACCTTTTTGTTGTTCAACAATCCCAGAGTTACCCTTTACTTTCCCTTTAAATCACACAAATGCCACTCATTCTCTCTGAGAATTCTCCTTTCCTTTTTAATTCCTTCTTTTTATTTTATCACATAGCACATCTTCGATCGTTTTTTCTTTCAGAATAACGAAGGTTTATTGCTTTATTTTTGTTTCCTAGGTTCTTTTCTGACTCTGTAAAGGCTAAATGTGAATCCATGTGGAGTATAATGGCACATAATATAATAGTATTTTATTAGTCCTTTTTAATTTTTTCTAAATTTCAAAAAATTTGCATACTTGCCGGGTTTGAGTTCTTATTTGATCTGATTGGGATTGTTAAGTTCTTAACTTGTAATATTTGTTTTTAGGTTCCGGGAACATGAATTTTGTTCGCCAGATTTAGTCTCTAGAGAATGCTCTTAGTTCGCCCGCTCTTAGTTGGGGATTTTTGTTATAACTTTTTTTGTTTGGGGGGGGGGGGGGGGGGGGGGGGGGGGGTTGGTTGAATACTCGCCAGCTTCGGTTCGATCTGTATGTAAACGTTTGGTTTCTCATCTGATAAATTTCATCATTGAAAACAAATCTTCTTATACAATCTGTGTTGTGCACCTCCTAATAGCTCAAAGTTCGATTTCTCTTTAGGACATTATCTTAACATTTTACCAAAAAAAAAAATTATTTTGTCATAATTTTCAGCTAGATTAACAGTCTTGGATTTTAGTAGTAGACTAAATATCTTATAAATTTTTGTTTAGAATTTAAGGTAATGAATGGTGAAATGCGAAGTGCGTATTTTAAAGTGGTATTGTCAAAAACGCTCTTGAGTCACCAATCAACAAATTTTCAGAAAAGTGTGCGGTTTTTAAAAATGAACAAGCAAAAACGCGAATGTTAAATTTACGTACCTTTCGTAGTTGATAATTGATCAAAACCGCACTAACACCTTATTAAAATTTATTGATTTGAAAATGTAACACCATATTAAAATTTAATTCTAAATATTAGTTTTCTATGAATTATTACAAATTTTATTTAAAAAAATTGTTTTACGAGTTTGAATTCTCGAAAT
Source organism: Brassica rapa (assembly GCF_000309985.2). Classification (NCBI taxonomy): domain Eukaryota; kingdom Viridiplantae; phylum Streptophyta; class Magnoliopsida; order Brassicales; family Brassicaceae; genus Brassica; species Brassica rapa. The sequence continues at coordinate 27,491,904 of NC_024800.2, read as the reverse complement.
ATATTAATGTGACTAAATTAAATTAGTTAATGTCATATTTTTATAATGTATTATATTATAGTTTTTTGTTTTTGTTTTTTACTATAAATCAAACATAAAATGATACAACCAATAAATTATTATTTATTTTTTATATATAAAAAGTTAATATCAAAATTTTAAAAAGAATTAGGCTGTACTATTTAATTTAAAACTAGTTACCCAAAAATACAGAAAATATGGCCTAGATTAAATATGGTAAGAAAACAATAATTGCATAATAGAAATTGGTTAGGCTTTTACCCGAGATGTTATTGTTTAGATTTATATATTTTTTTGTTAGGAAATTATCATATATGCATAAATTTAGGATATTTGTTTAATTTTTAGTTAGTGGTTTGACATAGACGTTTTTATGGTAGATAAAAATATGATTTTATTTTAGTAGAGTAGATGAAACAAAAGTACAACTGAAGAAGAAAATACAATTCAAGAAGAAGAGAAAGATATTGGGCGACCGAGGAAATGAAAGGAGCTTATCACGCAAGAAACCCTCATGCGGAAGAGACACATTCTTGAAGACATTCCGTTCACGGTACACTGGCAATACACAATGACCTGAAGAAAGAGCTTCATGATTAGTTTATGAATATATGATTTAAACAACAAAGAAACTAGCAAATTTGAATGTTTGCTAGTTTTCAAATTGTGAGAAATTTAATAGAAACAATAATCCTCAATAATCCTCAACTTTAGTCTACTACTAAAATCCAGCCTGTTAATAGAATAAGTAATTTGTTTTGTTATTCTAAAATTTCTTTTTCCTAAAACTTTTTTAATGAAATATCATGACAAAATTCAATCACCTCTTTTTGATTTTGTTCGAAAAATGAGAGATTTGATCATTCGTCTAATATATATATTTTTCTCCCTAATACCCTATTTAGCTATTATAATTGTAAAAATCAAAGATTTAACTATTTATTATAAAATTTGTGGTTCATCATAATAAATCAAATAGTTATTACTTTATACATAGTTACATAGTTTACATATACTAGAATGGTAAAATATTATATATATTTTTTATCGGTATACTTAAATAACTAAACCTCAAAAGCGTAGGTTAATAAAATAAGTAATTTGTTTTGTTGTTCTAAAATTAGATGATTTTTAGACCGAACTAGTGAATATAATACTAGACATACATTTATATTTCAAGTCTGTACTTATATTCTATAACAGTTTGATTTACTAAATTTAAACATTAACTTGTGAATAGAGTTTGCCAGTGTTTTTCTTTAAAAATTTGATTATTAGACATATGTATCTGGAGTTGAACTAATTTTTACTGATGTCCATCTTTTTAAATTGACACTTATGTAATTCATCGAATTCACATAAAAGTAAAAAAAATAAACAAAACAAAACTCATATTAGTTAAACAGAAACGAGAACGAAATCACAATTTTATAAAGGTAAAAAATAAAATTACTTATGGAGAGCCAAAAATAAACAAATCGAGAGCAGAAAACCTAAACCCATTTTGTCGTTTTACAATCGATGTTGCCTATCTGGTTATAGTGATTTGTGTCAGGCGCAAAACTTAATTTCATTTTGTGCATTAAAGTTTTAAAAATAACTAAAATGAGCTATAACACGTTAACTATTCAGCAACGATGATACATTTAAGAGACCAACATTTGTATTTGTCATTTTACAATCGATAAAGATTGTATTGTTGCAAAATGTTAAAACCATTTAATGAACAAACATTAGTATAAGAAACTCACTCATGCGCGCGGAATATCATTTAGTAAGAGTAATAAAAACTAGACACTTTGCATATCTTGTTGTGTGTTATATACTATTTTTAATAATTATATATACTAGTTTTAGTTTGGGAAAATGGTCATTTAAATCACCAACTTTCAAATTTGGTTGGAAAAAAAACATGAACTTTCTCCTAAACCATTTAAAGCACCCACTTATCTTGAATAGCCACCTTAAACATCAGCTTAATTTGACTAAACAAAATTAAAGACGACGTTAACATGGATAACAAATTGATTGGACATGGTTAATCGCCATCTCTAATCTATGTTAAGTCCAAACGATGTTGTTTTGAATTTTTTTTTAAAATTGTATCTGAAAGGAATTGAACCCGTGATCAAATCTACGATCGTTTATAAACCCAAACCACTAGACCATTTACAATTTTAATAACTTGAATAAATATTAATAGATATTATTATTAAACCTCTAAATCATCTTCTCCCAACCTAAATCCCTAAATCTCTAAACACTTGCGATCGGAGTTGCAAGGATATGGATGGCAGAGAGAACTCGACTACGGGTTTTGGGAAGCACTACTGATGAACAAGGATGAAGTTGAAGAAGATGCGAATGCGAAGACATGTTAGCTAGGTTCTTGTTCGAACCTAGTTATCAATAAATTAATGAAATACAAAGAAGTTGTATAATATTAATAACATTACTGCTCGAGCAATAAAAGCAAACAATGATGGAGAACCAGGAAGATCAACAATGATTGATTTAGGGATTTAGGTTGGGAGAAAATGATTTGAAAGTTTAATGATATTATCTATTAGTATTTATTCAAGTTAACAAAATTGTAAATGGTCTAGTGGTTTGAGTTTACAACGAATGTAGCTTTGATTTCTTTCAAATACAATTTTTAAAAAAAAATTCAAAACGACGTCGCTTAGACTTAACAGAGATTAGAAACGGCAATTAATCCCGTCTTATCAATCCGTTACCCGAGTTAATGTCATCTTTAATTTGGTTTAGTCAAATTAAGTTGTGGTAACACGTGACTAGTCTGGATCATTTTTGTGGGGCCAGGATACTTCTGTATATTTCAAAAAAAATAATAATAAGTTGAGGTTTAAAGTGGTTATTCAAGTTAAGTTAATGCTTTAAATGGTCCAAGAGAAAATTCATGTTTTTTTCAATCAAATTTGAAAGTTGGTGATTTAAAGACTATTTTTTTCGTTTTAGCTTTGTAACAAATAGTAACAAAAATATATATTCAAATATATAACATACAATGTTGATTTTTTTCTATATGAAGAAAGATAAGGTCAAAAATACCTAATCTAAGAAATGATTACACCTTTGTCTTATTTTACTTACCTCTTTTATATATAAAAATGCAATTCAATTTTCACAAATATGATCATTTGCGATTTATTACCCTAAATTGTTTAAACATGACAAATACATACATTTTATTTAGGCTCTTATATATAACTCTATTCACTTTTCACCCATGTGAGTCTTCTCTCTCTTTCTATTCTGTAGATTTGTTGTTAATTTGAACTACCCTTCTTGCTCTCTCTTTAAGTTATTACCATTACCCTAAATTCCTTTCAAACCAAACAGATTTCAAGAAACACACACAAAAAGAAAGATGCCTCTAAGCAACAATGTAATAGGTTGCATAAATTTCATCGCCGTCCTCCTCTCACTTCCAGTCATTGGTGCCGGAATCTGGCTCGCCATGGGAACAGTGAACTCATGCGTCAAGATCCTTCAGTGGCCAATAATTATCCTCGGCATCTTGATCCTCCTAGTGGGTCTGGCTGGTTTCATTGGAGGGCTCTGGAGAATCACTTGGCTTCTCGGCGTTTACTTAATTGCAATGCTTGTTCTTATCGTACTTTTAGGTGTTCTTATTGGATTTACTTACATGGTTACTATTAAAGGCTCTGGTCATCCAGAACCAAGTAGAGCTTATCTTGAGTATAGTCTTCAAGACTTCTCTGGTTACTTACGTCAAAGAGTTGAGAAATCTGACAAATGGGATAGGATTCGTACTTGTTTGAGTACTACTAACATTTGTCCTGAACTAAACCAGAGATTCAGTATGGCTATGGATTTCTTCAATGCTCATCTTAGTCCCATTCAAGTGAGTATCTTCCCCCCCCCCCCCCCCCCTCCCCTTTATTTAAATTTTTTTTTTGTAACACTTTAAATTTTCTTCTTTACTTAGCTATAAAAATCACTAGAAAAATGCAAATAATTTTTGGTCTTATGACATTTTTTTCTTTTAATCCTCCAAGTTTCGGGCAATTCTAAGTTCTTGCTGCATTCTATGCATTTGGGGTTTTTGTCGTCTGCATTTGTTTTTTATTAAATGATTTTCCTCGTTCCTTGTTATTTAATTAGTTTTGTAACTTCATTTTGTTTTTGTTTTCGTTTTTTGTTTTCGCGTCCGTGTGTCAGAGGAAAATATTTGTGTAAGTAGAATAACAAGAATGTATGGGGTGAAATCGAATAGAAATGAAAAGAAACGGGGCGGTAATGAAAGATGTACATAGAATTGTTGCTTTGCTTGTTAGATTTGTCACCAAAAAGATTGAAATTTGAAAGTATATCTTTTTTAAAAAAAAAAGCTTTAATTCACATGAAAATATCAAACGTTTCTTAATCAAAGAAAGAGATTAGGGTGTAATATGAAATGAACGGCCAGGACAAGAACGGGTGGATGTATTATTAAGATTACAAATAGATATGATTCTTAGCTTTATAGACATGTAAACTGAAATTTTTAATTTTTGACTAAACTAAAATATATCCCTAGTTTCAAGATTCATCCACTATGTGCACTTAATCAAAGAGAAATTGGGTGAAATAACCATACAAAAAATCATAATTCATTTTCTAACTAAAACCAGTCTCTCTTTCTTTTTTTTTTGTTCTTATCTCTCTACTCTCTTTCTCTATAAAACTAATTTCACTTTTTTTGTTGGTTATATTACAAATAAACCCCTTAATCAATCACGTCTAACAGTTGACAAAAAAAAATCAATCACATCTAACAACTTTCTATCCATATATTTTAATTTTTATTTAAATCTAACATTGTTTTTTTATTTTACAGTCTGGTTGTTGCAAGCCCCCAACAAAATGTGGCTTCACGTTTGTGAACCCTACTTACTGGATAAATACAATAAATGGATCTTCAGACATGGATTGTCTACAATGGAGCAATGTTCAAAACAATTTGTGCTACAGTTGTGACTCTTGCAAAGCCGGTTTGCTTGCAAACCTCAAGATAGATTGGTTAAAAGCGGATATCTCTCTCCTTTTGGCACTTATCGGTCTAACAATCGTTTATATAATCGGCTGTTGCCCTTTTCGAAACTCGAAAACTGAGGGTTATACTGATATATGATCGGGATGAGAAGTTTAGTGGCAAAACTGTGGTGATGTTTATTAAAGTATAGTTTCAAAATAAAATAAAATTTTTATTAAATTATTGGATTTCCTGTAATTTAGTTTCTTTTGTGTTTTTGCCAATGCAGTCTTTTACATTTCCGATCAATACTACCTCGCAAAATAACAATTAGTGACAAACATCTTCTCCATCATTTGAATACATTTCCAACCATAATGCAAAATTTAGTATACTGTTGTTAAGTTTTATTTATGTATTTTCAACCATAACAAAAAATAATATTATATTTTATTAATTTTAGTTTTAATAATAATTTTAATACATAGATTAACTGTAATTTATTAATGAGATTTTTGCTAAAATGACTCAAAACAAAATGTCAAATGCAAACTAAACTATGACCTTTTTAGAACTTTCATTTGCTCTATTCACCCTAGAAATCTCCTATATATTAATTGAGAATTATTTAAAAAAATTATAACTTTAAGTTTGTACTAATTAAAAAGAGGACTTTACTTACGTGTCACTTAATTAAGATGACAAATTTAGCTTACGTGGCAGTTTAAGAATCAATAGAAAAAATGTTGGCCCAAAATCCAATTACTAGAAAACATTATATTAACCCAAAATATAAAAAATGTGTGTTATTTCCTTAAATAAAACCTACAAAATTACCTAATATTATTAGCATATATATGACAATTAATGATTATGAATAATAAAGATTTGATAACAATTTTTGCATCATTTCTCATTTTTGTTTAATTTTATATTATTAAAAGAAATTAAAAATCACATTAACAATATAATTAAAAAACTAGATTTTTTTCTTATAAGTTATATGTTGAATTTTTTTAAACGACTTTAAATTACAAAAAATGTTAAAAATCCCATTTGAAATTTTTGTGATCAATGGCTTAGTTTTTTTTGTTATAACAAGATACAAATGATCATACAATCGTATTAATATGAATTTTTATTTAATAGATATTCATATGAAAATAATATATATAATATATTATATAATATCATTTAAATTAAACTATGTACCATTTAAAAATACATATATATGTTAAATCTTAAATTTGCATTGAAAAAATATTGAGACCTTAATATTTTGATTTTGAAATTTACCTAGTACTGATATGAACCATCATCATTTTCTACATACAGTATTTATCTTAAACAGATGGGTCTCACTAGAAGATGTCCAACTTCAGGAAGATTATTTGATATTCTTTTCTCATGAAAGCTTTTAAAATCGTTTTCCGTGTAGGAGGTCGCACCTTGTCCCCCTGAGAGAATGAGCACCTACTCTACAATCACCTGTTCTTTTGTTAATTTTTGATAATTTCATCTTACGAAAAAACCGTTTGAAACACATCATATATAAAATGCTTAAATGATGTGTACACACATTAATCAATAACAATTTAATACATTTTAGTATCATTTTACAAACTGTTCTTAAAGCCCTTCACTCATAGCTCGAGACCTTATTATGGGCGATAGAGTGCATGCTGCAACTATCGACGTGTCAGGTTTTTGGTGCACCGATTGTAAAGATCTAATCTCGATGATTCAAGATCTTGAAGCATGGCCTAATATTTTCACGGAGTTAAATGAGTTTTCGAAGCTAAAGAGAGTAGATTCTCAGAGTTTCTAATATTTTTTATCCCTCGTTTTGAAAGTTTATCGTCTGATTCATTAACTAAAATAGCGTGATCCTTTCATAGGGATTTGTATTATATTGATTGTTCTGTTTCGGTCTGATTTCCCAGACCACCTCAAACTTAAGTAATAAAATAGTTGTTTGACGTAAAAAAACCGTTCTTAAAAAAAAAGCTTATTTACTGTTATTACACGCAAAATTCATTTTTTTTAAAGCACAGATGTAATCAAAGGATGTTGTTTCTAAAGAAATTTCTTAAGCATTTACACTAATTTCTCTGATAATTTTGTTTGTCTATCACATTAAAGATAAGTACGGTAAAAGTAGTACATATCTTCTTGTGTTTTATACTGTTATCTACTATTTTTAATAAATTATATATACTAGTTTTGTAGCAAATAGTAACAAAAAGATATATTCAAATATTTTAACAAATAGTTTTGATTTATTTCTCTAAGAAGAAAAATAAAGTCAAAAATACCTAATCTGAGAAATGATTACACCTTTATCATATTTTCAAATAGTTACTTACCTCTTTTATATATACAAATACAATTCACTTTCCACAAATGTAATCCTCAGCGATTTATTACCCTAAATCACTTAAACATAACAAAAAGTACATTTTATATATAGTCTCATTTATATAACACTATTCACTTTTCACCCATGTGAGTCTTTTCTCTCTTGCTATTGTGTAGATTTGTTGTTAATTCTCTCTCTCTCTCTCTCTCTCTCTCTCTCTCTCTCTCTCTCTCTCTCTCTCTCTCTCTCTCTCTCTCTCTCTCTTAAAGTTATTACCATTACCCTAAATTCCTTTCAAACCAAACATATTTCAAGAAACACAAAAAGAGAAAAGATGCCTCAAAGAAACAATGTAATAGGTTGCATAAATTTCATTGCCCTCCTCCTCTCAATCCCGGTCATCAGCGCCGGAATCTGGCTCACCGTGGGAACAGTGAAGTCATGTGTCACGCTCCTTCAATGGCCAATAATAATCCTCGGAATCTTGATCCTCCTAGTGGGTCTTGCTGGTCTCATTGGAGGGTTCTGGAGAATCGCTTGGCTTCTCGTTGTTTACTTAATTGCAATGCTTGTTCTCATTGTACTTTTAAGTGTTCTTATCGGATTTATTTACATGGTTACCATGAAAGGATCTGGTCATCCAGAACCAAGTAGAGCTTATCTTGAGTATAGTCTTCAAGACTTCTCTGGTTACTTACGTCAAAAAGTTCAGAAATCTTACAAATGGGATAGGATTAGTACTTGTTTGAGTGCTACTAACATTTGTCCTGAACTAAACCAGACATTCACTATCGCTCAGGATTTCTTCAATGCTCCTCTTAGTCCCATTCAAGTAAGTATCTTCCCCCCCCCCCTTTATTTAAATTTTCTTCTTTATTTGCCATGAAAATCACAAGAAAAACTGGAAAAGTTTGACTTTTGACTGATATACCCCCAACGTTTCTAGATTTTTCTACTATGTGTACTTAATCAATCACACGGAACAATTTTCTACCACTCCATATTTTAATTTTTAATTTTTAATTAAATCTAACCGTGTTTCTTTATTTTTACAGTCTGGTTGCTGCAAGCCCCCAACAAAATGTGGCTTCCAGTTCATTAGCCCTACTAACTGGATAGGTGCAATAAATATGTCCGCAGACATGGATTGTCTACAATGGAGCAATGTGGAAAACACTTTGTGCTATTGGTGTGACTCTTGCAAAGCCGGTTTGCTCGCAAACCTCAAGGTAGATTGGTTAAAAGCGGATATCGTTCTTCTTTCAGCGCTGATCGGTTTAATAACCGTTTATATAATCGGCTGCTGCGCTTACCGAAATACTAAAACTGAGGATATTTTCAGAAAGTATAAGCAGGGGTATAGTTATACATGATCGAGATGAGAAGTTTAGTGGCAAAACTGTGGTGAAATTTCTTAAATTATTGGATTTCCTGTAATTTAGTTTCTTTTACGTTTTGGCCATTGTGGTCTTCTTTTTTTATATATATATGCACTAGTAGAACATTTGATTTTAACTGGATAATGTTTTGTATCTCTCTTTGGTTTGAGTTTGCAAGAACATTTGTTAAAAGTTTATTATATAATATTATAAAATGGGAATGTGAGTGGCAATTTGATCATATCGTCAAAAATGTTGAGAAAAGTTATGGCAGTATTCTTGCAGCCATTAAGGTTGTTCTTTTGTAGGCGTGTAGCCCACTTGAAATGTGCGACTCATAAGGAACTGTTATGGACGGAAAAAGAACTTGAATGGGAGCCTAAAGAACCAGATGTGATTTTGTTTCCTCGAAAAATAGGATCATGCTTTGCAAAAATCACTCACTTATCTAGAGATCCCTCTCTGCCAAACGACTTTGATGACATAAGTTGTTCAGTGGTTTCAGGTACAAGTGCACAGACAAGAGTTACTGATTAGTAGTTGTAAAAGTTTGATGCATGTCATTACGTGATTTGATTCATTTCTTATGTTACCCTACTCCGCTTCAAAGAGAAGATCATAATGGAAGGGTTGCACGAAACGTTGTTGGCTGTACTAAATGCCAACTCGATGCGCTACATTTCCTAATGAAATACCCTACAAACACGATGAGCATCCTGTCTCCCTCTGTTACAGAGAAACCGCCCATGGAAAGTACTGGCGTGACATGTGAGAAATAAACAAAAGCAATAGTAGCACTTGGCCTATTTGACCACTGTTGCCATGGTTATGTATACTACAGTCTACAACAAGTTGCAAGTTGTTCGTGATATATTTGTATCTCTTTCGTATTTGTCTAATAAACATTTCTAAAAGATAATATAAATTATATGTTATTATTGTTATATAATCCATCAAAACCAAATATACACACAAGGACTTTGTCAAAAACCAACTACTTAAAAAGCCCTCAGTATTGTTATATAATATATGTACACTTACTAGTTATTTGACTACTTTATAGCATATACCCAAGGCCCTTGACCCTTCCCTTTGGTGTAAGAGGAAGTTAAAGCCTTTTTTTTATTTTGTGTCTTGTATTGATCCCTTCTTTTGAAGATGTCTGTATACTTTGCGATTTGATCTCATTGTAGTGGAGATTGGAAAGGGATCCCCTTTCTTTTCCTTTTCCGCAAAGAAGTGGAAGTAGGAAGGTGAGGTGTTGAAGGGGCTAAGCTCTGTGCATTTGGAATGTTATCCTCTACTCCTGAGCTATTGCTGCTTGAATTATCTGGTTCCATTGGTGTAGGCTTCACTCTCTTCTCAAAGCTCCTAGCAGTTCCTGCTACCTTTTCATTTCAATTGCCAAAGACAGAAAAATTTATAAACTAGTTAATACCAAAGCTTCACCCTTTTGATCTCAGAAACAGATTGGTAATGAATGTACCTTGCAGCCAAGAGAGCAGAAGCTGAAGCAATCATCAACAAGGCCACGGTAACAGACCTTGCAGGTATTAGTAACTCCTTTACCAGGTCTAGGCTGAGGCCTTTCATTCAAAAACACAACCTTTGCGCTGTTTATCACATACGTCTGAATGCCAAAGATATCCAAATACTTCTGAATCTCATTCACCCTTATCACATCATGATAAGATGATCTCCGTATCTGCAATTCAACATTCTTAAAATCAAATTTCTCCAAAGCCAAGTCTAACTATGAGATAGTTTAGGATCTTTGAAATGCAAAACACACACCTGAATGGTACGATGGTTGTTGTGATGCGCAAGACAGAGAGCGCAAAGCGAGCCGTTTGCGCAGTCCAAACAGTACATCTTGCATTCGCTTTTGGGTGAGTGGACGTTACATTGAACAAAGAAGTGTTCTTTGAGTAGAGGCTTTAGCCACGCAGGCCATCGATGATTCTCTTCTTCCTCCAGTCCATCAGCTCCCTGCAAACACCATTAGCCCATTGACTTCTCAATACAAAAGTCTTCACCTTTATAGAAAGATTATTGACTTGGTTTCTCAAGTTTTAAACTTTATTTACTATTAATGATTTCTTATAAACCGTATCATTATACCCAGAATATTCAAAATCTTAATGAGTTAGTACAACTCATAAGAACAGTGCGAGGAGACATTGTATTACAGTGAGTTAACAATGTGGAACAGAACAAAAAAAAAAAGTAATAATCTAGAGAAAGAGAGGGTTTTGTTAGAAGTACCATGATTCTTCTGTTCTTAGGTTTGATTACTCGATGTGGGTTCTCGTAATCTTCAATCGCCATTGTTCAAATGCAGTAAAAGACAGGACTTTTCTAAGTCAGCTTCGAAAAGTTTTAGAGAGAAAGAGATAAAAGCGAAATAGAGAAGATGGGTTCCTTGCAGAGTGGGTTTAGAGAGAAGAAGAAGCGAATGCGAAGAGAAAGAGTCGTTCTTATCCTCCCAATGTCGACTAACCGAACCTAATATCCGAGCCTAAAAATTGGTTCGGTTTATACCGAACCTAGAGTCCGAGCCTAAGAAGCGTTGGGTTCAAGGAACCATCCTTTCTTGGAATTTTCTATTTTGATTCTTCCTTTTTGTATTTTTAAAATATGATTTCTGTCCTTCTTTGGTCTTATCTTTCATAATTATATACTGTTTTTCTCCAGATATATTAATGAATCTCGTCAAATTTTATTCCTGTTTTTGTTTTTTTTTTCATAAAGTCATCAAATTTATTGGTTGTTAGAAATATATAACTATTTAAGTTTTTTTTTAAAAAAAATTTGATAAAGATATTGCTCTATTATTGCAATTTGACATTTCATATCTTATCCTTAGTTCCATTAGATGCTTATTTGTGTTCTTCATCATGTGTTTTCTATTTTCTAAAATATTTTCTAAATCATAATATATTAATCACGAAGATACTTAATGATATATCTATCGTTCACACTTTTACGATTTGAATGCATAATTTTCTTATTTCTATCATTTAAAATATTTTCATCAAGTTTTTATATTTTAGATTTTCAACCAAATTATGTTAAACTTAAATGGATTTGTTAGGAAAATACAGGAAATAAGACGAAAAACTTATTACTACAAAAGGTAAATTTTAGTTTCTTGTGATTCAGCAAAATTATGTTCGTCTGAAGTATTTTTAGTATATATTCTCTTATAATTCATCTAAATTATGTTTGTTAATATTTGTTATTTATCACCAAAATTTATTTTTTCTATTGATTTAACGGTGGAATAATTTACGAAATTCAAAATTTTATTATTTTAATTATCACAACTTACTAGAACGAAAAACATAACATTTTTTTGGTTTAAAAACTTTCATAAACATTGTCCAAAAAAATATCACAAACACGTATTATTTTTATATTTCAAAATTTAAAGAATCTTATGGTAGTTAACTACTTTTTTATCAAAACTGGTAGTGTACAGAATGTATCTTAAGTTTTTTAGTGGAAGATAAAAATTGCATGTAGATGAATTAGATTCTACCAGCTAAGTTAACGTCTAGTCTCAAATGATATTGAGTATTGTCCGATATGAATACCTTGACTATTACAGCATTGTAAATTCACATTTTGATTTGATCGTCTTTTTCGTTTGTATTTTAACTATTTTCTCATGAAAATCACTATATAATCATTTATAAGAAAATATTGCTATCTATTAATAGTTTATATATATATATATATATATATATATATATATATATATATTAATAAATTTAAATGCACGATAAATTCAATATATATAAACTTATATATATTATTTTTAGTTAATTATATACATCTTTTCCTTGTATATTCTTTAATACAATCATGTTATATAAAAATCAATTAACCAGTAACCTACCCGCTCGCACAATGTGACAGTGATGCAAATCTATGTTCTTAAAGAATTGGTATTACATCATGAACCATTTTTGCTTTTTTTTTAACACATGTACCATTTTTTGTATGCCATATCGGCTGATCCGGTCGGTCTCAGAAAAAACGCACTTAGTGATACGTACAGAGTGAACTAACCCGAAAGCGTATCACACTGGAAGACCCGAATTTGAAATACCTTCTGACTAATACCAGAGAATGGACCGATCATCTGTTACAGTTTACCGTGTAAATCACTTGAAACGAAGTCCAAGTCATGGCCAATTTATAATGCTTGTCTTCAGCTTTTATCAAATGCTTACTCATAAGTGTGAGTTGGAAAGAGAGTGAACTGCATTATAACTAAAAACGGTAGTAATAATTAAGTACAAAGATGGTGATGTAAATAATGTACCAATGTTGTATGCATAGTAGAGATACAGAGAGAGATAAGGTTCTTAATTTGGAGAATTAACCTAACCATGTATTCTTTTGATGAAATTAGGAGGAGATTAATGCACAAATTCAGGTTTAAAGATGAGTGATTACACAATGTCCTTTGTATTTTAGTGTTTGAGTTTGGTTTGATGTCTCAATTTGATTAAATAATGAGGAAGATTAAATTGTAAAGTCAATACTAACTATCCAACATGCATCACCTGAAAGACAAGTTCGATTTAAACAAATACCGCCCTTGATGGAATATTTTTCTTTAATATATTTTGTTTTTATAGGTGGACAAATTAATCGAGACGAATCAACCTAGATTGAAGACATTATTTAAGAAAAATCAAATTATACTGTCCAGTTTATTTGTTATTTGGTTTATCCTCAGAAAAACAAAAACTATTGGAGCTTTCAAAAACAAGAAAACAAAACAAAAACAATAGGAAACTGAAACCACGTCTCAGCCAAAGGACTTCTAGAAGCTTTTTAATCAGTGATTAGCTTCGGAAACTAAAAAGGAACTAAAACATATTAAACCTAACTACAAAAATTTTAGTTGTAAAACGGAAACAAACAATTTGAATTATATTCCACTAAAATCCAAAGTGGTTAAGTATATTTGGCTCAGTAGATAACTAGATATACAGTCAGTTTCTTTATTAAATGCTTGATAATTAAATACCAAGTTAATTCGTCCTCCATGGAGCATGCACACCTCCATGGAGCATGCACACTTGTAAATATATTACATTTACTCCCCGGGAAAACGTTCTTGTATGAATCACACCATAGGCATAAACTATACTACTACATATTAGTATGACTTCACATTAAAAAGGCCATAAACATAAAACATATGACGTCATGCATAATTAATGTCGACATATGCATCATAAAAAGGTTAAAAACAAGACGAGACGATATTATACTAAAAGAAACAGATAGTTTATGTGCACTATTACACATCACATTTTGACAAAAAAACTATTACGCATAATACAACAGCCTATTTTCATTTGTCACGACATTTAATAGATACTAGCCTATTATCCGCGCTAAATGCAGATTATATTTTCTAAAAATAAATATAATTTAATATGATTAAAAATGAACCTATTATATTTTTATGTACATATAAATTAAACTTATTATATTTTTTAGAAATTGAATTCATTAGAAAATTTGTGATGAATTTCACATGAAACTGTAATTTCTTGAGGTTTCTATTTATATAGTAGATTATGTAATTTTAAAATATTTTTGTGATAGAATATATAATAGATAATATATTGAGAATCAAATAATGTTAAATATATATATATATATATATATATATATATATATATTAGTTGGACCATTATAATTTTTATTATAGTCCAAAAAATCAGTTGGTAACAAAATAAATTTAATTTAGTAGATTAGATATATATATATATATATATATTAGTTGGACCATTATACTTTTATTATAGTCCAAAAATCAGTTTATACCAAAATAAATTTAATTTAATAGATTATATTTTTTTAATCATTTTTTTCATGTGATGTCTATAATAGTTAAATCATGAGTAAAATAACCATGGTTAGGAAAATACCCATATGGAGAAACGTCTTTCAGTTTCTCTAGAAACGGATGAAAGATATTTCAATATTTCTTCTAGATATTTCAATTTTCTATAAGAATTTTTTTTTGTAATATACTATGATAAAGTTAAGCAAAAACATCACAGATAAAAAATGATTGGCCCTTGAGAAAAACTGGATACCGTACATAGGATAATAAATATACAATATTTAAAATAAAAGTGAAGCAATGGAACACGGCACGCCATATCTGACCCATGAATATCCATACTTTCCCACTAGTCATATTGTATTATTTTCTCTTTTCTTTTTGAGACCGACCGAAATTATCGGTTTCGCAAAATTTTGTAACTTAACAGTATGAGGGTTGTAAGCAATAATTACCCATAAAATGGTTATCCAAACTAAATTAATGAACTTTGCTTTTCAAATTTAGCCAAACTATATGGTTGATGATGTACTCATATGTGCAATTTACTGGTTTACCGGCCTCTCGTTATCATAGGCAAACCGGCATTGCTGTAGATATTTCCAGGTTTTGACGCGTTGACTGTTGACTTACTATTCCATTCTCAACTTCTGAAGTTTTCTTGTACGGATATTGCATCCTTTTTTACGGCATTTTCTGTGGACAAAAAATATTTGAAAATGTTACGACCGTGAAACATGGACCATGGTAGGGCTTCTTATATGTTCAAAGCGGTTCAGATTCACCTAAAGTCTGTATTGTCATCATTCCAAAATAGTGTTTGAACGCAAGTTTTTATTTGGTGCAGCTATGAACGCCAGTTTTTATTTGGTTCAGCTATGATCTTTTAACTAAGCGTCGGACGCGTTTTATTAGTGCCACTTCATTTTAAAAACATTATTGTGACTTCCAAGGTTTTAGTTGAGTTAAACTAAAAACTTTTACATTTTATATAAATAATTACTGAATTTTTTATACAGTATAAAACATTCTACTTGATATATACTGTAATATATATGGATTTTTGATATATTTATTTGATGTAGTAAATAAACACATGTAACCTATCAACGATTTTCAGACATTACATGTCGGAATGGACGAAGCAAATTATCCGCATTGTTCACGTGGCAACTTTTACTATAACATTTAAAATCATTCTTTTGTTCCCTTCATAGATCCATGATATCTATATGTATTTTATTATGTTTTCTTCACATATAAAATCGTTTGTCAAACCGTTTGTACAAAAGCAAAATTTAGACTCAAACGCTTGGAAAACTAGTAATTCACATTAATTTGAAAGGAAATTCGAGTCAAAATTTGTACTAAATTTTGTTTTTGCTTTTGTTTATACATGTTAATTTATGGGTTCAGAGTTCCTTTATATATTTTCCAAAAGCAAATTATGTACTATAACCCCATTATAGACACTGGATTTGCCAGAGAACATAAACAGCATCTAATGCGTCTAGTGCCATTTCCAAGGAAACAAACAACATGCGTGTGTGATAGATAAAGTGAGAAAATGCTGTTACTATCAAACAAACAATCTAACTTTTTCTTCGAAGATCATAGTAGTAAAATCTGTATTTATTTACAAAACACGAAGCGAATTATGCCGACTTCATCACACTTTTAATCGAAAGAACCAAAAAGTTTTTTGAAGACAGTCGACTTTCACTGTGTAGATGATTTCACTGGTGACCAAATAAATTGAAGAATTACCTTTTGTTTATAAATAAATGAAAGTTTTGGTAGTTTTGTTATACATGTTTTCTCTAATTCTTTAAAATGTAGATAGGTGGATAATTACATATATATAACAAGCTGATTTTAGACAATACAGATTGATGTCCTCGAAGACTCAAACCAAACTAATACTGACATTTAACGAATTTTCTTTCCTCATAAATTCAATCAATTAACCACACTGTTGGACCTAACATTTAGGGCAACATTATTGGTGGGACTAATTTTGAAGTCCTTAATATAGTTTATTATTATTTGATGTTAAGAGACAAAAGTTAAGGACAAACACAAAAGTTAAGATTATTGGTAAGACTTTTAGATGTATCTTAATAAATAAATTATTTATTTTAATAAATAATGACATTAAAAAGATAAATTTAAAATAAAACATATTACATTAAAACATTAACTACCATTTGTTAAGATCAATAGAAGGAGAGAAAAAGAGGAGGGGGAGGAGGAGAAGGCTAACCTTGAGGGTGGTGGAGGGATCGCCGGAGAAAAGGGCTCTGAGTTGAAGCAGAGACTCGTTGAGGTAAGGCATTATGAATCTGAGTATCTTCTTCACATCTTTCTCTCTCACTCCAACCCCTTAATGCTTCTCCTCCTCGTCCACTATGCCCCTGCTCCCATTCATATAAATATTCTCTAAGACTCGAGTTTTAGAATCAATCACACAAACAACATGCAAAGTATATATGTATCATTTACCTGCGGATCACAGATTTGAATACGAACGTGACGCCCAGATATATGAGTCCAATATACGCTACCACTGATATGAAGCTGCACACATATGCATTAGCATTATACTTCTGCTACCTAACGATCACTTTTGTAATTCCTCAATCCAGTGAGAAGAAAAAAACCTGAAGTTGAGATCATTGGCGTATGAAGAAGAGATGATGAGAAATGTTCCAAAGCCGAACACAAGCGTCGACCTTGATGCATCTCTCCACATCACAAGATCCTCTGTTTCATTTCATTCCATCAGTTCTATATATATATATATTGAAATTAAAAAAAAAAACTGTTTGTTTTCACTGAACACCATCGAGAATCTCACCCAGACTCTGCAGTTTGTTCTGTGGATGAGTAAAGTTCTCTTCTTTCTCTGCATACGCATCTGGACACAGTTGTGAAAACAGAGTTGAGTATGAAAATGGCGGATGATGAAACAGAGCACTGAGATTCGGGATCAAAAACCTTTGCTTGGTGGGACCGAGTAAACGGTAGATGCCCTTTTGATCACCGGCGGCGGAACTTTATGGACGGCTGACGGCGATGGAACGGTTCTGTTGTGAAATTGACTGTACTTTTTACTCTCAACACCATCGACTCTGTTTTCGCTACTCTGCTTTGCAACGTTCATCTCTTTCACATCAACACTCTCCTTTTCCACTTCTTCATCTTCCTCCTCTTTGTCATCATCTTCTTCTTCTTCTTTCTCCTCGTGATCGACGACTATCTCCCTCTGAATCGCCCTCAACAGAGAACCAAAGAGACCAGGAAAGTTAAACTCGTTCCTAAATCGATTTTGCCTTAACAATTTCTTTTGGCCATTCTCAACTCGACACGTTTCTCCTTAGGACGACGCCAAATACTTCTTAACTAAGAAGCGTCCCAAGTGTTATTGCCTATTTTCTATTTAATTTTAATACGTTTAATGCTAAGATATGAAGTTTGGGACGCCGATAATGGTGCCCTTAGATTTACCCATTTCATGGTCAGACGGCATGGATATCTAAACTCCCACGCAGATCAATCGGGTTTGCATGTCGTAGGTGAGCCGGCTCCTAGGAGATTAACTGGGCTTTTAGATTTGAATACCCATGATTACCAAAGAAGAAAAAAAAACAATGGTTAGATATGTGGAGTAATAAAATGTGTATCATAAGATCCTTTTTATTAAACCACTCGTTCAATAGTTATATCATTACATCTGAATAACCTTCAATTTGTTGGCATCGCGTTGCTGTCTTACCTTCTTTTTGTTAACACTGTGTTCTTTTTTAACAAAATGTCCTTTAGTTAGCATAATATAATATCTATTCGATGAATAAATTGGATTATATTTTTTATTAACAAATAAAGGCTGTGGAAGTTCAGAAACATTCGTGGGTTCTTTGTCACTGGCGCAGGCATACAAGCGTGGAAACTTAACTGAGAAAATGATTGTTGGCGACAAATGAATATTCCACATAGAGATAATATGGGCCTTAGTGCACGGTCCAGGCCTAATTCAATCAACAATGAGACATCTCTTTACACTTGAATATGTATTTATGAAATTGTTGATTTTGCGATCCAGTCAGGGCGGAGGCATGTTAAGGGTAGGGGGGTCAGCTGACCCCGGTCAATTTTAATTTATCAACAACGTTTTCTAATAATATTTAGTATTGACCCCAGTCAAAAATTTCTCCTGACCCCTATGTATTTGAAACCTACTTTAATCTTACTGAAAGTTTATGCATTTCATCATTATATCCATGTAAGTGGTATAGATAACATAAATAAGTTTGCAAAAGTAATAAAAACGTGTATTTGTGACTATTAATGTCTATATCTTATACATAATTATTATTTTATTAAAATTTAATATACAAACACAAGTTTCGATTGTATTGAAAATTTTAAGAAGTTTCTTGTTTTTATAATCAAAATGTAAATGTTTGTAGTTATTTTTCTTCTTCCTTGCTATACATAATTTAAATAAAGTGCTATTTTGCTACACATTCTCTACATATACTGAAATAACTACCAACTACGTGGATCTTACACTAAGCAAAAATGGTTAATTTCATCACTTATATACAAGTCACTATTTAATAGTTGGTTAAATTAATTAAATTATAATTATAATATTTGTCTAGAGATCGTTTAATTTGTTTTCACTAATAGTAAATATTTTAATGAAATATATAACTAATTTAAACAATTTAATATTTTTAAAGTATATATAATAATTTATTAAATTTACATGATATAATTTATATTTAATATTAAAATATTATTGACCCCGGTAGAAAATGATTCTAGCTCCGCCACTGGATCCAGACCCGTATCCGGTTAATGTGTTTGTGGTCCAGATCTATTATGCGTTAGCTGGACTGGTTAGTGGTTTCAAACGCAAACGAAGAAGCTTTCCTCTAGTCTAGCTATTGAATCAAGACAAGATGTTGTAACGTTTTTCATATTTCTAATATACTACTTCACCGGTAACATACTCCACATTTGTCGGAAAAAAAGACACCTATAATACAACGATACATAGACTAAACATTTTAAGTACAATCTAATAAACCATTTTTTGGATTGTACTCTCAAAAACAGAAAGAAAAATTAATTGAGAACCCATAGAAGCTTCAATCAGATTGCATCCCAACTGTATCGACAAATTGAGAAACGATAGAAGCTAGATGAAATTGAAGCTTTTGCATCATAATGTCATTAATCTATCAAATCCACATTTTAGCTAGGATTTTGTAATAATGTTTTTGCTATATGATTATTTAAATTCTCAAATGTAATGATATTGTACTATTCATTTTTAACTTTTTCTTTTTTTCTTTTTTGTAACATTTCATTCATTTTTAACATACCTGTTTAACTCCTATGTTTCGCGCAGAAAGGAAGCAACTATTATAAACTACAGTTTGATAAGTGGGTGGTAGGAGAAGTAGACAAAGACAACGAGACGTTTGCGGCTCTATAATGCCTAGCCTATACGCACTCTGTTTTTTTTTTTTTTTTCTTTTTGTCGTTTTAATTTTTTTTTTGAATAGTGTGTCATGTCCAAGCGAAACCATAAATCAAATAGTGGACTTTTTGTTATTGTATGTTGTTGTCAGGCAATGTGATCTCCAGTTTCAGTGAGGGACCAGACGCTTTGTCTTACTGTAATCTCAATAACACTCTTTTAAGTACAAAACTGCTACTTTCAGAATTTCAGATAATGATTTTGAGTCGTTTTATCCGGAGTTGTAATGAAAGAACTAGGATTAGGCTTGGTTAGTCTGTAATGGGGAACAAACGGGGTGGACAAAACCACCACCTTCAATCAGGTTGCATCCCAACTGTTTCGCTCCCATTGTAGTATACCTAAATGATAGTGCCATTCTGAGCTTAAGCTTCCGGCCCATTAACTATTTCTATGCACACGGTTCGGAATAACTTTGTGACATATTGTAACTCAATTCAAAATGTTTCCGTCTAAGATAGTCGATTGCAATTGATCTGTTTTTTTTTTCCAACTGTGACTATTCTACAAAAAATTAAGACGGTTTAGAAATCCAAACCAGAGGTATATATATAATATGTATTCCTGCTTAAGGAAAATTCCGCTTACTATATACTAACTTGTCTGCGTAATTTTCCATTGCACAAGGAATATATATTGATTGTAAAATAAAAGTAAAACTCTTTACATCTTTGGACTTTTCTAAGATAGGAAGAGAAAGCATGTCACTCTGTCTGGCGTAGATAACTAGATACCATCTTCACAACTCAGTTTGTTGCAAACACCACAAACATCGCATCTACTTTCTGATTATATACAATTATACAAAGAGTTGTCCATATTTGGAGTTTTAAAGATTGTTAACCTTCTCTGACGCATTTAACTTGCGTATAGGTACAATACTTGATGATTGAAAGGAACACATTATCTTGATCATCAACTCTACTGAACATTGTTTGGAATCTATCATTCTATTCTGAAGACTAAATGATTAATCTTTTTTGGGGAAGCGTGGAAGATAAGTGAAAGAAAGAGCACTATGGTACTAGATATTGGTCCGATTTTTTCTTCTTCACGCCAATCTTCAGCAACGACAGTGTGTGCTTTTTCCCATGTGATCTCACTTTTGTTGCGTATGAAACTTTACATATGCCTACTTATATGTATATGTTTGTACCTACGTATCATCATTAACCTTCCTTTCTCAATGGAACAGATCTGTAGTCTGCTGTAACCAATTATCTGTAAATTGACAATGCCAAAAAGCTTGAACTCTTCATTTGTCAATGTTCTTACACACTTTTTTCCTTAAATGTTAAATTCATAGACACTATACTTTAACACCCATGAGCATAGTCAAATGAACCAAAAATTGTGTGTTTATACATCTATATACTATGAGTTTTTATGCGTAATATTATTAGTTATTAATATATTTTTAAAAATGGACTTTAATTGTGATATAGAAATTAGTTGTTAGCATATTTCAAAAATCCTGCTAAAATACAACTTTTAATAAAAAATTTACTTTAATAATGATGTATGAATTATAGTCATTATCATATTTAATTAGTGTTACAAAAAAATAATTCATTATCATATTTCAAAAGTCTTACCAGAAGTATAAATTTTTATTTTAAAAAATTATATATGTCACAGTTAAGTTGATGGCATAGACATGTTTTTGTTGAGAATGAATATATTGATGACATATAAGTAAATTAGAAAAATACTTTAAAATAATGTCGAGGAGAACTATCATATATGTATATGTTTGAAAAAAGTATATATTTACATGTGTGGTTGGATAAAATGATAGAATATATGCAACATATGAGGTAATTTGATCAATGATTTATTTTTATCAGGGATTTGTCTGCGATTCGCTTAGAGGATTTTGCGCGGAAAAACTATATTTATTTAATTTAAAATTTGATATTTGTTTATATTTTGAAGTGTTTTGTTTTTTATTTGATGTCAAATATGTTTTGCGGCATTGCCCTATTTTATTTATCATTTTGTGATTTTTAATTAGTGAAAATACTTCTTCATCCTCATCTTCCTATGCGTCTAACTATTCTCATAACTTTTATTCTATTAATATAGATACTTATTGTTTTCAAAATTTTAAATTTTATAATATAAAATTTCACTGTGTGGATTATATTTTTGTAATTTACTTACATAAATTGTAGAAGTACTAATGTTTACTGGTATTTTTAGTTTTTTTTAATAAAACCATTTTGGTAATGTATGTAACTAGTCCTAGTTGAATAATTAACTTAAGTATCTCCAAAAGCATAATTTACAAAATAACATATCTAAGAATACAAGATAATGCACAAGCTAGGGATAAACTATTCTGTATTTTATTCTGTAAGAATTTGTGATTAAATAACAAACCTTTTTTTTGTAATCCACGTAATGAAAATATGGTTATGATACTTATGATCATGTGGTTGTTTCAAATCACGCAATTTTTTCAGTCTGGAATTATACTAGACTATTCTACTACTATATAAAATTTATTTGAAATTTGTTAAATTCATAGATAAATTATACCCAGACTTATATATAAAAATTGTTATACCATATTGCAAATAAATTAAAACAATTTTCATGTACTATAGCTCTATTTATATCATTTCTTTTCGAGCATTTATTTGATATTCTGCAATGTTATCATTTGTTTAGCCTTTATTAGTGTATCATCAATAGGAGCCTAAATTACAAGGGATCGACTATCTAACTATCCTTGAAATTTCAAACTTACACTTTCATAGTTTTAAGAAAAAAATGTTCTGATTTTTTTAATAAGTGAATGTTATTTAAGATAAGTGTATAATTAGAGTCGGCCCTAGCATGAAGCGGATGAAACATCTGCTTGCGGCTGCAATATATTAAGTATATAACCGGCTACAAATTTACAAAAAGTCTCAATAGTCTAGTGGTTAGTTGATCAGTATAGGACATGAGTGGCTGGGTTCAAAACCCTTCATGCGTATAATTTCTTTTTCAGTTTTTTTCAGATATTTTTTGTTTTATTTTTGTTTGTGGCCTTGAAAAATCTAGGACCGGCTATGTGTGTAATGTATACATTATACGCTCTTTTTTCTTGGCAACGCGTAATGTAATAATGTATACAGTTATTGATTTGTATATATACTTTTAATTTCATTGTCTTGTTATCTCTTTAAGGCATAATAGTAGAGAAGTGGTCCAAGTGGACATTGGCTGGACGGCACCAAAGTCTCAAAATCTTGATAGGTCTTCTTAGTGGCAATGCTAAGAAGCATTAAATATAGTATTTTCATCTTTAGTAGCCTCTCACCATTTTTGTTTTGTACTCATATATGTTTCTGTATTCGTGCATTAAAATAATCATGATTTGTTTTCAACTTTCTAGAAGTGAAATCTCATCGAAAAATATTTGGGTTCTTAATAAATGCATATTTTGGAATGATAAATCTACGCATTACGTACGTGATGTCAAAAAGAACAATGAGTGTAAGGTAATCAATATAATTTTTGAATGTGGAGTTAACAGAAACTAAATGATAAAAGAAGTAAGAGCCAAGCTCAATCAGTATATATATGTCCTAGCAGAAACTAAGTGCATATTGGCATTGTTCTAAAAAGAACTAGAATAGCAGAAACTGAGAGCTTAGCTCTATACAATACATGAGTCAGAAACTATAAATATAGAGAAAAAGTATATTTTTTTTTTGAGATAATATTGTCATTTCATTAGTTCGGTTGAAGCAATACTAAACATAACTTTTAGAAATCATATAATCAAATTAAACTTGAGACAAATTTAATATTACGTACAGTTGTTTTGGCTCTAGAGAGCTGATAGACTTTAACCCAAATATTTTTTTATTAATCTAAAAAGGTATTTTAAGATTTGGTATATGGTGAAAAGGATTACCAAACACCGTAATTCAAGAGATTATCACATGTTACTAATGTGTTTATTAACATAGCTAGGCCTGAGAATTTGGAAGCTCTAAACGATTTAATAAAGATTTCAATAGTTTGGGGGTTTAAATAAAAATTTAGGGGCATGTATATATAATTTTTTTCAAAAAATTTAGGGGCTTGAAACGAATGTTTCATCAAGCTTAGCCTTAGATTGGCCGAATGTGTATATATTTCTAATTAACCCCTTTCGTACATATAACCAACTTAATTAGGTTTTTCTGCCAAAATTAGTTTCTACATTCTCTGTGTATACTAGAGTCTAGACTCCAATTCTATGACAACGCAAGACATAAGCTTGAAGTGAAAGTAAAAGAACAACGAAAAGTCTAGGTGAAAGTATAAGAGACTATAAGTTTCGAAAAAAAAGTAAGAGATTATATATAAAAAAAAGATCTGGTTTGGAAATAAATGGGTTGGTAAAATCTTAGTTGAAGAATGGAGGGTAGAAGTCAAAATTGAATACTCAACACTACCATACTTAACGATATTATAACCTGTTAATGATACTATAACTACCTTGTATCCATTTTTTAGGAACATATATCAGTGACATTATATTTTCATATATATATATTCATAGTGCCAAAAGACTGAACTAGTTAATAGTTGGGTAGTTAAAGATTTCGAATGGGTTATTAAAGTATAAATTAAAGTGCCAAACCCGTCTTCTCCCATGGTTTCGAACATCCGATAAAGAATTAACCAAATTGATGTATATATTAGGGTTTATTTTGTTGACAAAAAAAAATATTAGGGTTTAGTTTTATTTGATCGTTACAAATAATTGCAAACAAATAGGACTAAATACAGTTTCCATCAATTCGTAGCTGAACCAAATTCATGCAAACTCTAACCGCATGCATGGCAGCCCTAGTCTTATACAATCTCTTCGGGCGGGTCGAAGACTATATTATTCTCCTCTTCTTGTCGATGTTAGAATTCCAGACCTTCCTAAATACGGAGTATGTCTCTTTTTTGGCTTTAAGCTAAATAACACCCGATACATCATCAACTTATCACATCTTAAACTTAAATTTATAACTAGGGTCTTGTTTTTAACAATTCAAATTGGTCACTAAAAGTTGTTATAGTACTACAAGTTATAAGAATGTTGATTAGATTAGAGAGATTTTCAATAAATTTAAACCAAAATTAGGAGTAATGGTAGGGACAGTAAATCTACACTTTTAAAGTCATAAGCATGTGCCTCATCAACCACTCTTACTTTTGTCAGTGGACGCGGCTTAACATACAAGACCCCCAATCACTATAAATACATCATGGAGCCCTTTCATTTTAGTTCATCAACTTCAAATAATACTACTAAAACAATGGTTCTCAAAGCTCTCTCAACTGTCTTTTTTCTTTTACTCGGCGTTGGCATTTGCTACGCCACTAGCCGGAATCTCTTAATATACGGCGAAATTCCGTCTGGTCATGGTGGTGGAGGTGGTGGAGGCCACGGAGGTGGTGAAGGCTATGGAGTGATTGGTGGTGGTTATGGTGGCGGTAGTGGAGAAGGTGGTGGTGGTGGATATGGAGGAGTTGAAGGGTATGCCGGTGGTGGTGGTGGTGGTCATGGTGGAGGAGGTGGTGGAGCTTCTTCTTCCGGTGGATACGCTAGTGGAGGTGGAGAAGGAGGTGGTGGCGGTTACGGTGGAGCAACTGGTGGATATGGTGGTCATGCTGGTGGTGGTGGTCATGGTGGAGGCGGTGGTGGAGCTTCTTCTTCCGGTGGGTATGCTAGCGGAGGAGGAGAAGGTGGAGGTGGTGGTTACGGTGGAGCAGCTGGTGGTTATGGTGGACATGCCGGTGGCGGTGGAGGTAGTGGTGGTGGTGGAGGAGCTGCTTACGGTGGTGGAGGAGATCATGCTAGCGGTTATGGAAGTGGTGGTGGTGAAGGAGCTGGTGGTGTAAATGGTGGTCATGCTGGTGGGGGAGGTGGTGGAAGCGGAGGCGGTGGAGGATCAGCTTACGGTGGTGGAGGTGAGCATGCTAGTGGATACGGAAGTGGAGCTGGTGAAGGTGGCGGCGTGGGTAGAGGTGAGTATGGAGGTGCTGCTGGAGGTGGAGGTGGTCATGGAGGTGGAGGAGGATCAGCAAGTGGAGGGTCTTATGGTGGTAGTTCTTATGGAGGCGGCGAAGGAGGAGGAGCCGGAGGTGGGTCAGGAGCCGGAGGCTATGGAGGTGGTGGTGGTGGAGGAAGTGGCGGAGGAGGAGCTTACAGCAGAGGTGGAGCTCATGGAGGTGGTTATGGAAGTGGTGGTGGTGAAGGAGGTGGTTATGGTGGTGAAGCAGGAGGATATGGCAGTGGTGGTGGAGGAGGTTCAGGTGGAGGCGGAGGCGGCAGCCAATATGGTGGTGCTTACGGTGGTGGTGGTGGTTCAGGCGGTGGACACGGGGGTGGAGGCTATGCTCCATGAAGAAACCAACTCAAAATAAAACAAACAAAAAAGCTGGAAATTAAATGATGATTTGTATACACAAATGAAAATGCTTTGGCTGAAAACATTCTGTATCCATTAGTGAAAATTGTATTTCCTAATAACTGAATATTTATTCTCTTGCAATTTATATAATTAAAAAACATTAATAAAAATCAATAGAATAATTTATATAAGAACTTTGATTAGAACTTTACAAAATTTGATCTAATATAATTATATAATCTAAACCGTCATAACAAATAAAGAAAGTTAATCCCAAGCTTTCATTTTGATTGCCGTTCAGAGATTCCTGTGAAGACTAGATCTTCTGATGTTAGAGACTTTCTTCTTCTTGACGTTAACACCCAAAGCTGCAACAAGCAATCGAGACCGAGATGAACAAGGCCTACTCCTGAGATATGAAACAGCATGTTTTTTCTCCTTAGGATCTGAAGCAGCAGCAACAATGCTTCTAAAAGGATTTGTTATACAAGTTTCTTCCCTCTTCTTCTTATTTTGCAGATGCTCACGTCGAATCTGAAATGTTTTTCCTGTTACAGAATCACACACTCAGACTCAGGATCTTCAACGTTTCTCTCATCTTACATTAAATATTATTTTCCACATATCTAATATATAATTAAAAATAAAAGCTATCAAATACACACATAAGTAGTTACCTTGGCGTTTCGAAAACGGATTTCGCTTTTGCATCTTGCGCTTAGTCAGAAAAGTTTCTTCACCAATGATAGCTCTCTCGGCAGCTGTACATATAATCAAACAAAACACACAACATAAGAGCCAAGTCTCAACTGAGAGTCTAATAAAAAGAACATGGTAACAGATGGTACCTTCACGTTTTGGAGACGAGACTTGCTCTTGAATCTTGAGCACAGGCACATACGCGTCATCGGTGGTAGCTCTGTTGCCATCTGGATACAAAGGACGCTCCTCTTGGTGAAAGGTCGCAGCAAATGGTTTCTCAGAGTCATCAGCCTTTGTTGACTCAAACGCAAAATATTCGTCACCACTGTTAGACTCTGCCGAATGAAACACTTCATCTTGTGCCTCATCACAATGGTAATCTGATGAGTTTCCACACGGGATCGAAACTCCCACCGAGCCATTACAGGCGTTGCTGGAATCAGAGACCGTCTGGTAACTAAGGTCGCTTACACACTCCTCGCTACAGGTAATAGTAGTAGTCTCTAGCACCGACTTGGGCGAGAAATTCATCGGAGTGGCATCAAATAGTGTCTTCAGCTCTTCAAACGCACTAGCGAAACAAGGAGTTCCTTCTCTTGCATAGAATAACATATACGCACTCTTTGATAGAACACATTCTTCGCTGATTCTCCTGACCTGCCAAGTGGAAAAGTTGCAAATCCTTTAGAGAAGTCTACAAAGAATTAAACCACAAAAATCAAAATGAGATAACTGATCATCTTATATTACCTTTTCGTCGTCAAAATGATGCCATGTCTCAGGAGCTGATCTCACATATGCTGAGTAATGACCAAAATATGTACCACTCCCAAGATGCTCCATCATGGCATAGAGATGGTATTTAGTGGAAACCTGAATAAAAAAATAAGAACATGATTGTCTGTTACAATTAGGAAATTGAAATCTCAGCTTTACAGAGCAAAAGGTCAGCGAAGTTTCACTTACTTCAGGATTTTCGTTACTGCTCATGTAAGGGAGCAAGTCCAACTCCAAAGGGAACTTGACATTTTTGTTTATCTTCTGCATATAAACTCCATTGTTCTTAAACCTCTTCAAATGAAACGTAGCAACAAGAGGCAGCTTATCGAACTTAAGTTGCTTCTCCTTTGAGACTTTCTCTTTACAGTCATCACAGGTAAACTGGTCCTCGAGTTTTTCCACACATGTAAAAGACTCTAGAGCACTAGAAAGATCTTCCACATCTTCGATTTCAAGACTCCATCCAGGAGAGGTTTCAAATGTTTCTGAAACAGAATTGCAGTTGCAGCAACGAAGCTGAAAAGAAAAATATATAATAATATAAGAGTTTTGCTTTAAATAGTAGATAATTAGTATGGTAATGAACTGAAAGTGGTTACCTTACTAACGAGACGCCCACCAAAGACATGGTCAACAATGTTAACATCTTGAGAAGAGACAGAGGGAGGGTTATCTCTATGGCTACGATCCAAACAACATTTCTCTAGCTTATCCAGAAACGACTGAAGAAACTCATGAGCGTCTTCTTGGTGGTTTATCTGGAAGTCGGATGAGAAATCTGTAGTTGGTTTAAGGATAAAAACCATTTACATGAACAGATCTGAAAAAAACAAAGCTATGAAAACAAAACAGAACAGAACAGAATCTAAAATACTAAAGGTGAGAAGGATACAATTAAGGTTATCACGAAACCGATCAATCATTATGTCACATCCTGAAGACCTCAGAGCATGCTCAATATGATATCGGAGAGTGCGCAGAACACAGAAACTCTCATTGCCGCCTGAAAGGAATGAAAATGAGCAAATCAAGACACCAACCAAGATCAGAACATATAACACAATCTAGCCACCAACTAAAATCAGACCCTAAAATGCAAACAAGACACCAGTGTAAAACCAGATCATAAAACACAATCAAGCCACCAACTAAAATCAGAACATAAAACACAATCAAGACACAAAGTAAAATGAGATCATAAAACAATCAAAACACCAACTAAAATCAGACCATAAAGACACAAAGTAAAATTCAGATCATAAAACAATCAAGACAACACCTACAATCAGATCATAGAATAATCAAAGATACCAATTAAAATCAGACCATTAACACAAAATCAAGACACCACAACTAAAATCAGATCATAAAACAATCAAGACACAAACAAAAATCAAATCATAAAACAATAAAGACAAAACCTAAAATCAGATCATAAACACACAATATCAAGATACCAACTAAAATCATAACATAATAATGCACAATCAAGACACCAGCTAAAACCAGACAATAAGCACACAATCAAGACACACAAACTCAAAAATCAACCAACTTACAGTTGCAAGGGCAATGATATTTATAAGAGCGAAGGCTATGGAGAAGAGGAACAGTATGAGTAAGGCACTGCAACACGGAAGCTATGAAACAAGTGTTCCCTGAGTTATTCAATCCAGCACCCTGAAATAAAAAAAAAAAAAAACATTCAATTATTTAAACAAAAAATATTATTTTGTTGATAAAAAGGGAACATACAACGCCTGTAGGTTTGTTCTCAGGAGACGAACAAGAGAAGATATCAATAGGTTTTGGGAGCTCCATCTCGACATCATCGTCGCTACTATAGTCGAAACTCTGCATGTATCTCCTTGGACGGCGATTATACAAGTCTCCATAGACAGCGCTCCTGTTTCGGAAGATTCCGTTGCTGAGATCATCGTCGTCGTCGCTGCTATAGTCAAAATACCGCATGCATCTCCTTGGAGGACGATTACGCGAGCCGATCTCGTTGCTGCTGCTGTCAGGCATCGTCTGGCACTCGTCATCAGAGGGGGATTCATCTAGGGTTTCGATTATCGGGGAGGGTTCCGCCATCAACAAGAAACCTAGATCGAATATTCTGAGGAAGAAGGTTCGAAGTTTGGTGAGGTAGAGGAAGCTGAGGAGGAAGATAGCAGCGAGGAGGAGACAAGGAGAGTCGATAAGGAAGGGTTTTGAATTGAGAGGGAAATTCATGCCGCCATATTTTTTTTAGGGTTTGTTTTCTTTCACCTCTTTCCACAATATTTTACTGTAAACTAACTCTCTTATTTAATCAGTAAGTATTGGACTTTTGACTATGAGACTCTTTGACCAATTTCCTTTTTACACCGAAGATTTCTAATCCGTCATTAATAAAAAATCCTTTAAACAGATGAACTAGGAAATATTAACCTAGTTTATGAATTTGTATATACTGTTTTGTTTCTTTGTTACCTTTTATCTTTATACAGTTATTTTTTATATTTTAAAATCCAGTTATTTTTTACCACGTCAATTACAATTACTTTTATGATGTTTTTTCTAACGTTTTAAATTTAACAAAGCAAAACAACAATTAGGATCCAAGAGAATGTTTAACAACAAATATTGAGATCCTACAGGATTGATTTCAGAGACTTTGTCAACTTTTGATGTTTTTTAATCTTTTAAGAACATTGGTTGAAACTGAAACTGTCAAATATATTGGTACAGAACAAACATAAAAAGTGTTTTTATAAACCTTTCAAATCCCATATTGTGTCAATCATAAAGGCAA
Source organism: Brassica rapa (assembly GCF_000309985.2). Lineage (NCBI taxonomy): Eukaryota > Viridiplantae > Streptophyta > Magnoliopsida > Brassicales > Brassicaceae > Brassica > Brassica rapa. The sequence continues at coordinate 27,461,049 of NC_024800.2, read as the reverse complement.
AGATCGTTTCATGTTTTCTTAGAGCATTCTATCCTGAAGATCACCGAATATACCAGATGCCAATGACCCCAGCTTCTTCGTCGTTTCTTCCGCTATGTTCACGAGGGACGACACATCTTGCTGCGCCTGGCCCGTGGTTAAACAAACTTTAATCATAAAAGAGAGTTTAACGAAACTGATTTCTTACTACGAAGATTATTGTTGTACCTGGAAAGAAATTCGGTTGATGAGATCGCTTGCAGTGATATCAATGTTGGAATCATCTTGTCCATGACCAAAAAGATCAGCACTTGAAATAGCTGCTGAGCCCTGTTAGTTTTTGCAATCGCATTATAGGTAAATCTAAAACGAGACCTTGAAATTTATATATAAAAAAAAGGTTTGATTGGTTTTGTGACAATAAGATACCGAGAACTTCTGAAGTGTAGCTTTTGATTCAAGATCAGCATCTCTGTTCTGATTCCCGTAGAACTGTGCAGATGAAATCGATTTCGCGTTTGAAAACTTCTTTCTTGCTTCATCAGTTTCTTCAACCTGCGTCGAGTAAGAAAAATGTTAGTAAAATTTCGAAATCATCTTATTCTCTTGTCCTTGATAACGCTTCTTTACTTGAACTTTGGAGGAGCTTGAGCTTGACTTCTTGGGGAAAGCAGTGTCCATTCCATACTCATTAAAGAAATTCGATGACTTTGGTGGAGCAACATGGCTAAGCACACGTGTCCCACTTTGCCCACCAGACTGCTGCTCCTCATCAAAGTACTCAAACCGAGAGGCAAACGATGATCCAGCCGCTGATGATGATGATGATGTGATTTTAGTCGAAGAAGCAGCAGGAATCACAGGTACAGGCTCTTCAGGCTTCTGATCATAAAGGTTCTCTTTTGGCTGCATAACATTACAGAACAATCTTAATCAAAACCAAAACCAAAACCAAAACCAAGAGAAGAGAAGCCAACACTTCAACTCTTAAGAAAACTACAATCTTTTACCTTAGTGGTAAGCTTACGAGCACCGAGACCACCAGTCTTCCCCGTCTTTCTAGCACCAAGAGGTTTCTTAAAGGTACTAGCCACAGCTCCCTGGGAAGCCTTTGGCGAAGAAGAGACAGCAACAGCAGCAGAAGTCTCTTTAGCTGGAGGCTCAGATGATTCCACTGGCTGAGAAGTAGCAACAACAGATGAAGGCAAAGGAGCTTCTTCTTCAGCCATGGCTTTAGCAACTTCCTTAGCGAGAGTTTGCTTATACAAATCAGCAGCTCTCGAAGTGTACTTAGCATCGATTCTGCCGCCGTCGTTCCATCCATGCTGCTTGAAAAACACCTGAGCTCGGTTGTTCCCACCAAACATCATCGTTCTTAGCTGCTCGGGGCTCCACGAATCCAAGTTCGTCGACCTGAGAAATCAACAATCATAATGCTTATAGAGAAGAATCTCATCTCTTAAATCAAAGAGAAACCAAAACGACGTCGTATCACACACCTCAAAACCTTAGCTAAAAAGTTGAAAAAATCGCTGAAGCCTAGAAAGTTCAATTAAACGGTGCGTTTTACAGACCTGACGAAGCTGATGTGGACACCGAGGTTACGATGAACAGCAGAGCAATCGATGCAGAGAAAGACGCCGTAAGTAACCGAAGCCCAGGTTGGATTCTTCGCGCTGCAATCGAAGCACACCTGCAATCGAGGCCGTATTAGCTCCAGATCTGATCGAATTTCTATTAATTCAAATCCAAGAAGTTGGGGGAAAGCTAAACCTTGTTCTCGGATTTGGCTTTCAGTTTTCTGAACACAACGTTCTTATCCGCGTGATTCTCAGTCGCCATCGTTATGGAGCTAAGATTTTACAGATCGAAAGAAGGTGAAATCTGGGGAGATCTGAACAACTACTAGTGACGACGACGATGGATCGAACTCTCTCTTCTTCAAAGCTGCTGCGAAATTATTATTTTCCTTTTTTTTATTTCGTGTTTTCGTTTGGTTTCTTCTAAAACCTGTAAAGGTATACTTTAATAATGCTTTTGTTTGTTTTCGATAGATTAGTTGGCCTAACTACTAAACTGAATGGATCTCTCTGGCCCATTTTAGGAAGCCCATTTCATGATATGAACATCGTGGGTTTTCTACTAGTCCGCCAAGTCAAAACCTGTCAACGTTGTTGTGCTGCTGAAGGAAAATATCAACCACACTTTGTTCACTTGTCCTCTATTAGTGAGAACTTCGAGACTTCCATAATTCCCCCCAACAACTTCTTATGTTTACATTATAATGCTATTTTCATTATAATGCTATGTAAGATGATGTGAATCTTTTCTCAACTTTAATTTCAGTCATCTGATGGTCTATCAAAACAACCTTTAATAGAAAAAAAACAATTTGATTTTGAATACACTACAAGTTAATCCTAAGACAGTTGTCGAAACCGAAAAGGTAGAATCTCTATATTGCTAAATTGTTCAGTTATGACTCCGATGCAACAAGTAGAAACAATACAAACTACTTGGAAGAGACCAATAGACCATCAATAGTGAAGTCATGAAATGTAACTATGATGCAACGACATCTAACAACTCAAATCAACATATGTGAAGCTTGGATAGTTCAAGACCATCTACGAACAACTAAATATTGGTGTCCGGAAATTTTGGAATTTGCTCGCTCTCCTCCAGAAGCAGAAGCAGCAAATCTGTTCATGTCAACTCAATGTGTGTTTTCGATGGAAATGACTTCGATAGTCATTGAAGGAGATTGCAAGACATACACTGTAGCAATGGCAGGACAATTTTTTTGGTTTAACGGGAATATCCGCAATGATATTAGTTGGTGGCTTTTGAAGTTTAGGTCAGGTTCTTTCTTCCATGTCTTAGGATAAAGTTGCACAATGTTTAGCTGAACAGGGTGCTTTGAACAATAATTTCGAACTAAATTCTGTTCATCCACTCGAATGACTAACTCTTTTGTATCATTGCTATGCAACATCTCAGTTTGATTGACAATATATTTCGTTTTGTCGAAAAAACTGGACTATCTTTTTTGTTATAAAATATATTTTAAAGAATAGCACAAAAAACAAATTTGTAACAAACTCTTGGGAATCTTCTGGTTGTCCAAAATTGTCACAAGTTGTTAGAATCATTATGTGTTTGTCCAATAGAAACATTGTTCAGTTTTTTTCATTTTAATTGTGGGTTTACTATATGTAAGTTTTATATTCCAAGATCAAAATTTTAGCCCCAAAATCTAAATTTCAACATTATTTTAAACCTCATCAAAACTTATAAACCTTTAGTTATAGGTTCTAAATTTGAAGTTATTAACTAACCTCTTTTTAAACTCTTAATTGTCAAATATTATTTTGTTCTCTTTAGTATTGATAAAATTGGTCGTTTGAAATATAGATCGCTAGAGAGAAACAATTATATTATGATACATTGTTATTAAAACAATAATTGTGTTATGAAATCCCTAAAGTACTTGAGATATTGTGTTCTGTGGCATGTTTATGTCTTCGCAAAACTGGCTAAAAGCTAAAGGAATACAACTAATTTTTTATGTCATGACTATGATCATAAGTATATGCCATATGGTGTTACTCTGTGATTAGTGGGCCTAAAGTTTGTTGTAAGTCACAGCATCCACGAGAAACACGTGAAGAAGAGCATTTTAGCCATCCTGACTTAACCATTTTATATTTGTGTATTAAATCATGTATATTGTCCTTTTCACTGAATATTTTTCTTCCTTTTTCGTGGATATCATGTTTATGGTCAATATCATGTGTAATTTTTTTTTTGTCATTATCATATGTAACTTTTTTTTTAAAGAATTTAATGTGTAACTTTTTTTTGAAATGAGATATTTTGGTTGTCATGAAATTTATAGAAAAACGGTTGAAAACTTAGAACGGTAGAAATACCACAAATTAAATACCATTTTTCAAAAATACTATCAATAAAAAAATATACTAACATTTGGGTTTAAAGTTTAGTCATTATTGTTTATGGTTTACTATTAAAGGGTTGGGATTGGATTTATAAATGTTCTATAAATATTTTAAAAATTAGTTTAGTGTTATTTTATCATAAATTAGGGTATTTGTGAAAATAATTATTTATTAGTGGTAAATTTGATAAGTGATATCAAATTTGTGGTAGAATTGAAAATTTTCATATATTCTATATGAAACAATTATCAAGATTTTAATTAAAAATGTCAGTATTAATAAAGAAAATCATGAAAAGCAGACATGAGTAGGCCTAGCCAGGACCAAATAATTAAAAGTTGGCTACACAAGATTGTCCCAACATGATATGTAGTTTTTTTTGTTATTAATCAGAATATGACTAATTGAGACATGAGAGAAATATCATTTCATTATATTTTTTTGTTAATAATTGATTAATATCATTTTCATTAATATCATTTTCATCAATTAATGAATTCTTTACTTTATAATTGTATATTTTGGATCCGCATAATCTGAGGAAGAGTAGATCTTCTGTCGCCGCTACAATGATTAAAACAGCGGTAATTTGGTATATAATTCTGATTTTAAAACTATATCAACAATCCAGTACACTATTACCACGAGTTAAATATTACTTTTCAAAAATAAACATTTGGGTTTAGACTTTACTGATTATGGTTTAGGGTTTAGTATTAAAGAGTTAGGGTTGAGTTTACAAATGTTCCGTAAATATTTAAAAATTTAGCTTAGTATTATTTTATCACAAATTTAAAGTATTTTTTTAAATAATCATTCAATAATGTTAAATTTGAAAATCGATATCAAACTTGTGGTAAAATTAAAATTTCTTTCTCAGAAATTGTTAGAAATATCACTAATCAAAAAATATACTAACATTTAGGTTTAGGCTTTATTATTTTCAGTTTATTTTTTAAAGAAATTAATGTTTTCTGCTGAATTCATTTCAGATGGAAAATAACATATTTTAGAATTTAAAGATAAATTTAGTTAAACAGTATTTTCGCTTAAACAAAAAATAGTATCAATACTATTAAAAGGAAAGGAGTCCTAAAAAATCTACTTAAAACAAGTCATAGTTGGACCATTTCATTTAACTAGAATTCCTATTATTTCTCATACTACTAACTTCATTATTCTTCATTAAAGACAAATTAGTCATAAAAAATGATACTAACCTAATTCTCTACATATACATTTACTATATACACATTATTCCATCATAATTATTTTGTGTTATTATTAAATAATATCCACCCTATATTTGTATATATGGTTACTTGTGATTTATTTAATAGTAAATACCTTTGGAGACTATAAACATAATACAATATCCATTATAAAAAAAATTGCATCTTTTACAGAGATCAACCATTATTTTATACAAACCTTATTAACTAAACTGATTTCATTAACCATGTTATATATATGAACACTTCAGCATTATCATTCACAAACTAAACGATCACAACTTAATATTCCAAATTGGTTGTACTATTTAATACCAAACCAGTTCCTATACAAATCCATATATATGATTATGGTCTACATAAAACTGGTTCAATCTTTTCATCTGCTATATTTTCAGAAAATGGCTATTTATCTTTGGTTCCGTTAAATATTTAGTCTAACCAATTATAAATCGGTTAGTGATAACTTCTAAGAACTTTGAAAACACATTGTTATTTATTTACACTATATTGATACTTTAAAATAGGTTAGCAATAGAATTGTGTTTTAGAACAAAATCTACTTATTTTAAAACATAATATTATTTCGAAAATAGTTTTGATACTATGTGTTATATTAAACATAGTTATATATATATTTTAAATAAATAATTATATACATAATTTATACTTTTGGTTAACTAAATTATTTATCAACCAAATAAAAATATTCGGGTAGTTCAAGTTTTTGGGTTATCCGATTTATAAATAGTATTTTTAGGATATTTGGTTTTTAAAATTGAATGTAATTAAAATTTTTAAATATATAATTTTTATTTGAAAATTCAGATACTCATTTGGTTCTCGGTTTGGTTTCAATTTTTCAGTCATAGATATATGGTTTGCTCTATTATTTATACAATTCAGTTCAATTTTGGTTTTTCAATTTAGTACGGATTGGTCCGTGTTTTTGGATAAATGTGCTCAAACTTATATATTATCTTATATAAAAATTTGTTTAAAATATATTTAATTATAAAAACAAATCCGCGCTTGAAAAGCGCGGATCAAAATCTAGTTCATATTTTTTTTTCCAATAGGTATACGGAATTTATTTTGGTTGCGACAGGGAAAATGAACAAATAATTCTGCACATATTTTGGAACAGAAACGTATTTAAATGTTTGGTGGACAAAAGAGTGGTCCAAGTGAAAACGATCATATAAATAATATTGTTTTAGCGGACCACAGGATTCCACAATTTATAAAATTTACGTTTTTGTAATAGTAACCGAACATTTGATAATCTTACAATCGAGCTTTTGTCGTGTAATATGGAGTGTTGCAAGTTGCAACTCTCAAATCTTTGAGCATATATTTTATGAAAAAAAAAACAATTTTCCACTTAAAAGAATTACAATAAATTAAAATATAGTAGAGAATCCTCTTCAGACAATCACTAAACGCCATTTGCGTAGCGTTTCCTCTTTTGATTCTCCTCCAACACGTCACTTCTCTCTCTCTCTCCAGACCAGAAAAGTCTTCAACTTTCACCGGAAAATTTCATCTTCCCTTTCTCCACCGGATGTTCACATGAACGACTACTTCCTCAACGAGTCAACACCCCCCGGAGACAACGCGTCGACGGCGATGGAAGCTTTCATCGGAACGAACCACTCATCTCTCTGGCCGCAACCACCTGTTCCCACTCCTTCACTCTCCCAATTCAACGAAGACACTCTCCAGCAACGTCTCCAAGCTCTAATCGAATCCGCCGGTGAAAAATGGACTTACGCGATCTTCTGGCAGATCTCGCACGACTTCGAATCTCCCGCCGGAGACAACGCGGTGGTCCTCGGATGGGGAGACGGGTATTACAAAGGAGAAGAAGATAAAGAGAAGAAGAAGAAAAGCTCCAACTCGAACCCGGCGGAGCAAGAGCATCGGAAGAGAGTCATCCGTGAGCTTAACTCGTTGATCTCCGGCGGAGGAGGAGGAGGAGGAGGAGTCGGAGTCTCCGATGAATCCAACGACGAGGAAGTTACCGATACAGAGTGGTTCTTCTTGGTCTCGATGACTCAGAGCTTCGCGAACGGCGTTGGACTTCCCGGGGAATCTTTCCTAAACTCCCGCGTGATTTGGTTATCCGGGTCGGGTGCTTTAACCGGGTCGGGTTGTGAACGGGCGAATCAAGGTCAGATATACGGGTTGCAGACGATGGTGTGTATTGCTGCTGAAAACGGCGTCGTTGAGCTTGGTTCGTCTGAAGCGATAAGTCAAAGCTCAGATCTGATGGATAAAGTCAACAGTCTGTTTAATTCGAGCAACGGTAACGGTGGAGAAGCTTCTTCTTGGGGGTTTGGTCTGAATCCCGACCAAGGAGAGAACGATCCAGCTCTGTGGATTACTGAACCGGCAATCGAACCGGTTCAATCCGGTTCTCATAAGCTTGAGAAGAACGAGAGCTCGGTTGAGAACCCTAGAAAAAACCATCAGAACCCGTTTCTTGTGGAGCAAGATTTCAACTTTCAAGCTGGGTCGTCGAAGATGATGAAACCGAGCGAAACTCTGAGCTTCACGGCGGAGGAGGGCAACAAGAGGAGGTCTCCGGTGTCCAAAGGGAGTAACAACGAAGAAGGGATGCTGTCTTTCAGCACCGTGGTTCGATCCACCGCGAAATCCGGCGAGAGTGATCATTCTGATCTTGAAGCGTCGGTGGTTAAGGAAGCAATTGTGGTTGAACCGGAGAAGAAACCGAGGAAGCGTGGGAGAAAACCGGCTAACGGAAGAGAGGAGCCATTGAACCATGTGGAAGCAGAGAGGCAGAGAAGGGAGAAGCTAAACCAGAGATTCTACTCTTTGAGAGCTGTGGTTCCCAACGTGTCGAAAATGGACAAAGCTTCTCTTCTTGGAGACGCCATTTCGTATATCAACGAGCTGAAGTCGAAGCTGCAGCAAGCGGAGTCTGAGAAAGAAGAGATTCAGAAGCAGCTTGATGGGATGAGCAAGGAAGGAAACGGTAAAAGCGGCGCGTCCAGGGCGGTTAAAGAACGCAGATCGTCGTATCAAGATTCGGCGAGTTCTGTAGAAATGGAGATTGATGTGAAGATCATAGGTTGGGATGTGATGATTCGTGTACAATGCAGCAAGAAGAATCATCCTGGTTCAAGATTCATGGACGCGCTTAAGGAACTGGATTTGGAAGTGAATCACGCTAGTTTATCTGTGGTGAATGATTTGATGATTCAACAAGCTACTGTGAAGATGGGGAGCCAGTTCTTCAATCATGATCAGCTCAGGGCTGCTTTAATGTTGAAAGTTGGAGGAGACAATTGAACAAAGTCGAACATCTTTAAGAGATAAAAAGGGATCGAACGTAGAGGGTAATGTATGATCTTTTGGCTCTTTGTAAATTAGTAACTAGTCATTGTGCATCACCAGCTTCATGTTGTTGTTCATTAGGACAAGCATGTTTAGTTCTTAGTTTTAGTGTTTTCATAAGTGTTAAAACAAGATCTCCAATGGTACACAAAAAAATTATATATATTTTACTCTAAAGTAGAGTAACTCTATTATAATGTTGGATTTGTTCAAATTGTTCAGTTTCTCTATAATAGAGTTACTTTGTAATAGAGTTAAATATAAAGTAATGTTATTTTTTTACTCTATAATAGAGTAAAATATGGAGTAAAAAAAACAACATTATTCTATATTTCACTATATTATAGAATAAATCTATTATAAAGTGAACCATTAGAGCAAATTCAAACTCAATTTCAGAGTAAAACATAAAGATAATTTTTGTGTGCCATTGAAGATACTCTAAATGAGATGAAAGTTGGAGACCAGCGCGAGAGGGTAGTAAAATAATAAATATGTGGTTGTACTTGTATGTATATTATATGTATGGAGTAAAGATTAAGTGAAAGTTGGAGACCAGCGCGAGAGGATAGTATTGTCGGTTGTCGGATCGTCTATGTAATCTTTTTCATAATTGTAATAACATAATATATCAGTGTTTAAAAATAAAATAAAATACATAAACTATTTTGGATCTCCGTTTAACTTATGAACTAATTTTCATTGTCTATTAAAACACACAAACTTTTGAAATTCGCAGATTTTACATATCGTTATAGACGGCGTTAACTATATTTAACAGAAGTGTTGACGAAGTTTGTGTTTAATTAAACATGTGTTTAAATTGTGAAAAGAAAATTCTCTTAAAATACACTAATTAATTTTTATTTGCTAATAATATACACAAACTATTTTGGATCCCCGTTTGATACACGAACTAATTTTTATTTTTCATTTAATATACAAACTTTTGGAATTTGCATATTTTACACATTGCTTTAGATGACGTCGACTATGTTTAACAGAAGATGGCGTTAGTTTGAATTAAACAAGTAGTTAAACTGCAAAAATTAAGCACGCTCACCCTCAGCCAAAACCTCTCAAATCGATTGAGCCCTAATTCAAGCTAGTTTCAATTCGAATTTGCAACCCTAATCTGTTCCAACTTCTTTTATTCTCCAAACTATGTTCCTTTTCTTCTTCTTCGCTTTGATTTTCCTTTATATCTCTTGGAAGTGAAGTCGATTTCCATGTCGTGAAAAGACGAAGAAAACTAGGTAATTTTAAACGAGTTTCTGCTTTTAGAATTAGTTTAGTGTTATGTATTTATAATTCTTATTATTCGCTTTGATTGTAATGATAATGATTCAATCAAGGTTAATTTACACTATGATAAATAAGTTTAGTGTTATGAATTAAGCTATATATATATATATATATATATTCTTTCTACTATGATCAATATATTTGAAATTTCATCAACAAAAATTTTACACTATGGAAGCGTAATGAAAAGAAAGCTAACAATATAATCTATCAGGAGGATTTTTAAGAAATTTACCCTTCACAGTTTAACCACATGTTTAATTAAACGCTAACAACGTTTTCATTTCTGTTAAACATAGTTGACATCGTCTAAATCATGTTAAACAAAGTTGATGTAGTCTCAATCGATGTGTAAAATATGCAAATTTCAAAAGCCTGTATATTTAATGGAAAACAAAAATTAGTTCGTGTGTTAAATGGGTATCCAAAATAGTTAGTGTATTTTATTAGCAAATAAAAACTAGTTCATGTATTTTTAAGGATTTTATTTTCACAATTTAAACACGTGTTTAATTAAATACTAATGTCGTCATCACTTCCGTTAAATATAGTTAACGCCGTCTAAAAAAAATCTTTCCAAATCCATTACAGATATTTGTTTTTCAAATCACACTTAAGTTAGTATTCTGAAAACGAGTTATGTAAATATATTTTAATCAATTAAAACTATTCAAATATAATTTAATAATTTGATATCATATCTCTTTTCTATCAAAATCAATGTTGAAGAAATCACTAGGCGGGTAACTAGGCCTTTTATAAAGGATTAGCGACTACTAGTTTTATGCGTGATTTTTTAATACATATTTTATGTTTATATGAGATATTTTAGTTTTTAGTTTAATTATAAAAGTATTGTGATGAATTATCAAAAATGGATATGCAAAAACAAAAAATAATAATACAAATTTGAAGATTTAAACTAACATTACTGCTTAACTTAACATATTCAGACTGATTTAGATTAATTTTAAACGATTTAGAATAATTTAAATTGGATTTTAGGAAAATCGTTTCGGCTAAGGCCGAGTTCCACCTATACAGGCGCCTAAACGCATTTACCGATTTTTAGAACCTTGATCAAAATTATTAATTTTATGGTAAGAACATTATAATAATATTAAATAATTAATTCAAAATATATGATGTGATATGAACCGTATATCCCCTATATATTAATTGAGAATCTTTTAAATAGTTATAACCTCAAGTTTGTATTAATTAAAAAGAGACCCCATCCTACGTGGCAGTTGTTTATGCTATCTAAAATTTGACGTGGCAGAATTATAAAGCATTTAGAACAAGCATAGTTTAAAAATTCACTCCCTAGCAAAATACAATTTCGGCAAGCATCGACAGTCGCATATCATAGTGGATATCATTATCATTATACGTATTAGTCATGGTCGCATATTATAACTAAATAAATATCATTATATCATTATGTAAGGATAACTATATATTTACGTATTTGCCAATTTTTGTTGAACCATGAAACTCATAATTCACATGTCAAACATTAGTTTGCTGCAATACGAAAATACGACTTAACTGCTTGACAATACGACTCCAACTAATAACTAATAGAAACTGGAGGACATACGTTGTTTGATTAGATTTAACTGTCTCTGAGCACCTCCACTTAACTGTTTGACAATACGACTCTAACTGAACATGTTAATCAGTATTAAAATATTATACATTGTGGAGAAATGGTCGTATAACCTTAGTATAAAACAGTATATACGTTTATTGAGAAACTTTAGATGGTTGAGATTGTTTTGTATTGTTATTGTTGGTTCTCTGTGCCATAATCCTAATCGATGAAAAAATCAGATCGGTTTTGAATATTAATGTTCTCTTCACCATTTACACACATTCAATAACTCTTAGTTACGCAAGTTTTACTTATGTGTTTATTCTTAAATGGTTCGATTAAAGAATATTTATTCAACTTAAAGTTCTATTATATATCGAATATATTTTCCTTGCTAAGCAATTATGTTTGTTGTAAATATGTAAATATTGTATTTAATACCCAAAAGGCCAAAACTTAAACTACAAGGCATGATTTGATACTCAATTATCGTAAGTTAAGGAAATCTTCAATAAGTGCTGAAGTTTAGGTTAACTTCAATTGTTCCAACACATTAATTATAAATTTATATAAGTTTAAACTTAAATTTTTTAATAGATTTCCTAGGTAATAACCTCCGTAATTGGAACATAGAAGATGGTTTTATACGATAAGAAGATGGCTTAGATTTAGTAATTGAATATACTGAATGGAAATTATTTTAAAGAAGCTGCGGTATATGAATATGATTTGGTATATAAACCAATCAACCCAATAAAGAGTAATTAAAAGATAACATTATAATTATATATAAATTATATAATATAAGATAATATATACAATTTTTTTATTGGTACGGTCTTCATACTTTTTTTAATATTAGTTTTAGCGATTAACCCACTTTAATATTTTGTTTTACGTTAAAAAGTTATTTTCATCTTTTTATCAAATTAAAAAATATAATTTTTCATTTTTCATTAACAAATATGTGTGCTAATATTTAGTTATTTAATAATATTATAAATTACTAATTTTTCTTATTTTTGTTGTATAAAACTATTATTATCATAGTAAACTACTAATCACGGAAAACTACTCAAATATAATGATGGAAAACATAGTAATAATGTTACTGTGATACACATATATAGCATAATAAAATTTATGTAAGAGTAATTATATATAAAAGAACAAATATATATACCGAAAACTTTATTACCAAACAAATCTATATATCAAATATTTTTTCTTACTACACAATTTTTTAGAACTTATATTTGGAAATTTATATTGAAGATTAAGAAAAAGCTTTGGCACAAAGGAATGAATTGACTAATTATTTTTCGTAGTTTAAGAAAACGCTAATAATGTTCTTTTGTAGTAGTTAATACTATATATTATGTTAACCTAACTTTCATCCTAATATCCTATATAAGTATCGGTTGCAAACAAAGCATGCCATCATCAAGTACTTAAAGTATAGTATCGGTTGCAAACAAAAAAAACTAATTTTATCTTATTTTGGCCTTAAGTATAATAATAATAATTGTGCTGCTAAATTTTATGTTGTTGTTAATGTGGTCCATAACTAATCATACTTCAAATTATAAGCCTAACTCAATTTGTAGTTATCTTTTTTTTTTTTTTTCCATCTTATGTTGTCAAAAAATATAAAATTTTATATTCTGAAAATTGGTGTAACTTCAAAATTGAAAAATATATAAATCTTATTAACTTTCTCAATACTATATATTTTAACTATATAACTCACCCTGCGCAAAGCGCAGGTCTTATCCTAGTTGTTAAAGACTTAAGAGCATCTCTAACAACTTCCTATCTCCTCATTATTTTAGGGGTCAATCTAACAGCCTATTATCCCCTCCAATTTTAAGAGAATGAATAGTATACCCTCGCTTTGTTGGAAATCTGCTACGACCCTCGATGAAAAGTGAAATTGAACCTTTGTCGGAAATCCAACATAGTCGACTACGAAACACTACTCTAAAGACTAAAAGCTGCACCAGAAAGACACAACCGGAGCGAGAGCCACAACCACAAAGTAAGATTAAACCTTGGATATGAAGAAATTGCGTGAGAAGAGTTGTATGAACATATGCAGGGCAAAGGATCCCTCTCCGGCGCCAGCAAGAAGACTAACCATCGAAGAGGCGAAGATCTTTAGATGGAAAACTTGGCGATCGAGAAGAGACTTGAGAGAAAACTAGGATTCTGTGAGTAAATCAAATATTCGGTTAAAAAGATTTTGTTTTAATTCTATGCATATTTTTTGTGCAACAATTCTATGCATTATATGTCTATTATACGGTCATGTGTAGAATACAACCGAATGGGCCTATTTGGCTAAGGTCACACTCCGCTTTACGTTTAGTCGCCCGATTAATTAGCTAGTCGGATTCTTTTTTCTTTTTGAAAAAGGTTGGTAGTGATCAACTGATCATGGAGATCTGATAATTCATGTTATGTCATTGAGAAAAATCATCAAACTTCTGATTCTATTTCTTTAGTGATATTATGATTTTGACAAGTGGTTTTGACCTCTGAATCACGAATACTGTTGTTGCAGCGGGATAAAGAGGATTCAAGTACATTCTTTTCATATTAGTATATGAAGATCTTGATGAATGAAAGATTGTTATTTATCAGAATCTATATAATAGTTAAAAAATACAATGTTTTTTTCTTGTAAGATGTTTCTTGAGATTATTAAGTAAATATTATTAATCCAGATGTTAAATAATACACTTTTATAGATTTCATTTTGGAATCACCGAAAAGTCCAAATCAATACTAAGTAGTTGAACCAAAACGTTGTTCTCATTAACAATCGGAGATTTCGTCTCAAATTCTTTGAATCCATCTTCACAGGTGACAGGACCATCCATTGCAGTAGACAGAGCAGAATTAACGCTTTTGTAATCGCCCAAATCGACGAATTTCAAAGTATCGTTCAAAGAATCATTAGCATCATCATAAAGTTCGAGACAAGCACGTAAAGGTACCTCAACACCATGTGTCAGGTTCTTCTTGAGAATCTCCTCAGCGATCCTTTTCACGTTAGTTGATTTGGATGCAGCGTTCTTCGTTATTGCTATGATCAATTCTTTGAGACTAGTTGCATTTTTGCTTTGCGGGTCATTTTCAAGATATTGAACACATATGTCATAATTGAGATCTGGATCTGTGGTTGTCGCTTTCTTGCAACAATTTTGGATCAGAGTTTGCGCGGTGGCTAAACAATTGAGGAAGAGAAAGAACACAACAAAAGAAAAGATAAATTTCATTATTTTATTTGTTTCTTTGAAAAACAGAAAAATGAGAACTTATTGTTGAAGAAAATGTAAACTTTCTGATAAGATTTATAGTAAACTGGATCAAAATTTTATGCAGCTAGACTAATATGTCATTTACCAAAAAAAGAAAGAAATATTTCCATAGGATATTCACTTTCATTTTTAGTAAAAAATATTTTATTTTTATTTCATAATATTGGTCAACATTTAATGTTTGATTTCCAACTTTTCATATATGCAAGTAAAATTTAGTCAATTCCATTAGATATGTTTCCATATCATATTTACATGATTGAAATTTAGAATCTATTCAATTTACCATTATGCCACTTTCATTAATATTTTAATTTTTGAAATTTTAGATAGTATGGCAAGAAAGCTTTGAGCAACTCTAGGGCTACAATTTGGAAAACAAAAACCTGAAGCACAGCAACCCAAAAATGAATCTGAACCTAACAAAATCCGATATAAATACTCGAATGATTATAGTTAATTTAAATTATATTATGTCTTGATAGTTATTTTGTAGAATTTAAATTCAGTTACAATATTCTGATAACTAATACTTCCTCCGTTTCAATTAAATTTCGTTGTACAGAAATTTTTTCGTTTCAAAATAAGTATCGTTTTATGATTTTAATACAAAATTTATTAATAGATTCTTTCGTTTATTTTTCTACTAGTTATCTCCCGTGCGAAGGACGTTGTTTGTGTAAGAGAGTTGAAGAGAGCTCATTAAGCTTCACTAAAGCCTTATCAAAATCAATGCCACAAAGTTCTGTTTGTGTTTGCGTTCTTGAGTTAAAAGCCTTTTTTTTGTTATCAACATAAGTTTTTGTTGAGTTTAAATCTGATTGAGCTGTTGTTTTTGGCTCAAGTGTTGTATGTTTTTATTAAACTATATCTTTTTTAATTATTTGGATTGCAAAAAAATTCGTGAATCATTTTGCCAAATTATACAAGTGACGTGATATACAACTAACTTTTCTCCTAAACAACACCATTGTAACCTAATTTAATTTAAAAAAAACACCACTTCACAGTACTGAAAACAAAACCAATCAACTTAAACAAAAAATATCACATTGTAGTAAAGCAATTCATAATTGTGTATAATAAAGAGAGAAAACCAAATAAAAACACAACCAGAATTCGAATCGTCATTGCCGGAGCTGGAGTCGTCATCGCCGAAGCTCGAATCATCATCACCGTAGCTCAAATCATCATCGCCGGAACTCCTTATGTTTTATGGGGAAAAAGTCACAAGAATCGCTTTCTTCTCACTTTCTCTATCATTTTTTCATGTAAAATAAGAAATGAAGAAAAAAATGCGGGTCCATGTAATTCCGTATGACCCGTTTTGGTCCATCCCACAAAAGATCCAGTCTGGCAAAAACCCGTCTCGTGAGGCCCGCAAATTTACGGACGTAGAAAACTTTGTCCTAATACCGTACCGCGACAGTCCTTTACAGGCCAGGTCCGCGGTCCAGATCTATGATTGCCATCTCTAGTATTAATGTCACCAATAAAAATTAAGTCTTTTAACAATCTTTTATTTTCCTTTTATTAAAAACTAAATTTTTAACTTCATTTTACATTTGTAATTCAATTATATCTCATATTTTCTCTGTTTGTTGCACTTTGGATTTGTTCGTTTGATGATAAAAGGTATCAACAACTGAATTATTACTTTTGGTATAGTTTTATAGAATAATGTGATATTTTGCTTGCAATCTAATATTTAATTATGTATTTCTACGTAAAAATTTGTATTTTAACGTAGCATCTTATCAATATTGTTCTCATATTTTTATTTATCTGATAGTTATTTATTAAAGTTTAATAGATTTAACTAAGTAATCACAAACATAAGAATTATAATATAAAATATGTATACTTTTGAATTTAAGTTTGAGGTTTTGTTTTTGGCGAAGAACATTTTAAATTTCAAATATGGAATTTTGTAGACTTAAAAATAAAATGTTTTTTTTGGAGATATCCTAAGTTCATTCTATAGGATTTCCCAACAACATGTACAGTTGGCATACTATCTATTTATGTTATTCAACTGGAAATGTATCGAAGTTATTATTGTCCAGAAAATTATGGTTTAACAACAAAACAAAATGAAACTAAGGAAAAACAAACAACAAAGGTTATCTTTAATTTGCATATTTGAATATATGTTACTCGACTTGAAAGTCAAGGAAATCATCACTGCAACTGGCCTAACTTTCGCACTACGTAATTTCGAAAAAGCAATGCGGATTTGACGCGCTGATTTTGCTTTAAACAGGCACGAAGATAATAGCGTCGTGTCATAATTAGGAATTCATTCTGATATTATATGAATTCTTCAGAACCAAAGAAGAATATAGGCAGCTATATAATTATCTGAAAACTAAAATATTAAACATTAACACGGGCTCTAGATACAAACGAATCAAATGCCCTTATGCTATTGACTAGAAAAAGAAAAAAAATCTCAGATACTTTCAGATACTCTTCCTCTGAATTCTATTTTATTTTGATTAATTTTTAATTCAAAATCTGATTAAAATTTTAATATACCTCTAATAAATGCATGGTCTTGATCATGAAGAAGATATTCGCTTGTGGAAGGGAAAGGTCGAGGTTTATCAACCGGTTTTCAGTACTAAGCACACTTGGCACCTAGTTCGAACGGTAGCAATTAAGAAACAATGGTATGGAGTAGTCTCGTTCCCCCTGGCGACACCAAAATACTCCATACACACCTGGCTCGCTGTGCAAGATCGTCTTGCTACTTGCGATAGATTGGTTAAGTGGTACGCTCAGGTTGAAACAGCTTGCTTGCTATGTAATCACACTATGGAGACTCGGAATCACTTATTTTCGAGTGTTCTTATTATGAGGAGATTTGGAGAGGTTTAGCAGGAAGGATTATGGGAGCCAGATACACCAATAATTGGGACAGTCTGGTTCTCCTTTTAGCTGCTGGAGATTGGGATTGGGATAAGATTACTTGCTTCATACTTCGGTATCTGTTGTAGGCAGTGGTTTACTTGGTTTGGAGGGAGAGAAACCGTAGGAAGCATGGGGAGCATCACCAACCTGCCAGTAGATTGCAGCATATGAATGATAAAATCATTCGTAATAGGATCTCCACAATTCAACATACCGGAAGAAAAAGATATGAAGGAGCAATGTCAGTCTAGTTTGCTTACCACACAAGTTAATCAGATTACTCAAGTGTAAATTCAGATTTTTTAGCCATTTTTGGTAGAAGTCAAGCTGCATTCCTTGTAACAACGTTTTTGGATTGAATAAATTTGACATTCATTCGAAAAAATGCACTTATTTACATGCTATGCCATTTAACTTAATTTTCCTTACTATCTCTACAGAGTGTGATTGGTAGTGGCTCTAGGTACTAGTCATAGCCCTATTTATTTATACAACACTAAATCACTAAATCACAGCAATCATGCTTTAATAAAAAAATCAAAATAACATCTCTTGAAATAACGTACAGCTGTACAAGTGCTCTGTAGAGCCAAAAATCCAGAGCATTTTTTGGAGCTTTCTATAAAATTCTAAAGCAATAAAATCTATAGCCACAACAAAAAGTTTACAAATTTTTTCTTCAGCAAAATTTTTAAAGTCACAGTCATTACCAATCGGACACATAGATCTTTCTTTCATTTTTCATTTTCATTTTTTTCCTCTTTTCTTTTTTCTCTCTTTTCTTTCATTCTTCGATCCAAATCTCTTGTTCTTCGATTTTTTTTATTATGAATTCTATGTTTTTCCTTATGTTTTTCTCTTGTTCTTCAACATATATATTCTTCTTTGAATCTCTTTTATTCTTTTATGAATTCGATCTGTTTTCTTCTTTTTTTTCTGTTTTAGTGGTCTTTCTTCGCGATTTAAGATTTTTCTACGATTTCCTCATTTTTTAATTTGATTTTCTCTTTTAGATCTGGCATGTTACAGTATATATAAAAACTATAAAAGAATTTTTTTAACCTAAAAACAAAGTTTTACAAAGTTATACAGTCATTCAAGTATAACTTTGTATAACTGTAGAACTTGATTAAACTAGGTACAAAGTTTTACAAAGTTGTACCTCGACAATGGTACAACTTAGTAAAACTGTGTGCCTAGTTATACTAAGATGTACAATCGTTTAAGTACAACTTGATAAAATTGTAAAACTTGTAAATTGTAAAATTGTAAAACTTGGTAAAATTTAGAGTTTGGTAAAATGGTAAAACTAGGTGAAATTTGACCTCGATTACTGAGATATAAAAATTTGAAATTGTAAATTACTAAATTTGATTCAGAGGAAAAAATAAGAGCAAAATCAAATTTGTCTTATTTCATTAAATATAAGAGTATGAAAAAAAAACTTTTTTGGTTCTTTGAGATTATTTCTCCAGACGAGACTGATGAATGTATAATTTTTTTTTAAAATCTTTGCAATAAACAAATTTATGTTATTGACACTAGTACTCAACTTGTTGATATGTTTAATCCACTTGTTCGTTATTGAATACTATAAGATTAAGATTGTAAAAGTAAAAAAATTAAAAGAAATATATGAAGGGATGAGAGCAAGAAAGTCAAGAAAGCCATACTTTCCTTTGTTTTTATCTTTAAAGCCTCTTTGGTTTGTTCTTCTTTCTTTTGCAAATCTTCATTTCTCCGGTCAATTCTGAAAACGCGTAAGCTCTCTTTCTCGTTAAAAGGTTTAAAAACCCCTATGATTTCTCTTGTCTTAGAGACTTTCTTTGTTCAAATCTGTGTTCCAGAAACTGTGATTACCTAATAGATTAAGGCTTTGTGGGTTCTCTGCTAATCTCTCTCTAAGAATATTTTTATTCTGTTCTTGTTAGTTTGTTTCAGGTTTAATAATGGATGATCACAATAATGATAATCATCATCATCATCATCTAGGTGTGAATAAGATGGGAAAAAACATCCGTAAAGAGCCATCAAACCAGCAAAATCAACAACAAAATCCTCAAGCTTTGGTTTATAACATTAACAAGACCGATTTCAGATCCATTGTTCAACAGTTAACCGGACTCGGCTCAGCTTCTTCTGTCAATCCTCCACAGTCAACAAACTCAAACCCACCAAAACCTCCAAATTCACGGTTGGTCAAAGTTAGACCAGCTCCTTTGACTCAAGTAAACCGCCCTCCACCTCCACATCCAGTTCAATCGAATCCAATGGCCTCTGAACCGGTTCAACCTATTAACCAATTATCAATCAACCCGGCCGAATCTCCAATCTCGGCTTATATGCGTTACCTGATCGAATCAAGCCCGGTTGGAAATCAACCTCAACCACACAACCAAAACCCGGTTCAGCCATCAACTGGTTTGTTTCCTTCACAACAAACCGGTCCTAATCCAATGTTATTCCAGTCTCCAGTTTCGCAGTTTGTTTTGTCTCCGACGCCAAGATCGCCGTTTCCATTATTATCACCCAATTTCGCGTTTTCACCGCGGTTTTTAGGCGGTAACGAGTCTCTACCTCCGCCATCACCAGGCTTTTTCTTCCCTTTGCTCAGTCCATTATGGAAAAATCAATAGCTTAATAGTAGTGTGTATAAATATAGTCTTGTAAACACAATGTAACATGTATTAGGAAGACAATTGCTCATTTCGATTTATGTATTGGATAATTGGAGTGTTGAGTTTGGATTTAATGCTTGAAAATCAACATTTATATGTTGTTTATCTTATAATATATATAGGGGATACCTTACTAATATATTCTTGACCATTGTCTATTATGTTTGCAACTTACGAAATAATATAGTTGATCAGCTATACAAGACGTCTACGAAACTTGACGACAAACGACAAGGCTATCAAATTTTATAAGCTAGCAATATATATAATATCAAAGTATAAACTCAAATGATAATTATAATAACGATACCAACAAAAAAAAACTAGATAAATTACTATAGACTTACGTTAAAATTTTTGTTACATGTATGTATTAAGGCCTAGAATAGAGAAGTATGGACAAGATAAATTCATGTTTTTTTTAAAGGCTATATTCATGTTTTCGTGAAAATTTATACTATATTGCCTACCTCACCAATTCACCTCTTTCTATGCATATTCTCATTGAATAATAAAGCTCTGAATAGAAATTGAATCAAATGATGTAACCAAAACAAATATGGAGTGGACAAATACTATCAGTTTTTATTAATATGTTTACTATTTTATCTCCATCAAATATGTTCTGCACCATTTCTATATACCAAATACTTAGAAGAGTCTCGAGAGATATTATTTCACCCAAAATAATGATAAAAACAAAAACATAAAAGAGTGAATAAAAATTAAAAGGTTTCGGAAAATAAATGTTCAAAAATCTTCACACAACTGCCATCTATTTAGTGGTACAAATTCTTACAAATATTTTAAATTTTATTATTCCGAAAGTTAGATTATGATTTGTATTCAATAGAGTAAAGTGGTGAAAAAAGTGAATTTGGAAGGAAAGAAAAAAAAACAAAATTGAGAGAGAAACTTTTTTTATTTGATGTAGAGTAACCTATTTTTCTATTTTTGTTTTTTTTTAAGAATAAATAAGCTAAAACATATTTTACCATTGGTGAAAACTAGAGTAACTGTGTATAAATTTGTTTTACTCTACTACAATAATGCTAAGAATACCATTTATGCATATTCTTAGTTTTTTTTGTAATTGAAGAAGGTTAAATCCGGATCTATTAAAGAAACAAATCTAACTCTTGTGTGGAGGTACATCTCACATATAAACTATTCTCTAGACATTCATATAGACCGAAAGCAATAGTTTATCGCATGGCAAAGGAGGAACAAACTTCGGGGTCACCGTATCGAGCTTCCCTTCCACCGCGTGGTTACACACTTCTCTTGGTTTTGAGAAGCTAAACCATAATATCGCTTTGTTGGGTTAGAAAGATTGCCAAAATAGTACAACAACTACCATAAAAGTTTACAAAATGGATTTAGAAAAGAAAAAAACAGTAAACAAAAATTGGATGATAGATTTTTCAAACTTTAGGTACCCCAATCCTACTCATAGTTAAACAAAAGAAGGTTGATGTTAATCATTAAAGTCGTGGTGCTAGAAAATCCTATCATCTAACTGGTTCACACTTCACAGACATCATATCATTAAAGTCTGGGCCCTTTGATTTACACTTTTTATCAATAAAATTTATATTTCACTTTCTGACTTTCTTTTATTAACCAAGTTGGCAGGCAACTTGCAGTACCCACTAGATTTGTTCCTTTCTTTCCTATTGGAATAATACGAGAAGCATCCTCAGATTCTCACCGTACGCTTCGATTTACTCACCCTTTTTGTTTTAACACATCTTCGATTTACTTACTACATATGCCTTTCCACTAATAAAATGTTACTCCCTTTAGTTAAAAAATGAGAGATAATCTCATAATCCGAGTCCAACTTTTGTAAAATCAGTTACCTTATTAATGGGCCTGATTGTCAATCAATCTCTCCCACTAAATGCCCAACTCATCTTTTAGAGTGGAAAATAGTTTAGGAGTAGAGATGCCTTTAAGAATTAAGACTATGGAGTTTGACAAAAAATAATAATCAAAAATATTAAATTTGGAAATTAATGTAGCTTGCCACTAAAACCCCACTTAAGATACCATTCTAATTCCCATTCCCAATTTTGTTTTGTAGTAAATTCTTTTCTAATTCCACTCAATTTCACACTATATTCATGGAGTGAGTTTGTTCACGACAATTATTTAATCAGTGGAATATTTGCTGTCTCAAACAACAACAGAAAAAAATTGAAAATTAGATTGAAGAATCGCCAATGATTTTTTCATTTCACAACTTACAAAGTTTAATTTAAAACGTGTTTCCGCTTCTATTTGCTAATGAAAAATTGTCACACACACTAGCTAGTTGCACTATGGACAAATATTACAAGATACGAGATTAAGAGCCAGATCAAGTTTTTTCTTTCTCAGATGGCTTAAAGTAAAAAGTAAACAGCTACTCTAACGTTGATTTCACTTACCGAACATTCCAGTTTCCAATTATCCAGGAGACAACAATAACGACAAAAGGCAAATTACAATCCAGTAAAAAAAATGTTACAATGGAAAATTTTATTAAACAAAAAAAAAGATGAAATTCCCCAATTTGTTTTCGTGTTCACATCACCGGAGGGTTTCCTCCGTCGCCGGAACTCCGACTCATACCTTCAGTGATCGACGCGAGCTTCTGAAGATTCAGTTTAATCACAGTATCAGCAAACAAACGCGTGTCCTCCTCCGTGTTCCCCTCCGGCACATCCACGACGTACGATTCAAGAACAACGGTCCAGATCCGTCCATCTCTCTCGAACCCATGAACCGTCGTCACCGACTTGTAATTCCTCAGCCTGTGCTCGCCTCCGGTGATGCTAAACCCCGTCACTCTCCGCTCGTCGTCGAGGAGATCGAGCCTCTCCCTCGACGTGTTCGCCGGAAGGCCGCTGATCACGTCCACGTAGCGCGTGCACCCTGCTCGCATCTCGAAGCCTTCTTCGACGGAGCATCTTTTGATGAAGTGTTTGTAAATCTGGGGACGGTCGAAGCGTCTCACGACGGACCAGACGGTCTCCGGAGGGGACTGGATGCGTTGGGCGAGGAGGGAGGAGCAGCGACCGGGACCGAGTTGGTAGGTGTGGAACTCGGTGATTGAGTCGGTTAGCTCGGCGAACTCGTCGTGAGTCAGCTCGGAAGGAATCATTTGGTGATGGAGAGTCTCTTGTTGCTCTTCTCTGATTGGCTCTGAATCTGCCATTGGTGTCGAATTTAAACTTGCTTCCAATTTGGGGTCGGAATCGAAGAGATGATGAAATTTGAAAGAGGGAGAAAGTGTAAAACTATAAATCATTGAGAAAATAAAGGGTAGATACGTAAATTTAAGATTCTTGGTTTTATTTTTAATTATTGGTTACCACATAGATGTCATTAGCCACTGAATCTTTTGTACTTTTATTTGATTTTATTAAACCATGAAATTAACCAATAAATAATTTAGGGGCGTTGAAAGCTTGCATCGTCATAAAAAATAATAATTTAGGGGCGTTGAAAGTTTCATTATATGCTCATATTTTTAAAATATTATTCGTCTTTGTTCGTGAAGCTATTAGCTTAATCTCCTGTATATTAAATGACAAATAATTTTAAAACTTACTTTAAAAGTTTATTGTCAAGGAATATGATGTGGTGACGTGGCTTCACGAAAAACTTTTATTTAGTAAAACACTTATGTGTCATGCAGAGAACGTTTCTTACCAAAACTGTAAATTTAATGATTTCACACTAATATTCTTTTAAAATAATTTTATACCATCTATAATTTGTCGACGAACACTTTTACGTGATAAACCTTCAACTTCAAATTAGATTAGTTGATTTATCAATCTTCTCAATATAATTATAGCATCAATAAAAATTCCTTATTCTTTTATACGTTTATGTTAAAAACGGTAACCCATCTGATATATCGCTATGAAATCGACAGATCCGTAGAGACGACAAAACGATGAAACTTTAGTAAGATGCCAAGTGTTAATGAAAAAACTCTTTTCTCCATACATGCTTTCATGCATTTAGCAAAGCACTCACGTGCTTGATAACCACATATCATTGCTGAATGAGGACGTTGAAAATCTATTTTTAGATAAATGTGTCATACTTGGTTTTGTTACTGCCCGATGAGGTGATCTCTGTTTCGAGGAGACTGAATCACTGTAAATCGTCTCGGCTGAGTGTATTAGTCTTTTCGAGCAAGCAATATAAGCATGCGAGTGCCACTACATTTGCTGCCATGAGAGCTCTGCATCAGATGACTTTGAAGATGAGAAGAAACTTCCATGAACGAACCACTAGCAAGTCTCACGTGTTGGTCGCATCTGGAACAACATTTACAATTTAGAAGGTCAAATAACCTTCAATTTATTTTATTATGCAACTATGTTTTCTGAATTTAAAGGAGTTGTATTTTTTTATTTTACACAGTTATTGTTTTGCTTATAATATGTTATTGATCCACTTTTTTCGATTTTATGTCTTAATCCCTTAAGTCCGTAACTACTACAACGTGCTAGGCAAAATATAAAAAAAAATTTTCCAAAACTTCTTCTCAAACTTGCAAACACAATATTTTAAATTTTAATATTAGAGAACCCATTATAAAAAAGTTTCTCGCTTCGCTCTTGATAACAATCATACTTTTAGTTGTATCTAACTATCGCTTAAAGTATACCTTATGTTATACTTAATCATAATATATAATTTTAACATTAATATAAACATATTATTCCGTACAAAGCACAAAATACTATCTAGTTTATAAAATAAAAGACATAAACCTATAACACTTCTCAATCAACTCCTATAACTAGACTACCGCCCCAATCAACCCCTCTAACTAGATTACCGCCCCTTTTCTTTTAAATCTATACTATTAAAGCATGATCATATTGTCATAATTACCTTAGTCTGCCCTTTCTTTCACTAATATTGTATGTTTCATTAATGGCAATTAAGTAATATTAATAACAAATCTATATTGGGTCATTATTTTTGGATCCTGCCCACATCAAATCTCTCTTGTGCCATTTGGGCCTATTAAAAAATAAGATTCAATTCTCACTTTTTTTTTCCTTTGGGCCATTGAGTCCAAGTTGAAATAATTTTTTTCAATTATTCTTAATTATTATTTTTTTCTTTTCTTAATATAATTTAAGCATTCATAAAAATAATTGAATTTTTTTTATTGAAAAGTATAAATCTTTATTAAAAGTATATAATTTTTTAATTAAAATATTGACCCCATAATAAAATTAATTTATCAGAGTTATACCAACTTAATTCATTAAAAAAATAAAGTTTAATTTTTTAAACATAAATAGTCATTTAAAATGAAATATGATAAATAAATATAAATTTTTTTAAGTCTTTTATAAAATAAAACACAAATATATGAAAATGTGACATTTACTAAATATTTGTCAATTGAAAAAATAAAATAAATAAATCCGCGCTTTGAAAGCGCGGGTCAAAATCTAGTTACAAGTTTATAACTAAGTTATGATTCTAACATAGAATGCAAAATTAGAAAATGACCCCAATAAGAACTCTATATTGAACCAGCTCCTAAAGGATTAGTCAGATTTTTGGATTGGATATCCCGAGTTATCAATAAAAATCTCGTGTACGGGTTCTGTAGAGTGGCAGTTTGTAAATTGTATTACGCTAAAAATATTTCATTTATTTTTGAAAAGGAGAATATCCTCTATATATTAATTAAAAACATTATAATTTTGTTTCGTAGACACATATCATCAATAAGATGATTCTTAGAATCACTAGAAAAATAGTTTGGTTCATCTAATTATATAATAATTTTTTATTAAAATAACCATAAATTCATTATAATGTTATTAATTATTTCCTTAAATAAAAGTTATGAAATTGTCTAATGTGGTTAAAGTATATATGACAATTAATGATTTTGAATAATAAAAATTTGATAAAAATTAGTATATTTTCTTTCATGTTTGTTTAATTTTAAATTATTAAAATAAACTAAACAACCACATTGACCATATAATAAAATTTAAATTTTTCTGTATATGTTATATTTTAAATTTTTAAAAATGACTATAAATAACAAAAACTGTTAAAATCTTATATTCAAATTTTGTTATCCATGATTTAAAATTTTTGTTATGACAAAATAAAAATGATTACAAAATTATATAACTAAAAATTTTAATTTTATTAATTATTAAGATTAAAAATATATATATATATATATATAGTTTTAAATTAAAATATATACTATATAAAATAAACAAATATTTTAATTTCAAATTTTGCTTTGAGCAAAAAAATTTGATAAAAGCTTTGAACAAATATTGATAACTTAATTTTTTTTAAAAAAATATAAATTACTAAAACTATTAATCCCACAATGAAATTTTTGTTATTAATAATTTAAAGTTTTTGCTATAAAAGATACAAATGATAAACAAAACCATATAAGTAGAAAGCATCATTTAATAGACATTAATATTAAAAATATACTATGTATGTTAATATCATTTAAAATTAATTATATATCCTACAAATAGAAAAAATATTGTTTGGATTAATAAAATTGATTTATATGTTCGCGCCAATTTAATTATATATATAATAGTTATTAACTTTTAATTATTTAATATATAATTATTATTTCATAATATTAAAAAACATATAATACATAAAACAACGAAATGGAGCTTACTCAAATTGTCATATGATTAAATTATTTGTTTACATTTATCTTTTCCTAAAGTTAAAGTTAGAAAATAATTCATATATTTATGAATATATTGCTATATATATATATATATATTCTTTTAGCATTATAAAGAGTGCAAGCATCATCAAAAAGTCCATTTGGTCGAACAATATTGATTCTGATCATTGCGAATTCTTTTATTCTAAAATTTGGCGTGAAAGAAAGCTCAAATATATTTTCGTTTTTTAAAGAAGAATCCACTGACCAAATTATAATGGAATATGCATGTAAAAATAAAATATAATAAAAAGTAGTGGAATATACAGTTATACATATAACGACAGCCACACATTTGTATATTTTGGGGGTAGTTACTTTATAGTACATCCTAAAAGGTAATATAATAAACAGTTCTCTAATCATTTATAGTACAATAGTGGTTTATATTGTTGGAGTTATTATAAACAGAGAACATATATATATATATACTTAGTCTTATGAGCAGGACCGGCTTAATGGTGTCATCGACCCTGGGGCAAAAAATGTTTTTAATTTCTAAACTATTATTTTTTAAAAAAAATCTGAAATATATGTTTTTTTCAAAATTTCAAAAGTATTTTTAAAAATAAATATATGGATATAAAAAAATACTTTCATGTAAATAAAATTTGGACCCCTTATCTTATTTTTGATATAAAATACATGTATTTTTTTTTTTTAAAGTCAGACCCTTGTCTATTAAAAAATAAGGGGACAAACAGATTGGGTCCGGGACGGTTTTACCGCTCGCCCCTTATCTAAGCCGGCCCTGCTTATCAGTATCTATAAAATGGAATTGTAATTCCTACTGTCGAATTAGTAGTGAAAACTGCACTATAGAAAGCCACAACTAGATTTCTTTTATAGAATCATATTTGGTAAAAAGATTTTGTCATATCATATTTGATTATTATATCAAGCAAAAATGATTAGTCCTAATTTTGGTGGATAAAATATCAAAGACTTGCTGAGAAGAACTTAGGTTCAAATGAAATATGAAATAATGCCGTCCCAAGAAAATAAATTAGCAACCCAATAAGTTACATCGCCATTTCTTAGGAGATTTTGTCTTCTTCTTTGGCTTGCAAGTTTCATTAGCAAAGTTCTTCTTCTTATTCTCCAGAAATGGTTTCTCAATATTTATCTCCATCTCTGTCTCTTCTTTAATCTTCGTTTCAATTTCGTACATATTATAATAACATGTTTAGTCACAGTTAGCAAATAAACAGAGATTTTAATTGATATCAATCCACAATAGAGAAAAGACGTAAGAACTATGAGGAATATATACAATGTAAACAATTCATGGCTAGTCTATATAAACAGAAAAGTGACATATCCAATCTGCTAAATTCTTATAAAGATTTAAACAATCTGTTCGAAAATTTTATTAGAGTGACGGCATGAAATATCATATGTTGCAGTCAATGACGATCCGTTGCTATGTATATATGATTGCTTTTTGTAAATATGTTAATGAAAAATTCAACCGTCTTATATATATAAAAATAAATAAACAAAAGATATGTACCCTAGGGTCTTGTGGATGTTGCAAGGGAGTATGAAAAGGATTAATGTAGCTATTAAAAATGGGTAATGTCTTTGTCAAATCTCTCTTAATTAATAAGAGGGCTTAATGTTTCACCGGATTCCCCAATTGAAGTAGAAGATGCATATTGTTTTCAAGCTGTGATATATGCACTTTGGTTTGAAAGGAATGTTAGGAGAGTGGGAGATCCAACAATGCCAGCTCTGTGTATGGTGAATCGACTTGATAAGCAAATCAGAAACAGGATAACCTCACTTAGAAGGAAAGGAAGAAAGTATGAGAAAACTATTGAGGTTTGGTTTGGAAGAAGATAACAGATTTTACACAGCTTGATATTCTTTTAAATGTTCCTTTGAATGAGTAGTCTTTGTATATGGTAGCAGTATAAACTCTGTACAAAGGTTTTTTTTGAAATAAAATTTAAAATTTTTTCAAAAAAAAAAAAAAAAAGAAGTAGAAGATGCATTACTAGATTCCAACTCCAAACAAATCTTTTACATATCATACAAAAACCATTAAAGACAATATAAAGAAACCATTAAAACATTAGACTCATTTGAACATAACCATTCTTTAAAACTTATAGTGAAATCATACCTGGAAAAGCCTGGTCTCTAGAGTAGCGATTCTGTCAAGTAACAATCCTTTAAAATAAGCTTCTCTAACCATCATGCCCCTATCAATTAATCCGCGTGTAATAGATGAGCTTTCGCCTTTCCATTTGGGAAGGTTTTGTTGTCTTTCTAGATTATTTGTCTACATTAATCAATATGAAAAACACAGCTAGAATTAATATAACAGAAAAAACACATTTTATCATTGTTGATGGGAAAGAAAATTTTACAACGAAATCTAAGTGATCAAGCCTAGAGAGCATAGGCACTGAAGAGAGTGAATGTCTTTGTTGCTCCATCGTCTCCATTAGACTTTGTAAGTTTTTCTCAAAAAAGATATTCATTTTTGTTTTTATAGTGGAAATGCAATGTAAATAAGAAAAAAAAACAAAGGATAAAGCGGTTATAAATTCCCTCCTTTTTTCTTGTTGACACTCAACTATGCAAGTACTAGTCATACGCTAGTTAGATAGCCTCCACAACATATAAAAAATGAGCCTGCATCTACTTTTGGCCAGACCATAGATGGAAAACAAATTCTTTTCAGAAATAAAAATTTCTAAGCTGAATCATATAAAATCAAGTAAATATATAGTGTTAAATACAATTGTGTAAAGAAATACACAGTATTTTTGCCGAAAAATTAGAAGAATCATCCAAAAAAATTGCTGAAAATTTAGAAGATTAATAAATTGGAACATTCAACAAATCGAACCAAAAGTTAAGACCAAACCAAACTGATTTACCCCAAGCTTGACCTTGTCTTCTCATATGCCAAGAAGCAAGCAGCATTAGCAAAAACACTCCTACCCATGGCAGGACCAAACCCTTTATACAAACCTTTAACTCCTTCAGCTTTCAAAATTTTCCTAAAAGCATCCATTGAACCCCTGTACTTAGGGTTCTTATAATCATCTACTTGAAGAACACTCTTCATAACATCGGCCGGGTAAACAATTCCCCAAAAGGACGCACCAGCAACTCCACCAGCCATGATCAATGATCCTTGTCCTAAGCTTGAAGTGTCAGAACCACCGGCTAAGAACCGCTTGAAAGCTTCGTAGGTGGCAAACATTGTTGCGTTTCCGGGGATTTCTCGGGCAAACGTAGGGAACAAACCTTTGAATAGCCCTCGTGCTCCGCCTTCTGATCGTAGCACATGACGGGCTACGTCCATTGGTCCACCGTATTTCACGGCTGCAACGACTGAGCTTGTGGTAGAGGCGCAGGCTAGTGCACCTTGTGCTTGCAACCTGATAGCGAAACAATAATGAACACACACACAAAGAAACATCTAAACCAGGATGATTTGCAAAAGAACCTGACCTGCATTTGACCAGCTCTGTAGGACAAGCAAGGAACGAGACAGCAAAACCAGCGCCTGAGCCGCACACAAACTGTTGACTAATGGTCAATGGAACTCCAAGATCGGACCTAAGCAGCCCTTCCATTTGACCTCTCACGGTGAACAAAACCGCATTTAAGGCAGCAACGGTTGCAAGCGGAGCTCCCATACCTTTGTACAAACCTTTAGGTCCTTCAGCAGCAACGGTCTGTCTAACCGCATCGAAGGCACCGGTGTACCGTGGTGGTTGACCAGGTGTTGGAGCCGGTTGGCTCTGGAGTTTGACCTTGATTGTGTCAAATGGATGACCTACGATTATCTGAGCTGCTCCTCCAACAGTCCCTGAAGCTAAATCTTTAGCCGCATCCGCCATCTCTGATAAACAAAAGATCAACCAAGTTTTCTCAGAATCATTCAATATCAAATCTTTCTGTTAAATAATAATAATAATAATGATAGTATTTCAGATTAACACGTTGTTGACCTGAAACAAGTTTGACTAAGTTTGGTGTAGACAGAACATCTAACAGTTCCTGTCAGAAAATAGGATTTTAGTTTTCCGAAAAAGTTGGAAATCTTATGATACTCAGATTCTAAAAAAAGGTAAAATCCTTACAACTCAAATGCAATCCAATTACAGTCAATTTGGAAGATGAAGAAGGCAATGAGGTGAAATTAGATCGAGAGTTATTAGATATATTCTCTCTTATCAGTTACCAGGGTTTTTTTTTTTTTGAAAAAGAGAGTTACCTAATAAAAAGAATGCAATCGATATCAAATGGACTTAATAAAACGAATAGATTCAGAGACACAAACAAGGGATCCGGTAAAATCTAACTACTTTCAAGTGGACATAAAAGTTCTAATCACTCCAACTGTTTTCTACGCTATAAAGGATGGTCGAAGGCGCTTTGCAGAGACATTATTGGGATTCGATTTTAAATTTTTTTTTTTTCCAAGTTGGTTGCGAAAGTGTTAGATGAGCTTTAATTCCTTTATCTGTCAGTCTAATCCTAATAAAGACGCCACATTAGCTGGTCAGAAGTTCAATCACCCGCCGGATATATGAACCGAAAACCAGATTTATTTGGTTTGGTTTGATTTTATTTATTACGGTTCCAGTTCTTTTTTCCAGACCAACAAATTCCAATTTTTTTTTATTGTATATCAGTTAGGTTTGATCTTATTTTCCAGACCAAACCAAACTAGTTGGGTTGCGGGATTTGCGGATTTTTACCATATTTATTTTTCAAAAAAAAAGACAAGATTTCAAAGTGTCATCAATCTAATTATAACACATATAATTTTATAATTTTGGCAAATATTTTTAAATATAGTGATAACTAATAACATTTACTAGACCTTGACCCGCGCGACCGCGCGAGTATTTAATTTGTGTTTGTATTTAATGATATATTTGTTAATGTAGTCACATTTTTAAATGTAAATGTTATATTTGTACTTAATTTTATATTTTAGCGTAAAACGTATCACCGATATTAGGTATTATATAAAAAATCTAAAATTTATATAATAATATCCATGTCTAAGATATATAGCTAACAATTTTTTAAATAAAAAGTATAAAAATAGACAACTATGAATTAGTATGCTATTTATAAATGAAACATTAGTTATAATATTTGTAAGAAAATAAATTGATCGTTAAAATTCTATGAAATTTGGAACATATACAAATTAAGATTGAAAATAAAATAAAAATATAAATTTGATGTAACGATAAGAAATTATAAATGAGTTTAAATTTGTGTATATTTAAACCACGACCTTGCAGATGTTTGATTTTATTTTTGTAAATAAATATTTATTTTGTCTAAGTGATAATATGTATTTTAAAATTTTACCTGTGTTAAATAATTATTTAATAAAATTTATAAGCATAATAATTTTATAGTTTATATTTTTAAATTTTATTATCTTGTAAACCGTCAATTGTATTACCACCATTTTTAGAATATGATCCTTGCATCTATTCAAATGTTTTATTTTGTTTTTGTTTGTCGATCAAAATTTTATGAAAATGTCTAATAAATTATTTTATATACATGTTAAGTTTGTAAATAATTATAATGGTGCATGTAATATATTTATATAGGTAAGAAGAAGAATTTGTTCAAAAAATAAGAAGAGTAACGTGAATTGTGGGAGAGAATGAGACAAAAATGTAATTTATCTTGTTACATAAATATTTTGTGTATATTATTGATATTTATGAATGTTTATAATATTAATATGATAGAGATAAGTTAAAAGATTTATATTTAATTGATTGTGAATTTAATTTAGGAAATGTTTTATTAATTTTTAAAAAGACATGGAAAGCATAAAATTAGGAGTAATTATTACTTCATTAATTCTGGAAAAGACAAAAATTACTTAAAAGTAGGTTCATTTAATTATTTCAATGGCACTAAGCTGTAAATATTGTGCAAGTTTAAGGGTTAATTTCAATGTGTACTTCTCTTTTAATAGATTAGATTTGTGTATATTTAAACCACGACCTTGCAGATGTTTGATTTTATTTTTGTAAATAAATATTTATTTTGTCTAAGTGATAATATGTATTTTAAAATTTTACCTGTGTTAAATAATTATTTAATAAAATTTATAAGCATAATAAGTTTATAGTTTATATTTTTAAATTTTATTATCTTGTAAACCGTCAATTGTATTACCACCATTTTTAGAATATGATCCTTGCATCTATTCAAATGTTTTATTTTGTTTTTGTTTGTGGATCAAAATTTTATGAAAATGTCTAATAAATTATTTTATATACATGTTAAGTTTGTAAATAATTATAATGGTGCATGTAATATATTTATATAGGTAAGAAGAAGAATTTGTTCAAAAAATAAGAAGAGTAACGTGAATTGTGGGAGAGAATGAGACAAAAATGTAATTTATCTTGTTACATAAATATTTTGTGTATATTATTGATATCTATGAATGTTTATAATATTAATATGATAGAAATAAGTTAAAAGATTTATATTTAATTGATTGTGAATTTAATTTAGGAAATGTTTTATTAATTTTTAAAAAGACATGGAAAGCATAAAATTAGGAGTAATTATTACTTCATTAATTCTAGAAAAGACAAAAATTACTTAAAAGTAGGTTCATTTAATTATTTCAATGGCACTAAGCTGTAAATATTGTGCAAGTTTAAGGGTTAATTTCAATGTGTACTTCTCTTTTAATAGATTATTAGATATTAACACTAAAATATATTTTTTCTCTATAAATATCTATTATCTGACAAGATTGTAGAAATATGATAATAATTAATATTTTTTAAATAACTGACAGTAAATAATATATTAGGTGTTAATAAAAAGCAATTAATAATATAATTAGAAATATAATTTTTCATATCAGTTTATGTATCATATTTTTATAATTATATATATTTTATCAATTCATATATGTTACTTTTATATATACATATTTAATTAACAGATAAAATAATAGAAATTTAAAGTAACTAATCATTAAACATAATATGATATGAAATAAATTTTTATTTTAAATGTAAATTTTATTGAAATATAAATAATTTAAAAAAAAAGATACTTAAACTGGATAAACAAAACCGCAAATAATTATATTTATGGTTTTATTTTTTAACTAATGATTTTAAGTAAAATAATAATAATAGTGGGGACCAAGTTATTTCGGTCCTAAAATAGAAAAAAAAAATAAGAAGCTCTCTGGCATTATCTTTTGTGGAGTGCAGTCACACCACGTGTGTTGTTTTTTCGAGATACAAATAAATCTAAAGTTGCAATAATCAATAAAATACAGCTATGATGACATGATTGCGATATTTATAACTGTTAAATGTTAAGATGATAAAAGGTGAAAACATCGAAATAATTCTCAACTTAAAAATGTAACTTTTTTTTCCAGTAACCGTGGGGTTCCAAAAACTTTCTAAATCCACGTACTAATTCCACAAGGCCTTGCTTTTGGGTACACAATTAATCTATTAATATAAAAGGATAAGTGACCAAGATAAATCGAATCCATGACAAAAACTATAGTTACAACCTTTTTACCACTAAACCAAAATACAAAATGTCAGTTAAAAAACTTTAATACATAAACATTTTATTTTAACCATTAAATTTTAGTTAAACATGAATACATTTCATATTTTCGTTGATCAAGTTATTTTAGATTTGTTAAAAATTATTCAATCCGCAGGTATTTAGCAATTAAATTTTAACAAAGCCATTAGTCAACGAAAATATAGAATTTTATTGGTTCAGAATCAAAAGTTGAAAATAAAAATAGTTTACCGAAATTAGCTGTGAATTTACTGATATCATTACATGTTTGTAGATATAACTGATTTTCTTAATTGATCGGTTCTATTCTTTTATTTAATTTATTTAAACTTTTAAACATTAAAAATTTATGATGGGACTACTGAATAATATCAGAAACGGATTTGTTCTTCAGAATATTTGATATATAGTCATATTACATATTATCAAAATCATATATAATTTATATTTGATAATTTATTTTTAGAAACATATAAAATATCAAATTTAGGTAATTTTTTTAATCTTGAAATTTTAATATGGAACCTTCGAAATCTAATACTTTTTTGACCAAGCTATTTTAGAGCCGCCAAATTAAAGACAATCGTTAAACATTCACTAGCAGACTTAACAATTAAATTTCAATGGATTTAAAATACTTTTTTCTGTAAATGGGGTTTAAAATAGTTTGGTCAAAAAAATATGAAATTTGTTTTTGTTTATCTGAAAACCAGGTTTTTTGTCCACGTTTGCATACATAATCATTGTACAATTATTTATTAATATATGGATTACTAATTCAAACACTTTCACGATAAGTTATTGTTTATTAATATACAGTTTTTTTTGAAAACTCTCACTTATTATAAATATTTTGAAAAGTTCTTTATACTATAATGGGTATTAGTAAATAAATCTTTGAAATCACTCAATGTTCACTTTTCAACTATATAAAATTAAAATTTCTATTTGATTTCTATCTAATTATGCATTTTTGTTTATGATCAAAAGATATTATTTTCGATAAAAACAATATATATATATATATATATATATAATATTTCTATTTTTTAAATACATTAAATATATTTTTAGGAATTATATTTTTATTTTAATAATATAGATTTACTTTTTGGATATTTTTTTATTATATCAGTTTTAATGAATTATCTAATTTAATAAACTTTAAATTTGTTTTTATTTGGATAATTTATTATATTAAATTATAATAAATAATCTAATCTTCATTACGGGTACAACAACATTAACAAGTCTATTTTTTTAAGGTGAGAGTTTGAATACAAAAAAAAAATACTTTGCAAATAATAGTATAGATTGGTGATTAAAATCATGCGATAAATCTTTCTAGTTTAAACTTTTTTTTGGTAAAAGAAAATTGTTTCACTTTTTTGCCGGAATCCAAACATTGTAAATAGTCTATTCCAACATGAATTGAATCCGAGCAAGGGAAGGCTACTAGCACTCCCTTTTTAGCTTAAATTTGAAAGTTAAGAATTAGTTTGACATTTTTCCATGATAAAAGTTATATATACATCTAATTCATATTTTTTTCAACACATATAAATCTAGTGGCATATCTATAAAATATTATTGTTTGAAAAGTTTCTCCAAAAATGGCATCTAACAATAAAAATTTATGAAATAAAATTAATTTGACAAAAGACATTAAACAACTACTCTAACTTCTAACACTAATCACAATCCACGCCTTTAATACTTAAAACCCGAATCATAATCAATAAATCTAAACCAAAATATAATATTTTTTGTTTATTTTCAATTAGTGTATTTCAGAGTTGAAAACAAAATTAGTGCTATTTTAGAAAAAAAAGTTCTTTCATATGCTAATTCTTTTATAAAAGTATGAGTTAATTCTATTTGAGGATAATTTATCTATATCAAGACAGAAATCTAAGCATTTATTGTTTTATGAATCAGAAAAATTTGTTTTGTATGAATTAGAAAAATTTGGCCAAACGTGTTGCTTGTATTGGAGAGAGCGAGAGGAGTTTGGGATGATGAGTATGTAAGCTAAGAAAATTGAACACAATTAAAACTCCGTGAATCAATACTCAATAATTAACAAATTTTTTGATTTTGTACTGGATCGATATAAAATATGACATATTTTGATAAAATAAAAAGATTATAATATTTAGAAAATATTAGATAAATATATGTTTCCACTAAAATCAAGAATTAATAATACATATATGTTTTTATAGAAACATAGAAAATATTTTATTTTTATTTTTTTCAAAATGAATTTATATCTCTATTTTGTTTTTCAATTCAATATTTTGATGTTATTTTACTGAATTACATAAAAAGTATATGCATTTTTTTTATCGTCAAATATATGTTTCTATAATACATATTCAACATGCATAATAATATAATTTATGAAATTCAAATTTATGAAATTTATCTAATGTATAATATCTGGGATATAAGTTTCATCTTTTTAATTAAAACTATTTTTAAAAACTTCAAAAATTGATAAATTTTATTAATAAATTATCAAATTTTAACATTATTAAGATATGGTAACTTTCACACGGGATTAAAAGCTCTGACTTGAATGTTGAAGTACAGGTTAGTGTAAAGAAGTTCTTCTTTTTCCAGACGAAATCTTTGGAGCTAAAAATGATGAAGATATCTAATGTGTTTTCTCTGCTACCACACAGAACAAACTCATCATTTGAATATCCATTTTAATTATCTGTTTGGAATGTGAAATAGTGAAACACTACAAGAAAATGGTGATATTGCAACATATTTTCTGCAACGTTATCTTCTCTTGAAATTTGGTAACAAATTTTACCATGTTTTTGCAATGATAAATACATATCAACAATTAAATACAAATTCACCGCAAACCAACGATAAAAAAAATCATTACAAAATTCCGTTACCAGTTTGCAAGTTTTTTACTACTTATAAAAAATTTCTTGCAAATTTCCAATGAAAACTTCAAAGAAAATGAGATGTGGCTTTTTGGAGAAAGGAAAGAAAGTACCATGTTTTAATATGTGACACGTTTATCACTGTATTTGCAACATCTTTATGTATTTTAGGATATTTATTTTCAATTTAAAAGTTAATATATATCCCCCTTAAAAGAATTTTTTACATATTATTTCATCAATATAATTTCGAACCAAAATTTATTAAATTTATACTGAATAACGAAAACTTAACTAAGTAAAGTAAACTAGATTTTCAATTGTTTAGTTATACTCATCTTATATTTCAAATTTCACTATATATTTTTGACAATTTGTTGAATTATAATTCTAAAATATCATTTTGTTATACGATGAAACCAACACGCTAATATATCTTTTTTGTAACTGATATATATCATTTTATTCATAGTTTGGTGTATATCTCCACGCCAGAACTTTTCTAAAATAGGATACCAGCATATACGTGAACTTAGGGATATGATTCTTGAGCAATTAAGATTTTCTCTTTTCTCGGTTCTTTATAAATATGATTTCTCAGTTTATTGTCATACTTGTGGAGAATTAAGTTTCCATGTTCTGCTTCCTCTTCAACGAAAGAGAGATTGTGAAACTAGAATTACACATAGCGCATGCTAGTTAATTAACGAAGGTAACAAACAGAACCCTTACTTCAAAGTGTTTAATATTTGGTAATTTGGTGTATACTTTGTATTTGTTTTGTTCTCTGATATTCATTTAAAAATTTTACTATTACTTTTTTTTTTCAGATTCAGGATGAATCCTAGTCGATGTCCTAGAGGATGGAGAAAAACGGAGTCAAAGAATCAATATATATATGGGAGCCAAATCAACATATGTTTCCTGTGTTTCCAATCCATCAAAAGAAGAAAATATAACGATTAGAATTGTTTATTTTTCTTAGAAGCATGGTTTTTAATAATTGTTCAATATTGTTGTAACATTTGATTATTTAATAAAATTAGTTATTTGATTAATTCATATTTTTATTTTTATTATTTTAAATTTGAAATAACCATCACATTTAGAATATTGTGAAATAGCAAATATAAAACAAATACAATTTAACAAAGTTGCGTTAGAATTATATTGTCGTAGTATGTATTATGTATAGCAACAAACTGTGTGAGTTTAGAATTGCAAAGTATGTTGTAAAGATACAACAAATTTGCAAGACAAATGTTATTGCACTATTACGATGGATTTTTTGACACTGTAAAACACTTTCTATCTTTTGAATTACTTTCTTAGACACTTCTCACTTGTCCAACACAATATGCTTATCAAAAGACTTCCTTACCCTCATTTCAGACCAGACCAAGCTTCACCTAACCAAACATAAGTAACCATGGTTCCATCATTTTTAATACGATTTTTATATTTTGGACATATCCAACCACGTTTTCATTTAAGGAGAATTCAAAACACAGATCTACTTTCACTTTCTCCAGACCAAGAAAATTCTAATTTCTTCATCTCTCTTTCCAACAACTGGAACGTAAATTAAGTGAACTCAAAAGCTTACTGAATTGGATCTGCAGTTTGACGAACAACAATGGCGAAGAAGAAGTCCAAGTCTTCTCCGGCGAAGGCCAAGAAAAATTCCAATGCATCTTAGGAATCAGTCTGCAAAAGGTTTCTTTTTTGATTCTCCGTCGTTCCTCCGCCGACGGAGAAGAAGTCCAAGTCTTCTCTGCCGTTCTTTTGTTTTTAACCTAATTAGACTAGCTATTAATATTTTTCCAAACCGAAAACTCCATGAATTTATGCTCAGTGAAGCTTTGATTTATTTAAATATCAAGATTTCTTTTTGATGAAGTAATGTATGGAAAACACTGGATTTAGACTTGCTTCAGATTTGTGAAAAAAAAAATGGTGTAAAGCACATGACTATTTCAGTGGAGCCTTAAAAATGGCTCCTTCCGTGAGATTTAATTTAAAGATTTAGTGTTCTTCCGTTGAGATGCTCTTCCGTCCAGATGTTTGAATGAAATATGTATGTCCACATAAACTGTGTCCACAAACTCTATGTCCTTAGAATCCTATATAATATAATATATATATATATATATATATATATATATCTACAAAACAGTATTTACAAAATTTTATATGATTGAGAACTCTTCCGACGAACTTTCATCCATGGCATCTTGTATAATTCAGAAACAAACTAAGAAATATATGACTTGGAAAATCTGTAAATCCTATACAAAATCATGTCCACAAATTTACGAAGAAATTTCTGGAAATGAACCTTGAACACAAAATTGATTCTACAAAATTTTGTTCACAAAACTTTGTCCATAAAATCATGTCCAGGTTTTTTGAATATGAAAAATCAAAACAAAATTTACCATATCCACAATTTTGCTGTCCACATTTCTCAAATAAAAAAAAAATATTGTCCAAACTTTTTATGTTCAAATAACCTTTTGTATAATTGTTAAAATAATATATATATATATATATATATATATACCAAAACGGATGTCTAAATGTAGAGAATTAAAAATCATAATTTATAGTCATAAATTTATTTGATTTAAATATTTTGAAAAGAAAATATAGGTAAAACATATTAAAGGGTGAAATAAACAAGAATAACAAGTAACTAATATAGAACTAACTTGGTGTAAGTATGGATTCAACGTTTTAGTGTTAGTGTCCAACTTTGATGTCCATGTCCACATTTTTTGTTTATGTATTTTTTGTCCATATCCACACTTTTTCCGTCCACATTTTCTATGTCCATGTATTTTTATATAATTTTTAAAATATATATAATATATATATACAAGTGTATCTTAAAATATAGAGAAAAAAAATTATAATTTATTGTAACAATTATAATTTTTTTATAGATCTTAAAATTTTGAAAAAAGACAAATATATATATGTGGAGAAGAAGGAATATTTTATTATCAAATCTATTTTCTCAACCAAAATTGGTCTTCACCTTTGGATTGGCTTTCATCCGACAGCTGTTGTTTGTCACTGCTCTGCAGGAACCAAACGACAACTTCTCCGAGTAAACACA
This sequence comes from Brassica rapa, assembly GCF_000309985.2. Lineage (NCBI taxonomy): Eukaryota > Viridiplantae > Streptophyta > Magnoliopsida > Brassicales > Brassicaceae > Brassica > Brassica rapa. Next base: position 27,420,338 of record NC_024800.2, on the reverse strand, counting down.
AAACGCAAAGCTGTACGATACTTGACAACTTGACAATATAAAAATATTATCACTAACTCAACCCTGGTCTCGGTTAAGGAAGTGAGGGGCATATTGGTCTCAAATCAGCTCAGAAACATGATAAAGTGTCCCTCCAGTCTGTTGTGTCTGAATGTGTTAAAAAAGAGAAAAAAGTGTCTCAATATGTAACTCACTCAGCAATAAATCATTCCATTGCAAAATTTGCAATATTTTTGCAACAAAGGGAATTTGCAACAATCAATCAGCAACACCGTATAATTCATTACGGTTTCATTGCAAATATACATTTGCAACAATATATCGACCTATTGCAATATTTATTATTTATTGCAATATCATTATTTTCTTGTAGTGAAAATATATTTTCTGGTTACTTATACGTTTTAGGTTGTACCATGTCACCACACAACTGTTGAGAATTTGAGTTCCAAGTCGTCCATTTCCCATATGTGACCAACGTCCAAAAATCGGGTATCTAAAATGCAAGTTTTATGTAATACATATTTTTAGTGGTAGTCCCTGCAGTGTGTGAATGATTTGCATGTGGTAAAGAAGGTCACCGAAGTCAGTCATGGTCATGTGAGAAATATATCTGTCCACAAAAATACACTATGTCTAATCAAGCATGCACATATGACAAAAAAAAAAGTATAGGACATCTTAGATTTACAAAATGATTTGAACTAATGTTTTAGCTATTCCTATGAGTCCTAATTGTTAATGATTTGTTTATAACATAAACAACCATATTATTATTACCTCTAGAATCACTTATAACTAGGAACTAAAATATTGGAAACATCTATGTTAGAAAGTGATTCTTAAAAATATTACAAGTTGCACGTAGATCATAAATGGCTTGATCAAATTTGCGTTTCATATATTTTGCATGGATTTATTAGAGCTAGTATTGGTTTAAACCGTGCAAATCCTAAGTGATTAATACACGTAAGAGGTAGTTGATAAAAAAAATTATACAAAATGACGTTTTTAAAAGAAATATAAGATTTAGATGACTATGGGCTTGAAGACAGAAAAAAAGATCATTTGTGTCAAGATCTAAACCAAAGAACCAACGTTATTCTCATGTGATCCCCACATATGTTCATTTAGGTCGTCCGCCTGCTAGTAGAGTTGTATATAGTAGTAACAAACATGTTAAAGTTATACAAAACCAAAAAGTTGTGACATAATTGTTTCATTTCTTTCCATATTCGACAAATAACTATCCAATAAATAAATTGCTCTAATATACACTTCTTAACATATATGGATGTTTTTAATAAAAGTCGTCTAAAACTAAATAAATTTTAGTGACACAATTTGTAAATAATATGAATAATGTTAATTTGTAAATATACTAAGTATCCTTTTTAATAAATTAAATATATTTTTTAGTAAATATAGACTAGTTAAAATATTAATTAATTACTTGCTATACTAGTTGACAAAAAACGTGTTAAAATAATGAAAATAAACGGTTTATAAACTCATTTCGGTTCTATTTCGATTAAGCCGTTTCGGTCCAGTTGTCTCACCTACCCGGCAACCCCTAAGTTTATAAATACACAAACCCCTCTCATTTTCTAATGCAACACTTGTGTCAAAGATTTTTTTTGTTCATACATCAATTCATCGAACAGTTACCCGCCACGATGAATCTCTTGAATGCCGACTATGACTTATCCATGGTCGACGCTTTCTTGAACTCCTCCTCTCCGGGAGAGACTACTCTCAAGGAACGGTTACACGCAGTCGTAAAAGTGACTCACGAGGCCTGGTGTTACGCCATTTTCTGGAAACCTTCGTACCACGACATCTCCGGCGAACCGGTGCTTAAATGGGGCTACGGCGTTTACAAAGGCGAAGACGAGACTGACAAGACTCGGCGGAGGAGGAAGACGAACGCGGAGGAGAAATTGCAAAGGAATAAGGTACTCCGGGAACTTAGCTTGACGATCTCCGGCGTATCTTTTCCGGTGAAGGACGAAGATGATGACGTGGAGCTGACGGATATGGAGTGGTTTTATTTAGTTTCAATGACGTGTAGCTTTCGCAGTGGATCCGGTTTAGCGGGTAAGGCGTTTGCTACGTATAACCCGGTTTGGATTACCGGGTTAGATATGATTAATGGCTCAGGCTGTAGTCGGGCTAACCAAGGAGGGGACTTAGGGTTACAAACCATAGTTTGTATTCCCTCGGATAACGGTGTGTTGGAGCTTGGATCCACGGAGCAGATCCGAGAGAACACTGGTTTTTTTCGAAAGATCCGATTCCTTTTTAATTTCAAAGGATACGGAGCTATGAACTCAAGTAAACCGAGACCAGTTTATCCACCAATCCAAAATAATATCATATTCTCCACGGCGACTTCCTCCACGTCAACAACAGTTCGTTCGAGTTTCGCGGAAGATATTAAACTCGAGGAGTCAGATCACTCTAACATCGATGTCAAAGCCAAGCTGAAGAGAAAACGTCAAAAGAAACCGACACACGGTAGAGAAGAGCCAATGAACCACGTGGAAGCGGAGCGGTTGAGACGCGAGAAGCTAAACCAACGATTTTACGCGTTACGAGCGGTTGTGCCAAACATAACAGGAATGGACAAGGCGTCATTACTTGAAGACACTGTTAGGTACATCAACGAACTGAAGTTGAACGCAGAAAACGCTGAATCGAAAAAAGATGCGGTTCAGATCCAGCTCAATAAACTTAATGAAGAGATCGCAGAGCAGAACGCAGTTTTAGAGTTTGTAGACGCGGGGGAAAAGCAGTGGAGAATGATTTGAAGATAGACGTGAAGGTTATGGGTCGTGACGCCATAATTAAATTGGAATCGAGTAATATATAGAAATCATTATGAATCGAGACTGATGAATGCGTTTATGGATTTGGAGTTAGAAGTGAACCACCCGAGCATCTCAGTGATGAACGATCTTATGATTCAACAAGCGACGGTGAGGGTTTACAAGCAAGAGCAGCTTCGGGACTTGTTGTTGTCAAAGATTAATTAGGGTTTACTTTTATGATGTTTTGAGAAATTGTGGGGTTAAATTGTAATAAAGAAAATTGTACTTGGTATCATAACTTCTCAGCCGTTTGTTTAGATTTTGGGCACGTTCCGCTTCGTAATGATTAGGTGACATCCATAGATTAACTAGCAAACCTTGCTATAAAGAAGGAGCTGATAAACCCTAACCAGTGGTAAAGAATGGATTGGTTGTGACCTGGTTGGTGTCAGAGATTTTTCTTCCGAATAATTCTTGGCCCATCACAAAACGATATCATTTCTCACCATTTTTTTTTTCCTTTTTCCAATACATTTCATTGTTGCATAAGTCTGCAGTAAGCATACAACGCTTATTAAAAATTAGATATAGAGATCATTTAAAAAAAATTATGTTCGGGACGAAACACATAATATTTTACTGAAAACTATAATGTAATATTAATTTTGTCACAACGGTCACTTAATCATTTAATCTCAAGCCTGTCTAATACTAGTAAACGTTTTTCATTAGAGCTAATAACACTTGGTTAGTTGGTTACAAAGACCATTTAATTTATATTAGGACAAAGTTATTCGCTGTGCGTTCTCTGTAGCTAAGCTTTTTAAAAGAGGGAAATATATGTAGAAAATTTTATCTTTGTTTTCTAATTAGTTTATAGATTTGATGTCCTATTTGATGTGTCTGTTTGTAATCAAAATATCATTCATTTATATTTTAATCTGGTCATTCCGGTCATTTGGTTATATAACATGCCCTTGATATATAGATATATGATATATCCAAGTTGCATTATTAGAAACACATGCAAAAGCCTTATTATAGAAGAAGCCAATACACCCCAAAGACAATGTAAAAAGACTTTTGTAAGACTCTTGGCCTGTGACAGGAGACGGGATTGGAAATATTATAGGTCCACAACATAATAATTACTTTTCTTTTTCCGAAATTTTCCAACTACTGATTATTTAGATAGAATATTTATTTTTATCACGTTTTTTTTAGAGAGAAATTGATTTTTGTCACGTTTCCATTTTAAGTCTGAGAAAGCCCACTTGAAATAAGGCGAAGTTAGTTATAAGATGTATTCCAAAAACATATACTTATTATAACGACCGAGCTTATGTGTATACTTCGTATAGTGAACTGATCGAACAAATACTACAATTATTAAACTATATATTGTGTTCAATAAAACTCCCTTTTATTTCTTCTTTGTCACACCTCTAGTTCTCAGGTTCATGAAAATCTTGAAGTCCATAAAAATAAGAAAAAGAAAAAGCTTTAGTCGGTGACATGTACTGGCCAGCAGGGCTTAGTAATTGAGTTGATCAGACGCAAATGATGATGGGACCACAACGTGCATCGGCCACCATGTATTTTTGGTCCAACTAACTGGTTGATTTGAAGCTGATATTAACGAATACACCATACGGCCAAATAATCGAGACATTGCTGCATCTCTTGTTTTCCGACGCCGCTGTCGGCATCGCCTCTTCTCAACTCCCTTCATGCTCTCCTCAAATATGTGAGCTCGTGCTTTGTGTTTCTTTTCATTGTCTCGTAGATTTTGTTCTTTGGTTTAGTATAGGCAATGGAGGGTTTGGAGCGAACTGGTCTTCCTGTTCTTCCGATTGTGAAACCTTCATCTGCAATGGAGGTTCTGGTCTCCTCTATATATCGAGTTCAAGCTTCTGGATCTGAAACTGTCTCTGGAACTAACCAGAAAATCATTGGAAAATCCAGCGCTTGCTATCATTGTCTTCTCTTATGAATAACAAACAACTCGTCGTTCCATCAGACGGTGACATCTCGTCCTCCTCCACTTAGTCGTAACAATTCGTAGTAAAATAAATAGTTACACCGAAAAAAATTAATTAATATAAAAATAAAAAAGCAGGAAATTTGTAAAAAAATTAATGATTTTTTTTGCCAATAGGAGTTTGGTGGTCGATCGATAATGCCTAAACCTTTTCGTTCTAGCTGTCGGAGAAGATCTTTGATGGTGTACCAAACATACGGAGCATTTGATGGCACCATAAAATCATGATTAACTCCTTCAACATGTGTTGGAGCCAGGGGCGAATCTAGAATAATTTTTCAGTGGGTGCAAAATAGAAAAAAGAACAAAGGGGGAATCGAACTTGAGACTTGAAGGGGGTGCACAACACTACTAAACCATCTGATCTAGCTGGTTTCTTTGTATTTTTACATACAAAGCGGTAAATATTTATAAATTTACGGGTGCACGTGCCACCATAGTCTTGGCACTGGCTTCGCCCCTGGTTGGAGCTGTCTCCAGTGGCGGAGGAGGAGACATTTCTATGGTGGAGGTTTCGTCTATAATACTCACTTAGATTGACTCTCAGGAACGATTTCAGGTGCAGATGGGTTACCCAAACTAGATGCATCATAGTAATCAATTTCCTATTAATTTGTTCCCCATATAAGTATGGTGGAGTGGTTTCCAGTACCTTCACTTTTGACCTAAACAATGTCTTGTTTCTTTGGTATGGATGGATAATGGGAAGAAACTACCGATGAAAATCAAACCAATATGTCTTCCTTCAACTAAAATGTGTAAATCATTCCCATGCAATAAGGACAAGATAACCTCTCATAGATTGTCCATCCTGATAGCATCCCCTATGCAAGAAAGTTACTGATGGTTCACAGAAGAATTGATCGCATAGTAAGGTTTCTTCTCAAAAACAATCATACAAGTGCACCCATGTTGACCATAATTTATTAAATTCCTTTATTGAAGGTTGTATAAAAATATCAAGTGACGGCTTTGGATGATTAAGTCCAAGGATTAATATATTCATGAATATAAATTTTCTTTTCATACATATCTCTCGTGGAAGGTTTTACAACATCAAGATTACTGGCGAGAGCGAGTATTGTCTTTCGGACATTCCAAAGGACTAAATCCATCTGAGCCAAAGATAAATATTTCAAATATTTCTAGCAAAATCAGGGTGTATCAAATTCAAGTGTTTCCACGTTTTTGTATTTGAAGGATGATTGATCTTGCCATCCGAGTGACTATGCAGTCTTCTCAGATTGACAGAATCTTTCAGCCTATCCTTAATAGGTAAGTTTCAAAGGAAGGATGATATCCTATTCCGACCACCTCCTTGCGGTTTATATAGTGGTTTCTTGCAGATGCAACATTCCAACAGCTCTACATCTTTCCTCCAGTATACAATTGTCGATACACATATCTATCATCTCCGAAGATAAGCTAAGATAATAACCCAGTTTCTGAATCTCATACTAAGAATCATCAGAAAATTTATCTTTTGGTACATACTTTTTAAACAACTCCGCTCATGCATTCATATAAAATTCAGATAAATTACGATCAGTTTTGACATTCATCATTTTAGCTGCCAATGAAAATTTAGATAAAAATTTTCTACAATTTTCATAAATCGGTTGATTCGCAACATCTAATATTTTATAAAACTTTTTAGCATCCAAGTTGTGTTCTTTTACATTATTTACTTATGTAGTAATTGTTGATGTTGTTTCAAGAAAATTCATCTGCAACCATATCATGCATCATATGACTTACCATATATATGATCTTCCTGTGTGTAAGTGACATCTTTTTATGAAATGAGAGGAGCAAAAGAGAACTGGAATATTATTTTTTTCGAGAAAGGAAGATTGCAGTCAGTCCTTTATAAAACAGATTGCAGTCGGTTACAAAAAAAAAAAGATAAAGGAAGATTGCATAATGTTATTAAATCGTTATATGTAGGGTACTTGCTATAATTGCGTGATTGCAACTGTCTTAACAAGGAATAGTGGGGACCAATATTTACTTTCGGTCCTAAAATGGAAAAATTAAATTTCTGACATTTCCTTTTGTGGAGTATAATCACACAACGTGCGTTGTTACTTGTTAGCTCTCGACATACAAATAAATCTAAAATTGCAATAATGAATAAACTACAAATATGATGACATGATTGTGAATTTTCTAACCGTTAAATGTTAAGATGGTGAAAGTTATATATAAATCCAAATCATGATTTTGTCAACACATATAAATCTAAATCAAGACAGCAATCTGAGCATCCACTGTTTTATATTGCAATTTTTTTTGACAAATTTGTCAGAGATTCCAAGCATGTTGCTTATACTGGAGAGAGCGAGATGAGGTTGTAATGGTGAGTATGTTCGTGTGGTTGGAGAAGAAAATGTCAGTTTACTTAAACTAAACCCTCTGAAATAATTCTTAAAACTTGCGTAAGTTTTTTCACATTTTCAGTTTGTTTTGAAAATGTAACTTCAACCCAAAAAGTGATGAATTGTATAATATTTTAGCATTCAAACTAGGATTAATCTCATTAATACCACTAAAAATTTTAATCACAAAATAGCATGTATTAAAGGAGAAAAAAACTAAAATATCATCACCATTAATAAATCTAATATATAATTTTAATAAATAAAAGAAAAATTATTAAAAGAAAATAATTATTTTCACTCTATACGATAACTCTTAAATCTTAAATATTAATCTTTAAATTCTAATTAATCATAAACCCTAAATATATACTTGTCTTCACGTTTTTTATTGAATATTTTTGTGGTTTTTATCTTCATCTATGATTTTTGGAAGTATATAACTAAGATAAGTTTACATCCATTAATTGGGAACTATGATAATGTGTGTGTGTGTTTGAGTGTGTGTGTGTGTGTGTGTGTGTGTGTGTGTGTGTTTGTGTGTGTGTGTGTGTGTGTATTGAGTGTTGAGTGAGAAGTGTGTGTGTGTGAGTATTGAGTGTTGAGTGAGAAACAAACAAAAATTTCTAGCAAAATTTACATACAAAGGAATAATTGAGTTAAGTTTTAAGAGCTTATTGGTAGAATAACCAAAAAGAAAAGAAAAATAGATTTCAGAGAGAGATAGGAAGAGAAAAGAGGAGAGAAAGTGAGATTTTAGTTAGATAGTGAATTATGTTTTTTTGTTATTGAGCCAATTTTCTAAATTTAGTTTTAATTGGTAAAAAAAGGATATTTCTAAAAAAACAGTTTTATTTCTCACCAACTTTCATTATTATAATTTTTGGCATTTTGGCTTTTTTTTATTTATAATATTGTTGAAACTAGAGACATAGAACTTTCCCGCGGATTAGAAGCTCTGAGGTAAGTGTTGGAATATATGTTAATTTACAAGAGTTAATTCTTTTTCTAGAAAAAAATCTTTGGAGCAAGAAAAATAACGACATCTAATGGCAGGATGGGAAATTTGCCCATATAAAAAATCTTTGGAGCTAGAAAAATAACGACATCTAATGGCAGGATGAAAAATTTTCCCATATAACCATACAAAAAAATATAAATACATTATCTAACCAAAAACATTTTATTTCTTCTCATTTTTCTTCTTATATCTTTTTTATTTATTACTACAAATCTAATTATCTTTTTTTTGGTTATTTAGAAAATAAACCCTGGCAGGATTGGTTGGTTTTATGTACTCTTGCTATCGCAGTTTTCTGGTATATTTTTTTGCTTTTTAATTTTTTCTTGTTTGGAATGTGAAAGTAGATTGTCTGACATATAATGAATGTGAAAAACACTTGATTAGTTGGGGTTTAAGTGCTATAACTGTATGTTTTTATTTAGTCTGTAGCTTTTATTACTATAGTTGTATGTTTTTTTCTATAAAACTACAATTTTAAAGCATTTTAATAATTGCTTTAAAATAGAGTAAAACATAAACAAACAAAAAGAATAAAGCTGTAGAAGTTGTAGTTTTTATGTGAGAGAAATTGATTTAAAAATATTAAGTTGACTACCATTTTTGAAAAATACATTCAATAAATAATATTCTAACATTTATATTTAGGGTTAAGTGATTATTGTTTAGGGTTTAGTATTGAGAAATTGCAGTTTTCACATAATTTTTTTGGTTTTTGAGTTCTCAAAAACTATTTTCTATCCATTCATAACTTTATCAAAGTAGATTTTTTAATGTTTAGAGAAACGAATTTTGTTTTGTTTTTTTTGACAAAGAAACTAATTTTGTTTACAGTTTTATCATGTTATACTTAAAAGTCAAAATCCATATTTTATTAGTTTTTATCTACCACAACAGATTTTTTCAAGGGAAATATCTTATAACATTCTAAATTGGTTTCTATTTTTTTTTTTGAAATACATTTAATCAGAGATAATATAGTATTAGATTTAGTGTTTAATGATTATTGTTTAGGATTTAATATTTATTGGTCCGAGATATTTGAAAAGTTATCATGGACACGAAATTGCCTTAGCTCTTGATTGTTTGGGTTTTGTTTCTTGTTTTGAATGGTTGTTGGCTCTATTTATATCGTTCTTTGTATGACAATCGGTTTAGTTTGGTCTTGTACATAAATACTATTATATATGTTTTTTCAATATTAATTTCTCTGGGCACCAAAAAGAACACTCCGTCCAATTTGATTTGATTTGATTACACAAAGAAATGCCTTTGAATATTGGGATTCTAAGACCATGAAACCGGACGGTTTATGTTTCGGTTCTCCGAACGGTTATAATAAATTCCGGTTTACTTTGATTAAACTTTGTTCGGTCCGAATGCTTTACCTACCGCTACTTAACACCGTACCATCGTTTATAAAAGACACAACCCATATGACTTCTGATTTTCTCATGTAACACTGTTTCTAATACTTACTTTGTTCAAACATCAAACACCATTTATCTTACCGGCAACAATGAATCTCCTGAACTCCGATGATGCGTTATTAATGATTAACACTTTATTGAACTCCTCCGATTTGTGGCCATTAGCTCCGGCGAATCTCAGCCAGCTGCCACTAGCTCCGACGGCGATTAACTCCTCCTCTGATTTGTGGCCATATGTTCCGGCGAATTTCGGCCAGATCCAGTACGAGGAAAGCAACATTTCAGCCAGCGCCGTAAAACTCGAGGACTCGGCTCACTTTAACATTGATGCCAAAACGACGCCGGAAAAGAAACGTGGGAGAAGACCGACGCACGGCAGAGAAGAGCCGATGAACCACGTGGAAGCCGAGCGGTTGAGACGCGAGAAGCTAAACCAGCGGTTCTACGCGTTACGAGCGCTTCTGCCAAACGTAACGAAAAAAGAAAAGGCGTCGATACTTGAAGACACGGTTACGTACATTAACGAACTGAAACTAAACGCGGAAAACGCTGAAACGGAGAAAAACGCGATTGAGAACCAGCTCAACGAACTCAAGGAAAAGATAGCAGGAAGGAGAAACGGGAGTTCTAGCGTTTGTAGCGGCGGGGAAAAGACGCCGGAGATTGAGGTGAAGATCGACGTGAAGGTTATGGATCGTGATGCGCTGATTAGACTGGAGTCGAGCAAGAACAACCATCCTGGAGCGAGACTGATGAATGCATTTATGGATTTGGAGGTAGAAGTGAACCACGCGAGCATCTCGGTGATGAACGATCTCATGATTCAACAAGTGACGGTGAAGATGGGGTCGAGGGTTTACAAGCAAGAGCAGCTTCGGGACTTGTTGTTGTCAAAGATTAATTAGCGATTAATTATTGGGATTTGTTGAGGTTTATGAGGTTCAAATTGTAATTAAGCAATTGTACTTTGTTTGTCTCATGACTTCCCAGCCGTTTGATTAGATTTTGTGTACGTCCCCTTGGTATTTGGTAATGATATGGATATGTATACGTGGCACTCATAGATTCACTAGTAAGCCCCATAAAGAAGGAGCCGATAAGCCATAGCTAACTAAAAATCTAACCACTGGTGAAAAATGAATTGGTTGCGACGTGGTTGGTGTCGGAGATTCTTCTTCCGAATAATTCTTGGCCCACCATAACAGGATGTCATTTCATCATTTTTTTTATGGTTTTTACTATATCAACAAATATGGAGCCAATAAACCCCAAATGAAATCTAAAAAGGCATCTGTAAAAATCTTGGCCTGTGGCAGGGTGACAGGTCGGAGATATGATAGGCCAACAACAGATTTTTAAATTTTTTTCCTTTTTTCCGAGAGAAAGTTTCCAACTTATATTTAGAGGGATTTTTATTTTATTTTACTTTTATAAATGAATTTTTATTTTACTTTTATCACATTTCCAACTTGAAAACGATCATTTAACCCCTTAGTAACGATCATTAACCCCTTATGGAGTAGGTTGCAGATAGAACGTCGGTCACCTATATTTAACAACTTCTTAGGTACAAAGTAAGATTTGTATAAGTACACTTCAACATATGGCAAATGAATTAAGGAAGAAGGAGAGATGTGGGACTTGGCTCAGAAGGATGAGAGCCGGATGGAATGGAAGTGAAAGGTATACTCTTTGTATCTAAGTTAACTATTTGTACTTAATTTCAGTTTGTGCCTTTGGTTAGGTGAAAGATTAGTTTAGGCGATTATTGGCGTAAACCAATACACATGTCTCTATTATGCACGTGTGTAAGAAAGTCTGTAGAACGACTAAATTATAAAGTCATTTTCACTTATAATCCTAATAGTTAAAAAAAAAATGTAATCCTAATAGTTGATTGTAAGAGAAATGCACATATTGGACCGTCATGAGATTTCAGGAACTATAGACAATTTAGTAAAAAAAACATCTTACAATTTAAAGATCTATTTTGATGTGTGGCTGTGTGCTAATGCTATCTTTTAAAGTTTTTAAGGATTCTAGACCACTGATTCATTTTGTAAAGAAAATTTATATTCGAGTTTTAGTTGTTTTAGTGGATTGTTGGAAATTACTAGTTCTGAAGTAGCTATCTGACATTGAAAAGTGAATTCTGAATGAACAATATCTCATGTTTTGTTTTATTTTTCAATTTCTTCTTTTAGATATGCATAGTATCACTGGATAAATAATTAACTCTCAGAAGATCCTTATGGTCCTATCAATAGGAAGATAATTCAAAAACTACTCTCCCTAAAAGATTATCTTTTATCCAGACACTACCATAATAACATACTAAGGTATTGATCCTTTGATGTGGTCTTTCATTCATCCACCAACTAAGTTTTCAATAAATATCTCCTTTTGATTGCTACAGAGTTTCTGAAAGAAAAACTTATGTGAGTAACTCTATTACAAAGTAAATTATTGGAGCAAAACTTACTATATGATAGATTCTATTTTTGTAGGAATTATAGAGGAAAAAACAGGTACGGGTTGGAGATGGTTTAAAGAGACTAATTTATCATGATGATATATACAGTATCTCGCCCTAGAAAATATGTGAGTCCGAAATTTTCTAATCGTTAAAAATAAAATCATTTCTAGACCAATGCATCTTTGGATCAAATAAGCATATTCACTCTCTAATGTTTTCTCTTCTTATTGGACCAAAAGTGCTTCAGCCACTAATATTCGCTTTTGGGCCTAATAGTTAACGGGTTGTCTCGGTCCTTTCAAATCCGGCCTGCCGCCGCTCTGTGGTTAACAGTCAATAACAAACCCTTAATTGTCAAAAAGTTCCAAACTTCAATTTAGGGTTTCCTCAAATCTTTCTCCTTTACCTCTTTCTCTCTCTTCCTCTCTCCTTTTGAAATCGAACAAGGATGGGGAAGAAGAAGACAACGCAGGAGGCGAAAGCCGAAGAATCTCAAACCCAATCAGGGATCTTCACCACTCTCTTCTCCGGCGAGGCTGCTGAGGCCGGAGAAAGCTCTGGCTTTTCGAGTCTCTTCTCCGATAACAACCCTTTCCGGCGAAAGAAGCCTGACCCAGAACCTAATGTCGATAACGACGAAGAGGAGGAGGAAGCAACAGTTTCGCCCGCCAAGGCGAAGAAATCCAAAAAGGTGAAAACTTTGGCTTCAGATTCCGACGCGGAGGGTGATGTGGAGGGAAGTGGGTTGGAGTCGAAGAGGAAGAAGAGGAAGAGAGACGAGATTGAGAGCGAGTACGAGACGAAGAAGTACGGAACCGTGGAGGAGACGACGAAGAAGGTTGGTGAGAAGAGGAAGAAAGCTGATGAAGTGGCGGACACGATGGTTTCGAAGGAAGGGTTTGACGACGAGAGTAAGCTTCTTAGAACTGTCTTCGTTGGGAACTTGCCGTTGAAGGTTAAGAAGAAGCTTATCTTGAAGGAGTTTAGTAAGTTCGGTGAGGTTGAATCCGTGAGGATACGCTCTGTGCCTATTGTCGATGTGAGTTTCTCAACTTTTTTTCTCTTAAAGGTTTGATTTTTTTAGTTGGTGTTTGAAGTAGATTGTTTTGATTTGGTTTAGTCGAAGAGGACGAGGAAAGGAGCTATCATGTTGAAGCAAATCAACGAGAAAGCCTCAAGGTCTGTGCTTTAAAGCCCTGTTTGTGTATCCTGATGTTGAAGTTTCTGTTAAGGAGAAGTCTTTAATGTTAGTGTTTTTGAAAGTGCAGTGTTCATGCTTATGTTGTGTTTGAGACTGAGCAATCTGCTGAAGCTTCTTTGGCTCTTAACATGTCTCTGGTAATATAATAGCTTTAACATTTCTCTTTATGGTTTGAGTCTAAAGGAGTTATGTGTAGCTTCTGATTAGTGGTGTTTGGATTGTATTCAGATTGATGGGAATCATATCCGTGTTGATAGAGCATGTCCTCCTCGTAAGAAGTTGAAAGGTGAAGGTCAGGATACTCTTTTGTATGATTCAAAGAGGACAGTCTTTATAGGCAACCTCCCTTTCGACGTTAAGGTTAGTAATAGTAGTAGAAACCTCAGGGCTCTCTTGTTCGGTTGTGATTATGCAACATAGTTTCAGATTCTCAGTTTTGTTTGAACGCAGGATGAGGAGGTGTATCAGTTGTTTACTGGGAAGAGCAATCTAGAGAACAATCTAGAAGCTGTTCGTGTTATTAGAGACCCTCACCTGAACATTGGAAAAGGAATAGCTTACGTCTTGTTTAAAACAAAGGTACGTTTAGTAAAAAAAAACTTTTTGATTCTTCTGAGGTTTGGAACTGATAAGAGTCCTTTTATTCGGTTTAGGAAGCTGCAAATCTTGTGATCAAGAAAGGGTATTTGAAGCTTAGAGAAAGAGAGTTGCGTATCTCTCGAGCCAAGCCTGATGCAACACCATCAAAGAGAAAGACCAATCCCTCTGAAGCTTACTCTCCAGCTGAGAAAAGACAACACAAGGACAAAGTGGTCACACCAACTGCCACCGGGAAGGCTAATCTTTCGTATCAAGGTGTACGAGCTTCCAAATCCGGCGATGATGATAAGAAGAAGCCGTATCAGAAAAGCCCTGCGCAGTCAAAGATGAGACCTAGAAGTAGCAGCAGTGAAGGCAACAAGGGTGCTGATAGTAAGAGTGCTGTGAAGCAGCGAAGTCAGAAGCGGCCTGCAGTTGCTGCAAGGAAAGCGAAAGCAAACGCGAAAGGCTCAAAAGAGAGCGGTGGTAAGAAATTTGCAGGGACTAAGCGTAAACAAGAAAGCAGAACTCCTGAAAGCTTCTCTAAGAAGAAGAAAACAAAGCGGGTTTAGGCGGTTTTAGTTGGGCTATAAAATGTGGTTTGATGTGAACCTCTTTCTTCTCCTTTAGCTTTGGTATACTTGTCGCCTTTGTATCGTTTTATGACAATATGATATAAAACTCAGTGTAATGTTGCAACAGTTATGGTTATACCTGAGAGTTTTTTAAAAACAGTTCTTTTGATGATTTGCTTAACAGATTTATCATATACAGAAGTGCTTAAACTGAGCTACAAGCCTACAACAGTTAAGGGTGGGCGTTCGGGTTCGGATCGGGTATTTCGGATTTTCGGGTATTTCGATATAGAAGTGTAGAACCCGTTCGGGTATTTCTGTACTTCGGGTCGGGTTCGGGTATTTTAAGTTCGGTTTCGGTTATTTCGGATCGGGTTCGGATATTTAGATTTTGAAGAAAAAAAAATGAAAATTTTTATTTCTCAAATTTCTTGTATTTAAATATATAACTTTTCACTTAACTATTTTTTATTTTTAATAGATTGCATGGTTAATAGATTTGGACATAACATTTTCAAACTAAAAAGACATTAATTTGGTTATTGTTTTTAAATTTTGGATGTAACTTTTTGTTAATTGCTGAAATAAAAAGTTTGACATGCATTTTAAGCGAATAACAAATCATCTTCTACGTAATTGTATGTATATCATATGAATTTAAAGTATGTGTAGTATCAATATAAATATTTTATATAAAATGAAAGATGTAAACTATAAATATAAGGTTAATTATCATATGTTCGGTTATTTTCGGATATCCATTCGGGTTCGGATATTACCCGTTCGGGTTCGGATATCCAATCTTTCCTAATTCAATACCCGTTCGGATATTTTGCTACTTCGGTTCAGATTTCGGTTCGGGTTTTTTGGATCGGGTTCGGGTGCCACTTCGGATTTCGGGTAAAATGCCCACCCCTAACAACAGTTATGGAGTTTTATCATATAACTGTTTCACAGAAAGATAACTTTATTAAGATAAAAAAACATCAACTGTTTCGACTCTGAACAAACCAAATAGGTCTTAGGCGCTTTTAGTTGGACTATACAGTGTTGATGATGTGAACCAACAGATTTATCGTAACTTTGCTAAGGTTAAAAAGATTTTCTGTTTTATCATGTGTCTGAAGACTCTGAACAACAGTATAACAGCTTCAGTTACAAACGGGTTTTACATTTGGAATGTGGAACTCGTAAGAGAATTGTCTCAATGAATAATAACCTCTTAAGAAATAGAATGCAGCTATTATATAGCGTTTTTCACTCAATTTTGTTCATAACTAATTATGACAATGGCTAAAAATTATCATGTCCCGTGATTGGTTATATGGGCTTTGGAAACCATTCAAATTTGAAAAACTTAATTAACGCCTAGATTCTGAATTTTTTTTGTTCCAAGAATTCAAATATGAAGTCAATGATATATTCTGATTGATTGTTAACGTTTCGTGTCTATCACCGAAAGTTTATTACACGCTTTTTCTTTCCAGAATTCATACCGTCTTTTTGACCGCCATGAATCATTTCTAAAATATTAAAAAAAGATTAACACTAGAAATTAGAAATTTATATGTTAAAGGAGTAGAAAACAGAAACCGATTACTCTCCTAACTCCTAAGCAAAGGTTAATTTAAACTGCTGTCTGCAAATCACATAAAATGAAGAAATTTTTAATATAGTTTTAATTTAGAAGAGAAACACGTCTAAAGTAAAAATTTGTGCACAGACCATCCGTTCTGATCGTTTTTTTTTTTTTTTGAGAAAGGGCTTACTCCACTCGTTATGATGTTAAATAAGAACTAAAAACAAATCACTTCAAAAGCGTGTATATATAATTCTTTTTTATGAACTCGAGAAAAACGTATATATATAATCTTGATCAAGTAGCTATTCAAGAAATCAGGATTAAAGTTGTATCAAATCGGGGAAAACAAACCGTTTTAAAGAAACTGATGATAAAATATAAATCCATATATCAAACTATAAAGCTTGTTTCATTTACGATCAAAAGTCAAAAATAAACTTAAAACAGAAATCCAAATAAAACATCATATATGCACGCATATTTACATATATGTACTTGAGTTACCATATGTTCTAGGTCATGCTTGACTCCTTGTACGCCACTGGCAGCTGATTTTTTCAACCAAAATCAATATCTACTTGTGGCATACAGGGAGCCAGGCATGAGACAAGTATGTATGTATGCATGTATATTTGAATACGAGACCTTGAAACATGAACGTTAGTCGTCGATCTTGGCTTGAATCGAATCAGAATCCTTGTTTATTATTGTTGGGAGAGAAAATGAACGTAGAGAGATATTGAAGACTTATGAGTTAGGTAGCACAAATGTATATATAGAAGAAAGTAAGAGCAGCGCTAATTATGCTATTGCCAAATTTTAAATAAATAAATTAAAAGCATATGAACAAAGTTGGGTTTCCATTAACTCAATTTCCTTAAAGGCTTCTCTTTTCCCACAATATGTTATTTATTGAGAATAAAAGTTTGCAAATAATATTGTTTTAAAATGTAATTAAAAACAAAGTTAATTGATATCGTGAATCGTGATACTTATTCGTAACTAAGATATCATTATAACTTTTGCTTAACTCCAACATATATATTTCTATATTGTAAGATGAAATCGAATTATGGATTCTTCTTCCTAGAAAGATAAAAAGATTATACAGCGTGCGTACCTACTTAGTTACTTTAAGTTATTTGAATGTTTTATAGGAGAATTTCGTATTATAAAGGGATTTTTAGAAAATATAGAATAAATGGGCCATATATCGATCAATCATCTCCACCACCACAACGGACCTACATCTTTCATTCCGATCCAAAACTTTGGCGTTGGACAATTCAGAATGGTATCCCATTACATCTTGATTTGTTTTGTTTTATTTTATTTTATTAGGGTATGCGTTTCAGCAATGTGTTCGTCTTTAAAGGTTATGATTTTTGTGTGTATCAGAACTTTTCTTGGGAAATTGTAAAATTAAACGTGAAAAGCAAAAAGAAGACAAAACTTAGTTTACGTTTTGCTTTTAACCGTTTAACATTCGTATCTGAAATCTGATAAATAATGATAACTAACACATAAATGCTACTTTAAAACAAGTAACATACGAATGCAAACACACATGATTGAATCAAAATCTTAAATCTTTGCAAACTTTGAAATAGTATGAAAAATGATTTCTTGAGATCACAGGGAACACAATTGTTTTAGACAACGTATACAGACTATGAACACAATTTTGCTTTATGAATTATGACCAACAAAGGTTTAAGTCATTTCAAACAAAACATTGCAAACGCTCTTGACATGTTGCCGTTACGTCAAAGATGATTATAACAAAAAAAAAAGAAAAAGACAACACCATGTTATCGAGTAAAAGTAAAAGTTCAAATATAAAATCATGTAGTTTCACGTTTTCAAAATTTTGGTTAGCAATGAAACAGTTTACTGAATGAACAAGGTTTAGATATGAGAATTCAATTTCAAAAGCTTAAATTCGCTTCGTCTTTTGACCAAAAAAGATTTCTCTGTCTTTTCGTATCTCATTGTGGGCTCTTTCGCTTTTTAACAATAAATACTTATTATGTTTTAAAAAAAGGTTTTCTTTCCCCAGGCCTGACCGAATAATAACATACACTCATCTGTGGTTTAAAAAAAAAATAATAATTAAGTTGTCGCTTGAACATAAGGACTGAACCGGCCCATTTAGAAACCAAACTGGGCCGAGAGTGGGCTGGCTTGACCGGCGACTTATTCAGTTGATCGCCGGCGAGTAGTAGAGCTTGAAGAAGAGTTACGAAACAAAATGGAATCGAGAGTTAGCTAATCTATCTTTCTCTCTTCCCTTCTCACTCTCACTTCGAAAAAACAACCGATGGGTAGCAAACGCGGGAGATCGGTGATAGCCGCGACCTTCATCTTCTTCGCGATCTCATGTTTGAATTCCATCTCAACTACTCAGGTTAGCAATCTCGCTCTCGAACTATTCAGAGATAAAAATGATTCAGATTAGATCGAATTCGATGCAATTAAATCTTCAATCTACGATCTTTCAGGTTGGAACAAGCATGTTAGATTCGGACACGTTTTGTATCTCCGACCAATACATCATGCAGTCTTATTTCACGACACAGAGCTCCTTAAACGAGTCAGAGTTTCGAAACTTCCTGCGTCTTCAACAATGTTCTGAGAACATTCCTTATGAAAAAGATGTTCCTGTTGTAGCAATGCTACAACACAGAGAGGTAGCAGGTGAAGGTTCGCATCGTCATCTACTTACAACCATCGGGCTTCGTCAGTCTCACCTTCACGAGCTTGTGATCGTTGAGCGGTTGCCTTTGGGTGTTTTTGCTGACCCTTTCGAGCTTCAGAGTCTTCAGCAACGCAGAGGTTAAACATCATTAGAAAAATCTGTTAGCTTTAATAAGTCTTTTGATCTTATGATTATGAATCTCTTGCAGCTTTCAGTGATGTTTCTGTGTTTGGAGACACTGATCTCGAGCAGCCTTCGTTCAGATCAAACAGGTCTGTCGTTGAGATTCATGTCGAAATCAATGGGAATGGTGAAATCAGCGTTGAGCTTCCTTTACATGCTCGCTATCAGGTAAACTCTTGTCACTTCCATCTCAAAGTAAGACACTTTGTTTATCTTGTTTCTCTGCTTATCTCTCCAGCCTATTGGGGAGAGTGGATACTCTAGAGTGGAGTTTGTAGAGCCAGACTTGTTCTTGTGCTCTAGATATGTACCAGACCAGGAACATGAACAGAGGAGATGCTTGGTTTTGTCAGTAGGCAGATCAAAGACCCAAACCAGATCCGTTGTCTGGGATATCCCTGCTGGAATCAGAAGTCATACAGAGTATGTTTCTGTTATTACATTTGTGGCTGCGGTTTTATCCGCATTTTCAATCCTTGTTGCATCTGTATTGAGCTCAAAGGTTGAATCTTGTAAGAACACAAAGGAGCTATGATATAAGCGTTTTGTTCTTCTTTGTGATAGTCACGGGACTTTTTGTGATTCCTCTTAAATCTCAATAACATTTGGGAAACATTAAACCGGTTCAAACCATTTTCTTGAATGATAGGACAAGCTCCAACAAATAGTTTGCACAACAAAAGAAACCAACGCACACACACACACACGCTCTGTTACATTCACCAATAGACCCTCAAACCGAACCAAACCAATGCAAAACCAAACTTCTAAGTTTTTGTTTATAAGTTGCCTTATATACTAAGTAGTCACACTCTTTGATGCCTTAAACATCGATGAATACATTTAAATTCTTGTTCTTGCTTTACCAAAATCAAGCTGCAAGTACGATGATCACGATCAGGAGTACAATGCCAAATATCACCAAGAGCAAGCACGTCTGCGTTGTAAACAAGATCAAGACATTAGAGTGTGGCCTAAAACCATCCCAAAGGTTCCTTTTAGTTTTGAGTGTTTATACCAGAGATGAGTTTGATCTTTGTGTTTTGGAGGCTTGAGCTAGCTGAGATTTTCCTTGAGCAGTTGCAGCTCGAGAGTTGTCAATGTGAGTACCAATATCATCTGCCAATTTAAAAGGAGAAAGTGAGCTCTATAACTGCATAACTGAGGGCATTTTGTTAAAATAGATTAACTTACCTATCATGACTCCTTGGTCGTTAACTAGAACAGCAAGATCTTTGAATATTTCGTTAACCTCGCCAATTTGAGTATGGATCTCTTGTATCCCTTGCTCTCTTTCTTCGATCACAGCTTCGTTGAACGCAATCTCGTTGTCTAACAATACAAGTTCCTGCCTGCAACCAAATCAAACAAGACCAAGATAAAGTTTGCATCACAAAACGAGTTGGAGATGGGTATTATTATTATTATTACCAACCTTTTTGACTCCATAACTTGTGCCCGCTGTTCTGGGATCTTATCAGCTTCACTCGCTGTATAGCTAAAACATGATTCAATATAAAATATATTAACAAAGCCTTAAACTTTTTATGCTTCACATTCCAAAAACCTTATTGTTGACAAACCTAGAGGGATGAGCAGAAGGAGGGACGAGAGGAGCATAAGCGGTTTCTCTTTCAGCAGCTGTCTGCTGAGCTTTCTGAAACTCTTTCAACACAGCTTGAAAGTCCTTTGCAAGCTTAGCATCTGCAATCTTCTTACTTGGCTACAACAAACATTTAACAAACCATCATCATCAAACTCCAACAAAACCAAAGAAGAAAAGATTGTGACTTTTACATTGACACCGCTTCGATGATCAGTTTCACTAGCTTCTTTAAGCTTAGCAGAAGTATCCTTCACAAGCTGTCCTATATGCAACCTTGTCTTGTGCCTATAACGCAAATCAACCATTAGAGTCAATTCTGAGCAGCTACAAAAAAATAAAATGATTTTTAAATTTCAATCTTACAGCTTCTCACGGAGCTCGGGCGTGTCTTTGGGAGTACCGAGCGTGTTAACGAGCCGCTGAAACGTGGAGACTCCGGTATTGATCTGGAAGATACCGGAAGCGACGGCTTGCGTCGAATCTTGGCGACCACCACCACCGCCATTGATCTTCCTCGATCTTCCTTTCCCAGCTTCCAAATCTTGAAAACTCATCTTCTCTCTTTCGTGCCTATCTCTCTCTCTCTCCAACGATGAACGATTTGGTTTGAGAAGGGAAAATGATGAATGAGGGGTCAAGGCGTGAATCGTGGAGACAGATAGACAGAACTTGAAAAGCGTTTTTTTTCTTATAACTGATTAGAAGAGATGAAAGGCGAGATCAATTTTTGTTTCTTTCTGGTCCTTTCATTTCTATTTACTTACTAATGTCTCCTTATTTTATTGTTTAGTGTAGGTTTGCATACTTTTGGCGTTTTAAGGTATAGAAAATTTAATAGTTTGTGTTTGATTTGGTGTGCATTAGGAGTGGGACAGAAATCAACCTGAACTGAACCAAATTCTGACCAAACCAAAATATATATCCAAGAACATTTGATTGATATTTTTAACAACTTGAATAGTTTGTTTTTTTTTTGTTCGGTTTAAAACCGAACTGAACCAAAACCAATATATTTAGTAGTTAGCTTAAATAATATATTCATGATATTAAGATATTACCATCCTTTGATATAAACTCAACTTTTTAGCATTGATGATCAAAAGTGATGTTTGTTTTCTTTTATGTTGTGTAGATTGCTTTTAAGTGAATTACACCAAATCCAAGCCAATATTAATTCGATATAAACCAAACTCAACATAAATCAAACCGAATACAAATTAAACATAATCAAAATGGAATCAACCCAAAATTGAACCAAAATGGTCATGCCTAATTTATATACACAAAATCAGTTTCAGTAAACATTTAGTTGTAGTTTATTTTGGTTGTTCTCCATCTATTTAAAGTTACGGAGCAGTCACAGTTTAACTATTCATAAATCGGCCGGGGGGTTAATTTATAATTAAGATATTCAGTGATGAGGTTACTTTACAAGTGGCCGTCCGACGTGGATGATTGTAATTGGTGGATAAAGTGATTATGTCACGTCTAAAATAATAAAGTATATGTTATTATTTAATTAAATGGAATCGTTCCCGACAAAGCAAAAGCTCTACGCACGACAACCTTCTCTGTCCCTTCACACGTATAAAGTCGCCGGCGAGAGAAGAAGTTTCCGGACAGTCACGCGTGCCATTTTCTCAATATAAATAGAATTCACATTTTTGTTTCTCACACCATCAAAAATTTTCTTTCTTCAAATTCGTTCTTCGCTGGTAAAAGAGAAAATCTTCCGTTACATCAGATTTCTAAGAGTTTCTCAGCAATGTCGGTGAGTTTTTCATATCCAGAGTTTCTTATTCGTCTCGAATTGGTATGGTTGGGATCGCCTGATGCGAAAAGATCTGTTGAAATTGGCCAAATCCAAGCTGAGAATCGCTAATTTTTGGAGTTACATTATTGAAAATGTGATTAGTATTGGGTCTCGATTAATATTGTAATGTATATTTCGAAACCAGATCCTATAACCATTACAATTGTGATTAGTATTTTATGAAACTATTTTAACCTTTGGAGTTAAATACTTGTAGACAATCAAAGCAAAGGTAATTCATAATCTGACAATTTCGTTGACTTTAGCAATGATAGTCTTAACATTGTTCTGTTCTTTTTTTCTAAAAGAAAATTTCGTTGTTTCTATTTGCAGATGGTAACTGTAAAAGTTAGCAATGTTTCTCTAGCAGTAACGGAACGAGAACTCAAAGAATTTTTTTCTTTTTCCGGCGAGATTGTTCACCTCGAGATGCAAAGGTCGGTTCTTTTTACTTTGTACTACAATTCACTCGAAATTAAACTCTTATGTGTTCTTACAAAACATTGGGTTTGATTTCTACAGTGAGAATGAAGGAGGTTCTAAGCTAGCATATGTTACATTCAAAGATTTACAAGGAGCTGAGACCGCAGTTCTCCTCACTGTAAACTTCTTTTTTTCTCTTAACCCTTGTTCACATATTGTAGCACTTTTCTTTCATGCATGACTCGTCTTTTATAACGTGAAAGCTACGTAATCCAACAAAACTCCGATTTTAAATGAACTTTTATATAAATTGAGACCCCTAACTGAATCTTTTAACATGCATTTGATGTTCAATTAAAATATATTTGCACAAGACCACCTCTAAGTTCCAGACCGCTCTGTTTTGATGTTGATCTTGCTTGCAGGGAGCGACAATTGTTGATTCATCGGTCACGGTCACAATGTCACCAGATTACCAACTACCTCCTGATGCGTTAGCTTCCATTGTAATCTCCTTAAAATTCCATTTCTTGAACAACAAAAACTCTCGTGTGACTTTCAATTTTTGTGTCCTTAGGAATCATCGAAAGAGAGCGACAAATCATCATCATCATCTCCTCCAAAGGAAGATGTATCTGTATTCAGAAAGGCTGAAGATGTCGTACGCAATATGATTTCGAAAGGGTTTATTCTTGGGAAAGACGCGATAGCTAAAGCAAAAAGCCTTGATGAGAAGCATCAGCTCACATCAACAGCTTCAGCTAAAGTCACATCCTTCGACAAGAGAATCGGGTTCACTGAGAAAATCAACACCGGGACAACTGCTGTGAGCGGGAAAGTCAAAGAAGTTGATCAGAAGTTTCAAGTCACTGAGAAAACCAAATCAGCAATCGCTGCGGCAGAGCAAACCGTGAGCAATGCTGGCTCCACCATAATGAAAAACCGGTATGTTTTGACTGGTACCACGTGGGTTGCTGGTGCGTTTGAAAAAGTGAGTAAAGCTGCAGAAGAAGTCGGACAAAAGGCGAAGGAGAAAGTTGGAAGGGCTCAAGAAGATGAAGAGAAGAAAAAAGAGGTTGATGAAGTAGCTAGTGTTCATTTTTCTGAATCACCAAAGGCTTTAGACCAACCAGAACAAGATTCAAAACTCTCTGTATCACCAAAGGATTTAGACCAACCAGAACACGATTCAAAACTCTCTGAATCACAGCTGCAACCGCATAAACAGGAGGAGTCTACTCCAAGTGTTGCTTCGGGACAGCCTTGAAATACATATAAGAATCTTTAAATTTTGTTGCTGCTGCTGCTGTTGTTGTTTACTTTCTTTCTTCTTGTTTCTCTTCACTTGTAAAAAAATGGTGAGTCTCCTGAAAATTAAACCTTCTTTTTTTTGTGTTGTTGTTGCTAAGGGTATTAAATAAATTACGTTATTGTTTTAAATATCAATAAAATAGTCGCTTGAAATTTGCCCAAACCTTTTGTTTCTCTGTCAACAACTTAGAGAATATATGTTATAACATAAAGAGGAGAATCTTCGCTGGCGGACTCTTCTAAATGATCGGTTATTGCATTAATTGTCTATGTATGTCGGGGAAGCCATTGAATGAATAGATTAGTTTCATAGCATCTGAATGCATGTGGTAGGAATGTAGGATATGTGAGATGACACCAAGTAGGCTGTACCCCTTCGTTGATTGATGTTAGTTCTTCTTCTTTAAGTGATCTGATAATTGGCTGAAAAATATGCCTTCAGATTTTTTGTCCATTTTTGATGTGTAGTGATACAATTCTAATTACATCTTTGATAAGAAGATATCTATGATGAATCTACAACACAATAATATTTTTTATCCAACAAAAGACCTTGCTTCATACAGGATTTGGAGTGAGTTTGTATTTGAAGTTGTAAGAACCTTACAAGTTGAATCTTTTGGTGGTGAATCTTCTACTGACAGTATAAGCATCGTTCCAATAATGGCGGTCCCAAATGGCTTTGTTAATAACGGGAGGATATTCCATTCTTTTTCTAGTACAATGAGATATTTCTCCTTTTTCATACTCTCCAATAAAAAGAAACATATTTTGGTTAAACACAATAATGGTTTTGTTGTAAAATGATGCAATATTTTTTCATAAAACAAAACCTTCAGAGAAGAAAGTCACCCCATCGGAGACTTTCCTCCCTTCTGTCTCAGCTTGAAACTTTTTTTTTGACTAGGAAAATTTTCCAGTCGGCTAATATTTCTGCAGAAGTTAATTAAAACTTATTATCCAGAATTTTGTTGGTGTTTATTGAATCCTTTTATTTTATCTTTGTATATATATTTCCAATTTCATATATCTTGTGAAGAGAAATAAACTTCACGTGTCTTATGAAGACAATACATATAGTTGTTATTTGTTACTTGATGTAGCTGTAAAAATCAACTCAAAACATATAGTAATTAATTATAAATATGAAGGAGATATAGTGAATATAGAACTCATAATAAGATTATAATAAAAATTATAAATATAATAGATGTTATTCACTAGTAAAAAAACATTGTAAAAATATTAATATATTTCTTAAATATAGGCTTTTATTTTCTTGGAAATATATTAAAATGTAATCAGTGATCATTAATACTCCATAAGTCCTTATGTAGGCTATAAATTGTAACCAATGGTAAAAATCAATAGTCCATATGTCTAGTGGTCCGATTCACCATACTTCTTTTATAAGAAGTTAATCAAATAAGTTATGGTAAATAATGTCATATTCATTGTACCATCATACTCAGAAATCATATATAACTAAAGAAAAAATGGCTATGGTTCGTAAAAAATTAAAATTGAATATAGTAACCAAAGTATAAAGATGAACTCAAACAAAGCAACCTTCTTCTTGGTCTTGTTCATTGTAGCTGCCGTCTGTGAGTCCTAATTTAAATATTTGATTTTTCACTACGCTTATATCAATATGAATCTACACGAAGACCCACACAAATATTTGTGTAGATTATATATTTGATGACAATAACATATAGGCGATTTTCATGTATCTTAAATGGGGGTTTATATATAGATTAGCGGGTAAATTTTCTGTTGTTTCAAGTAAATGCTATTTTACATTTAGTTTGAATAATATGAGGTTTTAGACTAAAATTTGTTTATTTCATCAAACGAATTATATTATGTAGGAGGGATCAATTTCAGTTACTTTGGTGTGGGTTCATCTATTTCTGTAAAAAGAAACCAAAATAAAACCAGTCATCTAATCTGGATCCAATTGTTTGCGGTTTTAATTTTAGATCAGAATCAAATATATTAATCTGAATTCGATGTTGTACTATACATAATATATAATTGTATACATTTTAAGGTGGGGAGGGAGAGGGCAAGTGGGGTTTCATGTCATTGTTTATGTTTAATCCGAATAAACACCTATTTATTTGAATTTTTTTTTTGGGATAATCTATATGAAGGTATAACTATGACAGAAAGCAAGTGTCAAGGAAACATAGATTGCAGAGAAGCACCTCATAAACAACCGTGTCCGGTGCCTCTCGCATGTCTATTTGGTAGCTGTATTTGTCCCTGGAAAAGTCACTCTACATTCCACCTTGTCAAATCAAATGTGCACATTCTGGAAAAAAAGTTGTAGATCAGTATGATTCCGATCATTGTGTTTGTGGTGACAAATAAGATAAAAATGTGACAACAATATAACTTGCAAATGTTGAATAAAAAATAATAATTATTGTTCCATTTTTTAGATCACCTGAAATTACTCAATCCTTTTGTTCCTTTCTCATCATCTTACCGATTAAATTAGTGAGGATCAACTATCTATTTCTCTATGAAACTATCATATAGCATCAGATCTCCACCAAATTATGGTCTCGTTCTAGATCTCCATGAATTGAAAGTTGTAAACTTATTTTTCTCCCATAGTTCCAAACTTAATTTTCCATAAACAATGGTCTTAATCAGTTTACTCTTAAACAACCATTGAAATCAATTTAACCAAATATTTTAAACCAATTTAACCAAACAAAAACCTAATTTCGTAAAGGAAATTTGATCACCTTCTTCACAAACCTTTCTTCTCCTTCACCAACGCCATGGCAGGAAATCTGATCTTCTCACATGATCTTAAACCAAACGTTGTGGACATCAAACTCATTCTCCTCATGTTGACTTGACACATCTCTGTAACAATTTACTGATGAGAGCGAAAGCAGTATAAGGCAGAAACTTGTAGTTTTGGCATCCATGATTACGCAGCAGATGATTGAGCAAGGAGTGCTAGATTGCTTACTTGAAGAAGGTATTGTTGTATAACATTAAAGTAGCTTTTGTCTTTACGGTTTCGTTTTAACCTTGATGATTCTGTTCTCGCAGGAGAAACTGACGATGCACTAATGGGGATTCTCAGAGTTAGTAACCTTTTGAGCTTAAGTCTCGTGGAATCATCAATTAGAGTTCACAAGATAACAGAGTCAGATCACTTTGTTATAGCCGCAAACGATGGTTTATTTAATTTTTTCAGCAACAAAGAGGTGATAGAACTGGTGCATGCCTTCATTTCTAGTAATCCTTGTGGTGAACTAATGATCCATCAAATTTTCTACTTGAATGTCTTGTAGCTAAAGCTGCTGCCTCCGTTGGCAAGCTTCTTGTTTTGAATGTGTTATTGATCAGTTATAAAATCTGCAGTTTCCATTAAAAAGAAATTGATTGTAGGCTTCACGTTAAAAGAATTGTGAATGCTCCGGGTGGGAGGTACAGATCAACGCACTTCAGGCTTCTACGTTCGTGTGTGACTTGCGATGATTAATGATGATGGTAACAAATCTCTTGTTTCGTTTGGGTTGAGATGGCTGTTGAAGAAGATTAAATAAATTATATATAAAATTGGGGTTTTATTTGGTTTAGATAATTTTAAAGTGTTTGGTTAAGAGTAATCTGATTAAAACTATTGTCTATGTTTTGAACTATCGATTTAGAGAGAAATAAGTTTACAACTTTAAATTCATGAAGATCTATAACGTGGTCATAGTTTGCTGGAGATATGATGTGCTATATGATAATTTTCATAGAAAAATAGATTGTTAGTGAAATATGTTCTGATCCAAAAAGAAAATTTTAATCGGGGTACACTTAATTTTTTTTAATCCTGGACACTTTTACTTTTTGTGCACTAAAGTAAGAATATTTCATGGAAACTAACATATATTATACAAAAATAAAAAACAAAAAACAATAAGGAGCAAGTCACCCATAGACGTATACGTCTATCCTAACTAGTAGCCGGTCGTCGACAAAGCATAATTAAATAAGAAAGAATTACATCATAGGACAATTTTAAGTTTTTTATTACACAATGGGACAGTTTATGCTACCAAAGCAGTTTCTAGTAACTGTGTTTCCTTCTTTCCCATTTCCTAAACGATCTAGTCAGCTTGCAACTAACTCTTTTTCTAACTAAGAATAGTGTATTAGCGGGAATTAACCTCCTCCACACATCTATATGCTATCTCAATGGTCCAGATTAATTCTTCATTGTTGACAAGACAGATTAATTGGTGAGATTTCATCACAGCCCTTCTGAAATCTTTTTTTTTTAATTCTTTTCCAACAAATTGAGTTTTACAAAATTTATTCAAGAGATCGCAAAATCTCGTCGATTCTCTTTTCAATTTTTTTTTTCAATTTTTTCAACATACCACTGTGAGATCTCGTCGTTGTACGTCTTGATTAGCCGGAGACAGACATCAATTTTAAGAAGACAGCACTCAGCCATAGAGATTTGGAACAAATCGTTCATCAAATCAGAAACCAAAAAAATCACTTTTGTTCGAACTTTTAAGATTAAACCATGAATTATGATTGAAAGCTATCACATCTGGGTAAAATACATCAAAAACAAGTTGATAGTGTAAAGAATCGTAGAAAATAAGCAAGATATGCAGATATTAGGGTTTCTGGTCGACAATGGATAAGGAAGAAGATGAGGTTATTTTTGTAATTTTGCAACATTAATGAAAAAATACATTAAGAAAAAAGTCGTATGTACATTACATTCAAATTGTACATATGTACAAATTTCTATGTACGCTCCGATCGTGTCGTGTGCCACTGCAACTGAAGTTAATGTACACATTTATATATATACTTCTTGTACATGGTTACCAAACCACATAACTCAATGTTGTGTTCTACTTGTACATCGCTTTTAAACTATATACATATACACGTGTAATTATATAGATAATATATATTTGTATACGGTTACTAAACTACACAAATCAAGCAAAATTGTATATTAACCTTGTATTCTACTTGTACATCACTTCAATAATATACACATGTACATAAGTAAATATGTACACATACACACAAGTAAATGTGTATAGTAAACATGTACACATGTATACATGTGGACAGTCAAAATTATGTAAACATGTAAATGTAAATATGTACAGTAAACATGTAAATGTAAATATTTATAAACCAATATACATATGTCTAATCAGGTTTACATGTGGATTTTGCGGCTTACTGTGCATATAGATAATGTAACGTATATGTGTACACGATGCATATGTGACCGATCCAAAATATTTACTAACCTGTGTACATGTATATATGTTTAGTAACAAGTGTACACGTGGATATACAATCTAGTGAACCCAGTATAACTATTGTACATGTATATATATATATACATGTACAATTAAGTTATATGTATGTTATAATGTTTGAGTTCTCATGTACAATTAAGTTACATGTATATATATTTAGTATATATATGATAATGTGGACATTTACGATAATGTAATACATGTGTTCAATGTTGACCCGATTTTTTGCATGTACATTAAATTCATATACGTGTACATGTGCGCATGTGTACAATTAAGTTATGTTTTACGGTACATTTAAGTGAATGTGTACAATTAATATGAGTGGCAATTTTGTAATAATTTCATCTTCTTCATTTTAGGGTTTGTAGCGTTTCCTGCAAATAGATCTCGGAGTCGTCATTGATTCTTATCATGAATCTTCATTTATTTTTGCGTTTTACTTCTATAATTTACAACTACAATATAGATTAACCGATTAGAACCAAAAACCAAGCAAAAATCAAGTTTTGATTTTCAACTTCAAGATTTCATCTGTGTCTGTACCGTGCTTCTAATTTTCAGAGGTCGCCTCTGTCGCTCAACTCTCTTCGACATCTCAATTATCACAGGTCCTGAAAATTTGCACGATGCTTCTAATTTTCGGAGGTCGTCTCTGTCGCTCTAGTCTCCTTCTTTGTCTCTCTTGTTTTTCACCAATGAAAAATAGAAATAACTTTTAATGCAACCGGTAAAATTAAGTTCTAAAATTAATTATAAGTGGGATTTATCTTGAGACGGGTCCACTGTTATTTTTTAAATTTCAAAATTCCAATTAAAACAATTACAAACCAGCCCTTCATTACACAATTAGTTACCAATTTTCAGGGACAAGTTAAGACTTTTCACACAAAAACTGCTCTAGTAGCCATAACTGTTCTAATGTGTAAATAAAACTTAGAAACTGCCCTGCAGTGTTAGTAACTCATTAAATAATGGTTTTAAACTTCCAATTTTTTTTTTAAAAAAATACATAGATAAAGAACTTCAAATTTTTTGTAAGACCCTATGTAAATAAAAAAATTTCAAGTATCCTATAGTCCCCTAAATCTCAGGGCCAACCAGCAATGTCCATAACACCCATTTTAACCACTCAAGGATCATCATTAGCTCTAAACAGTTCCATATTTCTATCTTTTAACACTTCATGTTGAACCAACCTTATTTTGATCTTAGGGAAGGTACATGGGGTTTCTGATTTTTTTTTTCTATCTTGTAAGGTTGTTGGACTGAAAGGAGTACAACCCCGAGCCACAGTAATGTCACTTGTTCTTTTACTTCAAAATAATCAGAGACATACGGATCCACTAACTTGGCAAATAGTTTCAACAGTGACGTGATGCAGATCGAGAGAGAGGCAGAGAGCCACTTAATCTTTCCCCCGTATGTTGCTTTTCTCCATATATATGATGTTGAGGTGAGTTTGTTATTAGATGTCCCACATCCAAAATAATAATGTTCCTTGCGCACTATATATGTGTATAGGCAATCCTCCACTCTTGAGCTAGTTTTTGGGTGTAAGTTACGCCTATCACTAATATAGTATCAGAGTCAGAGCCAATGGTGAAAGCCCAACAGATGATTTCCCATATAAACAGTTTTCTACCTATGTAACCTGTACAAATAACCCATCTTGTTGTGGTATGTCCGAGATGTTGGGTTTGGGCTGTTTCCATTGGACCGTTTCCCATCCACATCTCGAGAGGGGATATTAGATGTCCCACATCGAGAATAATAATGTTTCTTGGGCAATATATATGTGTATGAGCAATTTTCTACTTTTTAGTTAGTTTTTGGATGTGAATTACACTCATCACTTATATTACTTGTTTAGTGAACACGAACCACACCTTAAAATGTCAATTAGCAACACGTTCATTCATCCTAATCAGTAGCAACTATTTTCAGGATCTTTTTTCTGTATCTTCAAGAGTCTACAAAAGAAGGCTTGTATAATGTGGATTCATTTAGCCAAGAATAATAAATAGAAGAACGGGATGAGCAAGACTTAGAGGAATCTACAATGGTCACATTCCAATTCTCTGTTTTTTCCTTTTTCTTGTGTGAAGTTTGTATTTCAAAAACAAAAAATGTTTTTTAAAAAAGTGTTTTGAAAAAACTATCATTATCTTTGAGATTCGAAATTATCAAATTCGTCAAAATCCTTGAATAAACTTGGAAACAATAAATTAAAAAAAAAAACAAAGACGGACATTTGATTAAAACAGATTTGGAGGAGCACGATCAAGATGGGTTGAAAAGATAGATGGGCTTTTGAGGCCCAATAATAAAAACTAGTTTCATATATCAAAAGTCCAAAACATTTAGGGTTTTACAAGGCGCATATAAAAAGATACTAGGGCTTCTACACTCCATTTCTCGTCGCAGTAAAGCTTTAGCCGCAGCAGCTTCAGGTTCTTCCCTCTTCTTCGTCTTTCACCTCCCCTCATTGATTCCTCTTTGTCTCTAATCTAATCTAATGGTGTACTTAAACATGAAACAGGAAGGGGAGAATGTCTCACAGGAAGTTTGAGCACCCAAGGCACGGATCACTTGGTTTCCTTCCAAGGAAGAGAGCTAACCGTCACAGAGGAAAAGGTATTTTCTTTTTATTCATATAGTTTCTATCAAGTGAAACAGATCTCATGTTTTGTAGTGAGATAAAAATGTACACTTTAGTATTTTAATGGAACGCCTGCTAAGTTAGTTTTTTGGAGTTGTGTCTGATTGTCTTTAAATGTTGATTGAAATGCTTGCTTGGGTATCTATCATATTCAACTTAACATTCATTGAAACCCTTCTTGTGATTATCTGGAAAATTAAAAATTTAATCCGACTTCTTAGTACTATGACCAAACTAATGTTGTTACTTTCGAGTGTTCTGTCTTTTTCTTTTACAAACTAATGTTGTTGTACTTGAAAAAAACAGTGAAGGCGTTCCCTAAGGATGACCAAAGCAAGCCTTGCAAGTTCACAGCCTTCATGGGATACAAGGCCGGTATGACCCACATTGTTAGAGATGTCGAGAAGCCCGGATCCAGTAAGTTCACTCTCATTTAATTCATTCTTTTTTAAAATTATTAATCAAATTTCAATATTTATATTATTTTGTTTGCTTGTGTAATCTTGTATAGAGCTTCACAAGAAGGAGACCTGCGAGGCTGTTACCATCATCGAGACACCTGCAATGGTGGTCGTTGGTGTTGTTGCCTACGTCAAAACCCCCCGTGGCCTGAGGTCTCTCAACACCGTCTGGGCACAGCACTTGAGCGAGGAGGTCAGGAGAAGGTTCTACAAGAACTGGGCCAAGTCCAAGAAGAAGGCCTTCACCGGCTACGCCAAGCAGTACGAAACCGAGGAAGGCAAGAAGAGCATCCAGTCTCAGCTCGAGAAGATGAAGAAGTACGGAACTGTCATCCGTGTCTTGGCCCACACTCAGATCAGGAAGATGAAGGGGTTGAAGCAGAAGAAGGCTCACATGATGGAGATCCAGATCAACGGTGGTACCATTGCTCAGAAGGTCGACTTTGCCTACAGCTTCTTTGAGAAGCAGATTCCCATTGACGCTGTTTTCCAGAAGGATGAGATGATTGATGTGATTGGAGTGACCAAGGGTAAAGGTTACGAAGGTGTTGTTACTCGTTGGGGTGTGACTAGGCTTCCACGTAAGACTCACAGGGGTCTGCGTAAGGTTGCTTGTATCGGTGCATGGCATCCAGCTAGAGTCTCCTACACTGTGGCTAGAGCTGGTCAGAACGGTTACCATCACCGTACGGAACTTAACAAGAAGATTTACAGGTTGGGCAAGGTTGGTCAGGAGACGCACACTGCCATGACTGAATACGACAGGTCAGTTGAAATTTCTCTATCTACTGTTTCACTTACTCTCTGCTATTTTGGTTTTATGTAACTGATCTGATGATTGTTGTGGCTATGATAGGACCGAGAAGGATGTGACTCCGATGGGAGGATTCGCACACTATGGTGTGGTGAAGGATGACTACTTGATGATCAAGGGATGCTGCATGGGTCCAAAGAAGAGGGTTGTGACTCTTAGACAGTCACTACTCACTCAGACTTCCCGTCTTGCCATGGAGCAGATCAACCTCAAGTTTATCGACACTTCCTCAAAGATGGGACATGGCAAATTCCAGACTACCCAGGAAAAGAACAAGTTCTACGGCCGTGCCTCTGCCAAAGCTTAAACATTTTGATTGTCTTGTTCCAGTTTTCTTAACCTCTTTTCTCTTCGTCAGAATACTCTTTAGAACTATTCGCCGCACTTTTGTGTTTTATTTATTTGGAGAGTTTGAACGTCATATGCTTTTCTTCATCTGTTCTTATCATTTTATAAGTTTTAATTTTTGATAACCTGTAGGTTAAGTTGAGATGACAACTTTGTTTATGCAAATTGATAATATATGTGTGAGCCAGTCTACTTATGAAAGCCTGGCTTGATCATAAAACTAAGAAATACTGAGCTAGCCTGAATAAATATTTATGAAAATCAAATTTATTTAAAAATACTATTTGGAAAGTACATTTTTACATTTTATATATGTTTATTAGTTAATAATGGTGTTTCATTAACTTCTATAAATATTATTTGTGTTTTTTGATTTTTTATTAGTATAAAATTGTGAAAATAAACTAATTAATAAAAATGGTGTATTTATAATCAAAATTTGATATATTTTTAATACATGTTAAAATACAATATATGTCCTATAAAAATATGCTGAATTAAATATTTAATCAAAAAAATCCACGTTTCCGAAAATCTGATCAAAATCTAGTAAACGTTTAAAAAAAAACAAACCTAAAATACATGTTTGCTTAGGGAATATACCTATTTTATATTTTTTTGACCCATGGGTCTCTGTTCGAGTCTAGGATCCGGTACATAAAGGACCCAAATATTTTTTTATATATTAGGTATATATGTGTATTTCAGATATGTTTTTTTGGCATTATATCTACTTTTTAAGTTTTTGGTTTGAGTTTTCGGTTATAGTTTTGGTTTTAGATAGAACTTCAAAAATTTTAAAATATATCTTAGGTATTCAGATAAAATTTGGGTGTTTTTTTGGTTACTCGGATTAGATTTCTTATAAAATTTTGGATATTTTTGAGTATTTGATTTTTTTTGATATTTCTTTGTGTTTTGAATATTTTTGTGTTTTCAGGTATTTTGAATATCCGAACCAATCCAGCCCGTTACATAACTAAAATTTGCAGGTACGTTACAAGTATTTATATAATGGACTAGAACCCACCCGGATCCGAAATGAACTGAACCGAACACAAACCAAAAATTTCTCTAAAACCCGAAAAAAATCGATCTGTACCCCATCAAAGATCCGAATTCCCATGCTTACTCTCTCGTTATATTTTGTACACATTTATAAGAATTACATTTATTGAGTTGGTTAGATTTAAATAAGATACATTTTTTATTATAAATACTTCTTATAAAAGTTATTTACATAATATATATAATTTTGTTTTGAACATATGGTTTGCAAAAGTGTTTTACTCAAATTGATTTTGTAAATATTTAGAATTATATAATGTAAGATGACATGGTATAATATGTTGTATGATATATGCTAACTCATTTTAATAATTAATGTCTAAATATTGTAGGTCTATTATTGAGCATAAGACAAGGTGTATTACTTTGATATATAATATATTTTATTGGGATTTTATTCAATACTCCTCATGTTTCAGCAAGATAAATGTTTTTTTTTTCTCTCTAAACTTGTTTTCAAAAAGATATATGTCTTATGTGTTCCTATGCAATTTTTATTGGTTAATAACTTAAAAATTCAAAAATAAAATCACATATTAAAAGACAATTGGTCCAAACTATTGTAAACCACTAAATAGAGAAAACAATACATTTATAATAAAAAAGTGAAGACATTTTCTTAATATGCGTAAAACAAACTAAAGCAAATTTGTTACTAATTCAGTTGTATAAAACTTAATTAGTATACAACTTAAAAAATTGGCCACAAGTAATTTAAATCAAATTAAAACTTCTTAATTTGTATACTAATTAAGTTTTTCAAGTAAATCTGTGGAAAGTAAAAAAATATCTAGGAAAATCAAGTAAAGTATATTATAATTATGAAAAAATTTCTTGAAAGGAAACAAATATGTGTGAAAATAGTAATTAAGAATAATAAAAGTTAAGTTTGGAATAAAATAATAAATTGGTGTCAAAAAGTTTGTTTCCCTAAATAAAAGCAATATATAATTCATGTTACCCTCATACTCACAAGCCATAAATAACCAGAGAAAATTTTCGCTTATATTTCAGAAACAATAATAGTATATCGTAATTTAAGTATAGAGATGAATTCAGCAAAACCAGTCTTCTTCTTGTTCATGTTCCTTCTATATGCCTTCTGTAAGTACTTCGCTTGTATACAAATATATGATTTTCAAAATGTATTAAAATATAATATATATACATCTATCTGACTATCTCTGATGACTACAACATGTATGTGATTTTCATGTATTCAATTGGGGTTTTATATATATTAACGAGTACAATTTTGTATCATTTTAAATAAATGCTATCTTCATTTAGTATGAAATAATATGAACCTTAGATTACAATATGTTTCTTTCTGTCAAATGAATTATGTTAACTAGGAGGGTCCAGTTTTTTCATTAACCAAGAAAACAATTCAAGTTCTGGTTGAAGTTTTAGTTTTATTTTATATCAGAAATAATCACTACCTTTTTATTTATTTTTGATAATCTATATGAAGGTACGACAACAACAGAAAGCAAATCATACCTTTTTAATTTTTGATAATCTATATGAACAAAACTGACAAAGTGCGAAAACGTGAAGCTACCGTGTCCGGGTCCTCTCGCATGTTTGTATGGTGGCTGTGTTTGTACGTACCTGGATAAGCCACTCGACATTCCCAATTCTCAAATCAAACGTGCGCATTCCGGGAAAAAAAGTTATAAACGTCCATGATTCTAGTGTTTAACGATTACGTCTGTGGTGACAGATAACATAAAAATGTGACAACAATATAATTTGCAAGCGTTGAATGAAAAAAATATTTAAAATATTTACCGTACCGTTGAAAAAGTCGCCTCAAATATTTAAATTTATTTTTTGCGTTTCATTGAAACCCTACTTGTGATTATCTGGAAAATTAAAAAAATTAATCCGACTTTTAGTACTATGATTGGGATGTAAGTTACTTTGGAGTTTGTTGTCTTTTCTTTTACAAATTAATGTTGTTGTACTTAAAAAAAACAGTGAAGGCGTTCCCTAAGGATGACCAAAGCAAGCCTTGCAAGTTCACAGCCTTCATGGGATACAAGGCCGGTATAACCCACATTGTTAGAGATGTCGAGAAGCCCGGATCCAGTAAGTTTCACTCTCATTTAATTCATTCTTTTTTAAAAAAAAATTATTAATCAAATTTCATTATTTATACTATTTTGTTTGCTTGTGTAATCTTGTATAGAGCTTCACAAGAAGGAGACCTGCGAGGCTGTTACCATCATCGAGACACCCGCCATGGTGGTCGTCGGTGTTGTTGCCTACGTCAAAACCCCCCGTGGTCTGAGGTCTCTCAACACCGTCTGGGCACAGCACTTGAGCGAGGAGGTCAGGAGAAGGTTCTACAAGAACTGGGCCAAGTCCAAGAAGAAGGCCTTCACCGGCTACGCCAAGCAGTACGAAACCGAGGAAGGCAAGAAGAGCATCCAGTCTCAGCTCGAGAAGATGAAGAAGTACGGAACTGTCATCCGTGTCTTGGCCCACACTCAGATCAGGAAGATGAAGGGGTTGAAGCAGAAGAAGGCTCACATGATGGAGATCCAGATCAACGGTGGTACCATTGCTCAGAAGGTCGACTTTGCCTACAGCTTCTTTGAGAAGCAGATTCCCATTGACGCTGTTTTCCAGAAGGATGAGATGATTGATGTGATTGGAGTGACCAAGGGTAAAGGTTACGAAGGTGTTGTTACTCGTTGGGGTGTGACTAGGCTTCCACGTAAGACTCACAGGGGTCTGCGTAAGGTTGCTTGTATCGGTGCATGGCATCCAGCTAGAGTCTCCTACACTGTGGCTAGAGCTGGTCAGAACGGTTACCATCACCGTACGGAACTTAACAAGAAGATTTACAGGTTGGGCAAGGTTGGTCAGGAGACGCACACTGCCATGACTGAATACGACAGGTCAGTTGAAATTTCTCTATCTACTGTTTCACTTACTCTCTGCTATTTTGGTTTTATGTAACTGATCTGATGATTGTTGTGGCTATGATAGGACCGAGAAGGATGTGACTCCGATGGGAGGATTCGCACACTATGGTGTGGTGAAGGATGACTACTTGATGATCAAGGGATGCTGCATGGGTCCAAAGAAGAGGGTTGTGACTCTTAGACAGTCACTACTCACTCAGACTTCCCGTCTTGCCATGGAGCAGATCAACCTCAAGTTTATCGACACTTCCTCAAAGATGGGACATGGCAAATTCCAGACTACCCAGGAAAAGAACAAGTTCTACGGCCGTGCCTCTGCCAAAGCTTAAACATTTTGATTTTCTTGTTCCAGTTTTCTTAACCTCTTTTCTCTTCTTCAGAATACTCTTAGAACTATTCGCCGCACTTTTGTGTTTTATTTATTTGGAGAGTTTGAACGTCATATGCTTTTGCTTCTTCACCTATTCTTCTCTTTTTATAGTTTTGAATTTTTTATAATGGGTTGGTTAAGTTGAGATGACAACTTTGCTTATGCAAATTGGTAATATATATGTGAGCCAGTCTAGATTATAGAACTAATACTGAGCAAGCCTAAATAAATATTTATGAAAGGCAAATATATTGAAAAACACTATTTGAAAAGTACATTTTTACATTTTATTTAATTATTAGTTAATAATGGTGTATCATAAACTTCTATACATATTATTAATTTGTGTTTTTTGATTTCTTATTAGTATAAAATTGTGAGGATAAACTAATTAATAAAAATTGTGTATTTATAATCAAAATTTGATATATTTTTCATACATGCTAAAATACAAAATATATCCTATAAAAATATGGTGGATTAAATTTGTTTTTTTTTTTGATTTTTTTGATA
Source organism: Brassica rapa (assembly GCF_000309985.2). Classification (NCBI taxonomy): domain Eukaryota; kingdom Viridiplantae; phylum Streptophyta; class Magnoliopsida; order Brassicales; family Brassicaceae; genus Brassica; species Brassica rapa. The sequence goes on along the minus strand of NC_024800.2, from coordinate 27,381,721 downwards.
AAATATGTTTTCTTAACGTTTTTTAAATTTTGATCCGAGTTTTGAAAAATGAGATTTATTTATTATAACAAATTTTTGATATGAATTTGTATTTTGAGATTGTTGTACATTATTATATTAGAAAGACATATTATTTAAACTTTTTTTATAAAAAACAATTTATAAATTAATTTATCTGAAACTTTTCTGACCAATTATATAACTCTTTATTAGGCATGTACATTTACTCGGAACAAAAAGAGAAAAAAAAAACAAACCTAAAATACATGTTTGCTTTGGGAAAATACCTATTTTATATTTTTTTGACCCGTGGGTCTCTGTTCGAGTCTAGGATCCCGTACATAAAGGACCCAAATATTTTTTTATATACTAGGTATATATGTGTATTTCAGATATGTTTTTTTGGCATTATATCTACTTTTTAAGTTTTTGGTTTGAATTTTCGGTTATAGTTTTGGTTTCAGATAGAACTTAAAAAATTTTAAAATATATTTTAGGTATTCAGATAAAATTTGGGTGTTTTTTTGGTTCTTCGGATTAGATTTCTTGTAAAATTTTGGATCTTTCTAAATATTTGATTTTTTTTTATATTTCTTTGTGTTTTTAATATTTTTTGTGTTTTCAGGTATTTTGAATATCCGAACCAATCGAGTCCATTACATAACTAAAATTTGCAGGTATGTTACAAGTATTTATATAATGGACTCGAACCCACCCGGATCCGAAATGAACTGAATCGAACCCTAACCCAAAATTTTTCTAAAACCCGAAAAGAATCGATCCGTACCCCATCAAAGACCCGAATGCCCATGCTTACTCTCTCATTATATTTTGTATACATTTATAGGAATTACATTTATTGAGTTGGTTAGATTTAAATTTGATACATTTTTTATTATAAATACTTCTTATAAAAGTTATTTACATAATATATATAATTTTGTTTTGAACATATGGTTTGCAAAAGTGTTTTAATCAAATTGATTTTGTAAATATTTAGAACTATATAATGTAAGATGACATGGTATAATATGTTGTATGATATATGCTAACTCATTTTAATAATTAATTCTAAATATTGTAGGTCTATTATTGAGCATAAGACAAGGTGTATAATATTATTTCGTAATAACCATAACATTGTGCGATAAAATATTTTTAGAAAAAGTGCATCACATGAATGAGGAGTAATAATAGGATTCATTTAAAATATCGCATGGTTAGAAAAATTAATTGTAGAACCAAAAAGTAATAAATACTAATACATGAATCCAACAATTTTTTACAATAATTTTTCAGAATGATTTTCTTTCAATAGTTTAGACGAATTTTCTACGTAGTCATGAGATTTTTGCTTAAACAACATTGGTGTATATTTTATTCGAACCATTGGTGTATTTTCTACGTACTGTCCGTCCAAAGTCTTAATAGAATAGTAGTCTCTGTTGTACATATTTTATTCGAACCATTGGTGTATTTGTACGCTTATGCCCTTTCGGAAAGATTAATAATATGATGACAAAAAGGAAGATTAATAATATATATTTTCTATTAAAAATTAGTTTAGATCAGTTTTAAAATGTTAAATCATATATCTTGCTGTAAGTAAATTTTGGAAATATTTGAAATTTATAATAGTTTTGATAAATTAAAATTGTTGATAAAAAGTTATAGAGAATATTTAATTGGTTAATGATAGAAGAATAACATTAAAATTTAAGACATTATATTAATCATTTTTACTTATGTATCTCATAATTATGAAAAATAAAAGTTCAAAACAGAAACTATCATAGATGGGCTGTTTGGGTAGAAGATATATTATTTGAGAAGTGATTTCATTATGTGTCATCAGACTCATCACCATATTCATTCTTACCAAAAAATGATATGACATTGAGAAATTGTGATATGATATCACTTAATGACAACATGCATAATTTCTTTTATAATAATATCCATATTTTTGGCAATTTTTTTAATATGGTAATAACTGATAATTCTTATATCAATCTTAAAAAAAAAACTACTTTTGTTTCAAGATTTTTGAAATCTTCTACACATTATTTGAGAAATGATTTGCTTATCTCTTATCACTATATTCATTCTCGCCAAAAAAATTATAAGACACTGAGAAATTGTGACATGGCATTACTTAATTATCACATGTATATTTAAAAAAAAATAAAAATCCATATTTTTGGAAAGATTTTTTTATAATATAGTAATAACTAATAACTCATACATAATTCACTAAAGTAAATTTCTGTTACAAAAAATTACCTTTGTCAATATTTTTTAAATATAGTAATGACTAATTATTTGTTCATGTTTTTAAAATTTGGTAAAAATAAAATAAGTAAATATATATATATATATATATATATATTATCAAATTTAAGTGTCCCTTACAAATATAAAACTAAAACAATACTAATCAAATATATATTTTGTTAATATTTAATTGAATAATAGTTTTTTTTTAATTAATGGTTCATTAAGTAAATTAACAAATTCATTTTTGCTAGTTTAACATATTTTAAGTAAATAAAAAAATATATATTAAATTTATATAGATTTAAATATATAATTTTAAAATTAGGGATGATATAAATATTTAAATAAATAGTCATTATGATATAAATAAGTGTTATTCTTAGAAAATATAATTTTAATTTTACCGAAATTTAAATAAATAAAAATAAAATAATCAAACTAAATCAAATGAAGCAAGAATACATAGAACTGTATTTATGATTTTATTTTTCTAAATTTATGAAGTTAAATGTAAAAATAATATTGTTAGAATGTAAAACAACTATTTCTAAAAATTGAAATAAAACAATATTTAAAATAATTATTTTTGTGCATAGCGCAAGAAGAGTCCTAGTATATATATGTATATATATATAGTATTTTTGTCAAATTAAAATTGGTAAGTTCCAAAATATTATATTGCAAATTTTAAATTACTTTGATAAATAATATAATTTTTTTTTTTGATTTTATTCAATACTCCTCATGTTTCAGCAAGATAAATGTTTTTTTTTCTCTCTAAACTTGTTTTCAAAAAGATATATGTCTTATGTGTTCCTATGCACTTTTTATTGGTTAATAACTTAAACAAATTCAAAAATAAAATCATGTATTAAAAGACAATTGGTCCAAAACTATTGTAAACCACTAAATAGAGAAAACAATACATTTATAATCAAAAAGTGAAGATATTTTCTTAATATGTGTAAAAAAACTAAAGCAAATTTGATACTAATTAAGTTGTATAAAACTTAATTAGTATACAACTTACAAAATTGGCCACAAGTAATTTAAATCAAATTAAGACTTCTTAATTTGTATACCAATTAAGTTTTTCAAGTAAATCTGTGGAAAGTAAAAAAATATGTAGCAAAATCAAGTAAATTATATTATAATTATTTATTTTTTTGCTTGAAAGGAAACAAATATGTGTGAAAATAGTAATTAAGAATAATAAAAGTTAAGTTAGGAATAAAATAATAAATTGGTGTCAAAAAATTTGTTTCCCTAAATAAAAGCAATATATAATTCATGTTACCCTCATACTCACAAGCCATAAATAACCAGAGAAAAATTTCGCTTATATTTCAGAAACAATAATAGTATATCGTAATTTAAGTATAGAGATGAATTCAGCAAAACCAGTCTTCTTCTTGTTCATGTTCCTTCTATATGCCTTCTGTAAGTACTTCGCTTGTATACAAATATATGATTTTCAAAGTGTATATACAATAAACACACACATACATATATTAAAATATAATATATATACATCTATCTCTGATGACTACAACATGTATGTGATTTTCATGTATTCAATTGGGTTTTATATATATTAACGAGTACAATTTTGTATCATTTTAAATAAATGCTATTTTCATTTAGTTTGAAATAATGTGAACCTTAGATTACAATATGTTTCTTTCTGTCAAATGAATTATGTTAACTAGGAGGGTCCAGTTTAGTTTCTTTTAGTTTGAGTTCATAGATTTCTGAAACATAGTAACCAAGAAAACAATCATCAAGTTTGGATTCAACTGGTTGAAGTTTTAGTTTTTATTTTATATCAGAATCAACTATTAATCTGAATTCTGTTTTGGTTAAATATATTGTTAGGGAAGGAAGGGGGGGGGGGGGGGGGGGGGGGGTCATGTCATTTTTATGTCTATGGTTAATCTGAATTAAATAATCACTACCTTTTTATTTATTTTGATAATCTGTATGAAGGTATGACAACAACAGAAAGCAAATGTTACGATGACAAAGATTGCAAAAACGTGAAGCTACCGTGTCGGGGGCCTCTCGCATGTGTGTATCGTGGCTGCATTTGTACGTACCTGGATAAGCCACTCGACATTCCCAATTCTCAAATCAAACGTGCGCATTCCGGGAAAAAAGTTATAAACCTCCATGATTCTAGTGTTTAACCATTACGTCTGTTGTGACAGATAACATAAAAATGTGACAACAATATAATTTGCAAATGTTGAATGAAAAAAGTATTTAAAATATTTACCGTACCGTTGAAAAAATCGCCTCAAATTTCTCAAACCTTTTGTTTTTTTTTTATCATCAATTATCCATTAGAATAGAGAAAAATCTTCCTGTACAACTATTAATTTGTTTTGGATAACTCGCCTTAACGTTCCCACGCACAGAGAGGTTCTCTGTAGATCAATGTATTCGGGCGCCTGCAACGCAGTTTTATGCCGATGCTGGCCGTTCTTGTCAATTATGTCCTCTGCTTTCATTTCCTTAATCGTTTTTGCATCTGTTTTTATGTGCTATGGAATCGTAACCTTCTACTAAACGGAGAAAGAGATACCCGATGAAGCTTTGGTTCCTCTTCTTCGCTGCAGTCCTCCCGGCAGCTCTTCCTCCTTGGTGGGTCTTCTCTCCAGTGATGAGTTGAGAAGGTTCTCTCATCACTGCTGTACTCTTGTTCTCTCGTCTCTCCCCTCTCTACTCGCGCCCGTCATCGTTATAGAATGTGGAATATGATATTATTAGAGATGATTAGAGTACAATATATAAGGTGATTACAAAGATAAACATAGGTTAGAGATATTGACATTACAACCATTTCCATATCTACATTTGTATCTTTAATACGCCTCCTTAAGATGGAGGTAATCTTGTGGCTCCAATCTTGGATATTGATGTGATGAACTGTTGGCGAGAGAGTGGTTTTGTAAGAGCATCAGCCAACTGATCTTTGGTAGAGACGTGAGACACACGAACCCAATCCCTCCTTCTTTCTTAAACTCTTCGAGTGATCAGAACCCAATTCCTTCTTTTTTCTTAGAGAGATAAAGTTTGTCCCATGCTATCCAATGCATACCTTTTGGATTAGGGCCAGAGCTTCACCAAAAATTAGATGTAGCACTAGATATCTTTTTACATAATCTTTTAAGGAGGAGATAGCACGACATTAGGAATGTCGGAATGGCTGATGCTACAGATTTGATCATAACTTCTTTGTTTGCTTTGTTTCAATGCATGTACCTCTAATATTATGGGCTACTGTTTATATAATATTTATTCACTTATGACAATGAATCAATGATCAAATAAACTTTTGATTATTTTAATAACTATTATGTTATATGAGATATTTTTATCAACGAAAATTTTATATTTTTTTTAATTTCAAATAAAACTTAAATAATTTTTTTTTGATTTTTTTTTAAAATATAGATATTTTCCTTTTCATATTTACATATTTGGTAAAAAAAATATAGTAAAAGTTAACTAGATCTAAATATTAAGAAAACATAAATCAAAGTGCTATTTTAATAATGACATATATATATATATATATATAATATTTTATATCATTAATGATATCTTTCTAATTATCGTTTAAAGAATTGATATGAGTAGAACATATAAAAAATTAATTTCTCAAATAAAAATTATAAAAATTAAACATAAATATAAAGTGAATAACTGATACTTTAGGTTTCAAAATACTGATGTGACATAGAAAAAAAAAACATAATGCGGTCAAGATGTATATGAAACATTTAATATTTATTTAAAATTTAAAATGTATAGCACTATTTTTTATGAAACAAAGTACATATTATTTTTATTTTGACAAACAAATAATGCAACACTTGTGAAGTAGCAATGCTGTGTATATGACGCACGCGGTTAACGCGTGGTGAATGATATTTTGACTTTAAGTTGAAAAAGTTTTGACTTGTGGAGAAGTCGGTTGTTTCAAGGCAAAACGTAAGGATTCCCAATAAGATATAACCACGTGGGAACACGGAGCCGTTAACGGAAAGAGTTAGACGAGCGTTTTCTGTTCATCCGTTAAATTATCGCCGTTAAAACCAAAAGTCTGCCGTTTACCCTTCTGGTCCGGTAAGTATTTAATGAGAAATTTACTCCCCCATTTATTGCAAAGAGAAAGAAACTCAGAAGAAGAAAAAAAGATTAGAGAGAGAAAGTTACAAAACTCCAGACTCTCTAGAGAGAATATCATTCTTGGCCTTTTCTTTCATTTTCTCGGAAGCTAAAGAAGGTAAGAAAGTGAGAGAAAACAAGAGAAAGTGAAATAAAATCTCTATTTTTCTTTGTAAAAAACAGAAAATGTCAAATGGAAAAGTGTATTTATCTTCATCTTGTTTGTGTTGTGATTTCTTTGGATGCATGTTATTTCTTCTCTTTAAAATACATTTCCCAGTTCGATCCAGAAATATTACAAACTACACACACAATCCTTAGTTATTTTTTCTCATGAATGTTTAGATAATGTCTTACTTATTTTTACTAGTTGACCAGTTTTTTCTTATTTTTCTAAAAAAAATTCACCAGCAATAAATGTTTTTATCAGTTACATTTTTGTATTTAATTTTCAAATATTTTCTGAAATATGAAACGATCTAGCTGTCGTCTTTGGTAATTAATCTCCCCTTTCATGCTTCTTTCTGTTGGTTTTGCATTTGAGATTAGTTATCAACAAATATTTCTGCATTTCCATGCACTGATTCTTTCCTTTTGAATCTTCACTTCTACCAGCTTTCAACGGCAAACCCTAACTGAGATCTTTGTAACCATTAGGGGCTGCAAGTGATGTTGACTATGGGAGAAGAAAACGTGATGACTACAGACAACCGATTTGCTTCGCCGCAGCCGCCTTCTTCTTCTCCGGCAACAATCCAAAACCCTAATTTTAATTTCAACCCTTTCAACTCATTTTCCTCCGTTATTCCGGTTTGTTCCACGTTTTCCTGAGAGCTCTTTCATTTTGTTAGTTACATATTTTTAAACGTAGTAATAAGCTGTTTGATTAGAAGGAGGAGCATGGGATGATGAGCATGAGCATGCTGATGATGATGGGAGATGGAGGAGTGGAGGAAATGATGGAAAACGGGTCGGCCGGTGGGTCATTCGGGTCGGGTAGTGAACAAGCAGAAGATCCAAAGTCCGGAAACGAGTTTGATGTTGCTGAACTTCAAGACGAGGAACAACCTCCTCCTGCTAAGAAGAAACGTTACCACAGGCATACTAATCGTCAGATCGAAGAAATGGAAGCGTAAGTTTTGCTTCTTCTTTTTCATTTTATCTAGTAGGTGTGTGTAATATAGTTTTTGGTTTCAAAAAGACTTGAACCAAACTGAGGTTGAAACTATTTCTGCTAGGTTTATAATGGTTTTGGTTTTAGTTTCTGTTTGAAGTAGGTTGTTTTGTTTTATCTTGATTAACACGTGTTCGGTTTGTATATGTTTGTTTCAGTTTTGTGGATTAATAGGATATGAAACTAGTTATGGGTTTAAGTTTTGTGAATTTTAGTCTGCTGATTGTTTTTATTTTAGTCTCGGTTCAATTGGACTGTTTTTTAAACCAGGATTGTATATGGATTTAAGTTTTGTGAATTTTTTGGTTATGTGCTTCTTTGTTTTTGGATCTTTAAAAAAAAAAAAAACGAAACCTTGTAAACCGAAAAGAAGACTCGATTTTGATTATTTAGATCGGTTTTTACCAAACTCGATTTTCATCTTTGTAGATTGTTTAAACAAAACCCTCATCCAGACGACAAACAAAGGCAGAGATTAAGTCATGAACTTGGACTCAAGCCTCGACAAGTCAAGTTTTGGTTTCAAAATAGGCGTACTCAAATGAAGGTAACTACTAACATTAATCTCTTTCTCTTTAATTTAACCATTTTCACAATGTGTATACTTTATAACACATTAGAGCACATCTCAAATTATAGAATGGAAGTTCAAAAATTCGAAATTCGAAATAATGAAATCTTGAACTCTAGAAGTATATATGTATGTGTAGAAGAACATTCATGAAAAAGTGATTTAACGTTTTTATTTAATGTGATGATCAAATATATAGGCACAACAAGACAGAGCTGAGAATGTGATGTTAAGGGCAGACAACGATAATCTTAAGGCGGAGAATTCTCATCTTCAGGCGGAGCTACGGTGCCTCTCGTGTCCTTCTTGCGGCGGCCCCACCGTACTCGGCGACATTCCTTTCAACGAACTCCACATTGAGAATTGTCGCCTCCGTGAAGAGGTAACTCCAATTATTCACAACCATTTGAAATATTGGTTTGGTTCTGATTACCTTAAAAGAATTTCTGCGTTTTGAGTTTACGGTGGAAAAGTAATCGATATTCTGCGAACCTATCATTTGAAAAATGAAATCATAATGTTAATCCTAATTAATTAAATTGCTAATTTTGAATAAGAGCCTGTTATTTGCTTTGCTTCGGTTTGATTGGGTTTAATGTACTGACCAATTTATTTAACAAAAAGATACATATTTAATTGGGATTGTGTAACAAATTGCTTGTCTATTCAACACAGCTTGATCGTCTATCCTCCATAGCTTCAAGATACACTGGCCGTCCAATGGAGCCATCACAGCCGATGATCAATCCTCCTCTAGAGGTTCAACATCATCAACCTTCACTGGAGCTTGACATGAGCGTATACGCAGGAAACTTTCAAGAACAACCTTGTTCAGACATGATGTTGCTTCCTCCACAAGACACTGCTTGTTACCTCCAAGTTCAAACTAATAACAACAGCAACGGCAACAACATGGTACTTGCTGATGAAGAAAAGGTCATCGCTATGGAGATTGCTGTTTCTTGTGTCCAAGAACTTACTAAAATGTGCAACACAGAGGAGCCTTTGTGGATTAAGAAGAAATCCGACAAGATGGGTGGCGAGGTTTTGTGTCTGAACGAGGAAGAGTACAAGAGGTTGTTCCCATGGCCAATGGAGAATCATAACAACAAAGGAGATTTTCGTAGAGAAGCTTCAAAGGCAAACGCAGTTGTCATCATGAACAGCATCACGCTTGTTGACGCGTTTCTAAATGCTGTAAGTATAGTAAACATTTCACAAACAAACGCCTTTCATTTAAATCATTTTTTTTGGATTAATCGATAAATTTTGGATTTTTGAACTCTAGGATAAGTGGTCGGAGATGTTTTGCTCCATTGTAGCTAGGGCGAAAACGGTTCAGATTATTTCATCTGGAGTGTCTGGAGCTAGTGGTTCTCTTCTACTGGTAATATAGTAAAATTCGGTTTACAACTTGCAGAACAAACAGAACAGATCTTTCTAATGTTGTTAACAACTTGATATGTTTTACTAGATGTATGCAGAGTTACAGGTACTGTCTCCGTTGGTTCCAACTCGAGAAGCTTATTTTCTACGCTATGTGGAACAAAACGCTGAAAACGGGAACTGGGCAATCGTAGATTTCCCGATCGACCAGATCCAGCCATTGAGTGCAAACACTCCTCATGAGTATAAGAGAAAGCCTTCAGGCTGCATCATTCAAGACATGCCTAATGGATACTCACAAGTCAAGTGGGTCGAGCACGTGGAAGTTAACGAGAGGCACGTGCACGAGATATTCGCTGAGTATGTGAAAAGCGGAATCGCTTTTGGAGCTAGCCGTTGGCTCGACGTGTTGGAGAGACAATGCGAGAGGATGGCTAGCTTAATGGCTAGAAACATAACTGATCTTGGAGGCTAGTTATCTAAACCATATTAATTTATATCCCTAGATTTATAAAACCATCACTAAAGCTCTGGTTTTGTTTTTTTTATTAACAGTAATTCCATCTGCCGAAGGGAGGAGGAACATGATGAGGCTATCACAGAGGATGATGAAAACATTCTGTGTGAATATAAGCACTTCGTACGGACAGTCTTGGACCGCTCTGTCTGAAACAACCAAAGACACTGTGAGAATCACGACAAGGAAAGTGTGTGAGCCTGGTCAGCCTACTGGAGTTGTTCTTGCTGCTGTATCAACCATTTGGCTTCCGTTCTCCCACGCTAAAGTATTTGATCTTCTCCGTCATCAACATCACCACTCTCTGGTAAAAACCAAACCCATTGATCATCAAATCACTGAACTAACTTCAGTAATAATAAGAATTTGAACCGATTTGTTTTTTTTTTCTTTCTCTGTAGTTGGAGGTTTTGTTCAGTGGAAGTTCACCTCATGAGGTTGCTCATATCGCCAATGGTTCGCATCCTGGAAACTGCATCTCTCTTCTTCGAATTAATGTAAGTTCAAACCCTAACTTTGAAACCCTAAATTTGCAAAAAAATAATAATAATACAAATATTGATTTGTGTGTTACATACACTTGTACTTACTACAGGTCTCGAGCAACTCATGGCATAACGTGGAGCTGATGCTTCAAGAAAGCTGCATAGATAACTCCGGCAGCTTAATCGTATACTCCTCCGTGGACGTCGACTCAATTAAACACGCGATGAACGGCGAAGATCCTTCCGGTATGCCGCTTTTGCCCCTAGGTTTCTCCGTCGTCCCCGTGAACTATCCCGATCAAGTCGAGGGTGTTTCCGTCAACTCGATTCCTCTGCCGTCGTGTCTCCTCACCGTCGGGATTCAGGTCTTGGCGAGCAACGTCCCAACCGCGAAACCAAACCTCTCCACCGTCACAACCATCAACAACCATCTCTGCTCCATCGTCAATCAGATCACTTCCGTCCTTAGCAGCACCATTCCTCCCGCCGGAGACGACGCCGTCGCCAAACAAGAGGTCATCTAATGACCATGACTTCGAGGGTATTTTGGTAAATAACGTAGCATCTAATGGGACAAGTTTTTGTATAATACTCGGTTCATGGTAAGACGTACGAGAACTCGAGTTTATGTTTTCATTTTTTTTTTGGGAGGGTCAAAATGGTATTTAAAACTAAAGAAGACAGAGGAAGTCAAGAGCGCACCAGATAGGTATGTTGACTTTCTTTTTCCTGTTAACCGGATTATCGGTCAAACCGATCTCCGATTTAACAGAAAAGTGTAGCTGGTTCGGGTATTGACTTTCTACTTGGTTTGACTCCTTGGACAATTCAGTTTAATATGGGATGCTACCTTATGTTTCGGCTTTTCGTATTTATCCACAATACATGTCGTTGGCGACTTAAATATTTTTCTATTTCTTTCATTGCTAGAAAGTTGAATGCAAGGGCCGACCTCCTTGCAAAAATAGCTCGAGCTCAAAACTCATATTTTTCCATGTAGATCATATGATTCCGGTTTGGTTAGCTCCAAAGGCAAACCATTTCGTTTTGAATTAATAATACATGGAGTTGATGTAAAAAAAAATGTTATTCCCTGTGTATTGTTTTACATGATGTTTTAAAACTTTTTTTTTGGTTTTGAAATAGTTGACGTTTTCCAAAAACTAATGAAAAGGATAAAAAAGGTATTGTATCAACTGCTTTAATCTATGTGAAAGGTTCTAAAACATCATATATATCAACGGAGGAAATAATATATTAACTTGTTTACTTTTGCTATTCTATTATTCAAATTTGATGTGATCTGAAAAGCCAAACAAAATAGAACCACTAACTTTATTCTAGATAAAAAATCAGAAATCACATTTTATCTCTGTGAAAGATATGAAATCTTAAATGCTTTTAGTCCTGTTGAAAAATTTGGCTATGCATGAGGCTCTTTAATTAATGTGATCAGGGCTTTGTAATTTTTCCCAAAATTATGGTAAGTCAAATGTTGCAGTATTTTTTCTATTGCCCATATAAGTGTTTATAATTCTAAATCTAAAGCTAATTCTTGGCGTAGAAGGTTCTTTGTCCCCAATAATTGGTTTTGTCCAAAGATGTCTTTCCGTCCGACCTCAACCATTGAGAGAGAGACAGATTATATACCATGATGGCATGATTAAAGCTAATAATAATTTTAATAGACAAACGTTCCTAAATGTTTAGTGAGAAACAAATAGCCAAAAAACGTTCCTATACGTTTTTTTGTTTTCAGTTACGAAGTTTTTTAACATCAAACGGCTAATTTATTACTCAAACTTGAAGTGGTATGAGAATCCAAACCGAAATATAATAACTAACAAAAACTAAACTTTTAAGAAAAGTTCGTGTAGTCTCACCAAAGCGTAGGATGTCCAGTTCTGCGTCCTTGGTATGTGTATGATTTTGAAGTTCTTGAATCTTCCTTGCAACATTGCTATCTCCACCAATTCTGCTTAAAAACTTGGCCATGTTGTTGGATTGTGAATCATTGAATTGACATCCTTGCTGTATGTCCCAAAATGTTGACATGTCGAGAATTGGAGCATATTCTCCATCGATCAAATAAGTGCATCCAATTCTGAATGCAAAGGTGACAAGCGTCTCTCTTTGTTTCTTAGCCCTAGAAGTTGTTCATTTCGAGACTCATCTAGCCAAGCCCAACCATATCCACTGTATTTTGAATTAGATGTCCATGATCCATCAACCAAACATATACACTGCAAGCATAAGGGCTTGTATATTCTGTGTGTGGTTTAGCAGGTGAGGTTCTTCTGAGCTCTCTGAGTTTGCATCATACCATGCATGACATCACTTTGAGCATGTCTTATTAGCTCTAACGAATCTCTTGAGATTCCCCTCAACAGTTTCATTGCGAGTTTCCACACATACCAAATTATCCATAGATACATATCTTTATCCAACTCCATATCTTCTATTTCATTCTTTCTCTAAAACAAATAATCTAAATTGGAGTACACACTTCATATTGGACATACACCCGATCACGATTGTATCGAAGCGAGAGCCCAAGATTGTAAGCTAGGTGGACATTAAAAAATTGCATGATTAACTGATTCATCAGATTCTCCACATCTATAACAATGATTATCACATCACATATGGCTACATGTTAAGTTCCTAGTGCTGCTAAGTATGCAGAAGGCATCTGCCATATTAGATGACACTTTTTTTTTTGTGAAACATTGATTTTCAAATGAAGACTTGAAGCTTTGTGATACTAAGCTCTGATACTATTACTTCAGGTTCCTGACAAATAATATTCCTTGCAACCCAATATCCTGATTTAATCATATTTATCCTACTTTTTGTATAGTTCCAACTATATTTGTCATCTCTATTGGATTAGCTTATGGTCAAACTCCAAATAAGTGAATCATCTTGAGCAACCAAAATTTTCAGCATTTCTGCATTGCGCACATTTGGCAATAGATTAACTCACTCACTTTCATACGTGGATGAACGACTGGTGCGGAAGGTCGAGATGGTCTAGCAGAGATCGTAGGGATCCAAAGATATTCTCATACTTGTATCTGAAATCCTGGACGTAACTTTTGTCTGATTCCCTAAGGTCAGTAAACCTCTAGCTTCCATAAAACTTGTCCAGATGTAAGAAAAAATCTCAGCTGCTGGTGCACACAAAGGCGAGCATAATCGATGATATCGTCCACGTAAAACTCTCCAAGAAGAGAATCTACGAATTGTATCAATCTCACAGTTGTTTTGCCAGTAACACTAGATTAAATTCATGAATTAATTGGTTACGAAGTTAACTTTAGAAGCTCTTTGGTATGGTATTGTTATGACATGAATATTTGAAAACTATGAGGATCAAAATATTCAAGAATATAGACAACATGCCTTTGTTATTTTTTGAACCAGAACACATTTTTTCATCAACAAAACATGTTAAAAACGTACAACATAGATAATGGTAGAATTAAACAGAAACTTCAAAATATGAATTGAACTTTTAGTAATAGTTCAGAATCTCAGTTTAAAAATGTGTTATCTCTAGGCCCATCAGAAACCATATGGAACCTTTTTACCACATCGGTTTGAGATAAGATTCAACCAAGTGGGAACATTAATTAGCTAATGCCAAGGACAAACAGAGACATCAAGACCAATTAGGTATTAAGGACAAAAACTTCAGAAGTTAGAAAATATAAATTAACTATGGAAATCTATGAAACACAAAGATTAAAGAACAAATTATCTTTATTGCACATCTCAAAACTAAAATTCTCAATGTTTCTTTTTTAGATCTTATGGAACATTTCGCCATTAGACCTTTATGTACATGGTAAAATTTAAGAGGTTCATGGTACGGTAGGGTACAGGTTATAACACGTTACTTAAAAAATTAAGAGTATCCATTAATTAATAATAATAAACAACATTCGGTTGTTAATTTTTGAGCCAATTTTTTTTATTTCATTGATTAAACTTGTAAAAAGTATCAACAGTTGATACTTGGTAGCAACAAATAGAAATTTCAAAACACGAGACGAACTTTTGCAGCAATAGTTTAGAATCTCAGTTTAAAAATGTGCTATCTCGAGGCATATTGGAATGTTTTGAAATTGATATTTATATCCGTCTAATGGAGAGATAACTTTAACAGTACGGATGTGAAGTCAATTTTGTGCTATCTCGAGTATTGATATTTACAACAAAAATGTGCTATCTCGAGGCATATAGAAATTCTAACTCTATATCAATTTCAAAACAGTTGATACTTGGTAGCAACAAATAGAAATTTCAATATACAAAATAACACAGATTTAAATGTAAAACACTATACATAAATATAGCAATCATGCCAAATTTTGTAAAGCAGTCAAACCAAAAATAAAATCGATATTTATATCAGTTTTTTTTACGGGAATAGAACCCAACAGAATAGAAACTTACGAATTTATGTGATTCAAATAATGAAATTTTTATTGAATATTAAGACTTAGAACACTCTGATATTATCATAATGAGTAATGTTTGAAATTGTAGAAAACTTTTTGTGCCAATAGGTTCGTCTTATGTAATGTTTGTGTATCGATAATGTATATTTTATTTTATGCGTCACTGAAATAACTAAAAATGATTTTTTCGATAATATTTATTATTAAACTTGAACAAAACAATTAGTTGTTATATACCCCTGTTGGTCTAGTTACATTTGGATTCATTTTTCGGTTTACCAATAATTTTTCTTTGTCTATTTTGATTTGTTAAATTTGTTAATGCGTGTAACTTATTTTTGATTATCTTGCACCTAGTTTGTTTCTGCATATTGGCTTTCTTTATCCCTTAAGTTTCAAATATTGCAAGATTTCTTTTCAGAATTTGGTTTAATATAAAGAGACTATTTTAATAATTTGTCTATGTACTTTAGTTTGCTAATCATTCAATCTAATCATATCTACAAATTGTATGTTCTAATGTTTTAAATTGATTACATGTAACATGCAATAACCATTATATTATTGCTTCACTCAAACAGAAATATAACGTTTGTATTATCAAATATATAAATGACTTATAATTTAATCAAAACAGCAATAAAAAGAAAGAAAGTGTTACTGGAATTATACATCAAACAGAAAGATAACGTTTGATTTTTACTCGTTATAAAGTTTTCTTCTTTAGGTAGGGATGTACATTCGGTTATTCATTTATGTTCAATACATGTTTTCAATTTCTTTTATTATTTAGAGATTTAGTCTTTCTAGTAATTTTATCTAAATTTTGGAAATGGGACAAGTAATAATACCTTTTTTATTTAAACACTATACTTGTGTTTGGTGATTTAATTATTTGCTGGTCGGGTCTCATCCAATCATTAAAATCATGCTCCTCTTAACATTAACTTTTCAAATGATTAATATGTGGCGACAGTGACAGAGTATACCATGGTGGCGTGCATGATTAAGTACGTGCTAATAAGAATATAATAAGTAAAATATTCTAGGGATGGACATTCCGTTATTCATTTCTGTTTAATACATGTTTTTATTTCATCTACTCCCTCTGTTTTTTATTATAAGTCGTTTTGAAGCTATGCACATAAATTAAGAAAATCATTAATTTCTTATATTTTCGAAACAAAAACATCATTAATTATTTACCTAACCACAATTTAACCAATAGAAAAATAGAAGATATATTATCATTGGTCAGACAACATTAATTACTAATAAATGTTACATAAAAAACCGAAAACGACATATAATTTGGAACAAAATTTTTTTTCTAAAACGACTTATATTAAAAAACGGAGGAAGTATTATTTAATGCATTAGTATTTCTAGTAATTTTATTTAAATTTTGGAAATAGGACAATTAATAATATATTTTGCTTTAAACATTGTACTTGTGTTGGTCATTTAAATACTTGCTGGTGGGGTCTCATTCAATCATTAAAATCATGCTGCTCTGAATATTAATTTTTCAAATGCTCAATATGTGGCGATAAGTGACAGAGTATATATATACCATGATGGCATGCATGATTAAGTACGTGCTAATAAGAAACTACTAAGTAAAATATTCAGTCGGTTGCATTTATTTCAAGTTCGTTGTTAAGATTAAAAGGTTCATGGTACGGTACTGTAATAACACGTAACACTGAAAATTAAGAGTAGATGATTATTAAAAAGAATAAGCAACATTTGATTTTAACTTTTTTGAACCAAAACTTCTTATTTCATTGATTAAACTTGTAAAAATTACAACAATGGATACTGGTAGAAACAAATAGAAATCTCAAAACAAGAAACAAACTTTTGAAGCAATGGTTTAGCGTCTCGGTTTAAAAATGTGCCACCTCTAGGCACATTTGAAACCAGATGGAACCTTCTTACCACACTGGTTTAAGATAACACTCAATGAAATGGGAACATTTAGTTTGAGGCCAAGGAGATCAGCTTTTAAGGCGGTGCAAAGACAAACCGCGGCTTCGAGATCAACTAGACCTTTGATAAGTCCGCAACATTTGGATCTTTGTGGTAGAGAAACCTTAACCAAATCCAACACATTGGCACATACCTTGAATTTAAGAGCATTTTTACAAGTGGGTTTGCGGTAAGGGACTGGATTCGAGCTGACTAAGGTGAAGAAAATGACATTCAAAATGAGGAGGAGTGCAATCTTAGAATAAGCCATTGATGAATATATGAGTGGGGCTATAAGGGTTTTGTAATATATAAGTTATAAGAAAACACTAAACACTATCTCTTTACAAAGCTTGTGATGATGTATTGTGTGGAAAATATGGAGAAAGTGCTAGGGTTTTAATAGGCGAATTTGGTTGAGATTGGTTAATTTATTTTTTACTACAAAAAGGGAAGAAAACGGCAGAATCATTATTTTGATAAAACTATTACTAAATTAGAATTTATTATGATCTGATTGATTCTGCAAACTGTCAAGGATTGTAAGTGGTTGGTTACATGTTACATGTAACATGCAATAACCATTATATTATTGCCTCACTCAAAACAGAAGATATCGTTTGTATTATCAAATATATACATGTCTTATAATTTAATCAAAACAGCAATAAAAACAGAAAAAGTGTTACTGGAATTATACATCAAGCTTATAAATTAATCATGGTATGGTCTGCTACTTTCTCCAGATATTAAAAATTTATTACATGTGAATACAAATATTTTTGATTTTAGTTACTGAACGAGAACCAACCAGAAAATAGCTATGTCGCCAAAATGTTATTCAATATTAGTAACTATGTGTTTTGTCTTTATATTTATATAAAAATACATAAAATAACACAGATTTAAATATTGTAACTTGAAAAAATAAAATACTTGTTATTCAATCCCATTGGTCAGGTTACTTTTGGATTTATTTTACGGTTTACCAACAATTGTTCTGCATCAGTTTTAAGTTTTTTGTGAATGCGACAAACTTATTTTTATTAACTTGCATCTAGGTTGTGTCTGCATATTGTTTCTCTTGAGTCCTTAAGTTGCAAATATGCCAAGATTTTCTTTTTAAAATTTGGTTTAATGTACATCAAATACTTAAATAATTTATCAATTTGTTATAGTTTGCTAATCATTCCATTTATTCCTATCTACAAATTGTATGCTTTAATTTTCTGAATTACTCAATCGTCGAGATTAGTCTAAAATTATTTTTATTGATTTTTACTCATAATAAGTTTTTCTTCTTTAGCTAGGGATGGACATTCGTTTATTCATTTATATTCACTACATGTTTTTTATTTCTTTGATATTTAGGGCATTATTCTTTCTAGTAATCTTATCTAAATTTTGGAAATGGGACACCTAATCATACCTTTTTGCTTTAAACATTGTACTTGTGTTGGTGATTTAATTATTTGCTGGTTGGGTCTCAATCAATCATTAAAAGTATGCTCCTCTGATTATTAAATTTTCAATTGGTTAATATGTGTCAACAGGGACAGAGTATACGATGATGGCATGCAAGATTATGTACATGCTAATAGGAATCTAATAAATAAAATATTCAATCGGTTGCATCTATTTCATGTTTAAAAGGTTCATGGAACAGTACTGTAATAACACGTAACACTGAAAATTAAGAGCATCAATTAATTAAAAAGAATAAGCAACTTTTTATTTCAATTTTTCTGAACCAAAACTTCTTATTTTATTGATTAAACATGTAAAAAGTACAACAATGGATACTGGTAGAAACAAATAGATATCTCAAAACAAGAAATGAACTTTTGAAGTAATGGTTTAGAGTCTCAGTTTAAAACTGCGCAACCACTAGGCACATTTGAAACCAGATGGAACCTTCTTACCACAGTGGTTTAAGATAACACTCAATGAAATGGGAACATTTAGTTTGAGGCCAAGGAGATCAGCTTTTAAGGCAGTGCAGAGACAAACTGCGGCTTCAAGATCAACTAGACCTTTGATAAGTCCGCAACATTTGGATCTTGTTGGTAGAGAAACCTTAACCAAATCCAACACATTGGCACACACCTTGAATTTAAGAGCATTTTTACAAGTGGGTTTGCGGTAAGGGACTGGATTCGAGCTGACCAAGGTGAAGAAAATGACATTCAAAATGAGGAGGAGAGCAATCTTAGAATAAGCCATTGATGAGTATATGAGTGGGTTATAAAGGTTTTGTAATATATAAGTTAAAAGAAAAACTAAACACTCTCTCTTTAAAAAGCTTGTGATGTTTGTGTGAAGAATATGGAGAAAGTGCTAGGGTTTTAATAGGCGAATTTGGTTGAGACTGGCTAATTTATTTTTTTACTACAAAGAGGGAAGGAAACGACAGAATCATTATTTTGATAAAACTATTACTAAACTAGAATTTATTATGATCTGATTGATTTTGCAAACTGTCAAGGATTGTAAGTGGTTGGTTACATGTTACATGTAACATGCAATAACCATTATATTATTGCCTCAATCAAAACAGCAGATATCGTTTGTATTATCAAATATATACATGTCTTATAATTTAATCAAAACAGCAATAAAACAGAAAGAAAGTGTTAATGGAATTATACATCAAGCATATAAATTAATCTTGGTATGGCCTGCCACTTTTTCCAGATATTAAATTTTTTATTACAAGTTAATACAAATATTTTGGATCTTAGTTACTGAACGGGAACCAATCAGAAAATAGCTATCTCGCCAAAATGTTATTAAATATTACTAAATATGTGAGTTTTCTTTATATTTATATAAAAATACATAAAATAACACATGTTTAAAAATTTAAAACGATATGCATTAGATATAGCAAAGGTGCCAAATATTGTGAAGCAGTCAAACCAAACAGTAAGCTGATATTTACATCAGTTTCAATTTTTTTGACGAGAATAGAACACAAAAGAGTAGACACTTATGATTTTAGGTGATTCAAATCATGAAAAATTTAAATTTTATATTAAGATTCAGTACCGTTTGATATTATCATAATTAGTAATGATTTGAAGAAAAGTTTTTGGCCAAGTAGTTAGGTTCTTTTTCCTATTTATTATATTAGTATAATTGAATTGTTATAATTTTAACTCTATTTTAATTTAAATTCTTCACTTTATTTTATTGTATTTTTGTATATCTATAATTTATATTTTGTTATAATGTACTGCTGCAGTAAATAAACTGATATTTGTTCTATTGATCATTAAAACTTGACCAAAAAAATTTAATTGTTATTCAATCTCGTTGGTCTAGTTACTTTTTGGATTCATTTTATAGTTTACCAACAATTATTCTATGTCAGTTTTAAGTTTTCTCGTGAATGCGACTAACTTATTTTGATTAACTTACAACTAGTTTGTGTCTCCATCCTGTTTATCTTTAGCCCGTAAGTTTCAAATTTGCCCAGATTTTCTTTTTAAAATATGGTTTAATGTACATCAAATATTTAAATAATTTATCAATTTGTTTTAGTTTGCTAATCATTCCATTTGTTCCTATCTAAAAATTGTTTGCTTTAATTTTCTGAATTACTAAATCGTCGAGATTATTCTAAAATTATTTTTATTGATTTTTACTCGTAATAATGTTTTCTTCTTTACCTCGGGATGGACATTCGGCTTCATTTATGTTCATTACTTTTTTTTTTAATTTAGGGCATTAGTCTTTCTAGTAACTTTATTTAAATTTTGTAAATGGGACAACTAATAATACCTTTTTGCTTTAAACATTGTTCTTGTGTTGGTGATATAATTATTTGCAGCTGGTTGGGTCTCATTCAATCATGCTCCTCTTAATATTAATTTTTCAAATGCTCAGTATGTGGCGACAAGTGCCAGAGTATATATACCATGACTGCATGCATGACTAAGTACGTGCTAATAAGAAACTAATAAGTAAAATATTCAAACGGTTGCATCTATTTCAAGTTCGTTGTTAAGTTTAAAAGGTTCTTTGGTATGGTACTGTAATAACACGTAACACTGAAAATTAAGAGCAGATGCTTATTAAAAAGAATAAGAAACATTTGATTTTAATTTCTGTTGAACCAAAACTTCTTATTTTATTAATTAAACATGTAAAAAGTACAACAATGGATACTGGTAGAAACAAATAGAAATCTCAAAACAAGAAATGAACTTTTGAAGTAATGGTTTAGAGTCTCATTTAAAACTGCGCAACCACTAGGCACATTTGAAACCAGATGGAACCTTCTTACCACAGTGGTTTAAGATAACACTCAATGAAATGGGAACATTTAGTTTGAGGCCAAGGAGATCAGCTTTTAAGGCGGTGCAGAGACAAACTGCGGCTTCGAGATCAACTAGACCTTTGATAAGTCCGCAACATTTGGATCTTGTTGGTAGAGAAACCTTAACCAAATCCAACACATTGGCACACACCTTGAATTTAAGAGCATTTTTACAAGTGGGTTTTCGGTAAGGTACTGGATTCGAGCTGACCAAGGTGAAGAAAATGACATTCAAAATGAGGAGGAGAGCAATCTTAGAATAAGCCATTGATGAATATATGAGTGGGGGTTATAAGGGTTTTGTAATATATAAGTTATAAGAAAAACTAAACACTCTCTCTCTTTACAAAGCTTGTGATGTTTTGTGTGAAGAATATGGAGAAAGTGCTAGGGTTTTAATAGGCGAATTTGGTTGAGACTGGCTAATTTATTTTTTACTACAAAAAGGGAAGAAAACGACAGAATCATTATTTTGATAAAACTATTACTAAACTAGAATTTGTTATGATCTGATTGATTTTGCAAACTGTCAAGGATTGTAAGTGGTTGGTTACATGTTACATGTAACATGCAATAACCATTATATTATTGCCTCACTCAAAACAGAAGTTATCGTTCGTATTATCAAATATATACATATCCTATAATTTAATCAAAACAGCAATAAAACAGAAAGAAAGAGTTGATGGAATTATACATCAAGCATATAAATTAATCATGGTATGGCCTGCCACTTTTTCCAGATATTAAATTTTTTATTATAAGTTAATAGAAATATTTTTGATCTTAGTTACTGAACAGGAACCAACCAGAAAATATCTATTTTCGCCAAAATGTTATTAAATGTTATTAAATATTACTAAATATGTGAGTTGTCTTTATATTTATATAAAAATACATAAAATAACACATGTTTAAATATTTAAAACGATATGCATAAACTATAGCAAAGATGCCAAATGTTGTGAAGCAGTCAAACCAAACAGAAAGCTGATATTTACATCAGTTTCTATTTTTTTTGACGAGAATAGAACACAAAAGAGTAGAAACATATGATTTTAGGTGATTCAAATCATGAAAAATTAATATTTTATATTAAGATTCAGTACTGTTTGATATTATCATATATAGTAATGATTTGAAATTGTAGAAAAGTTTTTGGCCAAGTAGTTAGGTTCTTCTTCCTATTTATTATATTAGTATAACTGAATTGTTATTATTTTAACTCTATTTTAATTTAAATTCTTCACTTTATTTTATTGTATTTTTGTATATCTATAATTTATATTTAGTTATTATGTGCTGCTGCAGTAACTAAACTGATATTTGTTCTATTGATCATTAAAACTTGAACAAAAAAAATTAATTGTTATTCAATCTCGTTGGTCTAGTTACTTTTTGGATTCATTTTATAGTTTACCAACAATTATTCTACGTCAGTTTTAAGTTTTCTCGTGAATGCGACTAACTTATTTTGATTAACTTACAACTAGTTTGTGTCTCCATCCTGTTTATCTTTAGTCCGTAAGTTTCAAATTTGCCCAGATTTTCTTTTTAAAATATGGTTTAATGTACATCAAATATTTACATAATTTATCAATTTGTTTTAGTTTGCTAATCATTCCATTTGTTCCTATCTAAAAATTGTTTGCTTTAATTTTCTGAATTACTATATCGTCGAGATTATTCTAAAATTAATTTTATTGATTTTTACTTGTAATAATGTTTTCTTCTTTAGCTCGGGATGGACATTCGGCTATTCATTTATGTTCAATTCTTTTTTTTGTTAATTTAGGGCATTAGTCTTTCTAGTAACTTTATTTAAATTTTGTAAATGGGACAACTAATAATACCTTTTTGTTCTTGTGTTGGTGATTTAATTATTTGCTGGTTGGGTCTCATTCAATCATGCTCCTCTTAATATAAATTTTTCAAATGCTCAGTATGTGGCGACAAGTGCCAGAGTATATATACCATGATTGCATGCATGATTAAGTACGTGCTAATAAGAAACTAATAAGTAAAATATTCAAACGGTTGCATCTATTTCAAGTTTGTTCTTAAGTTTAAAAGGTTCTTTGGTATGGTACTGTAATAACACGTAACACTGAAAATTAAGAGCAGATGCTTATTAAAAAGAATAAGAAACATTTGATTTTAATTTCTGTTGAACCAAAACTTCTTATTTTATTGATTGAACATGTAAAAAGTACAACAATGGATACTGGTAGAAACAAATAGATATCTCAAAACAAGAAATGAACTTTTGAAGTAATGGTTTAGAGTCTCATTTAAAACTGCGCAACCACTAGGCACATTTGAAACCAGATGGAACCTTCTTACCACAGTGGTTTAAGATAACACTCAATGAAATGGGAACATTTAGTTTGAGGCCAAGGAGATCAGCTTTTAAGGCGGTGCAGAGACAAACTGCGGCTTCGAGATCAACTAGACCTTTGATAAGTCCGCAACATTTGGATCTTGTTGGTAGAGAAACATTAACCAAATCCAACACATTGGCACACACCTTGAATTTAAGAGCATTTTTACAAGTGGGTTTGCGGTAAGGGACTGGATTCGAGCTGACCAAGGTGAAGAAAATAACATTCAAAATGAGGAGGAGAGCAATCTTAGAATAAGCCATTGATGAGTATATGAGTGGGGGTTCTAAGGGTTTTGTAATATATAAGTTATAAGAAAAACTAAACACTCTCTCTCTTTACAAAGCTTGTGATGTTTTGTGTGAAGAATATGGAGAAAGTGCTAGGGTTTTAATAGGCGAATTTGGTTGAGACTGGCTAATTTAGTTTTTACTACAAAGAGGGAAGAAAACGACAGAATCATTATTTTGATAAAACTATTACTAAACTAGAATTTGTTATGATCTGATTGATTTTGCAAACTGTCAAGGATTGTAAGTGGTTGGTTACATGTTACATGTAACATGCAATAACCATTATATTATTGCCTCACTCAAAACAGAAGTTATCGTTCGTATTATCAAATATATACATATCTTATAATTTAATCAAAACAGCAATAAAACAGAAAGAAAGAGTTGATGGAATTATACATCAAGCATATAAATTAATCATGGTATGGCCTGCCACTTTTTCCAGATATTAAATTTTTTATTATAAGTTAATAGAAATATTTTTGATCTTAGTTACTGAACGGGAACCAACCAGAAAATAGCCATCTCGCCAAAATGTTATTAAATATTACTAAATATGTGAGTTGTCTTTATAATATTTATATAAAATTACATAAAATAACACATGTTTAAATATTTAAAACGATATGCATAAAATATAGCAAAAATGCCAAATGTTGTGAAGCAGTCAAACCAACCAGAAAGCTGATATTTACATCAGTTTCTATTTTTTTGACGAGAATAGAACACAAAAGAGTAGAAACATATGATTTTAGGTGATTCAAATCATGAAAAATTTATATTTTATATTAAGATTCAGTACCGTTTGATATTATCATATATAGTAATGATTTGAAATTGTAGAAAGGTTTTTGGCCAAGTAGTTAGGTTCTTCTTCCTATTTATTATATTAGTATAACTGAATTGTTATTATTTTAACTCTATTTTAATTTAAATTCTTCACTTTATTTTATTGTATTTTTGTATATCTATAATTTATATTTAGTTATTTTGTGCTGCTGCAGTAACTAAACTGATATTTGTTCTATTGATCATTAAAACTTGAACAAAAAAAATTAATTGTTATTCAATCTCGTTGGTCTAGTTACTTTTTGGATTTATTTTATAGTTTACCAAAAATTATTCTACGTCAGTTTTAAGTTTTCTCGTGAATGCGACTAACTTATTTTGATTAACTTACAACTATTTTGTGTCTCCATCTTGTTTATCTTTAGCCCGTAAGTTTCAAATTTGCCCAGATTTTCTTTTTAAAATATGGTTTAATGTACATCAAATATTTAAATAATTTATCAATTTGTTTTAGTTTGCTAATCATTCCATTTATTCCTATCTAAAAATTTTTTGCTTTAATTTCTGAATTACTAAATCGTCGGAGATTATTCTAAAATTATTTTTATTGATTTTTACTCGTAATAATGTTTTCTTCTTTAGCTCGGGATGGACATTCGGCTATTCATTTATGTTCAATACTTTTTTTTTTAATTTAGGGCATTAGTCTTTCTAGTAACTTTATTTAAATTTTGTAAATGGGACAACTAATAATACCTTTTTGCTTTAACCATTGTACTTGTGTTGGTGATTTAATTATTTGCTGGTTGGGTCTCATTCAATCATGCTCCTCTTAATATTAATTTTTCAATTGCTCAGTATGTGGCGACAAGTGCCAGAGTATATATACCATTATTGCATGCATGATTAAGTACGCTCTAATAAGAAACTAATAAGGAAAATATTCAAACGGTTGCATCTATTTCAAGTTCGTTGTTAAGTTTAAAAGGTTCATGGTACGGTACTGTAATAACACGTAACACTGAAAACTAAGAGCAGATGATTATTAAAAAGAATAAGAAACATTTGATTTTAATTTTTTTGAACCAAAACTTCTTATTTTATTGATTAAAAGTGTAAAAAGTACAACAATGGATACTGGTAGAAACAAATAGAAATCTCAAAACAAGAAATGAACTTTTGAAGTAAAGGTTTAGAGTCTCAGTTTAAAACTGCGCAACCACTAGGCACATTTGAAACCAGATGGAACCTTCTTACCACAGTGGTTTAAGATAACACTCAATGAAATGGGAACATTTAGTTTGAGGCCAAGGAGATCAGCTTTTAAGGCGGTGCAGAGACAAACTGCGGCTTCGAGATCAACTAGACCTTTGATAAGTCCGCAACATTTGGATCTTGTTGGTAGAGAAACGTTAACCAAATCCAACACATTGGCACACACCTTGAATTTAAGAGCATTTTTACAAGTGGGTTTGCGGTAAGGGACTGGATTCGAGCTGACCAAGGTGAAGAAAATAACATTCAAAATGAGGAGGAGAGCAATCTTAGAATAAGCCATTGATGAGTATATGAGTGGGGGTTCTAAGGGTTTTGTAATATATAAGTTATAAGAAAAACTAAACACTCTCTCTCTTTACAAAGCTTGTGATGTTTTGTGTGAAGAATATGGAGAAAGTGCTAGGGTTTTAATAGGCGAATTTGGTTGAGACTGGCTAATTTAGTTTTTACTACAAAGAGGGAAGAAAACGACAGAATCATTATTTTGATAAAACTATTACTAAACTAGAATTTATTATGATCTGATTGATTTTGCAAACTGTCAAGGATTGTAAGTGGTTGGTTACATGTTACATGTAACATGCAATAACCATTATATTATTGCCTCACTCAAAACAGAAGATATTGTTTGTATTATCAAATATATACATGTTTTATAATTTAATCAAAACAGCAATGAAACTGAAAGAAAGTGTTAATGGAATTATACATCAAGCATATAAATTATTCTTGGTATGGCCTGCCACTTTTTCCAGATATTTTTTTTTATAACAAGTTAATAGAAATATTTTTGATCTTGGTTACTGAACGGGAACCAACCAGAAAATAGCTATCTCGCCAAAATGTTATTAAATGTTATTAAATATTACTAAATATGTGAGTTGTCTTTATATTTATATAAAAATACATAAAATAACACATGTTTAAATATTTAAAACAATATGCATAAAATATAGCAAAAATGCCAAATGTTGTGAAGCAGTCAGACCAAACAGAAAGCTTATATTTACATCAGTTTTTATTTTTTTTGACGAGAATAGAAGACAAAAGAGTAGAAACATATGATTTTAGGTGATTCAAATCATGAAAAATTTAAATTTTATATTAATATTTAGTACCGTTTGATATTATCATATATAGTAATGATTTGAAATTGTAGAAAGGTTTTTGGCCAAGTAGTTAGGTTCTTCTTCCTATTTATTATATTAGTATAACTGAATTGTTATTATTTTAACTCTATTTTAATTTAAATTCTTCACTTTATTTTATTGTATTTTTGTATATCTATAATTTATATTTAGTTATTTTGTGCTGCTGCAGTAACTAAACTGATATTGTTCTATTGATCATTAAAACTTGAACAAAAAAAATTGTTATTCAATCATGTTGGTCTAGTTACTTTTTGGATTCATTTTATAGTTTACCAACAATTATTTTACGTTAGTTTTAAGTTTTCTCGTGAATGCGACTAACTTATTTTGATTAACTTACAACTAGTTTGTGTCTCCATCTTGTTTATCTTTAGCCCTTAAATTTAAAATTTGCCCAGATTTATTTTTAAAATATGGTTTAATGTACTTCTAATATTTAAATAATTTATCAATTTTTTTTTAGTTTGCTAATCATTCCATTTATTCCTATCTAAAAAAATTTTGCTTTAATTTTCTGAATTACTAAATCGTCGAGATTATTCTAAAATTATTTTTATTGATTTTTACTCGTAATAATGTTTTCTTCTTTAGCTCGGGATGGACATTCGGCTATTCATTTATGTTCACTACTTTTTTTTTTAATTTAGGGCATTAGTCTTTCTATTAACTTTATTTAAATTTTGTAAATGGGACAACTAATAATACCTTTTTGCTTTAAACATTGTACTTGTGTTGGTGATTTAATTATTTGCTGGTTGGGTCTCATTCAATCATGCTCCTCTTAATATTAATTTTTCAATTGCTCAGTATGTGGCGACAAGTGCCAGAGTATATATACCATGATTGCATGCATGATTAAGTACGTGCTAATAAGAAACTAATAAGTAAAATATTCAAACAGTTGCATCTATTTCAAAGTTCGTTGTTAAGTTTAAAAGGTTCATTGTATGGTACTGTAAAAACACGTAACGCTGAAAATTAAGAGCAGATGATTATTAAAAAGAATAAGCAACATTTGATTTTAATTTCTGTTGAACCAAAACTTCTTATTTTATTGATTAAACATGTAAAAAGTACAACAATGGATACTGGTTGAAACAAATAGAAATCTCAAAACAAGAAATGAACTTTTGATGTAATGGTTTAGAGTCTCATTTATAACTGCGCAACCACTAGGCACATTTGAAACCAGATGGAACCTTCTTACCACAGTGGTTTAAGATAACACTCAATGAAATGGGAACATTTAGTTTGAGGCCAAGGAGATCAGCTTTTAAGGCGGTGCAGAGACAAACTGCAGCTTCGAGATCAACTAGACCTTTGATAAGTCCGCAACATTTGGATCTTGTTGGTAGAGAAACCTTAACCAAATCCAACACATTGGCACACACCTTGAATTTAAGAGCATTTTTACAAGTGGGTTTGCGGTAAGGGACTGGATTCGAGCTGACCAAGGTGAAGAAAATGACATTCAAAATGAGGAGGAGAGCAATCTTAGAATAAGCCATTGATGAGTATATGAGTTGGGGTTATAAGGGTTTTGTAATATATAAGTTATAAGAAAAACTAAACACTCTCTCTTTGCAAAGCTTGTGATGTTTTGTGTGAAGAATATGGAGAAAGTGCTAGGGTTTTAATAGGCGAATTTGGTTGAGACTGGCCAATTTATTTTTTACTACAAAGAGGGAAGAAAACGACAGAATCATTATTTTGATAAAACTATTACTAAACTAGAATTTATTATGATCTGATTGATTTTGCAAACTGTCAAGGATTGTAAGTGGTTGGTTACATGTTACATGTTACATGTAACATGCAATAACCATTATATTATTGCCTCACTCAAAACAGAAGATATTGTTTGTATTATCAAATATATACATGTCTTATAATTTAATCAAAACAGCAATGAAACAGAAAGAAAGTGTTAATGGAATTATACATCAAGCATATAAATTATTCTTGGTATGGCCTGCCACTTTTTCCAGATATTATTATTTTATAACAAGTTAATACAAATATTTTTTATCTTAGTTACTGAACGGGAACCAACCAGAAAATAGCTATCTCGCCAAAATGTTATTAAATATTACTAAATATGTGATTTGTCTTTATATTTATATAAAAATACATAAAATAACACATGTTTAAATATTTAAAATGATATGCATAAAATATAGCAAAGATGTCAAATGTTGTGAAGCAGTCAAACCAAACGGAAAACTGATATTTATATCAGTTTCAATTTTTTTTGACGAGAATAGAACACAAAAGAATAGAAGTCGACGGATACTCACCGTATTCCACTATATACTTTGACTTCAATACCGATGTAGAGATATTGCAACCTGAAAATCCTGTCATGAGCTACGAAGCAAATGCTTCATGTATCTCCTCAGTGGCTGATGATTATGAATGCTCTACAAGTGCTGATTACGTAAGTTTCTGACCAAGAATTCACAACAAACTTACAGTTTAACATTCTCTTTCTTTCGTTCTTTCTTTCTTTCTTTCTTTCTTTCTTACTTATATTCGATTCTCTGTATTCTTGTAAAAGCAGGTAAACAGACGAGCTAACTGTAGTAGCAGTAGTTAGTCTAAGCACTCAGAGGAAGTAGCAAGCAGCAGCAGTAACAAGAAAACTCGGTTCTTCTCTGCGGTACAAGATGCACAACTAGTTGCGGATCAGGAAAGTGACGGTTCTGATTCCTAGGGTTTCAGAGTCAAACGGCGTTCTTCACTGAAATTGGAGAACAGAACAGTTGTTCTGAACACAAGAGACTCTGAGCATCATCCGGTACAGAATTTCACATCATGTTTACTATTTTATTTGACAGTCATTGTAAATTGTACAACTCTTGAGATTCTTTTTCGTGTATTTGTATATGAGGATAGGAGCATAAAAGATTGAAGAAATGGCATAAGTACCAAGAAGGAAGATATAGTAGTAGCAGTAGTATGGTGAAAAATGAGAATCATTTTGTTGGTGGGTTTAAATGTCTGAAAGTGAAAGGGTTAATAAGACCGTAACGTGACAGTTCAATACCTCCGCCTAACTACATCTTTTATAAAAGCTGATCTCTAACAATACAGGGAAAGAGAGATTAGAAAAGCAAAATATTCAGTATCTGATTTTCTCAAGTATTTTTTTTTGCTATTATGGGAGAAGAAGCAACAGAACAAAAAAGAAAGCATTAACCAAGCCGACCTACCAACACTGTTGGTTTCTTTTTATAGGATTTTACCAAATCTTTGATTCTTTGTGTACATCTGTACACCTTTAAAACTCTCTTGTTTGTTCTGCTGTACATCTGCTTTTCTTGTTGGTATAACTGTCAACAAAAAGGTTTTTCTTTTATTTCCCAAGTTTACTTTAGTTATTTCTCATCTCTTACCAAGCTCAAAGATTCAATTTATCTACCAACGTTGAGTTGGCCTAGTGGTAAAGGGGTTGCAGCTGTAACTTCCGCCACTTGGGTTCAACTCACGATGGGAGGGACTATTTACAATGCTTGGGTTCCCGGCAAAGAGGTGAAAACACCTTTTTTCTTAGCAAAAAAAAAGATTCAATTTATCTTCCCAGAGACGGCAATGCTAAGCTTCTAACCATATCCGTATGAATATGATGATAAGATATTTTCTTAAGTTTGAAAACAAATTCGGATTTCGACTATTCGTCTGATACACATTACATACTGACATACAACTGATAGTTGTTAACTAACGTACGAGCTAACAGTTATGACAACTTGTTTTCGCTAATATCATCGACCCTACCATATCACAATTCAGGAATATAAAACTTATTTTAATATCACAATTGTAAGGAAATAAAATAAACGATTTGGGTTTGAGTTGAGAAAATGAAGTTAACAACTATTGGGCCTTGTTTGACCAAAAAAATAACTATTGGGCCTTTTAAAGGCCCAATTCATTTGCCCCACACATGTAATAGCTTTTGCTAAGCGAGAACTACATTGGGGTTTAACGAGGGTTACCAGTCTCCTCCACCATTTCCTCTGAAGAAGCTTCTTCTTCTCCCATCAATCCTCCGATTTAATTCATCTCTGTAAGAACTTCTCCCTCTCTCAATCTCAATCTCTGATTCCTCCTCAATCATCCACACACACAAAAAAATGCGCCGAAGCTTCTCTATCATAGCTCCAACCAAATGGCTCAAACACTCAATCATCACCACTCCACCAACTCTCCTCCGCTCCCTCTCCTACTTCTCCCCTCACCACCACCCCCCCCCAGATCCGGACGACCCAACCAACCTCCTCAAAGAAGACGGAGTCTCCCTCTGCTCCCACATGTGGCTCCAAAACTTCAAATCCCCACACAAAACCTCCTCCAACCTCACCTCCCTCCTCCGCCGCTTCGAGCTCTGGGTCCTCGCCTACCAGAAAGTCTCCTGCGACGAGCTCGGCGCCTACGTCCCCCGCAGCTCCATCCACCGACCCGCTCTCGAGAATCTCCTCTCCCTCCGAAACTCCGTCCTCGACGACCGCTTCAAGTGGGGCGCTCGCCTCGACTTCTACATCAAATCCCCCCGCGACAAAACCGACTACGAGTCTCTCTCCAAGCGCAAGATCAAAGCCCTCTTAACCACCACCCAGCCTACTCCCTTCCAGGACCGGATCGTCCAAGAAGTGTTGCTCATGATTCTCGAGCCGGTTTACGAGTCCCGGTTCTCGCAGAAGTCCTTCGCGTTTCGCCCCGGGAGGACGGCGCATACGGTCTTGAGAGTGATTCGTAGGAACTTCGCTGGCTACTTGTGGTATCTCAAAGGAGACTTGAGTGTGGTTTTGGACGGGATGAAAGTTGGGTTTGTGGTTAGTTCGTTGATGAGAGATGTTAGAGATAAGAAAGTCATCGACTTGATTAAATCCGCGTTGGTTACTCCCGTTGTTACAACGAGTAAGGTGGAAGGAGATGAGAAGAAGAAGACTAAGAAGAGAAAGTATCAGAAGAAACGCGTCTTGGCTGATGATGAGCCTAAGCCTGATCCTTACTGGTTAGAGACTTTCTTCGGTTTCGCTCCTGAAGAAGCTAACAAGTCTCCTCAGTGGGGACATTGTGGGATACTGAGTCCTCTTCTTGTTAACGTATGTCTCGACGAGCTTGACCGTTACATGGAGGCGAAAGTTAAAGACTTTTACCGTCCTTCTAAGAGCGACGTTATCTGGAACAGCCCCGAAGGTGAAGGTAGTGATCAAGGGAACACTTCTTGGCCTGAGTTTGTGCCTACGAGCGGTCCTGATAAGACGAGGAAAATGGATTACGTTAGGTACGGAGGGCATATACTGATAGGTGTTCGTGGACCGAGAGCTGATGCCGCGACGTTGAGGAAAGAGTTGATTGAGTTTGTTGATCAGAAGTATATGCTGAGGCTGGATAATGAGAATCTCCCTATAGAGCATATCACGAAAGGGATAATGTTTCTTGATCATGTTCTGTGTCGGCGTGTTGTGTATCCGACTTTGAGGTATACGGCGACTGGAGGGAAGATCATAAGCGAGAAAGGTGTCGGGACGCTTTTGTCAGTTACAGCGAGTTTGAAGCAGTGTATTAAACAGTTTAGGAAGTTGAATTTTATAAAAGGAGATCGTGATCCTGATCCTCAGCCTTGTTTCAGAATGTTCCACGCTACTCAAGCTCACACCAACGCGCAGATGAATAAGTTTCTGACTACAGTTGCTGAGTGGTACCGGTTTGCTGATAACCGGAAGAAGATTGTGAACTTTTGCTCTTATATCGTCCGTGGCTCCCTCGCTAAGCTCTATGCTGCGAAGTATAAGCTTAGGTCACGTGCCAAAGTGTATAAAGGAGCTTCCAGGAATCTGAGTCGCCCCTTGAAGGAGAAGAAAGGTTTGTCTCCGGAGTATAACAATCTGTTGAGAATGGGACTTGCTGAGTCTATTGATGGGCTTGTTTACACGAGAATGTCTCTTGTTCCTGAGACTGATTACTCGCCTTTTCCGGCTAACTGGAGGCCGGAGCACGAGAAGTTTCTGATGGAGTACTTAAGGCTTGATGAGCCGAAGACTTTGGAGGAGCAGAAGAGGTTTATCAGAGAGAATGGTCTGGTTTCGCCTCAGGACTACACGTCGATGTTGGTGTGGAACTATAAGAGAAATGCTATTCCCATGGATCAGGTTTCGATTCTTAAGGATCAACCTTTCTTGTTGGGGTCATCAAGTAACTACAACCGTGACAATGATGATGATGATGATGATGATGAAGAGAAGAGTAAAGAAGAAGATGACGATGGGCTTCACATTGCACGCATGTAAGAAAACAGAAACTATTGCGTTATACTCTTGTATGAAACTTGTACGGCTTGGTAGGTCTCTGAACCGGTTTGTTTTCGGTTTATGAAATAGTACATTCGCTTTGGTTAGATTTGGTTTAGGTATCAATTTTGGATTTGTTCAAAAGATTTTGATTTGAATTGTTTATGTTTTCTTTCTTTCGGTTTGGATTTGCGTAACCGGATTGAATAAACTTAAGTACCGGGGTAATGTATCTAAACCGGAAAATGTAGTGTATAAGCACCAAGTTTATCAATAGCTACAAACATTTCAGTTTAACTAAAGCTTCTGTGGTCTGTAATGTATGCAGATAACTCATTGCTCAAGACCTTTAGAAGGCTATAGAGGCTACGAGCATTGCTTCTACAGTGATTACTCTGTAAGGTACATTGTCAAGGTTATTATATGTTAAAACTACACCTTTTAAGTATATTCATTTCAACATTTTTGTAAAATCTAAAGGAATAAGAATCATCTGAGTCAAAAACTCGTTATCTCTTGTAAACGGAGATATCCGAGGCGGGTCTCTTGTTTCGAATCTAGTTTCGCAAAATCTCGTCGCATTCAGTGCAGAACTCATAACGAAGATTGCTGTTTTGTAATCACGCACTCTAACGCTTGTCACAGCTTCCTTCAAGGTCACAGCATTGTCTTTATAAATCATGGCGCAGTCTTTGATTAGCTTTCCGAGAACACTGCCTTTCCCGTAGTTCTTCTCCTCGAGAATCTTGTCAGCCTTTGCTTCCAATCTCCTCGACCTCATCCCAGCGTTTTTCATCGAGGCCGTGGCTAATTCGCCCAGGCTTTGTGCGGTTTTGCTCCTTTGGTGCCCTTCTAGAGACTTTATGCAGAAATCGAGTCTGAGTTTCGGGTCTCTAGCTGCAGCTTTCTTGCAAGAAGTTTGAATGAGAGATTGTGTGTTTGCTGTGAAAATGTTTATGAGGAGAAAGAACATAATAACAAGGTTAATCAAGAATTTCATTTTTTTTGTTTTCTTTACGAGAGAAGCAGAGGATTGTAATGAGAAGAATCGATTGTTGGAGAAAGTTTCGTGATCCACTATAATTACTGAAACTTAAAAAAAAATGATATGGTTGATGTTTCTGTGAAATGTGATTGGTAACTATAACACAGTCGCCTTTTTTGTAGAGTGCTCATGTCACGCTTTACCACTCCGCTTACGCCGTTGGCCTATTATCACTCTTTTACTTTGTGTACTCCGTTGTTTCTTGCCTTTTTAGTTAAAAACTTAAAATAAATAGTAGATAAATGTTGATTAAGGAGGTGTTTTTGATTTATATATTTTTATTGATTTAGAAATCCATAAATATTAGAATTAGTATCTTCTTATATAAAGCTGTGTATTGATATAGTAATTTCTGTGAAGTAATTGAGAAGCTACATTTTACAAGATGGACTCTCTGTCTTGACTGTAATAACAAAGACCGATTCACAGGAAAATATCATAATAGCTTTTTCTTATTATTTTTACATCTTCGGTATTCAGTAGATAATAATATCATAATAGCATCCTTAATTGTATTTTACCAGGAAAATCACACTTACATTATGATATTTTTTTAATAATACAATTAATTGTGAAATAGAAAAAAGGAATAAAATTGTCATTACTTTTGAGATCAGAATGTTCTCTTTATTTCTCAATATTTTTTTGAGTTAGTAAATACACCATTAAATTAGTGATGTTGTAAAGGTATTTGAAACAGGACTAAATTGGAAGTAACGAGTTTATAGTTTTTGAAAGGCGCATCTGGAGATCAACCTAATGGGCTGCTTATTAGGCCCATGATAGGTTAATCGAAGCCTTTCCAAACCTACAATCTCATCAGTCTCCCCTTCCGCTATAAATAAAGCAAGTAAAACACACTATCCTTGTACACTCGCTTTTTTACACACTCCACTTTACAAAAGCAAAAGAAAAACAGCTAAAACAGCGTCGTTTCGAGGATGAACAAAGCAGGCAGCTCCGGCGGAGGCCCAGGATATTCCCACAAAGACTGGCCGAAACACTTTCCACCAATCCGTACGTCTTCTTCTTCCTTAAACACATTATTTTTCTTACAAAAGTTGTTATTTTATTTGTTTATCTGTAACCAAATCTTCTATTCAGTGACTGATCTGTCGTACGGATACGTTTTTTTGTGTGTGCGTGTGTTGTAGCGAGGAACCAGTTCCAGAAAAGCGGTAACCAGTCTGTGTACGAGGTGAAGGAGACGAAGACCGCACGCGTTGCTAGGATAGACACGCCTGGTTGCACCGTGTCAAGCCTCACCTACTGGATCGACGGCAGAAACCTCCACTTCTTCGCCGGCGAACCCGACATGCCCGAGTACGGCTACGACGGACGCAAATACGGAGGGACGATGGTGTTCGATCCAGTGGCTTACGATATGGAGAAAGCTAGGGCTAAGCTTGTCAACGGAGTCCTCTGGATCACCGTTCCCAAGATCCAGCGCGTGAATGCCAAGGCGGTTACCATCGAGAAGAAGGTGCTGAACTTCAAGACCACAGTAGACGACATGGTTTGATGTGAGCCCGTACGTACGTCTTTTGTCTTTATCTCCGTGTGTCGTGGCACTTGCCTCTCGTTATGGTGTCTTGCTAGGGTTTATGGTCTAGTCTTCTCTATGACTTTTTTTTTTTTTCGTTTCTGTTTTTTTAATAAATGTGTATCTGTGACGTGGACTTTGTTGCATGTGGTTTGTGTTAATCTTTTATCGTTTATGGTTAAGTGTGTCTTTTTCAATTTCTTCTACGTAAATGTCATCAAAAACATGTCTTTGAGTTTATAACGAGATATTTAATTGGTGTTTTATTAAAACAGCAAAATTGTAATTGTAATCAGAGCAAATAAATTTTAAAATGACCATGCAAAAACATCTAAAAACGGTTGTTACAAAGAGAGAAGTTGATCTAGAAACAAGGAAAGGAGACGTTGCATATTGCATTGTTAACTTTTGTTTGTCGTATATGAAAAGTAAATAAGGAAGGAGTAAAAAAGAGTGACAGCTCATTGTTTTAACCTAAGAGAATCATTGACGTCAGCGATGCAGCCTCTAGCATGCATTAATGATCTTTCTGTAAAAAAGTTTTGAAATAAAGAGAGAGACGAGGTTGCCTCATTTCACTGTTTTGTCTCATTCAAAAAGACATTGAAGAAGAGCTATAGGCAGTAAAAAGAGATAGACAGCTGTAGTACGTACTCTTTGGTTCTTACCACGGTAACAATTCATAAAAGGAATGAAATTATTTTAACACTGGTTAAAATGTTTTAAAAAATAACAGGTAACATTTAGCAAGCGATGACCAGTCAAAGAGCCTCCTCCTACTTTGTCTTAGAGCTGCTTCGTTTATATTAGTATATCAAACAACAAAATCATAATCCATTTTTACGCAACCGAGAGTTGAAAGAAAAAGAAAAAGAAAGAGAAAGAAGAAGAAGAAGAAGAGAGATGGCTTCAGTCATTGACTTGTCGAGGATTCCTTACATCCCTGGTCTGTGTCTCTTTCTTTCTCCTTATCTCTTCTTTCTTAGGGATATAACGACATGTTTTTGTTTCCAATAAATCAATGTTCATAAGTTTCAAAGTTATAAACAAATGAAACGTCTTTGCTTCCACAGTATTTACATCTTTCTTTTAACATGAAACTTGTTGCAAAGACGATCCTCCATATGAAAATAAAGTTTCATTTTTTATTGATCTTAGTTTGCTAGTCTCTTCTTTGGCTCTATTTAACATGAAACTTTTTATAAAGATTTACTCTACCTCCATGAAGAATAAAGTTTCCTTTTTCTTGTTGAGCTTCGTTTGTTTAGTAATCTTCATTTGTAATAAGTATCTTCTTTGACTCTGTCTACGTTCTCTTTTGTAATGTAACAGGGAGGCTCCACGCGACCAACAATCAGTTCCAGAGATACGGTCCAAAGGGTTTCATGGAAATCAAAGTCCTTCACAACGACAACCTCTACGTCCGCGTCGACTTGCCCGGCGTTCCAGACGACGCTATCCGCTACAGAGTCGACGCCGTGAGACAAAAGGTTGTCTTTTTCTCCGGCGAAGAAACTCTCCGCGCCGGCGACAAGGTTGACGACGTTCGTGAGTACTCCGGGACCGCCGGTCTGGGCTGTGACTGCTGTGAGATCACCGGCGTGGAGGCCAAGATGAAAGATGGAGTCTTGAGGATGATTCTCTCAAGGGTCAAGGTGAAGGACCATGACAACAAGTGTACTCACTTTCTGCCTCCTAACACAGGTTCGAATCCCATTCAATTCAAAATCACACCTTTTTGCTTATCGTTATTGTAAATTTAAATGTTTCATTTGCTGTGGTTCATAGGCAAATCTGGAAGATATGATATAGGTGATTCTGCAATTGACATGATTGAAGTGGAGGATCATCCGTTTGTGGTGAAAGGTCGCAAGGGAACGTTCACTTCAGCACGAACATCTGACGGATGTTATCACTTTTCTGTGGATCTACCAGGTGTTTCTAGCGACGACATATTCGTGCTACCAAATGAGAATGAATTCAAGTTCATTGCTGAGAACAAGATCGTGTACGAGCACGACGAGAGTTGCCGTATTTTCATTGGTGCCGTCAACAAG
Source organism: Brassica rapa (assembly GCF_000309985.2). Classification (NCBI taxonomy): domain Eukaryota; kingdom Viridiplantae; phylum Streptophyta; class Magnoliopsida; order Brassicales; family Brassicaceae; genus Brassica; species Brassica rapa. The sequence goes on along the minus strand of NC_024800.2, from coordinate 27,343,547 downwards.
CGTACATGTTGTTCCCATGGGATTCCACTTCTTGACCACAACATCGCTTGGGATGCAGAGTTTGGTGTTCTTAAAGTGCGTGTTTCACCTCCTCCTCTCAACAACAATGATCAGTAATCATCACTCTTATGATTGAACTATGTCAGCTTGCGTCTGGTTAAGGTTTATGGTCTAGTCTTCTCTTTCACTTTTTTTTTTCATTTCTGGTTTTTAATAAATGTATCTACGTGCACGTGGACTTTGTTGCATGTGGTTTGTGTTTATCATCTTTTATCGTTTATGGTTAAGTACGTGTTTTAATTTCTTCTACGTAAATGTCATCAAAAACATGTCTGTAACGAGATATTTTAATGGGCGTTTTCTTAATACAACAAACTTTAAATTGTCATTATAACAAATAAAACTTTATAATAACTAATACCAAGAAACCATGCAAAATAAAAATTTAAAGTGTGATAGAATAAACATCTAAAAATGGTTGAAAACTTTACAAAAGATCGAATTGGTTAAAAAAAAAAAAGAGACGTTGCATTGAGAGTCGATCGTATGTCTTTTGCCTTATCCGTGTCTATCGTTTCTCTTGCGTGTCGACTGCTAGGGCAGGTTTGTATGGTCTTTCTTGTCTAGTTTTAATGGAGGGTGAACTTTTATTAAAAATCTGGGTTAATGTTTATCTTTATGTTTAATGGTTAAGTGCTTTCGATATCATCTCATGAATGTGGTCAAAACGTTTTCTTTGAATCTACATCGACATATTTAAGGGATGTTTTATAAAGTAGAAAACTTTAAATTGTTGTCAAAAACAAACAAACCAAAATCTATATTCTAAAATATATATATTCTGATTCTTCTTACTAAAAGGGGAATGGGGGAGAGTGTCACATCATTTAATTTAATCCTCCAATAAGAAACCACTAATTTGCCATGTCACATTGAATTTTAGCTTAAACCAAATAAACACGTAAAGCGCCGTTCAAATTCATTAACAAAATTGTATTTGGACATCTTTTTTTCCTTAACAAGTGCATCTGCGACGTCTAATAGAGTTCTCCTTGTGCGTTACGTTTCCAGCCTGGACCCTTCTCCGGTCTCTGCTCATTTTTTTTAACGAAGTCTCCATGGATTAGCTGAATCGGAGGTCCGTTTTCCTTCAATATACTTTTTTGGGAAATTTAATTTGTTTTGTCATCCTAAATCATATTTATATAATTGTACAATATTGTAGTGATTTTCTTGTAATGTGTTACAAATCGTTTCCTCACTTGTCTTTGAGGCTTTGTGTATACAGCTTTGTATCTTACTTCTACTTTGTACTATGTTTATAATCCTACCAGTTGAAAAAAAAAAGATTACTTCTGAGTTACTTTACGCCCATCATATATCATGATTATATTATTGAAGAAACAGAAAAGTTGCGACTAACTTGTTTATAAATTTGTCTATAATTTGTGTATGATTTTATGATGAAGTTTAATGGTTTTGCAAAGTATTTTTATTCATTTGAGATTTGACATTCAATATCACACAATTTAAATTTGTTATCAAGGGAACGAAAGGGGTGGTTATTTATACTTGACAAATGAACAAAATTGATACCATTTGTTCATAATTTGACAATTTAGTTATTCTTCATTTGTTTGTAGTTTGTTATCGATGCCATAATATGTTCTATATTTTAGTCAAAAACAAATGTTTTTATATGAATAATTTCCTTATAACCAGCAAATATCATTTGACTACATGATCCAAACCAAAAAAAAAACTTAACATAAAAAACAAACTTATTAGTGAAAACTAATTATATTTTGGGAAAATTGTTTTTTTAGAGAAAAAAAATGATAACTATGTCCTTTTAGACTAATATCTATTTTGTGCAAGTTTTGTCTATAATACTCTTTAATATTTTTGAAAATAAATTTAATAAATAGTTTTATAAACAAATTTTTTTTGGAAAAATAATAACTATTGATAAAATACCTATATGAACGTAGTGGTATTTTTTCAGTTCTAAAAAAAGTTTAAATCATAAATTTTAGATTATATTCTAAATAAAGTAGAAATGACATTCTACGAAGTAGAAAACGAAATCCACTTTTTTCATTGAATCTACAATGTTTAGAATATGTGATCTACGTAAATAAGAGTATTCTAAAAATATTTAGAATACACATTCCACGCTTAATCTACCGATCTAAAATCTTTAGAAATCAAAATCTACACATTAGTATAAATCTAAAACACGTAGAAACCGACTTCTATAGATTTACTGTAAATCTAAAATATGTAGAAATCAAAATCTACACATTGGGGGTGATTGGTTGGGTTGTAATTGTAGAAAATTTACTTTAATATTTTGTCTGTAGGATTTTTGATTTAGCTTTAAATGATGTAGCTTTAAAATTTCCTACAGCTAAAAAAATGGGGCTTTAGAAAATAAGATGTTTACAGCCATTTTTTGTGTGTTTTTGCTGTAGTTTTAATTTTTTGGTTGTAGCTTTAAAAACCAAGATAAAGCATGATTGGTAGTATTTAAGGTTGTAGATGAAAATTAAAGCTAAAGTCACTTTCTACAGCCCAACCAATCACCCCCATTACTATAATTCTAAAAACCTGTAGAAACCGATTTCTACAGATTAGATGTATTCTACGAATAAGAAATCAGTTCCTAAAAATATGGAAACAAAATATTTGAGAATATTCACTTCCATATTTTTTTAAAAAAAATCGATTTAAAAAAAAACAAAAAAAAAATGAATTCATTATTTATTATATTTAAAAATTACAATTTTAAGGGTATTATTGTCATTTTGAAAATAATTAGTCTAATAGGACATAAAGTATATGAGATTAATCTAAAGGGACATAGTTATCATTTTTTTGCTCTAAAAAAACAATTTTCCCTTATATTTTTATAACATTTGTTTTAGTAGAACTCACTTAACACCCTTATCCTTAATTGGACGCTAGCCTGGTAAGAATCTCCAAAAACCTAATTTATTTCTAATGAGAGACTCCACTAGCTCTTTTTAAACACTTAGTTTCATTGAGTAAGGACCCTCTGGGTCAAGGAACATAACGTACTATGGAAGAAAAGAGAACTAGCAACAAAAGAAAAGAAGATACTAGTGAGGTATGGCAACAAATGAAGGAGAGAGAGATCCAGGAGCTAGAAACCAACCTAAGAACCGTGAGGTTAGGCAGAGTTTCTCAGTTCCTGCTCGAGGGTATGGCGAAGCCAAGCCAGTCCTCCAATAGAGATGTAAGACTCCACTAGCTTATTTCTTCCTTATTGTTTTTATTTTAATCTTTTACCGTGGCGAATATCCCACTAATGGCTATGTGTGATATCCGCAGCAAACTGCAACGGTATTTCGATCATTGTTATGAGAAAATCATTCTCTTTTTTCACGGGAGATATCTGTTTATTGTCGCCATTGAATTTTATTCCGCAAAATATGGGTGCATCCTGTGCTTCAGTAAAATTAGTTGCCGCCTTCCCGAAATTCCGCACTTTGCAGTAATTCAAACCTGAAGTTAACGATTTAAAGCTCTTGGAGTAAAGCTTAAGGCAATCTTCCAACAGCTTCTTACTAAGTCTACTCTTATATTTCTTCTCTTTTATAATGTTCTCCACAATTCTTCTCACATTCGTTAAGTTTGATATGGCATTATTCGCTCCCACCACGGTCAGTTCATCGATATTTCTCACTTTCTGGCTCTCTGGATTCTCTCTGAGAGATGCAACACAATCCTTTTCGAAAATTGAATCGCTGTCCTTATTTAGAAACTTTGTAATTTTCTTGCAAGATTTTTGAATCAGAGAATCTGCCACTTTGTTGGCTGTGCAACTATTGAAGAGAAAAACAAAAAAAAATAAGTACATCTTCACTGTGTTTTTTTGAAACATCTTCATTGTGGTGTCGTATATTGTAATTTTTTTATCCCATATAAAAGCAAGCAAAAATCTGCTCACATGAGAGTAATTACATGCTATTTTTAGATGGCTTATGTCTCGCGTTGCCACTCCACTTGATTCGTTGCCTTTTTTCTTGGGTCAAACTTAGTTTTATATGGATAAATTAGATTAAGGACCATGTCGTAATTATCAATAGTCTTAAACTCAAATATATGTATATATTGTACATCTCTTCATATTATGGGATATTCATCATTGCCTAATATGTTATCAGAACTGCAATCCTAAAGACCTACAAAATATTTATGTGGCCGCCACCCACTTTTATCGCCTCAACACTTCATCTTTTTCTCCTTCCTCCACTATCGGCCATGTAAATCTCCTTCACACACACCATTGTTGTCTTCTCTTCTCAACGTGAACATGATGATGTCACGAAGCTCAACCAACTATCTCATGTGGAATATCAAAGTTCATGCCTTGCTCGATGAATATTAATTAAAGAGCTAGACGTCTCCCACGCTGCAAACATCACCACCAATGGAGTCGTCACTACAAACCTTGCATTTATGTTATGGAAGCGCCAAGACAAGTTAATATATAGCGCTCTATCTCGGTTGCCTTTCAACATTCTCTCCACGACAACCACATTTTCTCAAGTCTGGAGTACGCTTGCCTCCACTTACGCAAAACCAAGCCGTGGTCAGTTGAAACAACTCAAACAACAGCTCGACAATATTGGACAAAAGGATCTAAAGCAATTGACGAGTATGTTCAAGGATTCACAAATCATAGCCGTGCTCGGAAAGCCCATTAATCATGAAGATCAAATCATCCCCATCAATGAAGGACTCCCGAAGAGTACAGATCAATGGCTGACCAGATCGAGTCCCCATTACATGCCTCCATGATATGCTAAAATTTACCCTTGTATTTATGTCTCATGTAAACCACACAAAAAATAACACATAATCTCATCTTCTTCCCCAAAGCTTTATTTCTCTTACTCTTACTCTCACTCTTGGTTTTTTCCTTTGTTTTATCTTCAACAAATTGTCCTTATTTTCACCAAAATCTACATTGTATCATAGCAAGTTAGCTTTTGAAGATCTATCTATTCCACAAAATCAAACACCTTATACTCTGTTTACATTATGTTTCCCAATAGATTCTCAGAAGCAACTTACTCTTTATGTGGTTTTCAAAGGAGACAACTATCTTCTATGGTCAAGAACCACTAAAATCGCCTTGAAGAGCCACGCCTTGTAGGAGCATGTATGTTGAAGGCCCTAAAAATATGTTTAACGAGAAAGGAAAGAAGACTGAAGGAGATGAAAATGCTGAGGAAAATGTTAAAGAGACTTCTACCAGCATATCTTAAGGGAATGTTAAAAGAAAGCAAGCACACATCTCATCCCTTGCTTTGGTGTTCATCGAATAGAAGGGGAGGAAGGAAGAAGAAGAGATCCAAGTCTAATGAAATCTGGAAAACATTTCAAGATATGAAGCGGACACAAGTCTAGTGAAGTCTGTTAAAATAGTGCTTTTTTACTCAACATTGTTCACTATAAGAAGAAGAGTGTTTTACACATAGGGCCACATTCTAAGTTTTTATTACATTTTGGGACAGTTTTCACTACTAAGTTAGTTTATTATTGTTGCTCAAAAAAACAAAAGTTAGTTTATTATTGTTGTTTACCATGTTATCTCTTAACTAATATATGAAAATAAAGTGGGGTTTTTGTTACCCTTGTTTTTAGTTGAGGGTCCAATTGGCGTTGGGTAGATCGGGTATTCGGGCCTTCGAATCGGGTTTGAGATGAATTTTGTCGGGTCTGAGTTCTTTAGATCTTAATATTTAGACTCAACAGAATAACTAGAATTTGTCGGTTTGGTTCGGATCCTATTGGATCTGGATAAATTCAGATCTTAGATATTTGGACTCAATAGTGTAATTAGAATTTATCGGTTCGGTTCGAATGAGTCGGATTAGGTTCGGATCCTGTCGGGTCCGGTCCAACACAAAAAAATACTTAAAAATATTTAAACATTCAAAAAATCCAAAATTTTACCCAAAACCTAACCTAGTAACATAAAAAATATCCAAAATTTTATCCGATTATCCGAATTATATTTTTAAAAATCAAAAATTTTATCTGAAACCCAAAACTATACCCAAAAACTCAAACCCAAAACTTATAAAATATCTAAAATACCAAAAATATACTTGAAATGAGGGAAAAATCGATATGATTTTTCATAAACTGACAGCTGAATTATTGTTCATTTGTTTATAGTTTGTAATCGACATCATAATATTCTGATACAAATTATTTCCTAAGAATCCGCAAATATCATTTGATTACATTATTCAAACAAAGAAGAATTTAACACACAAAATAAAATTATTAATGAGAACTATTTATATTTTCATCACTTTTTTCAGTAAAAATCACTTAACACCTCTTTTAAAATTCTGGCCTATCAGCTCCACTAGACTATAAATTATGTTCCATAAGTAACATATAAGGAATGTTGATCATTGTTAAGAGAAGATCATTTTCTTTTTTCACGGGAGATATCTGTTGATTGTCGCCGTTGAATTTCAACTCGCAAAATACCGGTGCTTCATCTGCATCATTAATTTCATATTGTGCCTTCTCCAAGTTCCCCTTTTTGAGGTAATTCAAACCTGAGGTTAACATGTGAGCGCTCTTGGAGTAAAGCTTAAGGCACTCTTCCAACAATTTCTTACTAAGGCTACTCTTATATTTCTTCTCTTTTATAATCTTCTCCACAGTTGTTTTCACGTTGCTTAACTGTGACATGGCGTTATTCATTCCTACCATGATTAAATCATCGACATTTCTCGCTTTCTGGCTCTCCGGATTCGCTTTGAGAGATTCAATGCAATCTTTTTCGAAATTTGGAATGGTGTCCACTAATATAGATTTTGAAATGTTTTTGCAAGATTCTTGAATCAGCGAATCTGCCACTTTGTTGGCCATGCAACCAGTAAAGAGAAGAACAAACACAACAATGTACATCAACATTTTCATTGTGTATTGTTTTTTTATGAGTGGTATATTTGTACCTTGTGAGTCCATTTAACAGCAAACAAAAGATCTGTGAACATGACAGTAACCACATGATTTTTTTAGATGGCTTATGACTCGCGTGGCCACTCCACTTGCTTCGTTGTATTTTTTACTGGGTCAATTTAGTTTATGAGCCTACTTACTAATTCATTTAAAACTATTTTTGTAAACACGAGAGGCTGTGTGTTGTGATGATATCTCTTAAAATGATTTATAAAACAATAAGGTAAAATGTTAAAAACGATCTCTAATATCAAATAAAAATATTCCTTTAATTTTTCTCATTCCACAAACCTGTCTCATTTATTTCATCAAAAAACTAGTTTCCCAATACTTTTTTTTTTTTTTGAACAACAGTTGAATTATATAAGATAAAGGGATCAGTACAAGATAGAACAATCACATAACAGAGCATTCTTCGCCAACGAATCAGCTCGAGAGTTACATAATCTTGAGACATGCGAAAAGAAGATGAAATCAAAAGGTGCAGATAGGAACTCGATGTCCTTGAGAACTCCATAGAGCTCCATAGGAAATGTATTCGAGTTGATAGCTCGGATGAGCTCTAAGGAGTCGGATTTTATCCAGACGTTTGGTGAAGAGAGGTGTGAAGCCGCCAGGAGCAATCCCTTGATCGCCAAAGCTTCCGCCATGAGTGGTGATGACACAGAAAGAGAGCGGGCTTGACCCGTATGAACCTGGTCATTTCTTGAATCAGAAAGAACCCAAGCAAGACCCGCCATTTTCGTCGCCTGTATCCAGGAGGCGTCGGAGTTGCAGGTAAGCAGTGGTCGGGGGAGCATCGGAGGCATGACCAAGCCTGCTGTTGTTGAAGTCTTTGGGGCGTTTGCTAGTTGAGCTGAGGACCACTCACGAGCAGAGGAGATGGCGACAGTCATCACCTTATGTGCGGGGATAGCTCTGTTCTCAAAAGTAAGGAGGTTTCTTGCCTTCCAGATACCCCACAGAACCCATGAAACGATGTTGGTAGTCAGTCCTGTTGGCGGTAAGCAAATGAGAGAACTGGCACTGATAAGCGCTTGGTATGGCGAGTTGATGTCGAGCCAGTCCACAGGAGCTGTTAATGGAGCAAGTCTCCAGACTTGTTGTGCGAAAGGACAGGTGAAGAAAAGGTGGAGAGCCGTTTCCAAGGCATTGCAGTGTGGACAGGTAGCTTGTAGAGCTAAACCTCTTCGCTGTAAGTTGGCCCCCAGGGCCAGAGCTCCCCTGCATAGCTTCCAAACAAAGAGTTTCAGCTTTTCCGAAGTGGACATGGACCAGATATGGCGTTTCCAGTTGAATTCATCCGGGACTGTGGGGTCTAACGCCAGCCGTTCCGTTGCTTCCATGGCTGCATAATATCCCGTCTTGACACTGTAAACACCAGTGCGAGTCTTCTGCCAACAGAAAGCATCCTCCGCATCGTAAGTGCTTGGTTTGATCTGATAGATATAGTGTGCTACCTCTGGGAGAATAAGCTCCACTCTTGCTGGTATCCATTCGCGGCTTCCCCTGGTAAGCAGGTCTGCTACTACTAGGTCTCTGTCCTGTTCCCGTGTCGGTCCATAGGGTCTTAAATCCTCTGTGGTAGATATCCAAGACTCTCCCCAAATGCTCGTAGAGTTCCCGTTCCCTATAGCTTTCCCTAGATGTCTCAGAATCAGATCACGTCCTTCAAGAACCCCCCTCCACCCGTGGGATGGTGATGAAGGGCATTGGACTGTCAAAAAACCAGCGCCATGACAATATTTACCAAGCAAAATACGGCTCAACAGACTCTCAGGTCTTGTAAGAATCCGCCACGCCAGTTTCGCGAGCATTGCTACATTGAAAGCCTGTATATCCCGTAAACCCAAGCCTCCACTTTGCTTCGATTGAGCCATGGAATCCCAAGAGATCCAGCACAGCTTCTTTGTGGTCGGATCAGAATCCCACCAGAAGCGTGTTAGGGCCGACTGAATTCTCGCACACAAACCAGCTGGAAGAAGAAAACATGACATAGCATGATTGGGCATAGATGAAAGCACCGACTTCAGCATTGTTAATTTACCGGCCCCTGATAGAAGTCTGGTGGACCAGGATGCCGCCTTACAAGTAATACGATCGACAATGGAAGAAAAAAGATCACTCTTTTTGCGGGTAAAGAGCTCCGGCAGACCCAAATACTTTCCCACACCTCCCTCCTTTGCTATACCAAGGATGTTTTTAACCCTGAGGCGGGTTCCCTGTGGTGTTCTAGCGGAAAAGAAGACAGAAGATTTGGAGGTATTGATCTGTTGACCTGAAGCAAGCTCATAGTCCTTCAGAATCGCATTAAGAGTATGACAACTTCGTATATCGGCTCGAACAAAGAACATTGTGTCATCGGCGAAGAGGAGATGGTTAATCCTAGGGCACTGCCGGGCCACTTTTATACCAGATAGATCTCCGCTGTTCTGCGCGGCAGAGCATAAGCCGGATAGAACCTCCGCGCAAAGAATGAACAGATATGGAGATAGAGGGTCGCCCTGTCTTATCCCTCGCTGGGGTTGGACGTTTCCTAGCACTGAATCATTAACGAGAAAGGAGTATGTGACTGTAGTCACACACTGCATAGCCCATTGAGTCCATACCGCATCAAAACCCAGCTGATCGAACACTTGACGTATGAATTCCCACTCTAATCTATCATAAGCCTTACTCATATCGGTTTTAACCGCCATATGACAATGCTTCTTTGCGTCGGAGGTCTTCAGGTAGTGAAGGACTTCATGAGTGATCAGCACGTTATCCGAAATTGCTCGTCCCGGTAGAAAAGCCGACTGGCTGTCTGAGATAATGTCTCCCATAACCGATCTGAGACGAAGCGAGAGCAACTTGGAGATCACCTTGTAATAGACGTTGCAGAGCGCGATAGGCCGGAAGTCAGACACCGCTTTTGCCTCTCGTGTTTTTGGAATAAGGCGTATATGTGTTGAGTTGATGGAGTCTGGCATACGTCCTGTCGTGAAGAAAGTCTGGACTTCTTTAACAATAGCATCTCCCACCGTCGGCCAGTTCGCTTGGAAAAAACAGGCTGAGAACCCATCGGGTCCCGGGGCCATATCGGGGTGAATAGAGAAGAGAGCGTTCCTAATTTCCATGGCTGAGGGCAAGGCAGTAAGTCTTCTGTTTGTAACTTCGGAGATCTTAGGAGATAAAGCACGTGAAACCACTTCCGTTGCACTAGCATTCTGAGATGTGAAGATGAGGTCAAAATAACTGGCTATCTCCTCAGCAAACTGGTGTTCTTCATACATGGCGATACCTTCGGCATTTTCCAGAACCGTGAGCCTGTTCCTAGCTTTGCGTCCTTTGGAGACAGCGTGAAAAAACCCTGTGTTCTTATCGCCCAAAGCCAACCACAGGAGCCTGCTCCTCTGTCGCCAGAACGCTTCCTCCGCTTGATATGCAGCTAGGAGTTGGTTATTCAGGGACCTAATCGAATCTTCCGACGTATCAGGCGAGGACATAGCTGAGTCCAGAAGACCTTGCAGAGATTCAATCGTTTTTCGGCTATTGAGGTGGTGTTCTCTACTCCACCGAGCTATGGCTCGTCTAACTGCGGAGATGCGTTGAGAAACCGAGAGTGGAGCTCCAGTATTCCATACTGCATTAATAAGATCTCTGACTTCCACATTATCCTTTAGACGCCTATCAAAGCGGAACAGATTTCCCTTCTTCCCCCGTTTCGAATCAAAAACCGAGTAAACTGGACGGTGATCGGATCCCTCAAATCGAAGGTAGTGACAGTGACCTTGCGGGAACGCATCGAACCATGCACTGTTGATTAGGGTTCTGTCTAGGCGGCAGTGAACTAGATGATCCCCTCTTTTACCCCTCCAAGACAGGAAATTCCCGGTGTGCCTAAGGTCGAAGAGGTCGTTTTCCGCCAGGAAGTTCCGGAAAGCAGCAAAGGAACTTTCGGGTCGCAATCTGCCACCTGATTTCTCATTACTATCCAGTATCTCATTGAAATCTCCCGTTAACATCCACGGACCATTTCTCCCTTGCCCCAACAGTGAGATTTGATCCCAAACCTGTTGCCGTTTGGAGACTTCCGGCTCTCCATAGGTAAAGGTTGCGTTGAAGCTAGTTCCCTTATAAGTAATAGACGTATCAATGAAATTATGCGATGATGAGAGTACGGATATGGAGACTTCATTCATCCATAACAGCGCTAAGCCTCCCCCTCCCGGGCTATGTGGTGAAACTAAAAAGTGGTGATCGAAAGGGATTTCCTCAAGATCCTTAAGGACCTTTTCATCTGAATTTTTAGTTTCCATGAGGAACAGAATGTGTGGAGATATGCTCTTTTGCATATCCTTTATTCGCTGGACTGTTTCGGGGTTCCCCAACCCGCAACAGTTCCAGCTTACCGAGGCTAAGGAAGCTTTGGATATGGGGAATGAAAATCCCCCTGCTGCTCATCCTGTAGTTCTGATCGAATCCTCCTTTGCCCTGCAGCTATATCCGGAGAGGAAGCATTTGGTGGGTGCAGATTAGGCGAGGGGGTTATTTGCGTTGAGCGCCTCTGTCTAGGTGCGTTGGAGCGCCTGATAGAGGACCTAGGCGTTCGTCGTGAAGGCCCCACCGTGGTATCTCTACCATTGCCCGTACCAGAAAGTCTCTGGGTTCTGGAGAGATTATTTTTCCTTGAAACCGAGCCATTCAGATGGCGTGATAATGTCGTTCTTCTTTTTGGAGCTGGAGGACGGGCTTCGCCTCTCGGCAGTGCCGGCAGAGTCGCTTGGACCTGTAATGACTCCTCATTTGCCGGTGAGAGAAGTCTTAACACCCCGTGCCTAGTCATATTTTCTTCTCCCACAGCTTGGGAAGAGGATGCCCCTGCCGTCTCCTTTGCTTGTGCTATGATCCTAGCGGCAGTCTCCTCCATTAAGCCATTAGCTTCGCCATCTAGGACCCGTTGTCGACGAGCTGCACTTTCAGTAGGATCAGGGCAGTTAACATACTGGTAGGTAACCTCCCGGAGATCATCCATGACTTCATCAGTAGTTGGGATGCGAGGGAGTGGTGGTGGAGGGGGAAAGTCAGTAAGGTTTAGGTTGCGCTCCACCGGTGGCCTGGGTTGCAGAAGCGCTACATCTGTATCTCTTGATGTGGCGCTTGGAGCTCTTGGAGCTCTTGGATGGCGGACTACTGGTTCCATCCTTCGCTTATACAGCTGTGAGTTATCCTCCCGGCTAGCACGCCTATGTTCTCTGTGTCTAGTGTATGGAGGAGACAAATGCCGCTGTTGTTCTCTGTGATGTTCTCCCTTTTCGGAGTAGAGTGCTCCCTGACGTGGCGTAATTTTGTTTCTCAGTGGTTGCACCAGCGGAGCTTTGGTGGACACCCTATCCCCAAAAGGTCTTCCATGACGATCCCGTCTCCTGTAGAAAGGTTCAGCCTCATGAGCGACATTCCTTGTATCTTCCGCGCTTAGATGGGTGAGAGGGCCAGGTTGTGCGCTTTGAGCTGCAGCCGAGTTAGCAAATGCTAGTCGCTGTAAACTAGCAGATTCGTCTACCGTTGCTGCTGGTAGAGAAGCAGGGGCATGGGGGCAGTCTGTACGCAGGTGGGTTAGGCGATAGCAAAAGGTGCAGTGGTTCTCCAACCCCTCATACTCGAGAGAAACTAAACTCTCCTCACCCGATGCATATTCTACAATTGCTTCGATCGTGATGGGTTGTAAGCCATCCAAGAGGATTCTCATACGTGCAGAGGTCTTGGATATTTCATAGTCTTCCAAAGTACCGAGCTCATGTCCCATCTTGTATATCATCTTCTGGTGCCAGTAGTGGAGCGGGAGACCCTTTAAACTGATCCAGAATGGGAGATGGGAGGGGAAGGATCGGGAGATAGTTGGCTCCCACCTCTGCAGAATAACCATCCAGTGGCAGAAATGGTAGGGACGATTTGCGAGTACCATCCGAAGATCCTCCTCACTTTCAAAACGAAACTGAAAACAATCATGACCTAGGTCTGAGCCGGAAACCTCCTTATCAAGGTTCCATTTCTTGGGTAGGTCTGAAATCAGAGTCCAGATTTTTTGTTCTTGGGGGTTAGTGACACGCCCTATCAGCGTGAGAGAGTTGTCTTGAATCAGTGCTGATGTATCAAGATCCGGTGCTCTAATCCTCATGCGGCCTCCCTGCGATAACTCAGGGGCAGGCCCCTTTGCGTTTTCGTCCTTGGTGTATCGTCGAGACATACCGTAGCAGTGGTAACTTTTAGAGGAAGTAATTGAAAAACGTTCGGGGGGGGGGGTCTCAGGGAGACTGTAGCGACCGTCGCGACCGTCTAGGAGAGTACCGTCGATCCTAGCGGTGGTAAGGTCAGAGCGGGAGGGAGCTACGCCTCCTCTTCATGAACGTGCGGTGGTTTTCCGCCCACCGGCGAAAACACCAGGCTAAAAACCGCCGGGTAAAGCAGTGGGTTGGTCTGAGGATATTCTAAAAGAAGGATAAAAGGACGAGGTAGGTGGTGTGTCAGAAAGAAGAAGAAGGTCAACTTTACAAAAGGGTGAAACAAAACGGTCGGATTATGAGGGAACGAGACTATGGACCGAAGAGCAAAGACTTAGCTTGATTTTCGTGCCTGGGAGAGAAATCTTTCCTAGTTTCCCAATACATTGTTTGTATGGCAAGGGATTTCGAGATCGCACTCGAGCCAACTGATCACGGCGATAAACCGGAACGAACCACCGCTGGAACTCTATGGGATTGTTCAAGACATTGTTTGTATGGCAAGGGATTTCGAGATCGCCATTTTCTTTTGGATTCCTAGATTGAAGAATGTTAATGCAGATTTGCTAGCTAAAAACGCTTTGATTGTATTTGGGCATGAAGTGGCTGGGAATTTACTCCCCCCACCGAACTAAGTTTGAATTGAATGAAGTTGTTTTGTGACAAAAAAAAAAAAAACTAGTTTCCCAATATTTATCGATGTATAATATGCTTTTATCTATATATTTTAAAGATAACAATTTACATATTCATGAAAAACAAACATGAAAAACAAACATCCCCCTCTTCTTGATTTGTCTACATGAGATTCATTTCCTAAAACACGCATGGAAAAAGTAGTACATATACATAAATGACCAAGTTATTCAGTCACTACTTTCGATTCAAAAATTAAGTGAGACTAGTTATATTTATGTAAAACTATAAACAATTTTCTAAGTTGTGATTGTCTGCAGATGCTAATGACATTACTCAACAAGAATATACACCTACAAGGGTTAAATGCTATAACAAAGAAGTATTTGGAGAATCATAGGATTTATAGATGAACAAGTGTTGATGCCAGCAAATTTGTCAAGGCTGATTTTGAATGTGCAATTTACTAAATATACTTAGCGAAATGAGTTCAATCCCCAAACATAGGCATAAATTTCTTATATAAAAGTCTATTTAACCAACAACCAAACTCTGCAGCTCATACATAGAATTGAAATCATCCTCATTCGATTAATGTATAGAAAACATTTCCCCACAAAAAAAAACCCCAATAAATTATGTCACCCAACGTTTTGGATAATTTGGGCTTCAAGTTAGTTACAATACCAATTATGCCCCGAAACAGATTCAAATGTTAACAAGTAACCGCTATTGCCTTGCAATGCCATTCACAAATAATAGTTATGTAACACATAAATATACCAAATCAGATTTCATACGACTAATTCAGCCAACTCATGATAACCATTACTAATTCAGCGCATCACAAGCATCACACAAACATTAAGATGAAACAAACTTCCTCTCTTTTAAGTTTAACTAGATTTTGACCCGTGCGTCCGCCCGTGTATCTCTTTTGATATATATATATATATATTTGATATTATACATTTGAATTCTCAATTTATAAAAGATAAATTTAATGACTGGTTGATTAAATTAAATTATTTAATATTTTATGTATGTTAATGTATCTATTTAAATACTATTGATTTTTTTTTCAATTTATATGTCTTCCCATTTATTTTATATAAAAAATAAATCCACATTTACAACACTTAAAAAGGAGAGAATAAAATCTTGAAAATATATACTATTAGAATTAGAAATAGAAAATGAGCATTTCAAGTGATATAAGTAAATATATTTTTTTTGCTAAAATTTTGTGTAATATAAGTAAGTTGTTTCTTTATTAAGATTTTTACAATATTTTGTAAGATATGACGTGATTTTTAAGTTATTATTGATTTGTATTAACATTTGTGACACCATCTTCATATATTCTTTGACTATACTATTCATTAATACAAAAGTTGATCTTCACATATTGATTTGAATATATCACTTCCAAATTCGTTAAACCGTTTTAAATACTAATTGATAACCGAATTTTAATAGTGTATTTTCTTCAATTTAATTTTATTGGTCTGTTTGGTTCGGTTCACTATTTAGGTTTTGACAGTGTGCAACCTACTTTCCAAATTTAGCATATAAAAATGGATATTGAAATGAGTAAGGATTATAACTAAGTGGTTTTAAAATGTTTGGTTTATAACTGATTGATTTCAGTTGGTTTATTACTGGTTTTGAAGAAAATGACTTTGTAGGGTTCAATTACAAAAAGTCAATATACGTGCGGTTTATGACTGGATTTAAAAGGTCCGGTTTTTGATTATTCTTATCTATATTGTTATTTGCGAAATAAATTTTTGGAATCAAACTCTCACGTTAAAAGTTAGAGTGGTTAATAACGTTTACACCCTTAATGAATAAAATGTATAATTAAATTAAATATAAAAACAAAATTTTAATTTATTTGATTAGATAATTGATTAAATTAATAATAGTAAGAATTATCCAAAATCTGAAAATATAATTTAAAAAGAGAGATAATTTATGTATATATTGTATTGTTATCTGAAAAAGTCTTTTAGTAAAAAGTTAAAAACATGAATTATATAACTAAATATCAATCAAATAAAATTTATAACTAAATTAAAAAAATAAAAACAAAATTTTAATTTATTTGATTTGATACTTGATTAAAATTAATAATAGTATGAATTATCCAAAATCTGAAAATATAATTTAAAAAAGAGACAAATTATGTATATATTGTATTGTTATCTGAAAAAGTCTTTTAGTAAAAAGTTAAAAACATGAATTATATAACTAAATATTAATCAAATAAAATTCTTAATTATATAATTAAAAATATAATATTGAATTATCCAAAATCTAAAAATATAATTAAAAAAGAGATAATTTATATATATATATATATATACATTGTATTGTTATCTGAAAAAGTATTTTAATAAAAAGTTAAAAACAAAAATTACATAATTAAATATTAATCAAATCATTTTTTTAATTATATAATTAAAAATATAATATTAAGTTATTTTAAGATTTATTTTAGTATAATAAATATAGTGTACAAAAAACTTTTCAAAAATTATGAAAATATTTAAGCCTGCATAGCGGGCAAAACACCTAGTTGTATCAACTAACTAGATGTATTTGTAGTATCAATTTATTTGGGGAACAAATCAAAGGTAATCTGTACAAAGTAAGTTTTGGAGAAAGCCTCTTAATGATGTATTAAAGGAGTAGTTTTAATGTTAATGGCATTTGATATGATTGTAATTATTAGGGAAAAGTTAGAATTAATTCTAAATTGTACTTCTATTTCAACAGTTTAAGATATTAATTTGAAAATACATTGATCTTATCAAACATTATTATCTCAAACGAAATTGGTTAAGCAGATCATGAATACGTTTAAATCATTTGTTGATTGTCCCCGGTGAATCGATATCCACTTTCATAATAAACAGCCCAGGAATTGAAATCATTATTAAAAGAAGATTATTCTCTTTTTTCACGGGAGATATTTGTTGATTGTCGCCGTTGAATTTCAATTCGCAAAATATCGGTGCTTCCTGTGCATCTTTAAAAGCATTTTTAGCCTCATCGAAATTCCCCTGTTTGAGGTAACTCAAACCTGAGATTAATAAGTGAGAGCTCTTGGAGTAAAGTTTGAGGCAATCTTCTAACGACTTCTTACTAAGACTACTCTTATATTTCCTCTCTTTTATAATCTTCTCCACAATTCTTTTCACGTTCTTTAAGTATGAGATGGCGTTATTTGCTCCTACCATGATCAAATCATCGATATTTCTCGCTTTCTGGCTCTCCGGATTCTTTTTGATAGATGCAACGCAATCCTTTTCGAAATTTGGCCATTGGCTTACCAAACCTGTAAACTTTGGAACATCCTTGCAAGATTTTTGAATCAGAGCATCTGCCACTTTGTTGGCCGCGCAACCATTGAAGAGAAGAACAAACGTAACGAGGTTCATCAACATTTTCATTGTGTGTGTTTTTATGAGTCGTATGATGGTAACTTGTGATCCCATTTATAAGCAAAAAAAAAAAATCTACTAAGGTGAGCGTAACCACATCCTTTTTTAGATTGCTCATGTGTCGCTTCGGCGCTCCACTTGCTTCGTGGCCTTTTTTCTTGGGTCAATCTTAGTTTGTGGGTCTATTTATTTCTTCATTACAAAACTATTTTATATGCCTCGTCATTAAAATTCCTTGAACATGAACATATAGTTTGCTTTCCAAAGTTCAAAGAAAACACTATGCGATAGGTTTTGATTATATCTCTTAGAATGATTTGTAAAACACAATAAGGTGAAAGGTACGAAAAACTTAATTTCAAAGCAAAAAATTCCTCGAATTTTTGTATTCCATAAACATCTGACTCATTAATTTGCAAACCATTTACGTTTGCATATATATACCGTTTTTGGAGATCTAATAGTTTTATGATATCAAACATATGATTTTATAGTCATGATTCTGTTACTTTGCCTTACTATCATTGCTAACAGAATAATTTAATTGGTGTATATGCATGGTTTCCTAATTAGTTAATTTTATTGGCAACATTATCAACCATACAATGTATGTTAAACTACAATGGTTCGATACATCTATGTATAAATATAATTTTAGATAACAGTTAGCAATTTCATGAAAAAACAAACATCTTATATTGAATTGTTACAGTACCTTGCTTACGATACATAGTTTTAAACACATATAATACCAACGAAACCTTTCTTCTGCACAATTCTCCTTTCTCTCCGCAAATAAATAACATAAATATTATCATTTTGTTTTCGTATTTTCCTTTGCTTATACGTTTAGATTGTTGAAGTGGTCGCACCTACGTCTCACTTCTCCTTCTCCATTCCCCTTAACACCAACCGTACCAAGTTTCTCCATCGCACGTGCGAAATCTTCAAAGAATGCTTTCTCGTCAGTTGCGTAAAGCTCAACGAACGGTTTCGTACTATTGTCTTTAATAAGGAGGTGGTCGGAAGCTAATAGCCCTAGTCCTCGTTTTAGGTTCTTGAAGTACATGTTGTCGAATTTTCCCGGAGTCATCACGTCGTTAAACGCTGCGATTGTGTCGTCCACGGTGTGGTTTTTGCATAGCTCTTTCAGAGCGGTTGCGAATCGCGGGTTGATTTCTGGATCAGCTTTTGACCCGTAGAGACGGTCACTAAACTCTTTGCAGTGAGAAAATCCGATTGTGTGAGCTCCGCTTAACGCTACCATCTCACGTAGACTAAAACCGTTTTTCTTGAACATCCCGTGAATGTCATGGACCGTCTGGTTAGGCATCGGGACGTTTCCTCGGACTTTATGGGCTTTGGATTCGTGTCCGTCTTTACGACCAAGCTTTACATCGAAGTAAGGTCCTCCTACCATTGTGACAAGGTCACGCGTTGCCTGCGCTAAAATATCAGCGCATGACACAACACCAGGACAAGACAGCTCGAGAGCTGTCTTAATGCGATTGACAATGTCGAAAGCATCTCCTGGGAGGGAGTCGTTAAGATCATCATCACGTTCCGCTTTGTTAAACGAGTTGGTCGCTATCAGAACAGACGCATCACAACCTTCAAGGAAACAATCGTGAAAGAAGAGACGGAGTGTTCCGGCAGCAGTTGTCGGCTGTTGAGATTGCTTGGTTAAAACGGCTTCACGCACGATTTTGTTGAAGTCGGGGCATGTTTTTTGGTAATAATCCGTTCTCAAGATAGCTACATCAGCCGATACCGCTGGTGCAACAACAACGAGAAGGAGGAGAACAAAAGGGGTAGGACTACGAGAGAGTCGCATAATTGATGTTGGTAAACGATAAATGGGAATCGAATTTGAGAGAGATGTCTACAAGGTAGACTTCTCTATGATCGATTTTCGTCGAAAGCAGTTAGAAACGAAGAGAAAGGGCTTTGCGACTATTTCATGGCTTAGGAGGTTTCCAAGTAGAGGCTACGTAAATGGATGGTTTTTATTTTTTAATGCGTAGGTGTGGTTGTTTTTAGTTTTTCCTATCTTTGTATTTACCTATTTATTGAATGGTTTAAGTTGTTTTGAATTTGGTTCTTGATTTGTTTTAGTATACTATAGATATAAATACTGGCTTAAAAAAGGAATACAGAAAAGTTTTGGTTATTGCTTATGTATGTAATTTGGTATATAATTTTTTTTGACAGCTTAATTTGGTATATAATTATTATAATTGATAAATCGGATGTATATATATATACACATATATATATATTTATATGTATGATATTTATATTATGTAATTTTAATTAATCAACTTATTATTTGTTTTTTTTAACACCGATTTATTCAAATTGTAAAAGAAACAGAGTTTTGGCTTAAGCCACATCAACACATACACTCATCAGTAGATGGTATAGATAAGCTGAAAGGAGCATAAAACAAAAGCAAAATAAAGAAAGCACGTCTAACCAAATAAACTGGTTATTTCTGACCAACTTCCATAGCATTTTTTCCGCAACAATGGCTTCCTCAACCAAAAGGTGATATAACCAAGAGATGCCTGCTTAGCTATGTATGAACGCACTGTCACAATCTCCATAGCAGCTTGTTTCCTCATCGGTGATGAATAGTCCAAAGACCAGAAATTTTATTCCGACGATGAAATTTGAAGATTTCTATAAATAAGCCAATGATTAAGGATCTATGTCTCATAAAAAGCTTCCAAACTATTGACGCTATGAGAACTTAGAACTGCTCAACCAATTCGAAAACAACCACAACCAAAATTTGGTTTCATAATCTGCTGGCCTGGTTGCAATAGATAACCGTCTCTGTGTAGATATCTCCATATCCAACTAAGACACGCCACTCGACCGTGAGTGGGCTCTACAAATGCCTCTGATGCGACTCCACAGCACACGCCACTCGACCGTGAGTGGGCTCACAATCAATCGACAAAAACAATACCTCAAACCCACGGCTACACTCCACTCCGCCTCCCCATCACTTCAGCGCACAACAAACAGTTCGTCGCCGACCAACGGCTCAAGGCGAGTTATTCTCGTTTCGTGGGAGTAATTGTAGGAGATGAATTACATCCCTCCACAAGGCCCATCAAATAACAGGCTCTAGTCCGGTAAGTTCGGCTGAGTTTAGTCGGCTTAGCGGCTAGAGACGTCGGCTCGACTCTAGAGTACTTTAAGCTGATCGGCCAAGCTGATCAATTATACTCGGCTTAGAGAGAACAGTACCAAGGCCCGCATACTCGGCCTTTGGTGACAGGGCCCAAAGGACAGTACGATTAGGGCATCACGGACAAGGGGACTATTAGAAGGAAGGAAGAGGCAACGAAGAGATGACCTTTTGGACAAAACCTACACACTAAGCGGCTAGATTTAGGGTTTCCTATCGATCACTCTGATCTTGTTGTTTAGACCTCTAATCTTGTCTCCTTATTTCCCGACAATCTTGTAATCTCTTGTCTGATTCTAATAAAAACGTCTTTAGCCAACCCATCTTGAAGTTCATCTTTCTAATCAGCTGAATCTCGTACAAACAGTAATGATTTCATGTCTCGAGTGCGTGTTCACCCGGAGCACAAGGTCTTTTCACCCAAGCTGGCTTATCGACTCATTCCAGGAGTATGGATAACATAATCCTTTTGGTGTGAACAATCCTAATCTTCAGTCTCAGGTTTGTCCCTTTTGTGTGAACAATTCACAGAAAAAGTTTTATGTGAAGATTGTGGGTTCATTTAGAGAAAATACACTCTATACATAAATTCAGACAAACAAATGATGCCTTAGATGTTATGGAAACATGTTTCTGGTTACATAATAGGGAGAAGTCTTGGTCCTTAAATCCTCTCGGGATTATATGTTTGTTTTTTCCATGTAATATTTTAATATCATTCTTTATTATAGATTTTTTAGAACTTGGTGGTGGTGTTTGGTGATATTGATATGATTACTACAAGCTCTTGGTTTATTTGGATATTGCTGCTTGGCTGAATCATTGATACGGTTTCGGTATATTCATAAACATATATTCTATGTTTGATATGGTTTAAGTTCACTTTGTCTTATATTTCTTTTCTTTTTCATTTCAAAATATATCTTTTAGTTTGAAGGATTTAAAAAATAAAATGTCGAAAAGTTTTTCGCAGCAAATAGACTTAATCTGGTTTATGTTTTGGTGTGGGTGGGGGGTTGGCTACGGTTGATATTGATTGATTTACATTCGTCTATTTTTGCTGGCCGTTCCTTGTAACCTTGAACATGTGTCAACTCGACAGGAGGCGGTGTTAAATGTATACTTTTGTCTGGAGTCCGAAATGGGCCCATGTATTTTATAAGAAACCACAGGAACGCTCCATGCCTCCATCTGTTGTTTTTGGTTTGATCTGAACATACAAGAAACTCTCGTATATTGGCTATTAAACCACTATCGGGGTTTTAACTTTAGCTTTAAAATCAAACAAATATCTGAAAGGGACTCTCTCACGGATTGAAATTTTAGAAAATAAAATATGAAAATGCGAGATGCCGTGAGCTTTATACCTGCTCGCTCCGGTCACTAGATTCAGAATCTGGCTGGGCCAATCTTTTAAAATTGCCCTAATCATCTTCATCGTCATCTCCGTTGATTTTGGCTTTTAACACGACTGAAAATTTATTATTCTTTCAATATTGTAACAAGCCAAGTATAAAATTCATTTTCCAAATCTGTTGTACGTTACTAGAAAAATTAATCTGAGCTATGACACATTTCCCCTGGCGTTATAGGAGTTTGACGTCAGTATTTTGCCACGAGCCGACCGATTTCTAATAAAATTAAGCTAAAATAGATATGTACAAGTCAATCTTTGATTTGTTTTTCCTCTGAATCTCTGATACTATGCCTTGACCGCCTCTAGTTTATTAATCTAGACAAAAGAAAAGACGTTCGTAACGGTTGCATTAACAGTCTCGTAATTTATGGAAACATATTGATCGATGTCGTGAACTCCGTTTATTCAATTTTCTGCCTATTAAAAAATAAAGGGAACAAACAATAAAGTGACAAATAAATAAAAACAAATTTGATTTTACGTATTTACTAACTTTAGTGTTTATCTTTGATACTGAGGACAGCTGTACATATGATCCAAGCGTAGCTTCAACTCCATAACAGTCTCTCTCTCTCTCTCAAAGAAAAAGGAAAGCGAAGTAAAACATAAAAGAAAATCTATTGACCTCCCTCACATCTGCTGAAGATCCGAATCAAATCCCAGATTCTCCTTCCTTCTCTCGAACTCTCTACTTAGATGTCGTCTAGTGTAAGCTCATCTCGCTGACTGATTCGATATGCTCGAACTCGTCCTCCTCTTGTGCATCCTCCTTCTGGTCTCCACCACGCCACAGTCTCTCTCAACCGAGCCCGTGACGTGTCAGGATCTCGACGGCGTTGGATCGCTGAACACCACCTGCACGCTGAACTCAAATCTCCGATTCGATTCCGATGTTCGCGTCTTCGGGACTGGGAGCCTCAACGTCCTCGCGCACGTCTCCGTCGATTGCCCTCTCCGAGGATGTACGATCACCTTCAACGTCTCCGGGAACATCCACGTGGGACAATCGGCGAGAATCGTCGCTGGATCAGTGATTCTCGCGGCTGTTAATTTAACCATGGATGGGAACTCTTCAATCTACACGACGGCGCTGGGTGGAGCGCCGCCTTCGCAGACTAGCGGAACGCCGTTTGGGAGGGATGGTGCGGGGGGAGGGCACGGTGGGAGAGGCGCTTCGTGTGTGAAGAGTAATGTGTCGACTTATTGGGGTGGGGATGTGTATTCGTGGTCGTCGTTGCATGAGCCGTGGAGCTATGGGAGTGAGGGAGGTTTTAAGTTGAAGGCGGGAGGGAAAGGTGGAGGTCGTGTTAAGCTTGTTTTGAAGGATACGGTGGTGTTGAATGGTTCTGTTGCTGCTGATGGTGGTGATAGTGGTGAGGAAGGTGGTGGTGGATCTGGAGGAAGTATTTGTATTCGTGCGGTGAAGCTGTAAGTCCATCTAAAGTGTTGTGTCTTTTGCTGGAATTTGATCTTTCTCATGTGTCTTTTGGGTATGTAGGAAGGGTTATGGTAAAATATCGGCATCAGGTGGGAGGGGATGGGGTGGAGGTGGTGGAGGAAGGATCTCTCTTGATTGTTACAGCATACAAGAAGATGTCAGAGTTCTTGTTCATGGTTTGTATTTCTTTTGCTACTTAACTGGGCTGTATAAACCTTTCTATGGGCAAATACTTGATGTCCTTTCTAGTTTCCTGTGGATATAGTTCTCTATTTGGGCTGTGTTCCGTGCTAAATTATTTGGTTCTATTTTCATATGACTGCAGGCGGTGCAAGTATTGGGTGCCCCAAGAATGCTGGAGCTGCTGGAACGTACTTTAACGCAGAGTTATTTAGTTTGAGGGTTGGAAATGATAACATGACTACAGAGACAGAAACTCCTTTGCTTGATTTTCCTACAAGGCCTCTGTGGTCAAACATCTATGTAGATAATCATGCAAAAGTTTTGGTTCCGCTGCTGTGGACCAGAATGCAGGTCAGTTTATTTCCTGAATGATGATCTTCTCTGCCCTGATTCCTTTGTGATCCGCGTACAATTTTTAATATAAGTTATTTATTAGAATATGGATGACTTTCTATATGCTTTCTTTTAACTGTTGACCTTTCAATTGTTAGTTCTTTTCGTTATTTTGTTTATTAAGCTCCTTGGTCTCTCTTTCTTTAAAAATACTTCGAGTTGGCACTACCCCTACATGTTTATTCTTTTCTTACTTTTCTGATTGTAAAGGTCAGAGGGCAAATCAGCCTTTATCGAGGAAGCAGCATTGTCTTCGGGCTATCAAAGTATCCAATTTCAGAATTCGAGCTTGTGGCAGAAGAGCTTTTAATGAGTAACTCCGTTATAAAGGCAGGTTATTGTTCCTAACCGTACAGTAATAATATTGGTTCTCCTGTACTGTCTTGCTTTTCTGTATGCCTTGTTAAGTTATTTTGTCCATAAATGAAGGTTTATGGTGCATTACGGCTTGTTACGAAGATGCTGCTCATGTTGAATTCTGTAATTAAAATTGATGGTGAAGGAAACCCTGCAGTGCCTTCCTCTGTCCTTGAAGTTCGCAACCTTGCAGTTCTAACGGTATACTTGTAAAACTTATCATGTCTCTTTTGGTTGAACTGGAAGACAGGTCTTGACTTCTTATTATTGTAGGAAAAATCCGTCATTACTTCTAATGCGAACTTGGGTGTATATGGTCAAGGAATGTTGACGCTCACGGGTCCTGGGGATGCAATTAAAGGCCAGAGACTTTCCTTATCTCAGTTTTACAACATAACTGTAAGAAAGTATTATTTAAACATGATTATTTCATCGAAGTTCTGTTGATTTGTTTATATCTATCATGATCATCTATGTTATTATGCGATCATTCTTCGTTCTGTCTATTACAAACACTTAGACATAGTCATCGGTGGAGTATGCAAAACTCTTTTTAACAGTTTCTTAATTTTTTGCAGGTTGGACCAGGTTCTATGCTACAAGCACCACTCGACGACGACGAAAGCAAAAACGCGTGAGTATGACTTCCTATACGTTTGCATTAAATTTTGTGAGGGTGATTAGTACTGGACTTAATTATTGAAACACTTATCTCTTTCTTTCTTTCTTTCTTTCTTCCAGGGTTACTCGTTCCCTTTGTGAAAGCAAGACATGCCCAATAGACTTGATAAGTCCGCCGGATGATTGCCATGTCAATTATACACTATCCTTTTCCCTTCAGGTAAGTTTGATAAAGAAGTACCTCGATGGCTCAAAGTTATCTTTCTGGCACGAGTTAAATTTTGTGATGTATAGACTTTGTACTACTTACTAGGTAGTAACACAAGTAAAGAGTCTAATAGTGGGCTGATCGTAACTTTTTACTTATATTATGAGCCAAAGTAATTGTGAGTTCCATTATCATGTAACACCTTAGCTGTGCATAGTTAGTCTTTTTGTGATATTATCCTTGTGGAATTAGACTTGACTGCTTCTTACAAATTCTTTTCTTTAATTTGTAGCCTCAAAATTTTACTAATCTTCTACCTTTTAATTTCTAGATATGTCGTGTTGAGGACATTCTTGTGAGTGGATTTGTTAAAGGAAGCATAATTCAAATTCATAGGGCAAGAACGGTAGTGGTTACTGATGAAGGCTTGATCAGTGCATCTGGATTTGGTACATAAATCAATTTTCCATCCCTTTTCAACAAATTCCTATAGTAGTTTGCCGAGTTTGCCCTTTTGCAGCCATACTTTCGCCATGTAGCTAACATTTTAATACCTTTCTACGTATTTAAGAAGATTAATGTGGTTTTGGATTCTATGCATTAAATTCCTATGACAGGTTGTAGTGGGGGACTGGGGAAAGGACTTTATTCGAATGGGGCTGGTAGTGGTGCTGGGCATGGAGGGCGAGGAGGATCAGGCATTTTTAATGGGAGAGTGTGCAATGGAGGTCATACCTACGGCGATCCGGATTTTCCTTGTGAGTTAGGGAGCGGAGCTGAAAGTCCAGATAATTCATATGGGAATGTGATTGGTGGAGGGATGATTGGTCAGTACTATTTTTATTTTTCTATTGTTTTAGAAAAACTGGCAGCTAACAATAGTAGACTGAACTATCTGTTTACTCATCTGACTCTGTCATGTCACATTTACAAATTTGTTTTCCATTTTTTCAGTAATTGGCTCCATCCACTTTCCCCTTTTGACGCTTAATCTCGGTGGATCTCTAAGCTCTGATGGCCAAAGCCTTGGAGAGCCAATAACGAAGGCTAACAGATCTTTGGTTGGTGGAGTTGGTGGAGGATCTGGTGGGACGATTCTTCTTTTCCTTCAGATGCTCGAACTCTCAAAGAATTCATCTCTAACAGTTCGAGGGGGCCGAGGTGGACCTATTGGGGGTGGTGGGGGTGGAGGTGGAAGACTTCACTTTCACTGGGACATGTTACACACTGGTGACGAATATTTTCCTGTTGCAACTGTCAAGGGGTCAATTAGTAATAGGTATGCACCATTTTCATGATAACTCAAGCAATCTCCCTTGCATGATTGCTACTTTGTGGGTCTTTTGTAGTTAGTGGGGTAAAAGCATGCATATATACATTGATTCCTAGTACTATACATCACCATGGATTAGAGGATAAATATTAGCGTTTGGTAGTTGAGACTGCCTATACTATTTTCTTTATGCTAAATTTTGGACTCAGATTCTAGAATCTGACAGATGTGTTTTTAATATGCAAAAATGCTTCCTCTATGATGTCTGCAGAGGAGGTGCAGGGGACAATGGAGGCCGTTTCGGGGAAGAGGGAACAATGACTGGAAAAAAGTGTCCAAAGGGACTCTATGGCACATTTTGCTTGGTAAGTCGTATGGCAATTCTGCTTATCCTTAATTTTAGCAACAAAATGGGTGTAACAAACTACGAAATTAGACAAACCCAATAGCTTACCAAGCAAAATAAAGAAAAGAAAGACAAACCTAATAGCGTTTACCACCACTGCAAATCTTTGCCATGTTTGCTTATGTTTGACACACTCTATTTTCTGGCTTTCATCTATTGTTTCAGGAATGCCCCATTGGGACATTCAAGAATGTTGAAGGCTCTGACAAACGTCTTTGTACACCCTGCCCGCCTGAACATCTTCCAAGTCGTGCAAAATTTGTATACGTACGAGGTATATATCTTATAGTTCTCTTGCTCTTCCATCCCTGGATCCCTTGTTTCTTCTTAACTGTGATGTCTGCTGATGGGAGGCGCTTTGAACCTGCAGGAGGAGTTAGCGAACCTGTTTGTCCCTATAAATGTGTATCTGACAAGTACAGGTTGCCAAACTGCTATACACCTCTGGAAGAGCTTGTCTATACATTTGGGGGGCCATTTCCCTTTGCTCTTCTTCTATCTGGTGTGGTGGTGGTTCTTGGTCTGTTGCTAAGCACATTAAGTATCAGATTGCTAAGATTAAGCTTCTATGGTGCCAATTCTATTGAACAGCAGAGTACTCATTGTTTACCCCATCTTCTTTCACTCTCTGAGGTATGGCTTTGCAGACATCATTTTGTCCCAAGTCTTCGGTTTCTTGTTGTAAGACAGACGAATTTGTCAATTGAATTATCTCGCCTGTCTCTTATCATTCTAGGTCCGAGGCGCAAAGTCTGACGATACACAAACCCACGCTTATCGTATGTACTTCATGGGTCCAAACACTTTCAGGGAACCTTGGCATCTACCCTACTCTCCTCCCGATGCAATCATCGAGATAGTGTAAGGATATAACTTGACTGGGTCAAAATCTGTTGTGATTGGATGCCAGAATGTTTTGATGAAGTCGCTGAACTATTACTTCTTATGTCTTTTAACCATTTTCCTGAAGTAGTATGTCATTAGTCCAGATTCATTTTCTTTCAGTCTTACTCTTTTCTGACAATGTGACATTGACTTTTGGCTCATTTTTTATTCCAAGGCACGTCCACTCATTGTTATGTACATTTCTTATTTGCAGGTACGAGGATGCTTTTAACAGATTTATTGATGAGATCAACTCTACCGCGGCTTATGATTGGTGGGAAGGGTCTGTTCACAGCATTCTATTAGTTCTAGCAAATCCTTGCGCCTGGTCTTGGAAACAATGGCGTCGCAGGAGAAAGATTCATCGCCTTCAAGAATATGTGAAATCTAAATATGACCATTCTTGCCTCCGCTCATGCAGATCTAGGGCTCTCTACAAAGGCATGAAGGTACGGATTCGTATAATCTAATGTTATATGTGTTGCTTCACAACTAGCTAGCTTTTACTTCGCATTTTGACCGTCTGTGTGTCGAAACAGGTTGGAGCCACTCCGGATCTGATGGTTGCGTATGTAGATTTTTTTCTTGGCGGTGACGAGAAACGTGTAGATATGGTCTCTATCATACAGAAAAGATTCCCAATGTGCATACTTTTTGGTGGAGATGGAAGTTATATGTCACCCTACAGTCTTCATAGTGACGCACTGCTAACAAATCTTCTTGGCCAGGTTAGCTTATCTCTCTCTATTTTTGTTTCCCTTCCAAAATCTCTACTCTGAAACTCTCCTAAAGGCTTCAAATCACTATTACAGCACATCCCACCGGGTGTTTTGCACCGCTTTGTTGCCGGTTTAAATGCACAGCTTAGGACTGTGAGGCACGGATCAATTCGTTCAGCATTACTTCCTGTCATTAGGTGGATAAACAGCCATGGAAATCCTCAACTCGAATTCCACGGTGTAAGAATTGAGCTTGGATGGTTTCAAGCTACAGCTTCTGGATATTACCAACTTGGTATCTTGGTTTTTGTTGGCGATTTTCCTATGAGCGATGTAAGCCGATCAGTTTCATTCAGCAGAAGTGACGACGATACCCCTCGGTAAAGCCATGATAGATTTGTGCCTCTCTAGTTATTGTCACATCTCTTAGAGTTAAGAAACTAAAACCCTGCGTAATCGTAACTCCATTTTCTAGGAGCAGCTCTACATGTCCCAGCAAATCTCTTATCGAGCTGCAACAAAACTTGATCCAACCTGGACATGGCTTATCTCGGAAGAGAATCAATGGTGGAATAAACGGAGGCCTTATCAATGAGATTTCAATAGAATCTCTGGAGTACAGGAGGGACTTACTTTTTCCGTTTTCTCTTTTGTTAAACAATACTCGACCCGTTGGTCGTCAGGTTACATATTCTCCACTCCTAATTAACGAACTATTCTCCACTCCTAAATAACGAACTATTCTCCTGATTGTTTTCTTCTTTGGTATTAACATAAGCAAAACCTTCATGTGGTGTATATGCAGGATACTCTTCTCCGTTTCATCTCCATCCTTCTTCTTGCGGATCTCTCAGTAACGCTCCTTGCATTGCTTCAATTCTATTGGCTTGCCCTCGCAGCCTTTCTCGCTATCCTCCTGATTCTCCCTCTCGCTCTGCTTTGCCCATTCCCTGCTGGCCTTAACGCTTTATTAAGTAGAGAAATGAGAAGAGCTTCGCTTACTCGTATCTACGCCCTTTGGAACGCGACATCTCTAACAAACGTCGTAAGTCGACACACATATTTCAAAACAAAGTGACCTCGTTTTCTATCTATTGTCTCTTATTCACAAAGTACATTGCAGATTGTGGCTTTCATTTGCGGTGTCATTCATTCTGGGTTTTTCTCTGACCAACTAAGTGAGATGACAAACATCTGGGACGCCATAAGGTAATAAATCGTGTTTTTAATCAGTTTGTAATCTTAAGATTTTGTTTATGGAACACTAAGCTTCTTTTACTTGTTACTACTGTATATTCAGTACAAAGTTTGTAATTACTTGATGTCAAAATTGGTATATGTTTTTGGCAGAGATGATGATAAGTGGTGGGTGTTACCAACAGTCCTCTTGTTACTCAAGTCGATACAAGCTCGGTTCCTTGACTGGCACGTCGCAAATCTGGAAGTACCAGACTTTTCTCTTCTTTGTCCCGATCCAGATACTTTCTGGGCATATGAATCTGGAGCTTGACGATCCAAAGACAAAAAAAAAAGTTGGGTATATCTTATTTTTCATGTAAATCTAGTAAAAAAAAAGCACAACTTCTTGTCAGTGTTAGGTGTTATCTGGTTTTTATTTCTGGAGTAAACTTTTAGGGTTTTTGCCAGAAGAAATGTTAGTTTAGAGAGCGAGAGAAAGTGAGTTATGTGATTGCTTAGAGTTTTGCAACAACGTAAATGTTTTAGATGGATCTACCTTTGTTACATTCAGTTCTATTTCTGGGTTAACTATTTTTTTTTTCTGAACATATAACAATTAAAACATTTATCATAACAAAATCTGAGCCCGACTCAAAAAACAACTATATATATTTATGAAAATATGGAACCATTCTTTGTCCATGAAACTGGAACCTACCTGATCGATAACATATTCAAATCCAATCTGGTAACAATTTTTGCTATAAAATCTGACCGATTTAACACATTTAACTAAAACTGAACCTCAGATCCGAATTTCTAAATTTGATCAAAGATGGTTCTAACTTCCAAGACTCGAAAGTCTGAAACTTTTGAAACCCATTTGATATAATATCTATCACAGGCCAAAGACACCGAACTGGATAATCTGAACCCGCAGGTCTTTATTTTTTCTCTGTCCCAGGGTTGCTACTACATTCAGAAAGGTTTCTCGACTGGTTTCTTCTTGAAAATGGCTTCCCAAGCCAAGGACGGAAACGGCGCCGTCTTCTCCATGAAATCCTTAACGGTCTTCAAATTAACAGCAAATCCTTTCCCGTTCAACGTGTCAATAGCGGACCGAGCTTGTTCAACGCCCTTTTCTCTGCACAAGGCATCAACCAATCCAACGAAAGTGGGAACGTTGGGAGAGTGACCAGACTCTAGCATCTCAACGCAAAAATCAACAGCATCATCAAGCATGTTGCAAGTGCACAATCCCTGAACCAAGACACCATAACTGAACGCATTTGGAGTAATCCCACTGCTCTGCATCTTCCTGAAAATCCTCTTAGCGTCATCAATTCTATGAGCCTTGCAAAAGCCCTCCACAACAGCAGTGTAGATAACCACCTCAGGGATCGTACCCTTGTCGCGCATCGACCCGAACAGCTTCATCGCTTCCTGCACAAGCCCATCTTTGCATAGCCCATCAAGCATGGCGACAGCGTTAGGAATCATTCCTCCTTCCTTCATCGCTTTGAAAATCTCATCCGAGTCTTCGGGAGGCGGTAATGGCTGGCTTGTTTCCTCCTTGGGCTTTCGCTCCTCTTCCTGATGGACTACACCAAGCTTGAACTGTTCGAGGAAGCCATGATCAGAGAGTGTGTCTTGCGGAGGCTTAGCGGAGGAGTTGGAAGATCTCTGCCCTCGCAAGGGTCTGTTGGGTAAAGGCTCGGGAGGGTTGTCGTCGCCCGTTGAGATGAAGCGCGTAAACGGCGTCGTAGCGCGAATCTTCTTCGCCATCTGCCTCGCAAAGACGACGGCTTTCGAGGAGGGCATCATCGTGATTAGGGTTTGAAATTGATGAACCCACTTAAGGCGAGAGGATATATCGATTAGTTAAATGGGCTATTAGTGGGCTTAACTAAGGCCCAAAAGAAATAAAACTCTGCTTCACTCGCTAATCTCAGCGCGTGAGCTTCAGAGGAGGAGTTACAAAGAGACTTTCCCTATCTCTCTCATCTGTAACCACCAAATCGCCGCCATGTTGAGACAAGCTTCTCGCCTCCTCTCCCGATCCGTCGCCGCCGGAACCTCTAAATCGGCGACGGCTCGTGGCTTCTCAACGGAAGTTCCGTCGACGATCGATTCGACGTTCGTGGAGTCATGGAAGAAAGTCGCGCCGAACATGGACCCGCCACAGACTCCTTCTTCCTTCATGAAGCCTCGTCCGTCGACTGCCTCTTCGATTCCGACGAAGCTCACCGTCAATTTCGTGCTCCCTTACGCATCTGAGCTTTCCGGGAAAGAGGTCCGTTTCCTTCTTCCTCGATCGATCGGTGTTCGCATTTTGAATTTCTAGGGTTTGATCTATGTTTGAGACATAGGATCGTGAATGGCTTTTGGTTTATGAGAATGTGTGGAAAGTGTAGAACAGAATCTCAGATTAGTTCCCTGGTGATTGAAAATGAAATGTTGCTTGTTAGATTCATCGCTGAAATGCTGAGAATAGTTGATGATGGTTCTAAGTTCTTTGCTGGTCAAATCTTTAAAATTGGATATTTGTATTGCAAAAACTCTTTATTGTTCATAGCAAATGATCCTAATGTTTAGTCTATTTTTTTGGTTTCTTATACAATGGGATTGATATATAATGATTGTATCATATATGATCTATTGTGTTTTTGAAACCGTGATGATTGTTAAATGTTAATATATTTGAAATGAATTGATTTGTATGTGTTACAAAAAAAAAAGAAGTGATGTGATATATCATGAGTTCATCTCTATGGCAAGTTGTAATCTATTCAATTTTATCAATGTCGTATAACATTTGAATTCGGATAGACTTATTCGTTTACCGGCAAATATCAGTATGAGCATGCATTGAGAGCTTTTGTCGTCTCAGACTTCCTGATGCATTGAATGCTTTTATGATCTTCTTCTCACACAAAATCAAAACTAAACCTAGTTCTTGATTCGTTTCTTTGTATATATATTTAATCATAACTCAAAGCTGATAGGTTTCTCGTTTGTCCACATCAAGGTCGACATGGTCATTATTCCCGCGACAACAGGACAAATGGGTGTTTTGCCTGGACACGTTCCAACAATCGCTGAGCTGAAACCCGGTATCATGTCCGTTCACGAAGGCACTGACGTGAATAAATACTTCGTGAGCAGTGGATTCGCGTTTCTCCACGCAAATTCCGTGGCTGACATAATCGCGGTTGAGGCCGTGCCGCTTGAGAACATTGACCCCAGCCAAGTGCAAAAGGGTTTAGCTGAGTTCACACAGAAACTTGCTGCTGCCTCAACGGATCTTGAGAAAGCAGAAGCACAGATTGGTGTTGAAGTTCACAGTGCCATGAACGCAGCTCTCACAGGCTAAAGGGAAGGTTCTCACTCTCCCTTGCTATTTCTTCCAAGGAAAAGAAAAACAAAATCATTTGTTTTTTTCAAATGATTAGTGAAAATCCCTTTTTTACTACTACAAAGGATTTGAAGTAATAAGAAACTGATTGTTTTTCTTGTTTTAATTGTGTTTGGAGTTTGTTTGAAATAAATGATTTTGTTGAAGACTGAAACCAACATAAACTTTCTTGTGTTCATAGTTTCTCCTTTGTTTAGTAATGAGAAATTACGTTCCCGACTGTGGTTATGTTTTTCATTTCCTAATATTATTTTTCCTAACTTTGCATTATTTTGCAATTTCTTTCTATGACGAAAAAACAAGTAGTCGTGTTTACTAAATCAACATGTTAATAATAAATTAATAATAAGTTAGAAATAATTTACGATTACTTGGTGTTTACATGCCTATTATGAAGTCATGTCAATTTCAATAATTTCTCTTTATTGAATGCAAGTTTAGTACTTAGAACAATGTAACGTAGGGGAAGATCACAGCGTAACCAAAATGCGCTCACTTTTACTCGAGTATTCATTCGATCGAAGTGAAAAATATTAATGTTGCAGATAGAGCGACATATATATGATTTATTTTCTGACTTTTTAAATATCGAACACCTTTTATCATAATTATAAATCAATATTAAATTAAATTAGATTACATACAGACATAAGCCAGTTACAATACAGACCGGATCTGAGTGAGAGAGGGAGAAAGAAAAGGAGATGCAGACATTCCGATGATACCTTACCAAATGAGACAGAGACGGTCTTGGAGACGACAGAGCTTTGTGTCATGTTTGTCATAATTTAGAGTGGTTACGCCATGGACAACCTCCTTCAAATGCATTCTCCAGAACGTCCTCCATTCTCTTTGCCAATATCACCTGTTCATCCATACCAATTTACATCATCGTTATTTTTATAGAGAAGCCAAACCCAAACGTATTTTATTGTTTTGGTGGTTGACCGCAGACTAATCCGCAGAACCACCAAGCCAATAATTTAGAAAACGAAGGCAAAACCAGAGCATGGGCTGGAAGAAGATTTATGATTGAAGTTCTAAATCTTACCTCCAGGCTGGAGAGTACAGCAGCGGGTACTTCGACCAAGTCCTTCGAGTTCCTCTGCGGTAGAATCACTCTCTTTATACCATATCGGTGTGCAGCTAGTATCTGTATATACATTAACCCGGTCGTTATAAATACACATTTTTAAGCTTCAGTTGCTTAAGAAATAATGTTTACCCAGTTTCATTTTTCTAAGTTTTTCTACCGTGTGTGAAGATCCGGGCTGGCTAGAACTAGTGGCTTACCTTATCTTTGATGCCACCAACGGGTAGGACGAGACCTCTGAGTGTCATTTCCCCGGTCATTGCTGTGTCTGCCCTCACTCGTTTCTGACTGAACAGCGAAACCAGAGCTGTCACTAAAGTCACTCCCGCTGAAGGTCCGTCTTTCGGCACAGCACCAGCAGGAAAGTGAATGTGGATGTCTCGTCCATCAAGAACATTCATGTCTCCTGCAAGTGCTAGCTTGAAGTCCGACGCACGGGCTCTTACCTATAAAACATCAATAGGTGATCAACTAAATAGTTCCAAATAGTAGATGCGGTCAAGTGAAGGTGTTTACCCATGTAAGAGCTAACTGAGCAGATTCTTTGATAACATCTCCCAGTTGGCCAGTCAAATGCAGTTCGCCCTTGCCCACCATGGATGTAGCCTCCACGAACTGGACCTCTCCACCGAAAGTAGTCCAGACGAGACCCACCGAAACGCCAGCTGATGCCACTCGATCAGCTGCTTCACTGTCATCAAACCTTGGAGGCTGCATTACACCCGGAAAAAAAAAACAGCACAGGACTAAGTTCCACAAATATCACAGTATCACAATGTAACATTCCGCTATACATATAGTTGAGAGTAAGCTTTACCCCAAGGATTTTTTCAAGCATGGTCTCATCCACCACCAAAGTTGAGGGACTCTGGAAGGTACTTCCAATCTCATGATCATTTTCACCCATTGGAATAACTTCCATTTCCACTTCGCCTCCCTCGGCCATTCTACCATTGAGCAGAGGAGAGGCAAGTTTCTGCACATCTTTGCTCACTGGAAGAGTTTGTTCATGCTCTGCGACCATTACAGCTGCTGCACGAGCCACAGCAGCCAAGTTTCTTTCCAGACTACGAACACCGGCTTCCCTTGTGTACCTCTGAATTATATTCTTTACCATAGCCTACGGTCAATATAAGAAGAAAAAACTAAATAAGAAACTGCATAAGCCACCCACGGAAGAAGATTATCAGCATTGCATCAAAGTTTTTAAAATAGTAATGTACCTCCGGAATCTTGAGGAACTCAGAAGTCAGCCCATGTTGATCTAGAACTCGAGGAATCAGATGACGCATTGCTATCTTCAGCTTTTCCTCTTGCGTATACCCTGGCAACTCAATTAGCTCCATCCTGTCTAAAAGAGGAGGTGGAATAGGCTGAACCCTATTCGCAGTGGCAACGAAAACCACCTTCGATAAGTCATATGGAACATTCAGATAGCTATTTTCCAGTTAAGGGCAACTGTCGATTCATCATCTGCGGAACTATGAAAGAATATCGTTGTTGCCTAAGAGAATGTGAAATTTAAAACTCAAGAAACTTTCAAAATGGCTAACAAAATTTGGACACTAAATCTAGTATATTGTTGAAATAAGAAACATGATAGGATACTGATCATTAAAAGATTTGTTCTGCTCTGGATCCAAAACTTCCAGCAGTGCCGAAGCTGGATCACCCCGAACATCTGAGCCTGTTTTGTCAATCTCATCCAACAGCATAACCGGATTGCAAACACCAACCCTCTATTAATAAAAACATAAAGCGAAACAGTAAGTAATAAAAAAAGATATAATATACCATCCAGCATGAATGATTGTAGTCAAACAAGACATTCACATATTAGAAGGATCCACAGCAGCAGTTTTGCAACAGATCGTTCAGAAAGGTAAGTGGCAATCATTTTCATGATCTACAATACTTTGTTTCACTTAATATTTTCAAGGTTAAACAGACACTCAGACATACACCGATCAAACTTATCTGCTACAGCTTAGTTCATTTTTTAAAATACATCCCCAAGTTTCTCTCAGATTTTTTAAGCATCACTTAGATATGTGTCTTTAGTAAGAAAGAAAAAAACTCACCTTTAAACCATCAATGAGGCGCCCTGGCATGCTTCCTATGTAAGTCCTTCTGTGTCCTCTAATATCAGCTTCATCTTTAACACCACCCAAAGATAGGCGAACAAATTTTCTACCCAACGCAGCCGCAATAGATGATGCCAAAGATGTTTTGCCCACACCTGGCGGACCAACAAAGCACAAAACTGGGCCTCTAGCATCCGGTTTAAGCTGCAGTAGATAAGTATTAATCAAGATAAAACCGGGAAACTGAAGATGAATCACTCGAAAAGAGAAAAAGAAAGACAAACAATCAACCTTTCGAACAGCCAGATATTCAATGATCCGTTGCTTGACCTTGGCTAAACCATAGTGATCACTGTCAAGACGTTCTTTTGCTGCTTTTAGATCCAACTCATGTTCTTCGCTTGCTTTCTCCCAAGGAAGATCGGCCAAAAGCTCCAGGTAAACTCGTGAACTGTTATAACCAGGTTGCTGAGGTTGCATCTTTTTTAGTCTCCTGCATAAGGAAATTAAGAAAGAAAAATTACAATTAAGAAAATTGAGTCTTCCACTTGGCCCACAGTCATACAGCCATTAGCAATTTTCCTCTAGCACAGCATACCTCAATTCCCTTTGAGCATGCTTCCATATGTTAGACGGCATTCCCGCAGCTTGCATCTTTCTTTCAAGTGCAGCTACATCATCTTCATCATCATCGTTGTCACCAAGCTCTTCTTTAATAGCCCTCATCTACAGTAACAAGTTCCACTGTCATACCACTTAAGAGTATAACCTCTCAGATTGACACCGAGTGCCAAAACAAAACCAACCTGCTGACGCAAGAGATACTCCTTCTGTGACTTTGACAACTGGCCCTCCACTTTTTGAGTAATCTTCTCTGCCACACGAATTGACTGCCACAACAACATCAACATTAATTCACAATGGCGAGAGGAAAAGTACAGGAAATATATAATTAATGTGTGAATAGCAACAGCTAACCTGCAAATGCCGATCAACTAGTTCAGTAGCCTTTGAAAGTCTAACTTTAAGGTCAACTGAATCCAGCATAGATAACTGCTCTTCAAAACTCATCTCAAAACTAGCAACAAATATGTCTGCTAGTTTATGAATGGGAACCGTCTCCAAAAGAACTTTTGTCCTTCCACCAGTTTTCTGTTTCTGAAAGAAGAATCAATGCATGATTTATTAGTACAATCAAGATAATCAGATGAAAACTAAGCAACTGATCCAATGGACAGACCAAAAATACCCAAAGACAACTAATTTCGTGAAAGCAAATACCATTAGATTCAACTTATCAAAAATTTGAAGTAATCCTACAAACTCTAATCCTGAAGCAACAACGAAACCTGAGAGGAACCAAAAACAGAAAGCTATTTCAGTTTCACTAAAGTTACCTGCTCAAGCACGGAAACCAGCTCCATAGCAGTGGTCTTAAACTGGCGTGACAGTGCTACAAAATCTGGATCGTGTTCCACTTGCTCCAACTCTGCAGATGTCAGAAAGGTAACCAGCTAAAGACATCAATGTGCTAGCATATAGCCAAATGCAATAAAAACTTAAAATCTGGTGACGAACCTGAAATAAGCCAGAAATACTATCACTACCAAACAAGCTCTGACTCAAAACTATTCTATGTGAGAATCTCTAACCTCAAACAGTTCTTAAACGCATACATTTTTCAGTTTAAGAAGCAAAATGAGAAATAACATCTATAGAGATCAAAGTCTTTCAAAAGGTAGAAAAACTCATTCTGTAGAAAAAACTCAATTGCATGATTAAGCAGCAAAATATATAGGTCCTTAACGTAGTATCTGAACAACTGAATTGCTTAAGAAAATAAAATTTTGACATCGGTAATCACCAAAAGCTTCAAAGGGACATAACATATCCTACCTCCCTTAGTCATCTCGAGCGATGTAATCCGCGCAACAGAGTATGGTCCTCTTTTTCCAAGCTCCTGAACGTTAAACCTACTCAGGCCTTCAAGGACAACTACATACGTAACTCTTCCACTTGGTTTCTCCACCCCTCTCGAAAGATGCAGAGCACGAGCTGCTACTCCCCTGAACATTAGAGAAACAACATCATCACTCATCATATGCCCAGAATCAAACCAAATAAGAAACTCAGATTCACAGCATTCATATTAGTTTTACTAAAATCACAATCTAATGGGTGCAACGACCTGCTATGCCAGTGAACTTCCTGCTGATCTTTAGCATCAGACTTTTGAGCATCTGTTGTGCCAACTAGAAACTTCAAGCTTCTTTCTCCAGAATCACTTCCACCACCTAAGGCAAAAAATATATTATAATCAACATCATCAAATCAATTCTCATCAACTTTCGCAGTACCTGGATTAATCATCGTCCCAATTGAAGAACCCTCAGCATCATCTCGAACAGGTAGGATACCAATTAGCCCCTTCTCCTCTTTCTGCCACAGCTCCTGCTCCACTAGCGTCACACTACACTCGCAAAACAAGTTACGGTCAATTGAAATCAACAAGATTACGATTGTACATAAACTCTAATCCAATTCGATTAAGGTTACCGATAATCAATTACAATCAATACCACCAGAAAATTAACCCTAACTCAAACCATTTTGGCACGATTCGGTTGTTGAAGCAGTGAGGAGGAAGAAGAAGAAGAAAGCAGAGTCTACCTGCTATGAGAAGTGCAGCGGATTCGGATGATGGCGCCAGGTAAGAGAACCTTGTTCCTGAATGGAAGAATCGCTAACCGACTCGGTAGCTCGACGGTATCCGCCATTAACGTCTTCTTCGAGTTTCTCTTCAAATGGGATTCGATTTGTTGATCGCTCTGTTTAATAATATACCGACGCTTCTCTCTCTTTGTCCTCGCGTTTTAATGATTTTGATTATCTACTTTTTTCTAATTCTGTACATATTATGTGAATTTTATATTTGGTCCTTATACTATATCTCAGTTTTAACATTGTACCTCTTTATTTACTTAAGCGACTTTTAATGAGATTGTTTAATTAGTTCATTCAATAGCTTTTTTGGTTAGTAGTCCCAAAAGTAAGTGAAATAATTTTATTTTAAACTCGAATGATGATATAACAACAACAATAATACAATCTATTCTTTTGGTACGTAAATGTATTATCAAATATAAATTTTGATAAAAAATGTTTAATAAATCAACGAAGATTAAAAATTCGTGACATATAATGGAAACTTTAACTCTTTGTCAAAACCAAATATAGATAAACTCAAATGCATAATCTTTTCTCAAGCTACAAAACTTACAATTAATAATTCAAATTATTTGATATGGTTTGATTCCTTAATAAATTGCTCTTGTGGTCAAAGGTTGTATTATATAAAATTATTTTTTAAAACTTATGCAGTTCAATTATTAATATACTGCTTCGTTTTATAGGTGATGGACATTAGGGCATCCACAATGGTGGGATTGTGTTTCAAGTCCCTTAGCATTTTTAATTAAACTTTTATTTTAAGGGACCTAAACTAAGGGACTAAGTGGATTATTAGTGGGACTTTGATTGTCTCTTAGTTTATTATTTAATTAATTTTTTATTTGAATAAGTGATAATATATGTAAAGAAGTTTTAATTAAAACTTATAAGATAGAAGTTTAACATTAAAATTGAAATGTTAAGAAAATTACAAAAAAAAAAAAATACAAAATCATAATTTAAAAAAACAAACAAACATTTATTCCAATACAAATAGAAACTTAGAAACTATATGTTATTTGGAAGATGTCCAAATTTATTCCATATATTTTCAATCAAATCATTTTTTAAATGTTGATGGGTTTCTCGATTCCGAAGGTTCGTCCGACGTTCAAGTGGAGTGCCGAGAGGTGACGGATTATTGACGGTAAAGGTATCCGCCTCTTCTCTTTCTCGAAATTCAGCAATGTTGTACTGAGTTCTTGACGATCGTTCATCCTCGACAATCATATTATGAAGTATGACACAAGCTCTCATAATATTACCTATTTTTCGTTTATCCCATATGTTAGATGGATTTCTAACAATGGCAAACCGAGCTTGTAGGACTCTGAATGCACGCTCGACATCTTTTCGCACACCTTCTTGGGTTTGAGCAAATACAGAATGCTTCTGAGTTTGTGGTAGTCGGATAGATTGAATAAATGTAGCCCATTTTGGATAAATACCATCCGTGAGATAATAAGCCAAATTGTACGGATGATTGTTAACATAGAAGTTAACTTGTGGTGCTATTCCGTTAATTACGTCATCAAAAACGGGTGATCGATCGAGAATATTAAGATCGTTCATAGTACCTGGAGCTCCAAAAAAGGAGTGCCATATCCAGAGGTCATATGATGCCACCGCCTCTAAGACAATCGTTGGTTTTCCGGTTCCTCGTGAATACATTCCTTTACAAGCAGTGGGGCAATTCTTCCACTCTCAATGCATACACTCGATGCTTCCAATCATCCCTGGGAACCTACGTTGCTCCCCAAAGTATAGTAGTCTTTGCAGATCTTCCGGTGTGGGACGTCTTAGGTATTCATTGCCAAACAAGCGGATTATTCCGGCGGCAAAATTGTGCAAACATCCTCGAGCAGTTGTTTCACCCATTCGGACATATTCGTCCACTGCATCAGCTCCAACACCATAAGCCAATTGACGAATTGCTGCGGTACATTTTTGGAGTGCAGTAAGACTAGACCGCCCGGTTGCATCAACTCTTTCTTGAAAATACCGTACTTCTGTGGAGAGACGCTGCACGATACGCATGAATAATGTCCGGTTCATTCGAACCGTCCGGTTGCATCAACTCTTTCCTTTACCACCATTTCTTCTAGCCTTAGCAGCCTTGATTCCTTCTGGCCTCCGCTCAGCATCAACGACACCGTCGGTGGTGGAAGGTTGTGTCGTTGTCTCAACATTCTTCCTCTTCTCACCGTTGCCAGCTTTAGGTGCGTTAAGGGAAAGCCACTTCTGTTCAAATCTCAACGTACACCACGCATGTTCAAGAGTAAACTTCTTAGCTTGATCAGCAAAGAAGATCTCATGCGCCTTCTTTAGAAGATCAGTGTCACTCTCACCACTTCTATGCTGTCTCTCTGCTGCGGAGTATGCGGCACAAAACTTGTTAACGTCATCGTTTATTCTATGCCACCTTTTCTTGCATTGCCCGGGTTCTCTCTCACCATCTTCTAATCCATGAGGACTTGAGGAATAGAGATGAGCAACCCTATCCCAGAAGGTCCCCGACTTCTGCTCATTTGCTACAATTGCATCTTTAGAGGTGTTGAGCCACGCACTGATCAACACCTCGTCATCAGCCGGGTCCCATTTACGTCTAACACCACGGGGCACTGGTGGTACTTGAGATGGTTGTGAACTGAATGACGGGATAGGTTGAGAATCACCAAAGTTAATACCACCATGGTAAACGCTCCCTTGTTGACTCTGAAGCAGTCCTAATAAACTAGAGCTCTGACTATGAATATTATTTGGATCCATAGCAGTAAGAAAAGAGAGGAGATATATTCGAGAAAGACAAGAGATATATTAGAGAAAAGAGAAGAGATATATTAGAGAAAAGAAAACAGATATATTAGAGAAAAGAGAAGAGATATATTTGAGAAAAGCGAGTGAGATGAAAGAAGTGAGAAGAGAAAATTGATTTTATAGGAGGAAGTGAAGACTACAAAGTACAAACGCAAATAAATGGCTAACTCCGAACAAGAACTGTCTAATCCAAACTTATTACAGAAGAGAAAAGCTATCTAACATTCCTAACTACATCATTAATATAATGAGATTTGGTTTTAAACAAACTAGACTAGTTGTAATTAAGCAGTAATTCCTAACAACATCATCAATAATAATCCTAGTCTATTGCGAACAACTTGTGTCTTTCAAATACAC
This sequence comes from Brassica rapa, assembly GCF_000309985.2. Taxonomy (NCBI): domain Eukaryota; kingdom Viridiplantae; phylum Streptophyta; class Magnoliopsida; order Brassicales; family Brassicaceae; genus Brassica; species Brassica rapa. The sequence goes on along the minus strand of NC_024800.2, from coordinate 27,301,405 downwards.
GCAAGTGTCTTTAAGTTTCACAAAACTAAGACTCAAAGAATTACAAACTCAGGCAAGGCAGATAGATGATAGCAGAAACATAACTTTGGATCACAAAACAAAACGAGCAGGATCTAATCCCACTACCAAGTTTCAGACGATAGCAGAAAGAAAACTAAACTACAGCACAAAACAAAACGAGCAGGATCTAATCCCACTACCAAAGAGACACAAACTATTTCGTTAATATCAAACTGTAAATATAGAAATCACTCAACCTATTTTCTTACAGGATCTAACCACAAAAGTTTTTAACGGATGCTGTTTTTTAGCTACGAATCACGCATATAATCTAAAGAAAACAATCTCTCTGCCTACAAAGATACAAATCATACAATCAAACCATGTAAATCAATAAGCTTTTTTTCTATTCCAAACCCTAGATTCTAACCATTTCATCTACGAGTTGAAGACCGTACCTTGACGAGATTGGGACGATTCACCGAGGATTTGGAGAGGAAAGAAGCTTGCGTACAGGACCGGAATCGAACGGAAGTGGATTGAGATTTCAAAGATGCGACCTCTCGATTGGAAGCTGCGACCTTTCGATTGGCAAAGACACGCCAACGGAGACTCCAGTGGAAGAGAGAAGACGCAGGTGGAGTGAGGAGATCAGGTCCTCGCTTTCGTTTGGAAAGGATCGATCTTTGATTCGATGCTTCAGTTCATCGCCATGGAGCTCTCCTTTTTGGATTTTGCGATTTCAATTTCAGGAATGGGAATGAGCCGAAACGACCGTCCCTTCGTCGTTTCCATCGTCCAATACCGTGTTGCCACGTCTCCTTCGGGACGAGCCCGATTGTCCCTTAATTACGGCCCGTCCCACCCATTTTAATTTCATTTTGATTTATTTTCGACCCAATAAAGAGGAAGGGACGGCCCAAGGCACGCCCGATGCAGATGCCCTTACATAACCGTTAAATTTATGTCGATTGTAAAAGTAGTGGATCTATTTGATATTTTGCGAAAGTAAAGATACTTATTGGAAATTTCTCTGGATCCATTTAGAGCCGTTGGATCTTTCGGATAAGATGGGAGGGGCTAACGAGTGGGCATCAGGTGGACAAAGGAAGAGAAGAAGTTTGGGGGCCCATGCTTGTCTCATGCCACGTGGCGGATATAGATAAGGTGAAAGCTGGGGCTTATAAGTCTACGTGTTATATCCAGAATGCATTCTACGGTCCATGCTACCGAATACATACGCGTCGGTCCAGATAATTGTATACAAGAATGTATACTTCTATAAGAAAATTGTAGATTATTTGTATTTAACTTTATCTGTAATGTACGGTTACCATTTATTTTTCGTTTTATTTATTCACATCGAGATTAGTAATAAAACGCACGTTTTGCGGCGAGGAAAAAAAAAATACAATTATGCGATTTTCCTGGGCCTATAAGCTGGCCGAAAACTTACATTACTACTCTGGTTAGAAGGACCCATTAAATTTTCGGGCTGCCCTGATGTAGTAATTATGTGCGGCCTTCGACCCAACTTAAGAATGTATGTTACTTGGTGCAACGATTTTTTTCGGGAATAGACGGAAATTCATGATAAATCAACTGAAGAAAATAACACTTTTTACAAGGTGGGCAACGTTTTAAATGACAAAGCATAGATATAGTACATAATATTTCTACATCACTTGGAAGTTGGAAAAATAAAACTGTAAAACTTCTTTATTAGAATGACATTTAGTAATCTTTATAGACCAACACAACCTAAATTTCTAGTTACACATGACATTAGAAACAAACTATATGACAATTTATAATTTATCTGCATTTTTGGCTGACTTTAACATCACATCTCTCACATATATAGCTTTTTCACAATACACTAGAATGTTCAAATACATTTTTCAAAAAGTATTCTCAATTCCGTGTGTATGCACATTCAAATCTTGACATCTTCTTTACTAATTACCATTAAGCATTGTTTATGCATCTGTTCCAACATGTCATTTCAACAACATAATATGCACTTCCACCAAATTCTACATAAAACCAAGCAAAAACATGAAATATTTCAACGTAAGATTTTTAATATTTTCAAATGTATAGTGAGAAGAATAGTGACATTGATCCACAAGATGCTCAACTTTTGAGGTACACAGAAAGAGAGCCAAATCGCCTCAAACTTTAAGTTGCAGCGTTTTTATATGTTCCTAATATAAATTTCGATATTGTATTCATATGTATAAGTTTTAGAACCACACTCATAATGAAAAAAAGGTACGTAGTAGATTTTTCCATGCACCTGAGATATATTTTCTTTATTTGTTCACGTGAATTACTTCTTTTTTTTTTGTTCACGTGAATTACAAGGTATTGTTTTTCCTAAAAAACAATTGTTATATTTAGATATTTATAGTGACATTTATTTGTTTATAGCATTTCAATGTAAAACTCTATATTTTCTTCTAAAATAGAATAACTCCATAATATATTGTGGTTTGCTCCAACTCTACTCTTTTTTTAAATAAAAAAATGAATTAATGAACAAAAGTAAATGGCATACTCTATTTATAGAGTAAATCCAATTTTACTCCGTTATGAAAAAAAAATAGAGTGAAGTTGAAAATTTTCTTATTTCGAACTTTACTTTAAAGTAGAAAGCAGAGTGATATTGGAGATACCCTAATGTCAATATACCGATCTGTGGTATAGCTGCTACCTTGTTTTTCCTTGTTTTTGTCAAGGTGCCAAGCTCATGAGAAATCTCTTGCTTTATAAAACTCTTAAATCATATAATGATATTTACAGTTAAGCAGAAACATTTTGATGTTTTTTAAATATCAAAAATATCCGTTAGTAATAGATCATTTCTTCAAAATGGCTTAGAACACGTTACTTGAGTCTTTTCTCTACCGTCAAGATATGAACTCATGATTTCTACAGAAAAAAAAAAGAAATCCTATGGACTCTCTCCTAGAACACCAATTATATAAGAGGTTGGCATGGGTTACTTTGATATTTCTTGTTTGATTCACCCATAACTTTTCGTAAAAGCTTGTTGGATTTAAATTATTTTGGCCATACCCTAAAATATGGTTGGTCCTTGGTCCCCCTCATAAAGGGTTACAAGAATTTAAAGAGAAGAAGTAGAGGATGGATTGATGGTTGAGAAAATCTAACAATACAACAAGAGATAGTAGTATTCTTATTTAATGGTTTTCCTTCTTTGCCTTATCAAACCCCATCTTCAAACTTCTCCTTTTATTTTTCCACCGATGTCACTTTTACGTTTTGTTGAAGATTTGGGTGTAGATCTTTCAAAATCTTCCATGATACTTTTTATACGGTACATAACAAAGTATATATGTATTCTAGTGGTTTTATTGGGTCTATGACTATATAGCTAGAAACAGATGATCAATTGTCACTGAACATATTATTCAAATATCTGTCTATATGATCTATTTTTATGTGAAATATGGTAATACAAAAATAATGAGGTATAATATTTATATTATGTTGTCATAATGAATTAGTAAATAAAATGCAATGCACATATATTGAGTTTTGCATCTGAGCATTAGAATCAAACGTAATTTACTTAACCAATTAGTAGTAGCCTAATGATAATGTTTTGGAATTTGGTGTAATCTACATTAGTTATGCATTCGATTTGTCATAGAAATTTAGTCTCGGCTTGGACTTTGTCTCAAATGGTTAACATGGTAGGTTGTAACAAACGATATGTCCCTGATATTAGTTGGAAAACATTCTAAATTTGGATTAAACAGTATGATAGTCAATCCATTATATATCACTAAGTGTGTGTTTTCTTCGCTGTTGACCAGACTGTACTTGTACTGCTATCCAAACTGTACATTAACATATATTTAAAACTCATATACTTATAATCTCAAGATGTATCTAAAATAAACCTTAACCTTATATATACTTAGATTGGAGTTATGTGATTGTTAAGGTTCTGGTGCAATATGCGATAAAAGAATTATGAATTGGAGATGTTGAATTTGATTCGGATTAGTACCAAAAGAGAATATGAAAAGTTGATATATATATATCAACTAAAGAAAGTTTGTATTGGCATCCACCAAATGAACGACATGCATTGTTTTTCTCATTTCTGACCTTCCTACAGGAAATCATTATTCTTCGAGATTCAAAAAAGTGGGTCCAAAAATTAACATTATGAAACCAGTTGGCCTCACTAGCCCCTCCTATAATAGAGAATCAGACACAAGGTACGTACGCATATAATTATAAAGAATGAAATTTTCGGATCGATTTGATGATGATGAGTAAAAGACTATACACATGTAATGGACTTGATCGTGATGATGTTGCATATAAGAATCACTTATAAGAATCCATACCAGACCATATATTATATATATAGAGACAGTATTGATTGATTAGTTTGGTCTTTCTTGAAAGCTATAATTTGGCTAACTTCCAAACCCCTTCGGTGATCGATATATGTAAATAAAAAGGGATTAGAACGACAAGCTATAAGGTGTGTACAAATCGCTAATATGTTCTTTTATACACAGAAAGTAAACATTATTTTCTTATTGGTTCTATATTAAAAGCAAACTGCGTATATGATATTGGCTAGCTAAATGGAGAAGTTAAAGATGGCTTTGTTGATCTTATTTTCCGTGTACATGTTCAAAAAGAGACTTACCAGTTACCATTACATGTAACCACACACATGTGACCATTACGCATTAAATGGACCATTACTTTATCTTTAAGTATTGTAATATGTTTTGTATTTTGTTAGGTTCTTACGTGAGGGCATGATCCATGGCACAAGCCACATCTTTTGGGAAATTGGGAACAAACAGCCATATCTTTCAATAGCATACACTACTATTTAAAAACCAAAACAAAAGCAAAACTGACCCTCTTTTTTTGGGTAAAATGTTAAACTCACACATATATTTAAAGTTAATTAGCAAAACTGACTCTTCTTTGTACTGCTTTTCATATTTTCAACAAAGAAAGATAGGCTCATAAAACTTAATTCACCAGAGAATGAAAAGTAATAAATTGATCGGCTCAACATCCAAGTTAACTTTATGGTACGGTGCTTCTGGTAGACAATAAAATAAAACAAATCATAATTGGATTAATTAATCAATACATTAGGAAATTTGACTTAGACCAAATCATGAATTGGCTCGTAAGATGCCATTCCCTTACATCAATGTTTTTGCCTACCTGTCTACCTCTTGCCACCACATTTCTACTTCTACACCTTTTGTCTATATACGCAGAATATCACAGATATATTTCGCGTGTGTATGGTCCATTCTCATCTTATTATCTTATTTATGAGTTTAGTTAATTAGAGTCTAATATTCTCAGTCTACCATTCCTTCTCATTCTAATTTTAAAAAGTATATATATACGAATTACAAATTAAGTATCGCCCTTGTTCAAAACAATCATATTTTAAGACATGAGTGCGTTTTCTCAAGAAAACATTAATTGTCTAATACTAATATTCAGATACTATATAGAAATATATTTACTAATTACATTATATTGTTAAATATATAAATTGTTAATATATGAAAATATATATGATATTTACATAAATAAAATATAATGTGTCATCTGATATTTCGATTTTATGTATTGTAACCATGACCATATGATATACGTGTATGTAAATGTTTATATATATCCTTTGTTTTGAAGAAGACGGAAGCGATTTTTTTTGGTTGAGAATGTGATATTGCATAGTGTGAAGCATTATTATTCTTACTCATGAGGAAACGTGAAGGTGGATAACAGGGATAAATTTTTAAAACCCTAATTAAAGAAAACAATGATGTCCAGTTGTGTATTTTGCATCTAATCAAATCGACACCTTTGAATATTGACTCTTCTTCTTTCCACTTTTCTCATTTCTAATTTTTTTTCCGCGAGCAAATAATTTTCCATATTTTTATTCTCATTTAGTTCCGCATTTTTTTCATCATGGCCAACACACAATTCCAACTATAGGCTAAAGTTACACATATATAATATATTTGTATAAGATAAACATCAAATAGAAAGTATGCTAAGTAACTAAAAATATCTCTTAACACACACACACTATATGTATAATATAAATTGTTGTTTTTACCTACACCACGTTATTGTGACTGCATATAAATTGTTGTTTTTACCTACACCACGTTATTCTGAAGACGCGTTGTCAAATTCAACAACCAATAAAAGATATTACTTTTTCCGGTTTGGCATCAGATATATGAGTTTCGCTTAAGCATCCAGCTAATCTCGGACGTGAGCAAGTTCTTGTATATGTTGTGATACATAAATGGACAACTTTAATATAGGGTTCCCTATACATATCTTTATGCATATTTTAAAGACTGAAGGAGATATGGAAAATGAGATTGTTGGGTGAAGAGTAAGAGAGATTGAAAAGTGAGGATAACATGTTTTAGGAAGAGAAGAATTGAATGTTCAAGAGAAGTTTTGCCCAAGAATTCACAATTTGGTGTGGTGGGCTCCTCTAAAGGGCAAAGAACAAAAGTGTGTGATGTTTCCATTACTATTTTCATTACTGCTATTATTATTAGATATTCCATTTAAGTTTTATAACAATCACTAGGTTTTGGTCAAATCAAGACAATACCAGTCCAATGGTCATCGCTCAATTAGGCTACAGTAGAAACTGATATTACAATATTAATCATATTTTGTAAAAATTGCAGATTTATGTCAGCCGTATATATTCTGAAAATAGATTAGACTTGAAATATTGAAATACAATTCTCCTGTCGTTGTAGATATGTTTCTACCTCCCCTAATGTTCAAAACTAATTAAAATTTTAGAAAATTATTAGGTTAAGCCAAGAGCAACAACCTATCTAATATCTATATAATATATTACAAGCTCATGACTTGCAGTTTTTTTTTTTTGATAAAACTTGTTGATTATCTTTGTTTAGTGAAATGTTTTAGTTGGTAGATACATACACACATATACACATGTGATATGTGTGTGTGTTTTGGCGCGCAAATATATAGCATGTCTTTATTATCGAGAAAGTCAGTACCTGCAATGCCATAATTTCTTATATTCAATTAAATGTAACAGTAAATATAATTTGAATTTCACAGTATTGAATAATATGAACTGCATTTTTAGTAGTAATTTGTTTACGGATGATGAATCATGTATTTACGACATTTTCTTTCTTGCCGAACAAATACTTTCATATATAATTTGTTATCTACTGGACTTAAACAATTTCCTTTTGTCTGAAAACAATTTAAAAGAATCTTACATGGTAATTTTTTAGCAAACCCTTTCACAAAAAAACATGGTAAATTTTGAAATAAATAGTTTGTTGGAAGACGGACAAAAACAAAAGAAATAGTGCTACAAGAACACGATACTTGAATATCTTTTAGAAAGAAAAGACTATACTGTTTGATATCAGCAATAAACACGACACAGAGTCTTCTCGAGAGAAAAAGAAAGAAAGCATGCCAAGAGAATTTCAATATATAGTTAATTATGACAAAGATAGATAAAAGTTTTGTAAAAATCTTGATGATAAGTATAATTATTACAATTATTTAGTTTTAAAGTAAAAAATTGTTGTATACATAGCATATGTGATTTAACCAACATATGTATAGGAAAAGATATTTGCATTTTGTTATTTTGGTCTTACTAGAAACAAGAAACAGGCCAAAATGTGATTCGTGAATTTAACCCAAAAAGAAAAGAATTTGAATTGTAAATCTGTCGCTCTTCCAACCTATATATAAAGATTAAATTGTGATACTTACAACTAGTTGCATTTTTTATTTTAATAAGTAACATTTTATAAAAAAGTTGCTAATATAGACGAATCTACAAAAGCATAAAAGATCTAAAAACGAAATATACCCATCAAAAAGAAAAAGTAAAAAAAAAAATGTAGATGCGATTCAAGTATTCAACATTGGGTTAGTAATAAATGAGAATCATGCTTACTATGTGCATATACGGAGACTTTAAAAGCCTTCCCTTAAAATTTTTGCATTTCATTCCATTCCTCCTCCTTCTCTTCACCATTTATCTTTCTCAAAAAAAAAAAAATTTAAAAAAATATATTTCTTCAACAAAACAAAAGCAAAGTTCCAATCTTCACCACTTTCGTCATCACCATGTCCGATGCAACCGTAGACACATACATATCTTTTGTGTGATTTATACATATTAATTAAAGATTCATTTGTTCATGGCGGTTCAAACTCATCACCATCATCCTACTATGTTCTTCCTCAACAGGTACTCTCTCTCTCTCTCTTTATTATATATACATATATGTATGTTCTCAAACGTTTGATGTTTCGATATCTCAGAAACGGACAAGAAGGGAATGATTTTTCGCCGGAGCTGCAAAAGTCTCAGCTTCCAAGCATCACCACCGGTTTAACTTCTTAACTCCAAATCGATTGGTTATCATAAGAAATTAACCGGTTTATCACAAGACATGAATCGGTTTAACGTTTGGTCTGAAAAAACAGGGGTTAATAATACAAGAAAGCGAGCCAGAGAAGTGATTGATTTAGAAAACATGACGTCGCCGATGAACCCTCCGCCGTCTACTCCGCCGCAATTTATCAGCCGTAGACAAACTCCTAATGTAGTATCCACCGGTCTTCGTTTGTCTCAGGGACAGTCACAGAATCGAGAACAACCGTCATCATCATCATCATCTTTTCCGATGATAAACGAAGATATCGCCGGAGAAATTAAACGACAATCGGATGAATTAGATATATTTCTTCAGACCCAGGTGACTGTTTTTTTTAATTTTTTTCCGACCAATAAGATTTTTAAAATTACTTATTTTATATTTTTTTAATTTGTAAGGACGAGCAGCTGAGGCGCATGTTAGCGGAAAACAGCGAGAGGCACTATCGTGAGCTTCTAAAAACGACGGAAGAATCAGTTAGACGGAGATTAAGAGAGAAAGAAGCAGAGATCGAGAAAGCCACGCGTCGTCACGCAGAGCTCGAGGCACGTGCGATGCAGATCGAGACGGAGTCACGTGCTTGGCAGGCGAGAGCGGCGTCGAAAGAAGCCGAAGCCACGACTTTACAAGCTCGATTGCAGCAAGCCGTAGCTCACGGCGGCGGAGACACGGTTGCGGAACCAAATTCAGGAAGCGTAGACGGTGTGGATGAAGCCGAAGACGCTGAATCGGCTTACGTTGATCCCGATCGACTTGAATTGACCGGACCGAGTTGTAGGATTTGTTGGCGGCGATCGGCGACGGTGCTGGCTTTACCGTGTCGGCATTTGATCCTCTGTAAAGGTTGCGACGGCTCTGTGCGAGTTTGTCCGCTTTGCCTTAGCTCAAAAAATTCAAGCGTGGAAGTATTCTTTTCTTGATGGGCTTTCTATTAGTGGGCCTACTAGACCCAACGTTGGTATTTTATTACTCTAAAAACAAAATTTATGTGATATTATATTCATCGTATTTATATAATTGCAAAAAATTGAGTTTCTATATCTCTGAAGCTCTCAATAAAGCTGAGAGGCTTTATATATACATGTAAATATTAAATCCTACACAGCGGCACTGTTGTCTTTTCTTCTAGAAATTATTTTGTTTTGGTGAAATAATGAAATAACTAATAAACTGTTACCATTTGATTTTATTTATTTCACTTATCTATTAGTGTTGAGATTAATATGATATTTTATTATATAATTAGTATTTTATTTAGTGATATAAAGTCTATTGCACTGATGATAAATTTGTATTGTTTTATTATATATGTATATATTCTAGGATTTAAAGTTTTTTGACAAGAATAAAAATATTTAAAGTTTTCAGGTTTTTATATTTAAAAAATATTATTATATTTAAGTGTATGATTAAGATTTGCTTTGGTTGATGCTTTGAAAAAAAAAAGATCTTTGTTTTTGGTAGATTTATTGAAACTTCAATAAAAATTAAATAAGAGATTACATATACTGATTTATGACCATAATTTTGCTATTTGTTTTACAACAATAAAGTATCATAAAATAAATTAAAATATAGCAAACTAGATAAGTTTTATTTATTTATTTGTAATAAAATAGTTGTAAACATTTAATGATAGAATACATGTGATCATTGGTCAATAGTGCATAATAGTTGGTGGATAATGTAAAAAGGATAGTGTACAGTCCGTCCAAGGCTAATGGACCATTCACACTCGCTCACTCGATCTTATGAGCAGTGCGTTAATTTTTCTGAATGCTTGAAATCATTGTTTACTGATCTTGCAATCACCACATGACTTTTCTTCGTGCTTTGGTCTCACTCACACGGTATCGCGAATAACTTTCCGATAAGTCACCCGTCATTCCATTATTCCAGTTCAAGTACGCTTAACTCTAGAGTTTTAAACGGATGTATAACGGAAAAGATAAGTCAACTTTAGTAATATAGGTAGCCAAATCAATCGTTTTAAGCATTTCAATATATCACAATTCGGATTGTTGCAATTCACCTCATCTCAAAGAACACAACTTTCTCGTTACACTCCACAATGTGTCTCAAGACGCCTCTCGGGTCAGAACCGAGATGGCTAACTAGTTCTGACCACCCACGACTAATAGGCCACCCACGTTTGTTCACTCGGTCCGTGGAACCCCATCCCGTTCCCAACGGTGTGTGAGTTAATTTTTTCAAAAATTTGAAATCATTGTTTACTGACTCTACAATCACCATATGATTCTTTTCCTGATATGTCATGCATCATTCCAATACTCTAGCTCAAACATGCTTAATTCTGGAGTTTTAAACGGATGTATAATGAAAAAAGTAAGTCAATTTTAGTAATATAGGTAACCAAATCAATTCTTTTAAGCTTTTCAATATTATAAGTTGTTACGGTAAATGATAAATGTTTTTTTTTCTATTTTCAACGTAGTACGTAGATGACATATGTTCGATGTTGAATAATCTGTACTCGTATTTTGATAACCTTTCATATTTATCGGGTTTCTTTTGCTGTTCGCATTCATGTTTTTCCTTTGGTTGCATCGTGGATCATAAATTCAAACTTCACTACAGAAAAATATCAATAAACTTTAGAGACCACAATAATTATTAAATATGATATAAATATACTTTAACGAACAAAGGTAGATTTCATTCACATTTGAAAATGGCAAAACAAATGGGTCATTGAGTCAGTAACACATGACAACATGAGACTGCTTTTGTCATAAATCAAGGAAAGTGGAAGACCAACTCATACCTGCAGAAATAAAATAAAACGGTAATTATATATTCCATTCCATAAGTATGCTAGTTACTTAGATTAGTTATTTACATTATGTTTTTATAATAACTAATGTTGTACCCATATTCAAATTACTTTTTAAAATGAATAAATGTGTGAATGTTGTAGTAGATATCTTCGGTGACATACTGACATCGTCTTTCTTTGTGTTCTTACTTTATAAAGTTTTAGGTTCATAATCGCAATACGTTTGGGACCGATTTTTAAATATGAACATAAAAATAATGTCATGATATGGAACACTATAAGTTAGAGGGTCCATGAGGCTGTGATGATCCATCGCGTAGAAAATGATGCAAAGACATGAAGGAACGGTTCGATCTAAAACTTGTAACTAAATTAGGTCATATGAAAATAAAAATAACTAAAAAAAAGTGAACTGATCCAACGCTTTGATATATTCCAAGTTTGGTGAGACAACTCTCTTTATGAGCTGAACCAATAGACTTTTAATATCACGTGACAATAATGCAGTCGAACTGTTTATGTGAAAACAAACAATATGCAAATATGACATGTCATCTAAGTGCAGTGTTCCGTTATATATATTTTGAAGGGAAAAAACAAGTACATTTATATGATATGTCCACAAAAAAATTAAAATTTAAGATGAACGCATGACTTGTTCGTTCATACATACGAACCGAATAGCAACACACCAGCTCTTTAGATGATTTGAATAGTTGATATGTTTGTTCAGTTTATGACGAATAGAGAATGAGATCGGGAGAACAATATGATGTGCGAAAGTTGGTGAACAAAAATTGGTGACAAGTTACTTTAGTGCGGCCCAAGTGAAAACCCCAATCAGTTTCATAAGCTCACAAATGGCCCATGTATTAACAAAATCAATCCACTGTCATAGTTTGGGATCATATATATCTCATTGACTTCAGGTTAGATATATAGCCCAAATATAAACATCCTTTTTTGGATAAATAATCTATAAACATCTTGCCATGTAGAAACCTTTTCTTTCGAACAATCAAACTGAAAATTCCACATACTGAAAAGGTGGAAATATTTATAGTCTAGAGATTGACTAAAAAAGTTGGAAGAAATCTGAAATATATGGTCAAATGCATTCATTGCCAATTAGTTTCAAGTTAAAAACTCATTTAACGTAATAGGAAGACATTGTGGTTAAAAGCTAGATCATTCTCAAAGTTATGAATGGATCTTTGAAATAAGAGCAGAAATTTTAACATTCGCACTAAAGCGAGATTAAGCTACGGAAAAATTATTTTCACGATGGATTCAAAACAATTAGCTGAAGTTTAGTTGCAGATGAGGGAACGGGCCCATTGCTAAAAGGTGTTACAGGTTTGCTCTCTCTTTTTCAAAATCAAAAATTGATGTTTAATTCAGGAGAAAGTAACGCTATATTGAAAGTTTATTCCTTTGCATATTATGTTTAAACTTTTTAGTGTTCTGTGTTCAAAAAAAAAAAAAAAAACTTTTTAGCGTTCAATTTGAATTTACATATGTTAAGGTAACTTAGGTTGATAACTATGACTGTAATACATTTGGATGAATAATAAATTGGTTTTCAGAAGAAACCAGAAAGAACGAAAAACAATTTTTTTTTGTAACTTAGAAAAACAATTTCTTAAACCATTAACAAAGTAGTTCTTGAATTAATAAAGTGATGCAAATGATAATATTAAATTTGATTTATTTAACTTGTTGAAAGAACAAAACGAGCCAATAATACCATATAACTGGTTTTGAATGGAAAAAATGCTGAATGTGTACTTACACACACGTAGTCACACATCCAGATAAAATTCACGTGTTTAGTTTTTATTTGTTGCACAAATTTTATGACGCTTATCTCCGTCAATTATTTAATAGTAAAATATTTTTTTAAAAAATAAAAAATAAATTATAATTATAATATTTGTGATTTTAAATAAAATTATTCTTTTCATTTGTATTTTAAGAAACATAATTTTTAATAAATTTTTAACATCCAATTTTTGTATAACTACTCAGATCCCAATAAATATCAATTTTAAAATCAAACTTTTAATCTATTGTAAAGGTTAGAAGTTAGTTAAAAATGTAAATACAAAATAAAATAAATTTTATTAAAAACTATGTTATTTTAGTTATTTACATTCGTTACTATAAAAAATTAATATTAATATGTAATTGTTAAATTATAAAAAAAATATGAATTGAAAATGGTGAGGCAAGATGTTAAAATTTATTTTTAAAAAATTATTATATATGTTAAAATTCAATGGACGTTGAATATTAAATGTTTAAGAACAAAAATAAAATGTTAAGTTATGTAAATCAGTGTAAATGATCTTAGTAGTTTCCACTAATATACTGTGAAAACTCTATAAATTAATAATGTTAAAAATTAATAATGTTAAGACGACAAGAATTCATTTGTTTGTAGAGTTATTAATTAAGAGAATTTCCTTCTTTAGATTTATATATATATATATATATATTAAGAAAAAATAGTGTATAAAAATTAAAAAAAAAATCAGTTATGAAATTATATATTGGTTAAGAGTTTATAGATTTGAAACTTAATTATTTTTATTAGATTATTTGTATATTTTAGGTATGATGAATACATATCATAGAATACAATTTTACATTTATATGTAACTATATAAAACAAAAAACAAAATTAGAGATGAAACTTACTTTAAATAAAAATACACAACAAAATTTTTTGTGTATGTTTATATAAATTTATATATATGGTAATTATTAATTTCTGATTTTAATGAGATCGTATATTTATTTAAGAGTTTTCTAAACATTACTATATTATTATTTTATTGAATTATGTCTTTTTATAACCATGAAAATTCTAAAGGCTTTTTTCGTTCAAAAAGCAGTTCCACGAGGCTTTAAATCTGGATATGCGTAAACAATTAAATCTATTTAAAGTCCAGCTCAGACTATCTCTAATGATTTACTCTATTTTTACTCTAAAATAGAGTAATTCTATAATAGAGTTTGAGTTTGCTCCAATGATATTCTATTTTAAAATAAAAAAAAGTGATGAACAAAAAAAAATAAGTTACTCTATATTTGGAGTAAACCTATTTTTCATTTTATTATAGAGTGAGAAATAGAGTACTATTGGAATATTTTTATTCTAAACTTTATTTTAGAGTGAAAATAGAGTGGGATTAGAGATGCTCTCAAATCCCGGTCGAAAACTTCAGCTAGAATCTTTTTACTACTAGGCCAAAGTGACTTGATTCATTATATCTTATTTTATATTTTATTTTATGTCAAAATTTTAATAATTTATAGTTTTTATTAATTTATCGAATATTAATTATAGAGTTTGTATTGTACGTTCTCATCAAGTATGCATATAACAGTAGGCGAGCATGTGTTGCATTTCAGAAATTGCCACTTAGGAGATAGTAGATACTCGTTATTTTGTACCCCCGAATACGTAGTAGACAAGCGGCTGTATGAGAATAAAAGTTATAATAACACAGTGAAAAGAAATTGACGAAAGGCGTGACACAGAATAGTAGTATACCTTTTGGTTTAATTGGCTTTCATCATTTTGAAAACATGTGAATGGGACACAAATAATAAATTATCTACAGGAGTAGTATTAAAAATGTAAGTGAATTTGCATTAAACTAGTAATGCGTGTTTTAAAAATAAATAAAGTGAAAAAAAGAAGAGGTTCCATTTTTGCATGACATGCCGGAGACATTGAAAACATTTTGTTGCCGGTTTAAACTCTCCGTGGCGGTTTCTGCTTCACGGCTTATTTGTCTAAATTGTAAATAATTAAACAATGCAACTTGGCAAGTCGAAATTACCCAATTGTAAACAAAAAATAATGGTTGGAAATATCAAAACCGGAGATTGATTGTTCAAATATTTGCGGTGTTCAGCTGAAACACTTGTTTAGGAGTAAAACGTCACGGTGGATTTTTTTTTTTGGTGGATACAAAAGCTTTTTTTGGTGGATCCAAAAGTTGTTAACTAGGTATTTCTTTAGCCAACCAAATGTTTGGGAATATTCAGCAGAGCAATGTGTTGTTAGATTGTTCAGTTTAACAAATGATATTACATAATATACAAATAATAAAGATCTCTATACAGTGTTCTTGGATTTATTAGTACAACAAATAATATTTGCTAAGCCCTTTATCAAAAAAAAACAAATAATATTTGCTGAATTCACTAATTATAAAGATATCTACGTTAGGTTCTTTTTTTCATTTCTGATGTATTTGGTATGTACACCAACACTACTGGCCCACGGTGCGCCACATTAGTTGCAACTTCTTTCATGAAACACATCACATGCAACGAACTCAGCAAAGCAATTATCAGTTATAATAATGTTTCGTTATTCATTATAAATATAACTATCGTATCAAGCATGTGCTTAGAATTTTGCAGAGATTGTCTCACTATATTCGTTGGTTATAATGAGTGATTTATAAACGCATATTAACAACAAAAATGATTGATTTATGTGAAAATTTTTAATCTACGACAAACTTTTCTGATTTTTTTGCTCAAAACGTTTTCTGCTTGTTAAATCCATTTTTTAAATTAATTCTACTAGATTATCTTGACCAAAAAAAGAACACAAAATTCTACTAGATTATCATTTATGAACTAGTATCATAGGAGGCTGAACGGCCCCGATTCGGTGAATGTGGGGGAAGGAATCAGTTTCTAATCGGACGGCCAAACATTGCTCAAATCTTATTGACAGTCTGATTAACTGATGATATTAGATTCACTGTGAAGCAGACAATACCTGATCGGTAAGCTCTTACGTGTCACGGTTTGTCCAGCCTTGTTTCACACGTGTACTGCTTGAAAATTGTAGATCAGAGATCAAGACAACACAAGTTAAAATGCCACTAGTATCTTTTTTTTTGTCCTAAAATCGAAATGTTTTTTTGAACATTAAAATTGCTAAGCAAATGTTACCTTGTCAAGTGGCAATTAAATCGAAATATTTCTTTTTACACTGAACCACTGTGCTAAGCCCGACTTAATTGATCTTACACTAAAATTGAAATGTTACGCCAGTCTAACTATTATTACTCTCGTATATTATGGAGGTGTCTTTTTTCAACGTCATATTACATAGGTGCCAAATAACCGTAATAGTGACAGATAAGTTTGTATGCCAAATAATATGTTTCATATCAGTTTTGACTAAACAAAGTATTAACAAAATATTGTTTTCGTTTCTTTGTAACAAATCTTGATGGAGTAGTTTCATACAGTATATTTGATATAAAAAGAGGAGACAATTTCTAAATGACAACTGAGTCTACGAGTCTAGGGGCGATGGACTCCCGGGAAATGCCCGGCAAAGAGGAGTGGTTGATGAAATAAACAAACCTCACAAAAGTTGCACCTCTGTATATATTCCTCTTATAATATACAGTTCCTTCTTTAGTTGATAGCATTAAAACTGTATTACTATACTATTCATTTGCTTCTTTTAGTTTCCACTTGACAAGGTAAATTCAATTACCAAGAAGCAAATATTACTGGAAATACATCTAGGTTGATGACAAAAGAATTTGGAGTTGCAACCACAACTTGGTTGTATAGTCCCAACAATTAGATCTACCAATTTCTGCGTTGTATTGATTTTTTGCTTGAATCGGATTTGTTTTTTTTTTTTTTTTTTTTGGTCAACTTGAATCGGATTTGTAACTTTCGTATTGATGACCTTTCGGAATAATTAATTTAAAAATAAAAAAAATAAACAAAGATGAAGCAAACATTACTGGAAATACATCACCAGTCAGTCTGCCCAAAGTTACTCGCAAGTTATTTTTCACACACGGCTAGAGCAGGGGAGGGTAAACACCCACTTCAAGACATTAAGTGGGTCCATACTCAGCAGGCTAGGCGGTGGGTCCACGTCATGTAGAAGAGTGGGAAAAGACAAGACAGAAGAGAATAACCTAAAACGAATCTGTAAAAAGAGACAACGACAGGTAAAAAGCTGACGTCACAAGAAGAAATGTTTGTGGCAGTTTATTACTCGCAAGTGTAAAATGCTTATAATAAAATCGTTGTTGTGCGTTCAAGAAAAAAAAAACTTACGAAATTATATGAAAACTCGTCGACAAAAATGCAATTTACTACAAAATTTTGGAATACGATACTGTACTTGTAGTTGGTTTATACGACAAACACAAACAAGTGGGTTTCGTTTACATCGGAGACTTGCGCAAGTGTGCGACGTTAGCCTCTAAAAATATATGCTTGCACGTATTCCTTAGCTCCTGTAGAGTGTATCACACCCAAGGCCTTTTTGTTTTCTCCCCATAAATAAAACTATTATATGCTATTTGTAGCATAGTCTACATAACTTGAAGGAAAAACTATTCTTTAGCTACTAGTGTCCCAATACGTATATTTTTATTGACCTACATGTAAATTATACTGCACGTTAAAAATCTAGGTTAACCACTTCGAAATTTATCTAGTAAAGGCTTTGTCCCCACATATTGACTTGAGTGATATATACACACATCCCTTCTTTCTTTGGAATAGTGATATTTTGCGGTGTAACAACAATTATGAAGTAAATTACACTATTTTACTGTAGTTTCAATATTTCAAAATTTATCTAGTAAATTACACTATTTTACCGTAGTTTCAACACTTAAAAAATATTATTCTCCAACCATAACACTAAACTTTACACTAAAAGTTATTTTATAATATTATATGTATTTAACTTTTTATTTATCATTTATTTAATTGTACGTTTTATTAATAAGATAAATGAATAATATTATAGTATGGTGAATAGTGTCACACCAAATTTGGTGTAAAATTATAATGTGACACTAAAATAGTGTGATTTTTGATGTTGGGTTGGAGAGGTTTTAGTGTAAAAATTACAATAAAACAGTGTTTTGCAGTTTGGTTGGAGATGACCTTAGATGAATATGTGGAGTTGATATTTACAGAAAATAGAGCGATGAACAAAAAAAACAAGTTATTCTATATTTGGAGTAAACCTATTTTTCACTTTATTATAGAGTGAGAAACAGAGTACCATTGGAACATTTTTACTCTAAACTCTATTTTAGAGTGAAAAATAGAATGGGATTGGAAATGTCCTTAATACTCAAAATGTTAATGATGGTGTGGAATTCAAGTTCGTTTGAAGTGAAAAAAAGTTCGTTTGCAGAGTAACGTACCAAACATTATATCACCAAGTTAAGAAAATGGTATTTATAGAAACACACAAAATATTAAGATAAAAAATTGATTTTGTAGAAGCTTCATTAGTCCAGTGGTTTAACTAAAAATTTATTAATGCTTCTATACCATGAGGTTTGGATTTCGATCCTCAAAAATAACGGAATTATACGAATTAATGGAGAAAATATTTACAAGAGATCTGCAGCATGCCACAAGGAGTAACATCAAGCGTGAATCCCATACGACAAATCAGGTGATGTAGTGAGGAGTGAATCTTCATAAGATAAGTATAATATCAGGTGATGTAGTGAAAAATAAATCTTCATACGATGGGTATAATTATCGGCTGTAAGATCGTTTGTAGTATTTCGTATAGTTTATAATAACATAATTAGTTAGCGTTAAAAAATGAATTGATTTTTGCCGTTTCGATTATGATGAATGTGTGGAGTCAATATTTACAGTAAACATCATCAATGGCGGTTCTATAAATAATTGTTGTCCGGGGAAGAACTGTGAAACACTTTTTAATACTTTTATAAAATTAACTTATCAACTGAGGCATAAAAAATCAGCAGAAAATACACTAATAAAAAAAAAAATTCATGGTGGGCTTCTCCAACTCTCAATGTAGGTTGTTCTGAACATCACATCTGTATCTTTACAGTATATTCAGGAGTTATACCCGCTGGTAGAAAACAAAATTATATACCACAACACGTATAAGAAAAATTGACATTCATAAACCAAACCTCTGTTATATATGTGGTATTTTTTAGATTATATTGTTGAAACTATAAATTCAAGAGAAAATGCAGCATTTGATATTACTACAATTATTTTATACTTATACAACATACTACCATTCTATGCCAACACTTAGAGAGCCTTTCCATTGATATTCATTTGTCATTCTTGACCGATTCCACTATGCTATAATATCGACACAGTATTGTTCCACACAATCCACAGTATAAGAGGTCCAAATTATTGTTTATTTTAAGATCCTTTATTTTGATTTCGTACATATATCAAAATCACAACTAGTCGCACTCACACCAATACCACATTAAGAAAACACCGACCTTACCGCGCCACTACTGTTTGGAGCTCACCAAGCTCCTCAAAGTCTTCTCCAGAATCGTCACCCACCACGGAATTTCATAAAGGAAAACGACAATTTTATTTATTTATTTCTTTCTCCTTTTTAAGAAATAAAATAGTTTTATTAAAAGTTAATTACTAATTTTGTGAAGGAAAAAAACACATTAGTAGTAGTAGTAAAGAAAGCGGTGTCGTCATTACCGTAACGCCTTTAGAAAATAAAGGAGAATCCCCACGCGCGTAGGCTCCACTTCCTCCTCTTCCCCGAATGCCCATGACTTTCTTTAACGCCTCCCAAGTGCTGGTGGGACCTCCGTGATGGAATTTGATTTATTTAGTTTTACACCCTTAATATTACTGTTATTTAAATTATTGTCGCTATTTTGTCCCTTCCTCTTGTTTTGTTTACCTTTACACTATAAAAACCCTTTTCCCTATATCTTAAACCTTTTTCCTCTTGGACAGATGTGATCAGTTGTTCAATTCGGTTGGAAATATGTAAGTTTAGATGTTTATAGTAAACAATCTTAGCTGTTTCACTGATTAGATAAATTATACTAGAGAAATAATCTTAAGTGGTAATTGGGTAAAATTAGAAAAGCATCATAAAATGAATTCATATATGTCATTTATATACTTTCTCTGTTTTAAATTATAAGTTGTTTTGCCCAAAACACATATTAAGATAAATATTGATTTGTGTTTAACACTTACTTAAATAAAGAGAATGATCAATAATAAATCATATTTCAAAATTTACTTTTAAATTTTTGATTAAATATTATTTAGCTAGTTAATTTTTGCATTAAGTTTAGAAAATAGTTTATATAATGAAACAAATATAAAAATAATTTATATTGAAATAGAGAAATAATTGTTTTATCTGTTCTATTTTAATAATGTATTTTCTAATCAAATGATGAAGAAATCGATTTTTTTTTAATGCGGAAAGATTATATTTCACATTATAACCAAATACACAAGATTATACAATTATCAAATACAAAATAAAGACATTGATTTACAAAAATTAAATCAGTGATACAAAATTAATATGTACTACTAGAGCAAATGAGAATTCGGGACATTAAATGGAAGCTTGTTCGACATTATATTTTTATTAAATATTGCAACAATTAAGTTGATGTATTTACAAATTTATCCATCTGAATATTCTATATAATTTAACTTTATAGTAATAATTTGATATTTCATGTGTTATTTCACTGAAAAGTAAAGCTAGTAATACTTTAAATAATGTTGTCTGTAATAATATAACTTGAATTTAAAAAGTAAATGAAGAAAAATATTTTACTTTTTTTTAACTAAGCTCTCTTTGATCAAAGAAAATCTAGCTCTCTCGAAAGTTCCTCGGAAACTTCAGTGACGAATAAATCACGAAGAAATTATTTTCTAACGCCTCAAAAAATAATATTCCATATGTGGCAATAAAAAGTATTTCTAGAAAATAACAAAAGTGGTTTTCAGTTTCTTGTACTTGCAAAAAAAATCAAAGAAAAAGTGTTTTGGTTACTACAAAGCCGATACAGATTCTCTCTCTCAACATTTGCACCTTGTTTCTTTCTCTCTCTCTTAAACCCCTTAAAAACACAAAAGAACTTCTGCTATAAAACCTCACGGACTCACGCTTTCCTCACAAACACTCCACCCACAAACAAAACAAAACAAAACCTCTCTCTCTTTCTCTAATGGAGGTTTCAGCGAGAAAGCCTTATTTCATTGATTTGGGTTCTTCTTTATCGGAGATGGAAGCTGGGTTTTCTGGTAACAGTGGAAACCCACGACACGGCGTCGTTTCAAGACCTTTCTCTTATACGAGGATGAACAGTATCAGCAGGCACACGAACTATTGTTATAACAACTACCCTCAGAGTTGTTATTACAATCAATACTCGGTTTCGTCTCCGAGATCTGTTGTGTCCGGAAGATTCCATGATTTCAGATTCGATCATCAACAGCCTCATTTCTTGGATTCGTGTTTCCTCTGCAAGAAACCACTTGGTGATAACAGAGACATCTACATGTACAGGTATAAGAGCTATACATCAGATCTCATTTCAATTTTTCGACTTTTCATCGAAATAATTAAAACCCAGAAAAAAATGATTTTTTTGAATACCCATTTCTTTCATTAGCTAAAATTAAACGAAATAATTAATTGCAGAGGAGACACACCGTTTTGCAGTGAAGAGTGTAGACAAGAACAGATAGAGAGAGATGAAGCAAAAGAGAAGAAAAAGAATCTGTCCTATTCAGTGAAATCAGCAATGAGGAGAAAAGAACAAAGAAGCTCATCTTCTTCTCCTACTAGATCTCGTGACTATGCTTTTCGCAACGGGACTGTTGCTGCTGCTTGAAATTCTGAATCTGATGATGAGTTTGAAAATTATAATAATTATGTTAAAAAAATGGAAAAAGTGAGATTGTCTCTTTAAGCTTCGAAGCTGGGTTTGGGATTCTCTTTAGATCTTTTCCTTAAAAGATCATTTTACTTCAGCTTGAAGTTTTCAGGAAAAAGAGAAAGCTAAAGGATTCTTCCTTGGCTTCTTTTTTCTTTTGTGGTTTTTGTTTTGACTTTAAAAGTTTTGGGAGTTCATATGAGAAGAGAGAAATTGTAAATGCCTGTGTGAGTTAACGTCCATGGCATGAGTAAATTTTCTTGTTTTTTTCCTGGGTATGAGAAAATACATATATAAAAATTACATGTTGTGAACAAAAAAAAATTTACATATTCAACCATGAAAACTACTATACGAGAAAATTATGATAATTTCTTTATGTTAAGCTTATTAGGCAAATAAAAGCGTTTGATTCTTGTTGCGGCAAGTTTGGTGATTTGCTAAAATAGGTAAATAAAAGGGCTTATTTGTGTAATAGCCTTATTAAAAAAATAAATTAGGTGTATGGCAATGATTTTGACATATTTTAGTGTCAGGCATTTATACCTCAAATTATCCGGTTATGTTCTTTTGTTTAACAGGTATCCAGTTGCAAGTGAAAAAATAGGCGATGTCGCTTTTCCTGTGGCGTATTTACAATCACATTCACGTAACACATTTATTAACCACATACATATACACCAAATATTCTATTTCATATCGCCAAAATAGTATAGGATAATAATTCCACTCACAGACCTAAATTCTAAACATTATCATAACCTCTATAGTAAACCCTAAATCCCAATCACTATACAACTCCTAAATACTAAAGATTATCCCAACACCTAAATACTAAACTTTAAATCCCAATCACTAAATCTAAATCCAAATATAAATTATAACTACATTCACAACCTCTAAATACTAAACATTATCCTAAACTCTAAACTCTAAATACTAAATCCTAAATTCTAATCACTAAATCCTAACCCAAATATAAACCCTAAACCCAAATATCAAAATCTAAAAAGTACATAATACTATGTAATATTAAATTATATTATTTAATATTGAACTATACAATATAGATTATAGTATGATTTTTACATGTTAACAAACATGTACCGATAGTGAAAACTTAATAAAATTACAAACAATATTTATAAACAAAATAGAACACTTTTTATTAACCGTCAAGTGGAATAGAACATGATAAGATAATATAGTAACAGAATACATCGCATAACAAATTATGAAAAATATATATTGTTTTACATTTCTATTATATATGCATAGATGACATTGGTTTCAATTGTGTTGATGGAAATGATCACCACTACACAAGTCTTATCGCTCACCACATGAATCTTTGAAATTCTATTATACCACAATCCTTCACCATCAATAGAGACAATTTTATCAACAATCCCACAAATTTGAGAAGAAACAGATTCATCGGCCTACTGTAGTTACTCCTCATCATCAGAGCTACAAAACAACATATATTATATTATGATTATCAGTTATCTGGCAATCATAACTCACATTAGCTTTAAAGTGGAAATCATTTCAAATCTGAATAACGTCTACCGACTTCACATGGAAGGTCTAAATCTTCCATGCCAAACCTGAACAATGAAGATAAGAAAGTAACAATGAGTTATATATTCTACAGATTAAAATGGATGATAATGAATGGTATGGTATACATTGCAAGCATTCAAACACATCTAAATAGAATAGTCTGTCACAAGTAAAATAGTTTAAACTAACAATTTATTCTATTCCATTGTAAATAAAATAGAGATAGAAGATATCATGCTCCGTTCATACGGAAACAAATTGTAATACAAATGATATTCCATACATCAAACTATTCCATACATAGTATCTCCGCTAAAAATCACAATTCAATTTTAACAAAGCCGAAGAACAACCAGATAAACCCCAACTCTAAATCAATTGCCTAGCTGTCGGCTAAAAACAGATCCGACATGCACCTGGAACGATGTTATAGGATTATCAATTATATAACCCTAATTCCGAGGAGAGACCAAATGGAAAAGAAAATAACAAAAAACGATTAGAAGATGAAGAGATTCGAAAGCAAACCCCAAGAACTTACCGTAGTTCCAGATATCTGACAAGAATAGAGGAGGTGAATTGGAATAGAAACGGTTTGTTACTAAATGCTGCTGCAACTTTAACGCCGGCCGGTGGTGGATGATTTCACAAGAGGAAAAGAGAACGCGATTGTAAAGAGTGAAGAAGACGTCAACGAAGCTTTGGAAATCCGGTGGAGGCGACGATATGGAGCAAATCAGCACTGGAAACCATTAGAATGCGAGGAAGCTAGCAAGTGAAGTAAAAAGAGAAAATGTGAAGTAGGATAAGCCACGATTTACTTTTTGAAGTTAATAATTTAAAAATTTAATTATTTGTTTTCATCAGGTTGCACCGGTTGAAGGGAGGGCTAATACAATATTATTATATAATGTAACGGTGTGTATATGAATGTTAGGTAAATTAGTTACCCATTGAATTAGGCTTTTTTTCTATGTCATACACCCCAATTAC